>NW_024881543.1:600000-1200000 GCF_019059575.1 Amphibalanus amphitrite | reverse complement strand
CCATGCCGGCATTTTAGGGTCCCACACTGACCTCTGAGGGCCCATACTGGCCTGTAAGGACCCACATTAGCCTCTGATGGCCCAAGTCGGCATCTGAAGGTCTCATCCTGCCCTTTGCAGGCCCTGTACTGGTCTCTGAGGGCCTTAACCCTCGCAGGCCGGGGGGGGGGGGGCGGGTGCTGCCCCTCCATAGGTTTTTTTGCGATAGCTCCGAACACGCCGGCGATAGAGAGCTGAAGCTTGGCATACCTGACCTTTGAATCAAACGGGATCTTTCGACACCAACCGCATTTTCGGGTCAGATCAGGTCACTGACCCATGTGGTCATAAGTGAACCTCTGCACGGTCTTCAGATGTCGCAACTTCGCAACGCCCTCACTGCCAGAGGAGATTTCACAGGGAAATGAACCTTGGAGGACCTAGTATCCAATAGGAGTCTCTCAACTTGTATAATGTATATCTCGGATTTTTCCTAAAGTTCATATGAGGTCAGGTCATTTTCGTGACCTCACCATTAGGTATAAGTCAATGGGGATAAACTGAAAACTTTTTCTGGCGCCGGGAACGATCGATCTCCAACTATCTCAAGCACACCGAATCGTGATTTCATGCACTCCTTGCAAGGTTCGATGCGTCACTTTTGCAATGTTGACCTTGCGCGACGTCATTTATGAAGTTATTACCTGAGCATGACCGTATGTACCTACTGTGCACTCAACATAATGGTCTGTTCGTTTATTGCAGAGAGTTGCCTCATTCAATGAACAATAAACTCGAATGTTTGAAATGCTTATCCAGCTATGAGGCAACTCCACTGAAGTTTTGCTATCTGATCGAGCCGACAAGCCTGCAACTACAGCTATGACCACTCCTGCTCAACCTACGCCCTCTGCAATCCAGTTGCAGTGCCCCTGGCCCAACTGTGGGTTCCAGACTCCGGCGCTTGACGGGTCAGTGGGCATTCAGCTGCTGCAGATGCATCAGACAGCGTCGCACCCACCAACCGCTGCTGCCGCCCCTGAGAAGGCCAAGTTACCAACACTGGAGGTCTCGCCAGATGGTGTTGTAACAGACACGGCGCTGGGGGTCTTCAGGCAGCAGCTCACGACCTACAAGCGAAGGGCCGGCATATCTGGCGATGACCCAGACACTGTCTTGCAAGCGCTGCCTTCGCCTGCGTACAGCCTGTTGTACAGTCACCAGCACTTGCTACCCATCACCCCCGGACGGCGGGGGAGCAAGCTACCACCGCCCTTGCGAGACTAGCGCCGCCATGCGCCAAGAAGTGGAAACACCACGTGACTGAGGCCACGTGAGGGCAGGGTCACGTGATGGAGGGGCGGAGCATAGCAGCTTTTGCGCCCGACACTAACTGAAATGCGGCGCTGTGATTGGGCGCCTTAGCATGAATGAAGCCCCGGCGCCAGAATCAGCCGTTCGCCTTATATGGAAGGTTAGCCTGTGCGTTTCACCGTTCTGTGTTGGTTTGAGAGCCACGGCACCATACGAATTGTGAGCCCCTTTGAACGGGTCACCGCCCGAGGCACTGAGGCGACGGCTGTGCGGGCTGTGCCGGGCAAAACCTAGCCTGGTGGGAGAGGTGGGCCAGGGAAAGTGCGATCGAGCAGCCACACTGGGACGTGGATTGGTATTATCTAACCGCGACAAACGATGTCAGCAGCCTCCTCTTCTCGTTGACACAAAAAGTTTGACAGACAACGTGGGCAGTCCCCAATCAAAAGCTACTAAACGATTCAGTTAAGAATTTGGCGAGATAACCAGACCCAATAAAAAGTTTTTAATTCGATTTTGATTGACAAATGACACACAAGCCCGCTGTGATGGACCAAAAAAGGAGCTGAACAGTTCATACAACTTCTAAAAAGCTCAACGGTAATTTTTTTTTAAGTCAAATGTTAAAATTCAGCCTGCATGTTTAAACTCGGGTCCGGCGCTGGCAGGAAGCTTATATTGCCACTTGCAATTCCACTACGTTGTAATATAACCAAGAGTTATGTGAGAGCAACAACTGAAAGCCTCGAGCCCCGTTGGGGGGGGGGGGAGGGGGGCGCGAAACAGCCCCCTCTCCTTTTCAGTCGATATCTCCTAAAGTATAGCGTAGGTCGTCACCAAACTTTCAAGACCCCTCCGGGCATCATTTTTACACCTTGTGACCAAATTTTTCCAGAGCTCTTATAAAAGGTTAGTCACAAATGACGTCAGAGTGACGTCATGTTCTGTCATTTTCGACCCAATAAAAGGTTTAGCGGGAAGAGCTGTCACGCTTACAGTTTTGAAGATAACAAAAAAATATTCAAGATAAAAAAGATGTAAAATAAACAGCACCACAAAACTGATAACTCTGATTTTTTAACAAAAATTTAGTTCGACCATCAAAACTATAGAAGTATAACACCCCGAAAATACCAACAACATTCAAAATTAAAGCTGGAATATATGTATGTTATAGAACTATCTGCTCTAGATATGCCAAACTTAAACTCGATAGCTCCATTTTTAGCAAAGTTATGGCAAAAAACACTACTCAAAATGTATTACGTAAAATTTTCAAACTCAATTTTTAGCCGTCACAGAACACACAGAGCAAGCCAAAGACCACCATTGGATTTCCCGTGATGAGCTGCATCGAATAGATACCCCTTTTATGCAAAATATAAACTCTGAAATTTAGCCTTTTTTGACCTGACCTTGACCTGACCTCCACCAGAACGCAATCTAAACCGGCCCCAATGGCCGTCTAGCCCACACCATTGAATTTTAAATGTAAAATTGACCATAAATCATGTATCACGTGACCCTAGCAATTAGCATAGTTGTGTTCATATTGTGACCCTTAGTGACCTGACCTCTGTGACCTGACCTGGCATCAGTGACCTCTTTAGGCAACATATGTATTGGGCAACCACGCTCCATCGGTTTTTCGATAACATGCCTTTTATTTGATGTGTTAACTGACTTTAACGCATTCCTTAGACTAAATTGGTGAAAAAATGCAACATTTGACCTGACCTGTGACATCATGGGTTGCACCTAGGTCAACGAAACCTGGTAACAAGGTAGTTCCCTGGTGGGGCTATCAAACTTTCTTCGAATTTTCAAAATCGGTCGGAAACTTTCCGAGATCTCAGGTGGGGGGCGAAACGGCTGCACCACCCCATCAGGTGGTAGGGTCCGCCAATAACACAACGGGGCGCGAATTATTTACTCATTCATACAGTGTCATCTATTTTGAGAACACCTTTCTCACGCCCCGACATGGTCCTCTCGTAATAGATCGAGATGAGGAGAGTGTTTTCACGCCTCCTTATGCACGGCTCTAGTGTCATTGAGCTATCAACTGTCAGCGGTTCTCGGACAATGAAGGAAGGCTTTTGGTCGTTTTTAGGTAAGGTCTTGGGTCAGATCATTTCAGTGGCGGATCCCGAGGGGGGGCATGGGGCCATTCTCCCCCCCCCCTTGGGTCTCCCGGGGCCCATCACGGAGTTTTTTTTTTTAATTCATCACGGAGGTCACCGACGGGAGCTTTAACCCAGAGGTCTCCTAAGGGGGCACCATCCAGGTCTATCGGAATAGGGTACCGTTTTCGGGGTCTCCCGGAGGCCCATATCTGTCCCTCGCCTCGGGTTTTTAGTTAATTTTAGTTTTTTAGTTTTTAGTTTAATATTGTCCATTTATTTCCATCCCGAGGTCCGCGGGGCACCATCTCGAGTTCTCAGCTGGCACTATCCCGAGTTCTCCGCGAGCACCATCCCAAGGTCGGAGAGGGCACCATCTTGATGGTCCGGGGCACCATCCCGAGGTCTCCGGCGGCACCATCGCGAGGTTTGGGGGCACCATCTCGAAGTCTCCGGGGGCACCATTCCAAGTTTCCAGCGGCACTTTTCCGAAATCCGAGGTCTGAAGGAGTATTCTCCCCGGGTCTGAGGGGGCACCATCTCGAAGTCTCAGGGGCACCATCCCAAGGTCTCAGGGGCACCATCCCGAGGTCTCAGGGGCACCATCCCGAGGTCTCAGGGGCCGTTTGATCCGCGCCGTCCTGGGGGGAGTTTTTACGCCCCCCCCCCCTAGGTTTTTCGCGAATATCTAAAAAACGGCGACGCGTAGCGCCGCTGTTCTAGATACACCCGCTCCGACATCTTTTTCGCACATGCTATGAAAATTTCAGATCCCGGTCATTCAAGGTCAGGTCACCAGGTAACGTTAAGTGACCTTACCTCAGAAAAAGTTAGAAAGCTCGCTGTGGCTACACCGACTGAGCGATCACTTTTAAACTTTCAGTACTTGCTTAGGGTAACAGTATGTATAAAATGGGTATCTCGGATTTTTTTTTCTATATCTGTGAGTTGTGACCTAAGGTCAGTTCAGTTTTACGACTGCTCCATATAAATCAATGGGAGAAAATTGAAATGAGCCTCTTTTGGCCGAATGTCGTTCTACAGTTGCAGGTTTTTTTTAGTATGCCGGTAATTTGGTGGTGTTTTTGCTTGGGTCGTGGTAGCATGCCGGTATCCCAGAAAATTTTTGTGGGGCGGGGCGGTGCCGGTATCAGCCTTTGGGGGAAATTTTGCAACTCTATTCTACACCCTCTCAAACATCGGTTCATATGTAATGTAAACATGACACTCTGAATCGGGAAATTGCTCCTGTGCCCCCTTTGAGTGCCCATGAGGTCATCTCAGGTCATGAAAGGTCTTCAGCAGTTTTTTTTTTTACTATAACTTTTGATTTGACAGAGACGTGCTAGAGCGGTGAAAACACGGGGACTAAACCGTTGATCTGAGGTCAAATTTGAAGTCAATCAGAGCGGTGACCTCTGGGGGCTAAACCGTTGATCTGAGGTCAAATTTGAAGATATGTTGGCGAAAGAGCGTTAAAAGAGCTATCGAATGCGCTTTTCCACGGCGCTGTAGCTCTATTGGTTCCAGAGTTAGTCGTCGGGTGTTTAAAATCGTTGAAATCGACAAAATTTGACCTTTGATGAACTCTGGTGACCTGACCTTTGCCCTGACCTTAAAATCACCGAGTGTTTTCCTTCTTATTTTTGACGCTCTTTCGATTGCCGCTTACCGCGTGTCGCAACGTGGCCCAGGAGCTGAGTTAGACGGAGGGGCGTGAAAGCACTCGACGGAAAGTTCATGCCATCAATACGGCTCGGGTGAATTGTTATGTTAGCTAGCTCCTGTTGTCCTAAGCTGTGGAGTCGTGGAGCTGATCTTGAAGGAACTGGCCCTGGGCCTAACATTTTCATAGCAAACGTAAAAAAAAATGTTTAATAGGTGATGCAAAAAATAGCATCTCTTTTATGAAATATTTGCGAAACCCTCAACATCATCCCCATTAGTGCAGAGCTGCCAACGACGACCATAAAAACGTCCCCATCCCGTTAGCGTTTGTTTATCATAAGAATGCTAAGATTTAATTTCCAATCCGAAGCTGAAATGATGGAAAGCAAATTTACATTTTACATACGAAACAAGCTGACACATTTAAATATTTTCTCTCTCGCTCCCCCTCACTGATTTACCCATTACCCTCTCTCATTTTACCCTCCCTGGTTTTCCTTTTCTGTCTCTGTTTTCTCTCCTCCCGTCCTTATCCCTTCCCTCCAGTCTTTCTTCTTTCTTTCTCTCTCTCTCTCTC
The DNA here is from genome assembly GCF_019059575.1 of Amphibalanus amphitrite. Classification (NCBI taxonomy): domain Eukaryota; kingdom Metazoa; phylum Arthropoda; class Thecostraca; order Balanomorpha; family Balanidae; genus Amphibalanus; species Amphibalanus amphitrite. The sequence goes on along the minus strand of NW_024881543.1, from coordinate 1,194,339 downwards.
TCTCTCTCTCTCTCTCTCTCTCTCTCTCTCTCTCTCTCTCTCTCTCTCTCTCTCTCTCTCTCTCTCTCTCTCTCTCTCTCTCTCTCTCTCTCTCTCTCTCTCTCTCTCTCTCTCTCTCTCTCTCTCTCTCTCTCTCTCTCTCTCTCTCTCTCTCTCTCTCTCTCTCTCTCTCTCTCTCTCTCTCTCTCTCTCTCTCTCTCTCTCTCTCTCTCTCTCTCTATCTATCTATCTATCTATCTATCTATCTATCTATCTATCTATCTATCTATCTATCTATCTATCTATCTATCTATCTATCTATCTATCTATCTATCTATCTATCTATCTATCTATCTATCTATCTATCTATCTATCTATCTATCTATCTATCTATCTATCTATCTATCTATCTATCTATCTATCTATCTATCTATCTATCTATCTATCTATCTATCTATCTATCTATCTATCTATCTATCTATCTATCTATCTATCTATCTATCTATCTATCTATCTATCTATCTATCTATCTATCTATCTATCTATCTATCTATCTATCTATCTATCTATCTATCTATCTATCTATCTATCTATCTATCTATCTATCTATCTATCTATCTATCTATCTATCTATCTATCTATCTATCTATCTATCTATCTATCTATCTATCTATCTATCTATCTATCTATCTATCTATCTATCTATCTATCTATCTATCTATCTATCTATCTATCTATCTATCTATCTATCTCTATCTATCTCTCTATCTATCTCTCTATCTATCTATCTATCTATCTATCTATCTATCTATCTATCTCTCTATCTATCTCTCTCTATCTATCTCTCTCTATCTATCTCTCTCTATCTATCTCTCTCTATCTATCTCTCTCTATCTATCTCTCTCTATCTATCTCTCTCTATCTATCTCTCTCTATCTATCTCTCTCTATCTATCTCTCTCTATCTATCTCTCTCTATCTATCTCTCTCTATCTATCTCTCTCTATCTATCTCTCTCTATCTATCTCTCTCTATCTATCTCTCTCTATCTATCTCTCTCTATCTATCTCTCTCTATCTATCTCTCTCTATCTATCTCTCTCTATCTATCTCTCTCTATCTATCTCTCTCTATCTATCTCTCTCTATCTATCTCTCTCTCATTCCCCCTCTATCTCTCTCCCTTTCTCCTTCTCTCTCCCTCTCTCTCCCTCTCCCTCCCTCTCTCCCTCTCCCTCCCTCTCTCCCTCTCCCTCCCTCTCTCCCTCTCCCTCCCTCTCTCCCTCTCCCTCTCCCTCTCTCTCCTCTCTCTCTTTCTCTCTCTCTTTTCTCACAATATTCTCGACTGCCACAGCGCTGTAGAACTTGTTTCCAGACAGGTCCAGGCGCTCCCCACTCCGCAGGCCCCAGCCCACACGGCCCAACCGCCCAAACACCCTCCGGCGGATGACCTCTGACCTCGGCGACCTGACCCCAGCCGACCGATCGCGTCCCTCTCCACGCCTCCGCCCCGCTTCCCCCACTACAACTGCGTAGTAATTGTAGCGTGTGCAAAGGTCACGTGACATTATTTACTTCTGCGGTTTGTTCGGCTGACAAGAGATGGCACTAGTGGTCTGTGGATCAGAGGCGGGGCTAGGTTCTACGACTTCTTGGGGCAACTTTAGGGCAGAAAAGACGTTTTTTGGCTCCTCATCCCAAAATGCTTCGAACATACAAAAACAAGTTAGATATTCGAAAATCGGAGGACCAAACTGATCGTTTGACGTATCTTGCTCGACTGAGAATTGATCGGTCTTCAAACTACTGAGCAAAAACGAGGTGATTAGTAGCAAGTGCTGGTGACTGTACGCCCGATTTGGTGCTGGACTCACATCCTTGAGCGAGCACCAACTCCTGACTCATATCGCAGACCTCATGGTGCGACCTGAGAACCGGCTATCCCACATCCTCAAGCTCCAGCGGATGAAGCAAGATCCCGGTCAGCCCGTGGCGCAATTCGCGGCGAGGCTGCGTGAGGTGGCGCGACAGTGTCACTTGGTCGTACAGTGCCGTTGTGACCGGGCAGTAAGCTTCGAGGAGGAAATGGTGCTATTCCAGTTCTTGTCGGGCCTGTGCGACACCGAGGTGCAATCAGAGTTGCTGACTCAAACTCCGCTTACACTTGCGGCGGCCGAGCAGTATGCAGTGACGAAGGAAACCGCCAAACGGAGCCAGCAAGCTATCCAGAGTGAAGAACTGGGTCGGATTCGCTCCTCGTATCAAAAATTGAAACTTTCTGGACCCCGCACCAACGCACCGCCACAGCCAAGCGGCCAGGCATCCCACACAGTCTGTCGCAACTGTGGGGAGGCTGCCCACGACCACCGTCGCCAGTGTAAGGCAGTCAACCACCTCTGCACCTGTGGTCGTCGTGGCCATCTGCCAGCTGTTTGCCGTAGCCAACACCGGCCTCGTCAGCCCGCTCGTAGAGAAACAGCAGATGAGATTGACGCCACTCTCCTAGAGCTGAGCTCCCGGTTTATCCTGGAACCGAGCAGCAGCTCCATCGCCGACGCTGGCCCAGCATCAAACCGTCTGCCGGTGCAGGTCCAAGTCGACGTGGCCAGCCTCCCATGCACCGACCGGGCCCGTGACAGTGTCGCGGTCCCGCCACCAGTTACGTGCGTGGCAGTGGCTGACACGGGTGCCACAGTGACCTGCTGCGGCCCGGATACCCTCAGCGCCCTAGGTGTGCGGCGGTCGTCCTTGCTGCCGTCACGTATCACGCTCTCGACCGCCAACCGGGCCCGACTTACGATCTGGGGAACCCTCCCTGCCACCATCCAAGTGAGTAACGGGGGCCGGTCGGCGTCTACGCTGGAGGCTGTGTATGTGGCGGAGGAACTGACTGGACTGTACCTCTCTGCCCGTGCACTCCAGGCGCTGGGCTCCATTTCCTCCGAGTTCCCCTACCCACCTTCGGGTAAACCAGGAGCTGTCTCCGCGCTCGACACCGAGCCGGCTGCTTCGGCTCCGTCTGCACCTGACCTGGCACCATGCGGATGCCCTCGCCGCGCTCCGACACCCGAGCCGCCACCTCTGCCAGATAACCCCACCGATGCTGACATCCCTGCCCTGAAGCAGCTGCTGCTCGACCATTACGCGTCATCCACGTTTAACACTTGCTGCCACCAGCCCCTCCCCCTCATGCACGGCCCACCCCTCGAGTTCGCCGTGAAGCCTGGCGCGACCCCTCACGCCGTGTACACACCAGCTGTCGTTCCCCTACACTGGGAAGACAGGGTGCGTCGGGACCTTGACAGGGACGTCGCCATGGGGGTACTGGAAAAAGTAGACGTCAACGAGCCAGTCACGTGGTGCTCACGAATGGTAGTGACCCGCAAGCACAACGGCGAGCCCCGCCGAACCATCAACTTCCAGGCCCTCAACGAGGCCAGCATCCGTCAGACGCATCCCACAATGCCCCCTTTCCAAAAAGCCATGGCCGTGCCCGCGGATCAGTGGAAAACCACTACAGATGCCTTCAACGGCTACCACTCCGTCGCCATTCGCGAATCGGACCGCCACCTCACGACCTTTCTGACACCATGGGGCAGGTACCGCTACAAAACCGTCCCTCAAGGGTACAAGGTCTCCGGAGATGCCTACACTCACCGATTCGATCGGGTCACACTGAATGTGAAGTCTTGTGACAGGGTCATCGACGACTCCATCCTGTACCAGCCCACGATTCGATGCATGTTCCAACATGCGGCGGAGTATCTGACGCTCTGTGGCCGAAACGGCATCCTCCAGAACCGCGACAAGTTCGTGTTCTGTGAAAAGACCGTGGACTGGGCCGGCTTTCGTCTGGGCCCTGACGGCGTCCGACCGTTGCCGTCCCACACGGAGGCTATTCGGTCGTTTCCGACGCCGACCTCGGTGACCGACCTTCGATCATTCATGGCTCTGGTCAATCAAGTGTCGGCTTTCTATGCCACCCAGCCTAAACTCCTCCCCTTCCGCGCCCTCCTTAAGAAGGACTGTCCTTGGTACTGGGACGAGACTCTGGACCAGCTGTTCCGAAACACCAGGGAGGTCATCGCTCGGGAGGTGGAGAAGGGAATCCAGTCGTTTGACCGCGCCAAGCCCACGTGCATCCTCACGGACTGGTGTAAAACAGGACTCGGGTACGTCCTCCTTCAAAAACACTGTACCTGCACCGAACTCAAGCCGACCTGCTGCCCCGCTGGGTGGCGTGTGTGTGGCGTCGGGTCTCGGTTCACCTCTAGCGCCGAGAGTCGCTATTCCCCAACAGAGGGCGAGGCATTGAGCGTCACCAATGCCCTCGAAAAAACTAAATACTTTACACTCGGCTGTGACCAACTGGTGGTGGGAACCGACCACAAACCTCTCCTGGGTATTTTCGGCGACCGTTCCCTGGACGGCATAGACAATCCTAGGCTGAGACGCCTAAAAGAGAAAAGCTTCGGCTGGTCCTTCTCTCTGGTCCACGTCCCGGGTCGCCTCCATGGAGGCCCCGACGCTCTCTCGAGGTATGGTGTGAGGGAACAGCGCGAGGGGTCCGATGACAGCTTTGTCGAGTCACAGATCGACGAGCTGTTTGTGGTCGATGAGGGCTACTCTTTCCATCACCTATTCTCTCTAATGGCACGCCCGCAGGATCCAGGTGATGAAGACGACTCCGACATTCTGTGCTCGGTGTCGCCAGCACTGCAACCGATCGACTGGCCCACCCTGTCTCGGGCGTCGGAACAAGACCCCATCATCCGCCAGGCAGTTCAAATGGCGAACACGTCATTCCCTGCGTGTCCGGATGGTTTCCCTCATCCACTCCGCGCTCTTTGGCGCATCCGGCACGACCTCAGCACGTCGGGGCCCGTCCTTCTCTTCCACGGCCGACCTGTCATCCCCGAGGCTCTCAGGTCCCGTGTCCTAGACACCCTCCATGCCGCGCACCAGGGAGTGACTGGCATGAGGCTACGCGCGGAACGCTCCGTGTTTTGGCCCCACATGTCCCAGGACATTGAAGCGGTCCGGCAACGCTGCGCGGCTTGCAACAGACATGCGCCATCACAGGCCGACATGCCGCCTATCCCACCAGCCACGCCGGAATATCCATTCCAACACGTGGCTGCCGATTACTTCACGTACATGGGGAACACATACGGGGTCGTTGTTGACCGATTCAGCAATTGGTTTCAGATCTGGCGCGGCATCAGCCTAAAAGACGTCCTCATGGAACTCTGCCGCGGTCTGGGGGTCCCCGAAACACTCACAAGTGATGGTGGGCCTCAGTTCATGGCCCAAGAGGTAAAGGATTTCCTCGTTCAGCACGGGATCCACCACCGCCTCACATCGGTCGCTTTTCCTCACGCGAACTGCCGTGCTGAGGTCGCTGTGAAAACGGCCAAACGCCTCATACGGGACAACGTCACTGCTGATGGGTCCCTCGACTCTGTGAAACTCACTCGCGCACTCTTGCAGCACCGCAACACCCCTGACAGAGACACCGGCTTGTCCCCAGCTGAGCTAGTCCTCGGGAGACAGTTGCGGGACTTCCTCCCAGGGCTACCGCTGCAGCCCCCCCTACGTAACCACAAGGATCTCAGCCAGACGTGGCAAGATGTCGCATGCTGGAGGGAGAAAGCACTAGCCAAGCGCACCTCTCGTGACCATGAGCGTCTGCAAGCACACACTAAGGACCTGCCTCCACTAAAAGCTGGCCAGCATGTGCTGGTTCAAAATCAGTCGGGCAACCACCCTCGAAACTGGGACCGCCGTGGAGTGGTGGTGGCCGCATTGCCGTTTCGGCAATACCAGATCATGCTCGACGGATCACGACGGATGACCCTACGCAATCGGAAGTTCTTGCGCTCGTTTGTACCCCTCGCGCACACGACACCTACTGTCCCTCTTCCCGCGCCCAGGCCCCACCCCGCCGATCACGGTCTGCACCACCCACAGCTGCGACCTGGCACTGCTCAGTCTTCGCTGACTGGCACACCACCGTCCCAGACCGACGAGGCTGAGTCACTTCCGCCCCCCGCGCAGGGCCCCAGTCCAGAGCCAGATCCTGCAAACGCCGCCTCATCGCCCTCGGCGACCCCTCCAGCTGTGGCCCTTGAATCAGGGACGCACTCCCCTGACCGACAGCCTACTGCTATACCGGTGTGTCTCCCGAATCACTGTCACCCGTGCTCGCGTTCCCTAACCACCCCTCGCTCAGACCGGGAGCTGCCACCGTCCTCTCGGGGTCGCCGACGGTTCGCACGTGATGTTCTCGATCTGTAGTATCTCTGCGCCACCTATGTGCTGCTTACCGACTACTAGCGCCCAGTGATGCACAACATGTACCCGACAAGCGCCCGGTGTGCGCACTCGTGTGTTCGTCGTCACTGCGTGTGTTTTACGAGTCATGTGCGCACTCGTGTGTTCGTCGTAACTGCGTGTGCTTTACGAGTCATCCAGTGTTTCTTTCACATGCGTTCCAGACCTTCCTGTAATGCGGATTATGCCATGTCTCTTTTGACCATCATGTTGCTTACTGGGGAAGTTACCACGTTCATTTTCATTTTTAGCTTCCGCAACAAGATCTCGTGCCTGCGTTTCGCATCCACTCGTTTCCGTGGGGGCATACCTGAGCATGACCGTATGTACCTACTGTGCACTCAACATAATGGTCTGTTCGTTTATTGCAGAGAGTTGCCTCATTCAATGAACAATAAACTCGAATGTTTGAAATGCTTATCCAGCTAGTTATAAGGGTCTTATTAGTTTTTCGTCAATAACTAGGTACCGATCAAATTGAGCTAGCGAGTCGGGAAAGCCACCTATGGACTCAAGAAGACCTGCCGAATCGAATGATATGCGACATGACCTCCTTCGACCAATTTCGTGACCTGGGGACGCCGACCTGACCGTGACCCGAGGTGAACACCCTAAGTTTACCTCACCCAAACAAAAAGCATATCATTCGACGCGCCTGAGAGAGGCGAACACGATGCTGGCAAAATCGCGGCTCTGCGGCCATTTTTTGCGAAGTTATTCACCAAAAACGGAACCGTGCCTTGAGGCACTTGACCTGACCTCAGAGGTCACCGGTTTTTGTTTGTTTTGTTGGGTTAGGCCCTTTCGGTCCAATGAGACCATTTCAGAGCCGAAGGATGATAGGATATAGGGGGAGACATTGGTCTGGGCACTGGGCAGGCACCCTAGTGAGTCGCCGGGGCTGAGCCCGTCCAGAGGACAGGCCACCCAGCCCCAAGGCACTCACTGCACTCGGCTACGGGGTGCGCTCCCTCGGGAGCAGCGGTGCCGCTCCAAGGGAGCAGCCCGCATGAGATAAAGTTGCCTGTCCAGCCCGGAGGGGGGTGGCGGTGTGGAGAAGGATTTCAGTATCCTGAGGATAGAAGCACGGAACGGTGTCAGAGGTCACCGGTTGACCTAGGACCATAAAATCGGGTATCGATCTCTGCGTCTCGTAACGGCGCACACGCTCGTTTTACCGCGACGCGCTAGCTCCACCTGGGGCGAAACAGCGAGGGGGGTCGTACCCGCCCCCCGCCCCCTCGGCCAGCGCGTATGTAGAAAACCTATAGGACCGGGCCGTGGAGGGTTAAACTGGCCTCTGAAGGCCCAGACCGTCTAAAAGTCCCACACCGGCCTCTGATAAGTGATAGTCAATCAGCCCAGTTGCAGTGGTCGCTGATATAAAACCTCTTAAAAACGTTATAGGCCTGGCTGAGCCTAGCTGGGCCGTTCATGCTGATTTTTATAGGTATATTGAAAAGACTCGCTTTGCACGTTTCACGCTTGCTCGTAATGAAAAAGTTGCTGGATGCCTCTGGAATTTGCAGTCTGCTGGTGGACATGCGCCGTCAGCTCCTCCAGGCTGAACACGGCACGACGTGCGCCGTGGGAACCCGAGCCGACATCGGCTCCGTCGGTGTGCGCATGTGCGCGGCGCCCACTCTCGCAGACTTGTTTAGAGAGTTCCCTCGAGTGACGGCCACATCTGCGCAACTCCTGCCCGTGCGCCATAACGTCACTCACCACATCGTGACACGTGGACCTCCTCGTGTGGGGCACCCTCGGCGTTTGCCGCCCGACCGCCTCCGCATCGCCCGTCAGGAGTTCGACAAGCTGATCAGCCTCGGGGTCGCCCGCCCATCCAAGAGCAGCTGGGCGTCGCCCCTCCACATGGAGCCTAAGAAGGAGCCCGGACAGTGGCGCCCGTGCGGCGACTACCGCGCCCTGAACGCCGCCACCGTCCCGGACCGGTATCCCATACCGTTCCTGCAGGACTTCTCCGCGAACCTGCACGGCTGTACCATCTTCTCGAAGATCGACCTCGTCCGCGCGTACCATCAGATCCCGGTCGAACCCGCTGACATCCCGAAGACGGCCATCGTCACACCGTTCGGGCTATTCGAGATGCAGCGGATGAGCTTCGGTCTTCGCAACGCCAGTCAGACATTCCAGCGCTTCATGGACGAGGTGATGCGCGGGCTGACGTGCTGCTACGTGTACATCGACGACATCCTCATCGCCAGCACGTCCGTCGAGCAGCACCGCCGTCACCTCCGTCAGGTACTGGAACGTCTCGACAAGTTCGGCGTCACGATCAACCCAAAGAAGTGCGTGCTGGGCGTCAACCGTATCAGCTTCCTCGGTCACGATGTGTCCCCGGACGGCATCGCCCCGCTGCCGGAGAAGGTCGCCGCAGTCCAGGAGTTTCCGCAGCCGACCACGCAACGCCAACTGCGCAGGTTCATCGGCCTGGTGACCTACTATCACCGGTTCCTGCCTGGTGCTGCCGGCCTCCTCCGACCGCTTCACCACCTGCTGGACCAGAAACGCAAACGCGCGGCGCCGGTGGAGTGGACGCCAACCGCTGAGGACGCCTTCCAACGCGTGAAGGCTGCCCTGGCTCAGGCCACGCAGCTCGCGCACCCCACTCCCGGCGCAGCGCTGAGTCTGCAGGTCGATGCCTCTGACACCGGCGTCGGCGCTGTCCTGCAGCAACACTCGCACGGGACCTGGACGCCGCTGGCTTTCTTCTCGAAGTCACTCCAACCAGCAGAGACACGCTACAGCACCTTCGGCCGCGAACTGCTCGGGGCGTATCTGGCGGTCAAGCACTTCCGGCACACTCTGGAAGGCCGCCAGTTCGCCATCTTCACCGACCACAAGGCCCTCGTGTCGGCAGTCTCGTCCGGGTCAGCCAGCTACTCGCCGAGGGAGATCCGGCACCTGGACTTCATCTCCCAGTTCACCACCGACATCAGGCACGTGCCTGGGAAAGAAAACGCAGCTGCGGACGCTCTGAGTCGAACAGTGGCGATGCTCTCAGCACCGTGCCCGCCAGTCGACGACTTCGACGAGCTCGCAGCCTGCCAGCAAGAGGACGAAGAGCTGGCGCGCTTCCGCTCGACAGAGCACGGGCTCAAACTCAGAGACGCCCGGCTCCCCAGCGGCCGCACGCTGGTCATCGACGAGTCCCAGGGTGTACCGCGGCCGTGGATCCCGGCACCGCTCCGGCGCGCCTACTTCCGGCACGTGCACGATCTGGCCCACCCGGGAGTGCGCGCCACCGTCGACCTGGTCACGCGGCGTTTCGTGTGGCCATAAATCGGACATAGAAAATGAACAAGTGGAGCAGAGCCATCTGGCGGATATCGCTGAACCTGCGCCTCGCGTCAGCTGCGACAGCAGCGCCACGTGAGGTCGACGGTGGCGCCGCCCCGCGTCGGAGCGCTCGCCAGTCGCCAGCGGCGGTAGTGCCGCGCCGCGTCGGAGAACGTGCGGCGGTGCACTACAGACAGGGGAACGCGTCCATCAGTTTGAGTTTATGGACGGGAGACTCCCTGAAATTTAAACCATTTTTTTTTTCTTTTTTTTTGTCTCGATTTTTTTTTTTACCTCTGAGCATGTTTGCGAAAACAAAGTGGCCGAAATCCGAGGAGAAATCGGATTTTGGGGGTAGGTTAGGTTTTGGACCTCTGGGACCCTGGCCCCCCCACTTTTGAAAACGTTCCTACGCCTATGATGTCACCTGTAGTCCTGAGATCACCATATTCGGAACGGCTGATTGAATTGCATACGGCAGATTGACCGGTGGCTTTCTAATCTCGATCAAAGCTATTGGCCTCAATCAGCCGTGCCCTGGACCAGCCTAGTACTTGCTGAGATAATAGGATTGCTGCCATGGTAATGGGCGCAAACGTTAAGCTGATCATTGAAGGCTATCAAGGTTACCTGAGGTCACTGTATTCAAAACGAATAATTAAATTACGTATTTGTATTCAATTCGTGCCATTTCGTGTCGATCAATGACAGAGTTTTTGAATTATAGGATGGCTAAAAGGATGACAGTTGAATAGTGGTGTCTCTTGGTAATGCTGCTGCGCGTATAAAGCGTATCATGTTTATAGTTGGTTCGTATGGATTGTTCAAGGCCCTATATACCTATTGTTTGTTATAAAACAAACAATAGGTATATAGTATTTAGTATTTGTTATTTGTGGGATTGTTATAAAAAAAAATCACTTTAGCGTGTCCGTGATAGGTTTATGTTATTTCGGTACCATGGTGAACTAGGTTCAGACCATAGGAAATCGTGAAAAAGTTATCAGGTTCACCAAATTGTATTGTGCAAACCTTCCATTTTGGTTTGGCCTGCGATGTTTCATTTTCAAGATTGAGATTTTAATTTGAATTTACCATTTCATAGTAAATTTACAGACATGGTTTTTCTTTTTTCATTATTTAATGATTTTCATGCCAACCCAACCAATCTGAGCATTACCATTGATTCATGTACCTAAGCATCCCTATTTGTTGTATTTAATGACATGAAGTCAGGATATTTCAATTTCAATTTCCTATTAGCATGCGTGTTTCGTTTTTCCACAGAGGAGAGGTGCTACGTGGAGATGCTTCCTTCTAAGCAAAACAGACCTAACCCGACCTAGCCTACTACCTACAAACCTTCAACGTGCAAAAAATCATGCGGGTAGCCAGCTGTGAACTCTACATTTGAATTACGAGGCAGGCGTTCTTACCACTACACATGAAACCAGCTGGCAGTCATGATGTTTTTGCCTTTTTGGAATGGCACAATGTGGCATTCACATTTCAACTGGTTCCTAGCGCCTCTCCTTGGTTGGAGAAATGAAATATATTATTAGCACTGCAGTTCAACTTCAAGGTCACTAACCATGAAGTTTTAGCATTGTGTTTTTTTTTTTTTATTTCAATGTTGCATGGTTCAGAAGGTACCTACTGTTTGGTACCTATGCAAGTGAATTTCAATGAGCAGATAGTAGATGCAGTTTGAAATGAAAAACATGATCCAGTTCCGGGGCCTTGTTTCAGAGCATTGGAGTTTTTTGCTCTTGAGCACTGGAAGGTTTTCAAAATATTTCACCACCTAATACAGGTGAAACAACACATATTCAGAACTCTCAGAAGACATCTCGACCTGATGTCAACCTGTTATTGGCCTGGCTGTCAGCATCTTTAAAGGTAGGTCAGAGTATTAGCCAATATCACTATTGGGTTAATGGGTAGGTAGGTAGCTGTAAAGCAGGTGTCACAGTTCCCTGTAAACAGCTGAAGGCAGTGTGATGGGCTTAAGCGTTGAGATGGCTGCCAGATTATGATGTCAGATGTACTACCAATGCAGTGTTTTTGATCAATGAGAGGGATTTGCCTGCGCCCTGTTTCACCGGTGATAGCAGCATGCTGCTGTTACACGTGTCAAATTGGGTTTCCATAATCCATGGAGGCGTCAACATTAACAAGCCTTTTCCTCCAACACTACCAGAAGTGTGGCGTCAGCTTGCAAAATGGAATAGCAGCCTGCTGCTATCACTGGTGAAAAAGGGCCCTGGTGGAGCAGGATGCTTGTATGGGGCAGAATGATTTCATTTCATTTCATTTATTAACCATATCAGCCACGGGACATGCCCATTTACGGCCAAAGTCACAGTACAATAAGGATTGTACATTTACTGATGTTTGAGGCTTGAGCTGTGTTTCAAGATGGAGTTCGCAGGTTCAAATCTCACTAGTGGCAAGAATGAGAAAATTCCATGCCTTTTACTGACTTTCGGACTAGTTTTGAGATTGTGGGCTCAAACCTCACTGGCTGAACGGGATAACCGTGCATGACTCCCAAATTGTTTACCTGTGGTGAGATAGCGGGTTTAGCACCACAGAGTTAAAAATTCGGCACCATGCACGGTAATCCCGTACCGCCAGTGAGATTTGATCCCGAAAGCTCAAAATGAAGTCTGAAAATCGATAAAACGCACGGTAATTTCTCGCTCCAATGGGATTCGAACCCGCCATCTCCATCTCAACACAGAGCTCTAAAATTGGTACCTAATCACGTGCCGTCATTCCACTCCGTCAGGGGATCACCAGGCTCGATCGCTTCTCGTCGATCGAAAGCGCTGCATCGATAGCATGTTTGTGACATAATCTGGCAGCCGTCTCAAGTCTACAACCTGTCACACTGCCTTGAGCTGTTTACAGGAAGTGCGACACCTGCTTTACGACTACCGGTTCATGTGCCTTCATAGTCGAAAGGGACAGTGAGTTGTACCAACCCCCAAGCTGCTGTTTTTTCTTATTGTATGCTTTACGTGCCTTGTGGCTCACTGTTTTGGATTACGCTTAAATCGTAAATTAAATCTTGCGAAGCTTAAGCTTTGTTACCTGATTTTATTTTTTAAGTGACCCACATAATGCATATACAGGCCGGTGTAACAACATTATCGGGACATCTATTTTTCCACCATATCTTTTCTCACTGTTTGATGTGGGAAGCGGGAAAATTGGATGAATACGTGCCTATGATATCGGTTCTCAACTTAGAACTGACCTGACCTTGTGAGGTGACCCTTGCTCTAAGTAAGAGTCAAGTCAACGCTGGGTTCACTTGGTAGTTTTCGTCCATGGCAACGACGACAGTCTCTTCCATTCAGTAGCGGAATGGCATGATTGTGACATGGCGGCATCCATGGCGGCATGAGCCTGAAGCTGGTCTGCCAGCAGTTGGGTATCAGTAGCAGCCAGTTGCACGTCTGCCTGAGGCGTGATAAGTTTGGACTTGGGTGGTCGACTCAGCCCAGCCGCGACCGAAAAAGCTGCCCTTTACCTAGTGGTGAAGATGGTTATCAAGATAGCGACAAGGAAACGACGCCAGTTAAAGGTAGACTGCCACCTTTTTTCCACAAAACGGTTTTCACTAGAGCTGAGCCACCTATGTCCCAGACTGAAGTCGGTTTTCCGAAATTCGAACCCGTTTGCGAGAAATCGGAGACCAAAGTTCAGTTTGATGCCATTTTTTTAGTCCAAGAAAACCGACATCTCTACTGTTTATCGATAACTTTGAAACATGAATTTTCTTATCTTTTGGTAAATATATGTCAAAACTTTGATTGTTTCGAGATCAGAGAAGAATTTTGGAGTGTCAAAATAAAAGTTAAACTTATATATTCAGTAGTTCATTTTTTCCAAAAAAGTGTGGGAAATGGGGTTTAACATGGGCCAGACCCATTCCAAATGAGCCATGATTTTTTTAAATGTTTTACGAACTTAAATGCAAAATAAATTAAACATGGCCAATTTCTCATGAAATCATATATTAGTAAATCATAAAATATCTTACTTTTTCAAATAAAATGTAATAATCTTATGACCTTGAAGTCTAGTGATGTGTAAACATTGTCGCTAGACATTAACCGATTGATAATTGTATGAAAATCGACAATTTTTTCGCGATTCACGTGATGATACTTTGTCAGGTGAATTCTAAAATTTTGTTTTGTCCAGGGAATAAATCATAGGCCGATCTGAGAAAACTTTTTGAAGGTGGCAGTCTTCCTTTAATCCGCAAACCGACTCGAATGCTTACCAAGGCAGGTAATAGGAAGCCCCACATCATGCTCTACCGTTACCCCCACTACAGCTTTGTGCTGCTACTATTCAAACTGAAAAAGACGACAACTCTGAAGGAAAAAAAAAACAAGCCGTCAACCATTGGTCAACCACTTGTAGCCTCACGCCACAGCACGTCCAATAATCGAAGGAAGACATGGGTTAGGTGGTCCGGTCGGATGGGTCGCCGCTTAAGCTGTACCATCCTTTGAATCATTAAATCGGCCGTGTGTGGGCGCCCAGCAGCTTGAATGTGCTGGCCGTCACCAGCGTCAAACATCCGGCTGAGATCCAGGTCTGGAGCATGCTCAGCTGCTGTGCGATGTTCCAATTGCACGTGGTGTGACAGAAAACCACCATCAACGACGAATACTACCGAAGCAAGATCCTGGCCAACGAATGGTTGGAGGCGTAGAAACGGACGGCACATGAGTGCTCGGTTTCTGAAAGCGCACTGATGCCCAAGGCGTTTACAGGCATTCTAAGACATGTGTTGTAAAATCGAGTAAAAGGCATGTTATTGGGAAGTCATCGATGGATAATTATTTGTCTAACACATGTTTTGCTAAATGATGTGGCCGATTCCAGGTCAGGTCACTGAGGGTCACAATATGAACTAGGCTCGTGCAATGCGTCTTTTATGGCCCATTTTGCATATCAAATGCAATTTTGTGGTTTAGGGGACCATTAGGGCCAGTTTCGGTGACCTGGAGAAGGTCAGGTCATGGTCAGGTCAAATAAGATCGAATTGCAAAGTTGAAATTATTGCATGAAAGGGGTATCTATTCGATGCAGCTTGTCACGGGTAATCTAATGGTGGTCTTTGTTTAGCGTTACGTGATCTAGAGCAGCTACAAATTGAACTTGAAAATTTGACGTCATCCATTTTGAAGTTTTTTTCGCCATAACTTGGCCAAAAAGAGGTATCAATCTCAAATTGGGTATGTCGATGGAAGGCATTTGGGGCTATAACATGCATTCCGCTTTTTTTTTATAATTTTTGGGGTTTGAGAGTCCAAAATCCATCCAAAAATTACTTTTTTATTTTGGGTGGTCAAAATCCAAAATTTTCAAAAATCCGAGATTGCTGTTTTATAGCCCCCGTAATTCTACACCATTTTTGTCCTGAACATTTTTTAAATCTTCAAACTTGTAGGCGTGACGGCTCTTCCCGCGAACCCTTTTGTTTTGTCGAAAATGTCAGAATGTGACCTCATTCTGACGTCATTTGTGGCCAACCTATCATAGCCCTTGGAAATTTTTGTCACATTGTGTAAAATTGGTGTCTGGTGGGGCCCTAGAAGTTTGTTGGCGCATTAGCCCAATTGGAAGTATCTAGCAATGTTATTTATTGAACCTCCGCAGGGCAAAACCCGCCAAAATTGACGTTTTTGTTGGCAATGTCTTTCATCAATGACTTTTGAAACATAGTTTGAACGGCTGAATTTGAATGGCATCGTGTTTTGTTTTTCTGTCGAGTGAACTGTAGGTTGAATTTAACCTTCGCCCGGCGAAGGGGAGGTTGATGCAACCCCACCCCCCAAGGTTTTTCGCAAATAACGTAAAAACGGCGGGCATACCATCTGTGGCGACCTTTTGGCACCTATCCTGAAAATTTCTGGTCTCAGTCTTTTCAGGTCAGGTCACCAGGTCACAAAAACCGGTACAAGGTCAAGGGGAAATTGGACTAGTTTAGCGTCAACTGAGTACCAGAGTTTTTCGTTGATAGCGTGAGTGCTATGGCACGTATCACTACCAAATTTCAGACACGACTTGGGGCATATATGTATGTGTCACATGACCTGGGAGTTTTAGGTTCCAGTGGCTTGAGGTCAGGTCACAATATCATATCAGTCAGTGGTATATCTAATATCTATATCATTACATATCATATCAGTCGATCTGTGTCGTGCTGTAAACATCTGAAGCACTGTCATCATCATCGCTCTAGCAATGCTAGACTAGCAATCTAGCATGTCCAGCAAAAGGTTTCGTCGGAAATTGCTGGGTACTGTTTATGACCTAACATAACCTCAGAGGTACGAGGTGGGAATACGAGTGCAATATTCTGATTCAGTGTTCAATATTAACCTATTCTATGGTGTTCACGTGTGTTTACTATGGATGTCGCCCAAAAAGGCGTTTTTCTCAATGTTATCTCCTTGATTTGTGTGAGAGGACGCAAATTGATTTAAATTTAGGTCACCGATATGCAGGCATCGGTAGGATTGTGATTGCAGGATTGCAAAATCCTGATTGCATTCCTTTTTGGTGGATTGCACCTGGATTTGAAATCCATTCCAAAAAACAGGATTTGATTGCGGATTGGATTGCATCATACTTCCATTTTTTGCAATCCAATCCGGATTGTGTTTGATTAGTGCTTTGAAATGGTTTGTTGCGATTGAAAATTATTAGATCGGCTTCATCGGCTTAATGTACTTTGCTATCAAGGGCTTTACATCTAAGCTTGAAATAATTTAAACGTTTTTAATTTAAACGCTCAAAATAATATACGCTGATGAACTACATAGGAAGGGCAAAGTTACGTATTTGAGGGCGAGTTTCAAAAATATAAAACACTGGTTGGGTAGAGGTTTCAATGTGGGGGTGTTTGAGGCAAAAAATATTTCCCATAAAATACCTGTGCCTTAGATAGGAATCACTCGCAAGACTAGGTACTAGAAATGGGTGATTTGGGGATGGAGGCACGGCCCTATGCCCCCCTCCCTCCCCCAGATCCACTAGTGCACATAATAATACAACAGGATTGCAAAAAAGGATTGCGGATTTGGTCTTAATCCAAGTGAAAAAGGGGATTGCGGGTAGGAATGCAGTCCACTTCGGCACTAGGAATGTGGATTGGGAATGCAATCCTTTCAAAAAGGATTTTACCGATGCCTGCCGATATGGAAATTCCGAGATGTACTTTTGCTGCCACATTTATCAATCAGTGAAAATAAAATGAAAACCGGATTAACTTAGCCATGCTTTGCACGGAACTATCGGACTAAACATTTATTATAGTGTTGTAGACTGGCGGTTCCATGCGGCCGCTGCTTCTGTCGATGGCGGCGCTGTCTCGGCAGACTATTTGCGGCGCGGTTACGTGCGCCGCTAGTTGTCGGCGGGGTCGCCAGGGCGCGCCGCCGCCGTCGGTGTCGACAGAGCGCTTCGTCGGCGTCGTCGGTCAGTCGTCGCCGCTCGCTGTGTGGTATGGTGCGCGTGACGAGAAACGTGAGCGGCCGCCGCGGGGCCGGCACCGGCCAGCCGCGCCGGGCATGAGCTGCGGACGTCCGGACAGGTAGCCAATCGTGCCACACTTCCGCTCGGACTGTCTCGAGGGAAACCTGTTAGGGTCTAGCTCGTGATGGTAGTTTTTTCAAGCTGTATTGTTTTCCGCTTTTTCGTTACTTTGATGCTTTCTTGAATGAGGATGTGTTTGCTGTTGATTTAGTGTTGGTCAGAAGTCGGTGCTCGGTGTCATCTAATATCGAGACTCGAGGTAACCCTAAAACAACCTCTAAAACATGCATTGTAGAAGGCATTTCAGCTGAGAAATCCATAAGACGTGGTCAGGGCACGATACCTTCATGTGCACCAAGGGAAAATTGTGGAATAAACAGACACTGATAAGCGTATCAGACGTGTGCAATGTGCATTGCTCTAATGCAATGGATCTGGGATCTGGTTCCACGGATCTTGATCTGAGATCCGACGGGATCATAGATACAACCATTTCATTTTGCGGAAAGGTTCTTTGGAATCATCCTATTTTAGCATGATTTTTATTTTTTAGAGCCACTGAGCAACGAGATCAACTTCAAAAATTGATAAAGGAAACGAAAACGTCTACATCTAGCCATCACATTGCCACCAAATGCATTATAAAAAGGAAAGAATTGATTCAGCAATCTATATTCTGGTCATTTTCCAAGCTTATTTATTTGCGTGATATTCAGTTTTGCATGGTCCCTATTCCCTAAATGTTTGTGCATAAGCCTCCAGGCCACTCTTTTCTTTGCGAAATATAAAGATGAAATTACCCTGTCCTCACACCTTTTATCTTGGTAACTGTCCCAAAATGTGCCACTCTGCAGCGGTGGAGCAGGTTTCTTAACTTTTTAATAGCGTAGGTATTTGGCTTCATGAAGACTTACGTCATTCATGTCATCATCATACCTGATATAATTGGATAATTATCTAAATTGTCGGGAAAAATTGAATAGGTACTTAATACATTGGCAATTTTAACCATTTTTTAGTAGTAGTGCGAATGGCGCTGGGTTTATTCGTATCCAACACGCCCTGATGATTGTCGCGCTAAGCAAGTGGAACCTCAGTAATATATTGTGAAATTAGCTGGTGTTTACTCCGCTATTGATCGGTGCTCCAATCTCGGCGGTCTGAGCTAGACAGTACGGCGACCCCTAGAGCAGTATTGGTAGCCAAATCCATCTCAGCTGTGCGTCTGTCGGGTCACTGCCACACCGTATCGGTTTTTCTACTCGTAGAAAACCGTAGAAAACCATCTACTCGTATTCGTATGACATTTTAACTCTCGTCAAATTAAATTGTCGTGTGCTGAATTCGTTATCGCTTTATTAGCATTTCCGGGAACCAGAAGTCCAGCAAGACGATGTTTCCTTATTTGACATTTACTGTGTTTGCACCGCTTAGCTAACAGGAATTCCCATAAGATGCCCGCTCATTGTGAAGATGGTCAGTGAAAGGACCATCTGTGTGACGTACGGTTTGATCTTAACTCCAGCTAAAATATTATGCACTATACAGCAGTGTTTTGTCTTCGATGCGAGGCACAAACCGTAGGAGTTTTTGTTTATTTCTGGTCGCTTCTGCTCAAGTTCTTGCGTAACTTTGCTCGGCCTGATGAAAGTTGAAATTAAAGGTTATTTTCGTCCATCGATCGTGCAGCGTAACATGCAAATATGAGATAACGTTATGGAATGGCGAACGCCAACGTTCACTCAAAGCTTTAGATGAAACTCTCTCCGCATGAAACTGAGCGGATCCGTGTATCCAAGAAACATTTGCAAATCCACATATTAAACGATAGTCTGACATGTCTTTTTGGACAGCAAACGCTGTCACGGTGTACACCTCATGGACACGTTCAATCGAAACAGACTTGGATGGTTTTTAGCAGAGTTTTGAGAGACATGAATATAATAAGAGATATTAACCTTACTCTCATAACTGACTTTGTGCGGACCAGCGGAGGGGATTATGTCGGATGGCGGTGAATGTGATAAAAAACTGACTTGTGTCTTTTGTTGCAGTGGCTGTCCTGTGTTGACGGACTGGAAAGATGAGCGAGGATGACCCGCCCAAACACAGTCTGCACTGGTTCCGCAAGGGTCTGCGGCTGCACGACAACGCCAGCCTGCTCGAGGGCGTGGCGGGCTCGACCACGTTCCGCTGCATCTACATCCTGGATCCGTGGTTTGCCGGCTCGTCCAACGTGGGCATCAACAAGTGGAGGTAATCGCCCGACCTTATGTAATGCCACACTACACCGAGAGACTATTACGGCGCATTGAGAATTGATTTATTGGCCCATTACATCACGGTCAATCTGTGTTTTTGTCATGTGGCGTTCTCGATTTCTGTTACTTTCGATTGGCGTATCGGATGACCAAGAGACACAAGATGACCGGAGGCCTCTTGCACCATAATACCTAGCTAGGTAGAATCGACAAATTACCTACCTAGTAAAACTACCTACGGCGGTAACTTCTTTTGCACCATCCTACCTACCTACCTAGGTAAATTTGACAGCTCGCGTTTTTAGGATTTGTTTTGATTGGCTGTTTGGCGACCAATTATTTGTGGGCGCAAACAAATAGTAAGTAAAGAAATCAATTAAATGGACATCGTTTTTATAAATATACATTTTGGTGTATTTAGGGCCTTGCATTTTGGTATTATGAAATCATTTTTCAGTTATGTAAATACCGATGAAAGTTATTTAGATATTAAATTACTTGAACAAATAAGCTTCGTTTCCATGGCAACGAGTGAGTCTTTAACCTGGCTGTTCTGCTACGGAGGTTTATCGCCTTGTTACGGAGAAGCACCTCTGTGAACCCATGGAGCATTTGGTCAATTATATTATTATTCACTCATAAAACATTGATTTATCATTGTCTAAACATTTTGTAATGCCTAATTTACATAAAAGTACCCGTGGATTATCATGTATTGCGCCTATTGTTACCAATTGAATCATTTTACCTAAGGTTTTGCTAGTTATTTTGGAAGCCCGAGTTTACCGTCAAACCGTCAAAAATTCCTCCGCGAGTACTTTTTTCCGGCTTTCGGTGCAAGAGGAAAACAGCCTGTCGGACTTTAAGAATTGTTAAGTTCTTATGCCGCTCGGTAGAATTTCTAGGTAAATTTTCACGGTAGCGTTTTTTGGTAGGTAGTTTGGTGCAAGAGAATCTAGGTAAAATCTGAATTTACCTAGGTAGGTAGTTTGGTGCAAGAGGCCTCCGAGCGAAAGCGCAAAACAATGGCGCTGGTCAGTAGTCATATGATTCTGAAAATCTGGACTGAGCGCGGATTTCGGGGAAACTTGATACTTGAGCTACCTTGGAAAGCTACCTATTCGTCTAGCACACCCAGAACGCTATCTATACCATTATTTGCTCTCGTCACAATCAAAACACTCATTTTGTTTTAGCTAAGCTCAAGTCAATTAGGGGTGAAACGACTTGAGTTGAGATCGTTCTACCTGTTGTGTAATCCGTTCGAGGTGAGAGAACGTAATTTGAGACACGTTTAAGTAACCGTAGTTAATTGACTCAATTGTCATCGCAGGCGTTCCTTTGCCGCAGATTTCTATTGCAATGTCTTGAGGATCTGGACAAGAGTTTGCAGCGGCTGAACTCGCGCCTGTTCGTGATCAGAGGCCAGCCCGCAGATGTGCTTCCCAGCCTGTTCAAGGTCAGTCCTCGAAAGAATGGTGCGGTATGTCAGTGTGTGCCGGGCTCTTGGAGTGCCCCAGATTTGTTCATGCTTATAAACGTTAAAAAAAAAAAACACAGTAAAACGTAATGTTAGCAACTTGTGTACATCTTCATGGCCGATATAATAGAGGTAATGGTCATTGTACAAGGGTTGCGCAAGCGTGCCCAAATGTGTACGAGTCGTAGCATCTCTGCTTAATGGCGCCTCGCGGTGATCTCAGTGTTCGCTCTCGGCAGAAATGGAACATCACCTGTCTTTCGTTTGGAGAGGATCCGGAACCGTTCGGAAAAGTGCGAGACCAGAACGTGCGGAAAATGGCGCTCGAACACAACGTGGAAGTGGTCTCGCGCACATGTCACACACTGTACGACGTCGACACGTGAGTGAGACGGGCGCCGGCGACTCCCCCCCCCCCTCTCTCTCTCTCTCTCTCTCTCTCTCTCTCTCTCTCTCCCTCTCTCTTTTCTTTCTTTCTCTCTCACCGTCTCTCTTTTCTCTTTTTTCTTTGTTTTATTCTCTCTCGTGAAGACGTGACCCCAGTGCTGTCTAGGATGTTAAACATACTATCGAGTCACGGTCAAATGAAATAAAGAAACCTTGTACCGTAATTCCAAAAATACACTCACTCCAGGAAATGAGCACTTACAGTCGACCAATGTAATTCCGTGTGGGGAGTTCCTCGTCTGTTGTTATTTTGGAGACGGTTGGGGAGCCGTAGCCGGGTTCGCGCCCCCGGGTGACGGGGTGCTCCGTTTGCGGACAGGGTGATTGAGCGCGCCGGCGGCCGCTCGCCGCTCACCTACAAGCAGTTCCAGACGGTGTTGCTGTCCATGCCGCCGCCGCCGGCGCCGCTGCACGCGCTCAACCACGACGTCATTGGGGATAGTGTGACGCCGGTGGGAGACGATCACGACGACCGATACGGAGTGCCGACGCTGGAGGAGCTCGGTACGAAACACGACACGACACGGGGCGGACGGGGGGGGGGGAGTATTTAGTGTTTACGTAAGGGCCGGTGTTCGTGATAGCATGTTAGGCTGGTTGATCGGCGATACACGAGCCGATGCCAGCTGAGTGACCGCTGACGTACCTTTTAAATCGATAACCTTGGATGCTAGGTCTTCCTTACAGGGCAGACCAGTCGGTTTGGGGACCACACATTACCATTTCTCCAATCCGTTTCATAAGGTTGATCGTCACCAGTCACTGCTTTTATGAACTTTTCTCGAGAATGTGAATCGATTGAACTTCTAGAATGTGAATTGCGTGAAGTGTGAACATGTAGTGTGTGAACTGGCGTTCGCTGACCGTCCCCCGCCCCCAGGTTTCGACACCGAGTCGGCGCACAAGGGCGTGTGGCACGGCGGCGAGACGGAGGCGCTGGTCCGCCTGGAGCGCCACATGGAGCGAAAGGCCTGGATCGCCTCCTTCGGACGGCCCAAGATGACCCCGCAGTCGCTCAAGGCCTCCGTGACCGGTGTGTCCCCGTACCTGCGCTTCGGCGCCCTGTCACCGCGGCTCTTCTACCGGGACCTGGCCTACCTCTACCGAAAGGTGAGTCCGTCAGCTGGCTGTTCTACCGGGACCTGGCCTACCTCTACCGAAAGGTGAGTCCGTCAGCTGGCTGTTCTACCGGGACCTGGCCTACCTCTACCGAAAGGTGAGTCCGTCAGCTGGCTGTTCTACCGGGACCTGGCCTACCTCTACCGAAAGGTGAGTCCGTCAGCTGGCTGTTCTACCGGGACCTGGCCTACCTCTACCGAAAGGTGAGTCTGTCAGCTGGCTGTTCTACCGGAACCTGGCCTGCCTCTACCGAAAGATGAGTGTCCTGTCGCCGCGGCTCTTCTACCGGGACCTGGCTTACCTCTACCGAAAGGTGAGTCCGTCAGCTGGCTGTTCTACCGGAACCTGGCCTACATCTACCGAAAGGTGAGTCCGTCAGCTGGCTGTTCTACCGGAACCTGGCCTACCTCTACCGAAAGGTGAGTTCCCTGTCACCGCGGCTCTTCTACCGGGACCTGGCCTACCTCTACCGAAAGGTGAGTCATGTTGCCGCGGCTATTCTACCGGGACCTGGCGTACCTCTACCGAAAGGTTAGTCCGTCAGCTGGCTGTTCTACCGGGACCTGGCCTACATCTACCGAAAGGTTAGTCCGTCAGCTGGCTGTTCTACCGGGACCTGGCCTACATCTACCGAAAGGTGAGTCCGTCAGCTGGCTGTTCTACCGGGACCTGGCCTACCTCTACCGAAAGGTGAGTCCATCAGCTGGCTGTTCTACCGGGACCTGGCCTACCTCTACCGAAAGGTGAGTCCGTCAGCTGGCTGTTCTACCGGAACCTGGCCTACATCTACCGAAAGGTGAGTCATGTTGCCGCGGCTATTCTACCGGGACCTGGCGTACCTCTACCGAAAGGTGAGTCCGTCAGCTGGCTGTTCTACCGGGACCTGGCCTACGTCTACCGAAAGGTGAACTGAAAGACTTCTCTGTCACTCGGCTATTCCACACAAGCAGTCTCTTTAAGTTCCAATCTTGATACCCTTGGCGAAATGTATTCGAGACATACTACAAAAAAAAAAAACACCTCGAGGCATGCTCTTTTTTCTTATGCACTGACATTCACCCCAATAAATATTTAATCAAACCGCAAAACAAGAATAGCAAAAGCACTCAAGAAGATTATCTAGGTATTGGTTGTATAATAGCTCGACACAACCAGCCTCATCTCGAGATTGAGGCTCACCTGAGGCGATAACTTTTTTAGCCCTGTACTTTTTCGTGAGTCCGAGACTGACACTAAGGTGGCTTCGAGTTTACCTGGCTTGAAAGCTATCTGAACAGTATGCGTGCCTTGTTTTATGCTCCATTCGGCCCTCCACACTGCCATTACTGGCTAAGAAAAGGTCCGGGTGCAGTAAAGTTTGTGGGCGAAGTAATTGCCCTCTGAGCCGACGTATTTTCTTAATTCTACACCATTGTAAATCAGCGCTTTTGGTCACTTGAAACGGCGTGAACGATCCGGTTAGCGCTTGTTTAAAGGACTTTGATGATTCATTTGTAACCAACCAGTCCATAATGTAAGCCCCCCTCCTCTCCTTCCCCTGTGGCGTTCGGACTTAGATGGCGTCCTGAGAAAGCAGATAATTTCCATGACGTGATGGGTGCGTGTGCACTGTTCATGTTTCCAAACGTTTCGCCGTCTCCTGATACTGGATAGTGAAACTAGCGTCGCCTATAGCTGGCCTTGGCGGAGCGTGAGCGGCTACGTCTCGGGTGCGGGCAATTTGGCGTCATCATTTGTGACCGAGCGGTGTCCCGTGCCATTGAGCCGTTGGCGGCGCGGCGGGCGTCCGCTCGTCGTCCCGACATCGGATCCGTCTCCGGCGATCAGGTGCGGCGACGGACCGACGGACCGACGGACGGGCCGGGAATGTGATGTAATACCACCGCCCGGGGCACGGCGCGGCGGCCGACGCTGATCGACATGCGACTCACAAGGAGTTATTATGGCCGGCATTGATTTGTGTCTGGCCGTAGCGCCGTACTCGGAGGGATCAAATGGCCTGCAAAGGCCCGCCGGGTGGGCATTGCTCCGATCCGTGAGCTGTGGGAGGATCAATCGCTGCTGTTGCGCGACCGGCCGGGGGATGGGGTGTAATTATTGACTCGGACCAGAATGTGCTCCCTCTCTCCCCTCTTTCCTCCCTCCCCTCCACCCCTCTCTCCTCTCCGGCACCGATCACGCGGCGGGACGAGGGGTGTATCTGCGCACGTGGACACCCTGGCTCTGTATGTCGAGCGGGATTGGATCGATACGCTCGGTTATTTGATAGGGGTACTATAACAGTTACCCGTGAAGAAATAACACTTCATTGTGTCGAAATCCTAATTCTGCGTGTACAGCCTAGACTGCAGTTTTCTTGCTCTGAATCTTCTTGCGATATTTTGTCAAGGAATGCGTTGATCACATGTTTTCAAAGGTAAACCCTTGGATTCGCTAGCCTTCTACTCCAAGCTACCTTTTAACGTGCTCGCTCTGGATAAGTTGCAACTGTTGCAGTGTTCCCGTCAGGGTTGTGCTTGACTCATGAGTCGAGTCAGAAATTTGACTCAACTCTGACTCAAATGAGTCAGATTTGAGTCGAGTCGGATAAAATGTTGAGCTGTTGAGTTGAGTCAGAGTTGAGTCAGTAAAATAACTTTTGACATTGAGTTGAGTCAAACATTTAGGAACATGAGTCAGCTGATTCAACTTTCTAGAAACAAGCTTTTCATCCCCCCCCCCCCGCTTAACAACTTCGCCCTGGCTCTGCTGCCGGATTTTTTTTTCACCCCCGCCCCCGCTCAGCAACTTTTTTATCTGAGTCAATTTTGAGTCAACTCACTTGACTCAACAAGAAATTTGAGTCAAGTTTGAGTCGACTCATATTTTCATTGAGCCGCTTGAGTCATGAGTCGAGTCAAGGGAAAAATCAGCTCCTTATTTGAGTCAGAGTTGAGTCAGGGCTGTCTGAAGTTGAATGATGAGTCGAGTCGGCAATTTTTTTTAGTCGAGCACAACCCTGGTTCCCGTGTATCAGGGATAGACGTTTTGATTGCGATAGACTTGAAAACAATATTGGAAATGTACAACTTATAATGGGTTGACGTTCTCGTGTTTCACGGCGCTGGATTTCTTGCTCATTATGAAGCTAAATTAATGAAAGGTCAAAGGTCTTGCGCGTCTCTCTCTCTCTCTCTCTCTCTCTCTCTCTCTCTCCTCTCTCTCTCTCTCTCTCTCTCTCTCTCTCTCTCTCTCTCTCTCTCTCTCTCTCTCTCTCTCTCTCTCTCTCTCTCTCTCTCTCTCTCTCTCTCTCTCTCTCTCTCTCTCTCTCTCTCTCTCTCTCTCTCTCTCTCTCTCTCTCTCTCTCTCTCTCTCTCTCTCTCTCTCTCCTCTCTCTCTCTCTCTCTCTCTCTCTCTCTCTCTCTCTCTCTCTCTCTCTCTCTCCTCTCTCTCTCTCTCTCCTCTCTCTCTCTCTCTCTCTCTCTCTCTCTCTCTCTCTCTCTCTCTCTCTCTCTCTCTCTCTCTCTCTCTCTCTCTCTCTCTCTCTCTCTCTCTCTCTCTCTCTCTCTCTCTCTCTCTCTCTCTCTCTCTCTCTCTCTCTCTCTCTCTCTCTCTCTCTCTCTCTCTCTCTCTCTCTCTCTCTCTCTCTCTCTCTCTCTCTCTCTCTCTCTCTCTCTCTCTCTCTCTCTCTCTCTCTCTCTCTCTCTCTCTCTCTCTCTCTCTCTCTCTCTCTCTCTCTCTCTCTCTCTCTCTCTCTCTCTCTCTCTCTCTCTCTCTCTCTCTCTCTCTCTCTCTCTCTCTCTCTCTCTCTCTCTCTCTCCACAGTCCACCTGCCCTCTTCTTTATATTTCCCTCTTTCCTTCTCATTATTACTGGTATGATTTTGTAACTATTCCATAAATGTACCAAAGTATGCAGGTGTACTTTGACCTTCGCTCATGAATGTTAATATTTTCTTCGTGAGTATGTGCACCAGAAGTATGTTGTCGTGGTGTACGAATGTAATGATATACAAATATAATGATATTTCACGTGGCTTGACGTAACTATGTACGCTAATGAACGTTCTCGATGTATCGCTCCCAAGTAAGTTAGTTTATGTCCTCTCTCTGTCCCACTCCACTCCGCTCCGCTTCCCTCCCCCGTCCCCGACTCAGGGCATTCTCCGTCCGACTCACAGCGGTATCACTCCGCTCCCCAGCGTCTCTGTATGACCCCGTTCGGCACACCAGAGGTGTTCCGCCCCCGTCTCGATATGACCCCGTTCGACTCACATTGGTGTCCGTCGCTCTGTTTTAGATCAAGCACGCCGACCCGCCGCTCTCACTGCACGGCCAGCTCCTCTGGAGGGAGTTCTTCTACGTGGCCGCCACCAACAATCCCAACTTCGACCGGATGGTCGGCAACCCCATCTGCGTGCAAATTCCCTGGGACAAGAACCCCAAGGCGCTGGCGAAATGGGCTAGCGTAAGTACAAGTTGAGCACACACTCGACTGTCAGGCATGTGTGTTGTAAAGCCCTCCTTTCGTTTGTTTATTAAATGATAATGACTATTTGCGTGTTCCTGAGCAGAAGAGAGTACCGGGTGGCTCCTCATCAGTTGTTTAAAGTTTTAAAGCAATGCGTCCGTGTCGATAGGGTGTGCATTTTTTTTTTTTTGCAACCGCTAAACTTTCCCTGGTAACGACATCAATATCCTTGCGCCAAAGGAAAACAATTGCGTGTGTTCTGACAATGACAGACGATTTCTCATGTGACAATAGTTTGTCTCATAATTTCATTTCTTTTTTTTTTTTGCCGTAAGTGCATCAATTTACCCGGCATATGAAAAGTTGCCATCATGTTACGAATAGCATCCAGTGACCTCTGATGCCAGCGATTTCGCCGGTGATCATGCTGTTTTAGACATGATCCGTAATGACATGATATGATAAAAACGAACGTCCTTACATCATGATTGACTCGTAACAGACAATCACGTTCAACTTTCCCTCGATGTAACCACCGCGGGTCTCTCAGATGGCAGCCCATTGTACAATTTGCCGCATTTGGACCGAGTGGTCACCTGAACGCTGGACGCTTTAGTACTCAGTTGGGTGATTGCTGCCGGGCAAACTGCTATGAATGAGGCGTGTTACTGGATAGGACGCTGGCGCTGCTGACCGGCGCCCTCCGGAAGCCTGGCCGGCCCGGCACGCGGCTGAGTTGGGGCAGAACGCCGGCACGAACCTCCCATCGGTCGACCGGAACTTGGATGACGTCACACCTGCGATGTCAAGGCGTATGGGGCTCTTCAAATAATATTTTATTTGTTTTATAAATTCTGTTCGAATAGCTGAATGTACAATTTTGGGAACGGGCGCCACGCTAGATGCAAATGACATTACGGATTCACCATCCGACCTTGCCAGCGCGGCGCCCGGTTTCCCGGTGATATTGTTAACCAAAAGTTCAACGTATCGCGAGTAGATGGTGACGCGGTTCTCCCGGGTCTAGCCTGGCCCTCTCGCCAGCTTTCAGCCGGCTGAATACGGAATCGCGTGTCAAACGACGTGGAACTCCCCGGGTGCGAACTCACTGCCACCGAGTTAGGAGACGGACTCTTTATCCACTAGCCCACACGGAGGACAATATCGTAATAAAGTTGTGCTTTAGCATCAGGCGACATGCTCACTGTGTCTCTGACCAGCTTACTGTGCTGACCAGCGTACTGTGCGTTGGCGGCAGGGTCAGACCGGTTTTCCGTGGATCGACGCCATCATGACCCAGCTGCGCCAGGAGGGCTGGATCCACCACCTGGCGCGGCACGCGGTGGCCTGCTTCCTCACCCGTGGATACCTCTGGCTCAGCTGGGAGGAGGGCATGCAGGTCAGCTCAGCGGGAGGACGGGGGGCAGCCGCGGCTACCTCAGCTGGGAGGACGGGGGGGCAGCCGCGGCTACCTCAGATGGGAGGACGGGGGGGGGGGGGCAGCCGGCGGCTACCTCAGCTGGGGGAGGGCATGCAGGTCAGTCCGGCGGGAGGACGGGGGAAGGGGGAGGGCAGCCGCGGCTACCTGTGGCTCAGCTGGGAGAACAGGTCAGTCCGGTGGCGGGCGGTCGGCTCCGGAGCGGCGCTTCTAGGACTGTCACTGAGAGCATTGTATTGTACCCGGCCTGAACCCAACAGGTGGTCGTTATTGTGATGATGTTTGGTTTATTTCATGCATCTTTTTTTGGGCTAACAATCATGTTATCGCTGGACCAAATCTAGCGTTTCGTGAGCTTATGGACGAAATGACGCAACGCTGCATGACATTCCAAGCGATGGCAGCCAGATAAGACCTCTGGTCTTATTACCGAGAATAGGACGTGCGATGTAGTTGGCTCTTCCAACCGAAAACTAATTGGCATCTAATAGGCTACTACAAGCGTAATGCATACCTGGAATCTGTGTACTATCGTCATTTGTTACCTTAATGATATTTCTGCTTGCGTGATGACTGATGCACATGGTCATTATTTGTGGATATTGTGAGATCATTCAGGCTTGAAATGGCTCTGTGTCATGCAGTCTGGCGCCGTCCCCATATTCTGTTCCTACCAAAGCAGTCACTCTAAGGCCAACAGCAGACAGTCATGCATCATCGAAACGCCTGTGTGGTGAGAATCGCCAGCGGAGCCGAATTCGTCTCGGGGAGTCAACCGTCACTGATTGGCCACTCTCCACAAGGACAGGCAGAGCTGTGAGACCAGCCAACCTTTGCACACCGGGACTGCTCCGGACTTGGCAAACTGGCGTACAGATGGCAGCTCCTTCCACCGCGGGTGAAACCACAAATGAAACGCTACTCGTTGACACGGCCAAAGGCGACGGTGCGTCCTGAACAGAAACCCAACTACCATCGCCGGAAGCCGGCTTTGAAACTGCCTTTGAGCTCGACACCCAGGAAGTTGTCACGTTGCCTCGCTAGCTCCGGCGGCGGCGGCGCCAATGCGGACCCGGAACCGGCTGTTCTAAAGCGGCCCTGTCAGATGTCTTTCGTGCAGCAATGAGTGATCTGTGCCTATCTCAGAGCAGCGCTCGGGTGCCGCGCTGTCCGTCTTGTGTCCCACAGGTGTTTGAGGAGCTACTGCTAACCGACGAGCTCGTATTTGACACATATAGGAGCTGCCGCCCTGCCGACCGTCTTGTGCTCTCCACAGGTGTTTGAGGAGCTAGGGCGACCGATCCTCGCTGACCTTCCTGTGCTGCACAGGTTTGAGTTTGAGGGGCTGCTGCTTGCGTTGACCGGTCCGTGTTTAGAGAGCTGCCGCTCAATGACCGCCTTGTCTTCCGACAGGTGTTTGAGGAGCTGCTCCTGGACGCCGACTGGTCGGTGTTGTAGGAGCTGCCTCTCGCTGACTGGTCTGCTCCCCGACAGGTGTTGGAGGAGCTGCCTCTCGCTGACTGGTCTGCTCTCCACAGGTGTTTGAGGAGCTGCTCCTGGACGCCGACTGGTCGGTGTTGTAGGAGCTGCCTCTCGCTGACTGGTCTGCTCCCCGACAGGTGTTTGAGGAGCTGCTCCTGGACGCCGACTGGTCGGTGAACGCCGGCACCTGGATGTGGCTGAGCTGTTCGTCGTTCTTCCAGCAGTTCTTCCACTGTTACAGCCCCGTGCGGTTCGGACGCAAGGTTGACCCAGAGGGTGACTATATCAGGTCAGTACATCAGGGCAGGCGGGCTACATCAGGTCAGTACCACCAAGTATACGTACTAGGTCGTTCAATAAGTAAGGTAAAATCACACGTATTTCAGTCCACATTTGGTGCAACGACACAAAACTAACAACATATGTTCATTGAAATATCGTCTACAAATTGGCTATAAGCATTTGTAAGCAGGTCTCTTCGGCCAGCCTCCCCAGCCTTCGGAACTGGCACCTACATCCAATCGCCGTTCAGGCGCACGCGCTTATCCTAGCACTCCACCCGGCGTCGAAATCCTGCTTGGAAAACTCCTTATTGCTACTCCAAAGCCATGTCTTGATTATTTTATTGATTGCCTGATCAGTTGAGATTCCAACGTACACAGCAGGTTTTCCGGTGGTCCAAACAGATTCAAAAGGGACGGCGCCAGATCACGGCTGTACTTCAGCTTTCCTGTACTGCTAAAGCAAAGCCGATCTCACACTGATGCCTCGCTGGGCGTCCTTCTGTTGTTCAGCGAGCTCTGTCTGTATTAACCTCGTGATGACCTTGTAAATATCAAGCATATCTGATGATGCCTAGAACTGTTTCGACATACACACTTCACCCTGTTAAGCAGTCACGCAGATGCTTCGGGTCTCCATAATCAGCTCCCCGACTTTACAGATTGTGCCAAGTCCAGAGAGCCCTGCGGGCACAAGTCTACCTGCTCTAGATCTTTGTCTCTTACACTGCTGTGTTCTTGTTGAAATCGTACCAGCTGTTCACCAGCAAGCATTGCCAATGGCAATAGCGTCATCAGGGTCAACTCACTCATTTTGAGGTGAATTTTGGCTCGCGTGACAAACCGGGGATTTTTAGAACGGAACTCTGCTGCATCAATGTTTTCACACCTACCGTGTTCGGACAACGAGCCAAACTCCCAAAAACAGTTTGGATGGTTGTGTAGAAAATTGTTCAGAGATTCAGATGGCATATATGATTTTGCTTGAATTCCTCACATAAATGAACTATGGTACATTTTACCTTACTTATTGAACGACCTAGTATTTTATTTTCTGCTCTTTTCTCACTTTGACTTATTTTGAGGGGTGTTTTTAATGCGCGTTTTCATTGGAACTACTGGCTACCACCGATTGGTAGTCGTTGGAATCTCCGTGCCACTGCTGCCGATGTACTCTCCCCCACCCTATTCTGTAGCGACTGCCGCGCTGAGCATGGCCTGACTGTGCTCCCGTCCCGTTCCAGGACGTACCTGCCCGTGCTGAAGGGCATGCCGTCCCGCTACATCCACGAGCCGTGGCTGGCGCCCAAGAGCGTCCAGAAGGCGGCCAAGTGTATTGTCGGTAAGTATCGGTGTGGTTTACTACAGTTCTTGGAATGATTATGTTGTAATTATTCCTCCATCTCATCTCAACGATCCCCCTCGGTTGCTTCCATTCGGTTCGCTAGAAACCCAGTACCATCCCTCCTGTCCCATTAGGCGAGGGAAAATACCCGCTAACCTGTCTCACTAGGTCAGGAACACCCATTGACACCCCCCCTCCGTCCCCCGGCAGGCGAGGACTACCCGCTGCCGATGGTGTGTTATGTATAACTAGACTGACACCTCCCCTCCCCTGTCCCCCCCCCCCTCCCCCGTCCCGTCAGGCGAGGACTACCCGCTGCCGATGGTGTGTTATGTACTAAACTGACCCTCTCCCCCTGTCCCCCGGCAGGCGAGGACTACCCGCTGCCGATAGTGTGTCACACAGACGCCAGTCGGATCAACGTGGAGCGGATGCGTCAGATCTACTCGCGGCTGCTCGGATACAAGGGCCACAAAGGAGAGCTGATGGGTGAGCCCCGTCCCGCTGCGTCGCGCCGGGTTCTTTTCGGTACTTGTCACGGAACAGGGCCGGAATACACTTAATGCAGGATGCACCAAATTAACCCGGCGGCCGCTGGGCCTCCGCGCCACCCGCCAGCCGCTGGGGGGGGGGGGGCATATAGTTGCCCCCCCTTTACTTTTCCGACGATATCGTCGCAACGCGAAGAGATAGAGAAACGAAACTTTGCACACGTATTCCTGAATACCTAGCCGAGGTTGTGTCCAAATTTGGTGTCGATCCCATTTGAAATGACGTCACAGTGACGTCAGAAGCCCAATCGTAGATTGGCGTCCCTTAGTTTCCTCACGATATATCCGACATATGAGACCGAGAATATAGGACCGATAACTGGTCTGGATATAGTTAACAGTGTACTTAGACGTGTCAGAATGACAGCAGGTGCTGTTTGCTTCATTTACCGCCGCGTTTCATGCTCAGCGACATCGGAAACGCTCCGTATTGGAAAACGACAAACTTTATTACGTCACTGTGACGTCATCTTAAGAGCTACAACCACCAAACTTTCCTCAAATATGCGCTAGGTATTCCTTTGAAGCTATGCCAAGTTTCAGCTGCGTATCTTATCCGGTTTCGGAGATATTACACCAAACGTAAAGGGGGGGCAACTTTATGCCCCCCCCCCCAGCGGCTCGTGGGTAAGTGAGCCTTAATGGGAACCGCAAGATAAAAGATTGCAACACATCGCCTGTTTCAACACAGTACCGGCAGTAAACTTTTCCAGGTTTCTATGTGCATGATATTGTAACTTGACACTTGTTTGAAACCGATCCCATAGTTTCGACGTACACTGAGGTTTATTGGTGTTCAAATTACAAATTTCCTGAGAAGTGGGCAGTGTGGGCACCCTGCCTGTCACCTAAGCTCGATGTGTGCCGGACGTATCTGTTTTATCCGCCCCTCCGCTGCTCCCACTGAGCCCGTCTGTCCGACCGCAGGCTCGCCGGAGATCGTGGCCACGGAGCCGGGCTGCGAGACGCTGTCGCCGGGCCGGCCGCCGCCGCCGCCGCCGCCCCCGCCGGGGTCGGCGCCCGGCTCCCACCACGCGGCCAGCGGCGTGCCTCACAAACAGGAGCTGCTGCAGGCGGCCCGGAGGGTGAGAGTCGAGGAGCAGCGCGAGGCCTGAGCGGGCGCCGCGCGAGCGCTGGGCTCCGATCTCACGCCCGCGGGCGCTCCGGTGGAGCGGGCAGCGGGGCGCTGCGGGCGCCGGCTGTGCCGTGGGGGCGCGGTGCCGGCGGCAGTGTCCCGCTGATGTACGGCAGTGGTGGCGCCGCCCCGCCCAGTGCGCTGAGAGCATGCTAGTCTGTCGGGCGGCGGCAGGGGGCGGGCGCCGCGCGCAGGGTACGTGAAGGGCGCGTCCCATCCCACATGGTGCTAATTGTGCAGTGTGACGATCATATCAGCCTCTCCGCGGCTCGGGTCTCCAGTCGCCGCAGCGGGCGCGACCGACGGACGATATCAGTCAAGGGTAAGTTTGGAAAACCCCTAAGCAGGGTTTTCTGCTTCAATTTTCTTTTATTCTCCAAATGAAAATTGGGCAAATCAGCTTATATCTGCATTCTGCATCACTCGTACGTACGGGCCCCACGGCTGCTTTTTGCAGTTGCACGGTTCAATGGTTTGTACTTTACTCCGTTCCAATGAAATGTATGATAGCAGGCACAAAGGCCAGGAAATTGGTGAACTGTTGTCATCGAGTGATGAAATCTCAGAATGCCAGAGACGACGCCTGGGCAGATTCAAAGCCGGACGGAATATTTATATATGAGGTAGTGCAAATAGCTTATTAAGCAGTCAGCTGTAAGTGGAGTTGAATGGAAGTTAAGCGCTGAAGCTCAGATTGTGAATTTGCTGATCGTATGGCCGATATTGCAGCTGTTACAGCCGGTATTGCAGCTGTTGCAGCCGGTATTGCAGCTGCTGCTGCTGATATTGCAGCTGATATTGCAGCTGCTGGGGGTGCCGGTTCGTGTGCCGCTGGCAGGGTCGCCGGTCCGCGGTGCGCGCTGAGCTGTGCGCCGGCAGAGGGCGGCACTGGTTGCTCATTGTGTGTGTGTCGACGGCGTGTCGGTACGCCGGTCACTGTAGGTCGTACGGCGGGCCACGGGAGCCGGTTCCCGTGACCGGGACGGCGGGAGGGCCGCTGACACGGGTCAGACCGTGCCCGTTGGTAGTCACTCGCCGCCAGGCGGTGTTAGTGCGTCCGGTCGGGGGCGCCAACATTTTCATATTGTTCAGTGTGGCCGTTGACGCGTTGTGCAGAATACACACGGATTTCATTGGCCGCTGTGTAGGGATGGGCTCGGCCGGCCCTGATTGCTTGTTCGTGGGTCGTGGGAATCTTCAACTCGCGACGTGACGCATTTATGCTCGCCATTTTTCTGACGCTGTTTAACTGGGCAGTCCGTTATCTAGGTATACTTTTTACGCCGAGTTGTTTTCTCCGCTTCCTTAGTCGCTGATTTTGCCGTTACCGATTTCTTATCTGAATCGGGAATGCACTTATCAACTTAACATCAAGTCCAAAATGCAGTTTATTCTGAATAGTATGCTCTCACAATATTCAAGTATAGTTCATCAAAATGCTTTGTGCGATAGACATCATCCATTAAAAATCAGCGTGACTGTTCTTACATCCGTCAGGATTATATTTTAAGTCGCATTCGTATCTGATATCTCATCTTTTTTGTACAAACATGTAGGCATACAAGTTATAAGAAAAATAGTCTGTGAAAAATGCGTTTTAAAAACGCGAACAGCCCAATACACAGCGCGGAATGGTCTGCCCTCTCCCTGCTCACTTAGGATCCAGAACTCGGCGGTCTCGGCAAAGGCTCACTTAGGCGCCTCCAGACGCGGCTGTTTCATTGACTCGACTGACCTGACCAGGTCGAAGGCGGCCGGCTCCCTCCGGCAGCTGCACAGGCCCAGCGGTAGCGGGGCGTGTGGTCGGACCACGTGTGGTCACACCATGGGAACGTGGCCGGCAAGTGGGCGTGGTCACACCATGGGGGCGTGGCCGGGTGGTGGGCGGTACTGTTCCTTCTCCAGTAGTCCGGCCAGCCGCGTGGCGCAGCCGATAAACTCCTTGTAGAAGGTGCTCTGAAGGCCGGCAGACACCTGACTGGGGCGGCCGCATGCCGCGTAGCCCATGAAGTGCATCAGACCAAAGTCCTTACAGGTCACCCGACCGTCTCCGTCACAGTCCTGCGGGTAAAACACCAGGGCGTTCACATTTTACCAGAGGGTGCACATTCCATTCCGAAAGTGGATGCATTAGCTAGTGTCTGTTGCATTAAATAAGTGTCACCCCTACCAGCGACAAGGACGGCGCCCCATGTAGAGGTCCTGGTCCCCCTTGGTCCCCATTCTCGTCAATGACGAAATACCTATCACCGACTACGTTACCGCTGGACCCGTCCTTCGTTGGCAAGTGGTCCCGAATCGCAATGTTCACGTTGAGAACCACGTGACTGCCACATATGACCGTCTCGGCGTGGGTGGCATTGGCCGCCGCCACGCTGTAATACGACTCCCGAAGGTCTCGTGTAACACCAGGTGTGATATGTGATACTTGATGCCTCGACTAATATCCGGAACGCGTGCCCACCTGCACTGCTCTGGTTTGCGCAGTTGGACCTCACTACGCTCGCATGCATTGCTCCTTCTAATTACTCCAACTGCATTCGAGTGTTTCAGACTGTGTTTCCAGCCGCACGTACCCGACTGAAGCGCTGCATGTATGAAGAGACCGCCTCGCCGGCACACTCGACGTCCGAGGCACATTGGCGAAACCCTGGGGGCAGAGCGCTGGTCAACTGAGATGACTGTGCACAGGGCGCCGGCGCTGGAACATTACGATATTGTCCGCAGGGGCGTAGCCAAGGGGGGGCATAGGGGCCATGCCCCCCCCTGGAGCCCAAAAGGGCCCCCATCGCGGTGTCATAAGTACGGTAAGGGGCACATTATTTTGGCCCCCTCCAAAAAATAGTGGATGAAATCCGATGACTTTTTGGATTTTGAGGGGGTTTACCTTCGGCCCCTGTAAGTTTGGCCCCCTACTGGAGGAAATCCTGGCTACGCCCCTGATTGTCCGATCAGCGGCGCCTGCCTCATGAGCAACCGGATCAAGAAGTGGAGTTAACTTTTATATTGATGAACAGGTTGAATCGTGATAAAACACGACACCTGACGTGATAAAATATCGATAGTGGCATATCGGAACGATTGGCGAGCCGGGGACGGTGTAAGGTGTTACAGGGCCGTTAGCATCAGTTGAGCTAGTGCCGCTGGCTGTTCGCCGCTCACCGTGACCGGAGAAGGGCGCGGAGAGCCGCGGGTGGGCGTCCCGCCAGTACGGCTCGGACATGTAGAACGGGCCGCAGATATCGCCGCCGCCGTCCGGCAGGCAGCCCGTGCTGACGTCACAGCCGGTGGCGGCCGTACACAGACAGGAGAGGCAGTAGCGGTCCGGACCCAGACCGCCTGAAACATAGACAGCCGCACTGAGAATGGTGGCTACTGGCTAGTAACTTATATAGTAATACTGATGACACTAAAGCGTGCCGGTTCCAGTTATAACTACGATAGCCGTGTGGATCAGTACCGTTTTAACTTTATTCCCCCGGTTTTATTACGCTTGATGCATCATTCAGGCGGGCTCGAGAAGAGCAGAATGACTTTGAAGAGCAATATGTGTCACACAGCTATCCTCCTCCCGACTGTAATTCAGCAGAGCGGCGCAGCGCAGTCTAGCCGACCTGAGCACTCGCACGGAAACGTTACGCTAAGACGAGCCGGCGCTCACGAGAGACACGGGTCTCGGACGGCGGCGCTGACTGGAGGAAGCGGTGTGGGAGTGTCGCCGCCGCGGGGAGGCGGTGTGTAGGTTTATAATTGTCTCGGCGAGACGGCGTCATTGTGATGCGTCACCCCAAAATGGCGGTGCTTGTCGCTCGCCCACGGTGGGGAAAAAGGTGGGCCCCGCGAGACTGTGGCCCTCAGCCGCTCGTTGGCTTCCACGAAGACGTGTGGGCAGAAGCACAAGGTCATGAAGAGCAAACAGCCAAACAAGACCCATGAGGTGTTCCTCATTCGATAGTCGCCCGGTTGGTATTCATGATGCTATAAGTCTCGCTACCGTCACCAGACCTCACATGGGTATGACGCCCCATAAGAAAACATGAGAATTGAACCAAAAGATCATGACTCATGCTTTGATAGCGGAAGTAAAAAGCAAAACGAAAGTGTTGATGGTACATCGCGAACCCAGCTCTGCGGTATGAAGTACCCGGTCAAAAGCGACATTCCAAGAAATTGCTCCCTTTCCAACTGGAGTTGCAACACGTCACTTAACAGCAGGTGCGGTGTAGCCGTTTGCTCTGATTGCTGGGAAACCGCGTGCGGTCGGCCGCCTCGCCGGTCGCCGCTCGACGGCCCCGTCTCTGGAAAGTCCGAGGTCACCTACGGATACGGATGCGGACGGCAGAGCCGCCGCGGCCCGGATCTCACGTCACGGATACCTGGGGCGGAGAGGAGCAACACGTGCTGGAGGCCCCCAGGAATGAGCAGGCCTCTTTACATAGTGGTCAGACTAGGGACAAGCGATTGCTACCTACCATCGCTCTTCTCGGCACAATGGCACAGCCTTCGAATGGTGCAACTGAGGGAAATGCGATAGGTAGTATATACCTACAGTCTACACGTATACATGTACCGACATTACTGGAGCATTATTTAGAGCGCCAGCAAAGCGGCTTTAGGAACGAATAAACAAACACGAGTGCTCATTTGTCAAATGTCCACTATCCGGAGTCCCTCTCCACTGACCTGTGCCGGCGAGGTCGGCTCGGGCCGGGCCCAGCCAGACTGCAGTGATCAGCAGCAGCAGCGACGCCGACCGGAGCGGAGTCATCACGCCTCGCGGGCCGCCGGCACACTGACGCGGGACGCCCGGGCAGCCCACCGGCACCGGCCCGACAGGTGAGAGAGCGCCCCGCCTCGCCCACACCGCCCGCGCTGGACCGAGGCGAACCGGAGCCGTGGCGAGCATCGGTCGGCGACCGCTCGGTCCGGCCCGTCTGCGTCTGGGCGGCGGGCACCGATGATCTGCAACGTTTAAAAACTGGCCTGACTCATTTATAAATGTTTAGGACCTAAACATACACCCGGTGTATCCCAAGGTGTGCCTTCCGGGCTCCGGCTTCCATTCTTCTACTGGCCAAGAGTAAATGAACAAGTAGCACAACGAATACCTAAATATCAATAGAAACCTATCAGTTACGACGCTAAGTAGCACGTGTCACCGATCAATGGCGCTGATGTCTACCTCTATAGATGTCTACCTATTCCTTCTGCCTGTGACCTCTGTAGGTCTCCGACCAAGGTCTCGTCACCTTGGTGACGAGGTAACGAGGTTGAGACTCACCTCACGGTCAACTCACCTGAGGGCGTAGCGTAAGGGGTCGCTTTTCGAAATTTATTGGTAGGGCTCTTACAGCTTATTTCAGGCAACCAAACCCAAAGGATATCATATCCATGACTATTACATAGGGCATAGGGATAATGCTAAAATAAGATTCTCGATGAGGGTCATGAAATCGCTTACGATGGATCGGATAGCAGTACTTGTTTTTTATAGTCACCGTGCTTGTTTCCATCGGCCTTCGTTACTGAGCTGCAATGGCAACAATGTGGAGCTGACCTAAGGCCACTCAAATTACCTGAGGGCTGAGACCACCAATCATGATATTACAAATTCCTATTTAAATTGCGTACTG
Source organism: Amphibalanus amphitrite (assembly GCF_019059575.1). Classification (NCBI taxonomy): domain Eukaryota; kingdom Metazoa; phylum Arthropoda; class Thecostraca; order Balanomorpha; family Balanidae; genus Amphibalanus; species Amphibalanus amphitrite. The sequence continues at coordinate 1,155,543 of NW_024881543.1, read as the reverse complement.
CAAATCGATCTACGCCTTTTACTTTCGATTGAAAAAGGAGTACCTCAATTCTAGGGTGATTACAGTATTGACAGTGAAATAGTGACATCTATGACCTCTTTGAATGTTTGCGAAAAGAACACATTCATTACGCAACAGGCTTTGGACCAATCAGCATCATGCACCAGCGGTTTGTGATTGGCTATTATTCCCTCACCTATCAATGCTGCTCATGAGCAGGTGTAATGATCAGAAAATGTCTGTGCTCCTTCATAACTGTCTATGTTTTTGCGGCGAGGCGTCTCCAATTTAGCAATTTACCGTTTACCAAGCATTTACAACCACTTACGCGGTATTATTAGCATTTAGTTCAATTTCTACAAGGGAGCTGTGTAAAAAAGGAACAAGGGAAGTCTGTGCACTAGTTGGAGCTGAAGGGTAAGCCTTTTACTATTGTCATTTGTCTAATGAAGAATTTGTATGGTAGGTAGTCAGAGTCAGTTGGGGAAACTACGAGGAGCCAAACAAAAATTGGATTAGCCAATCAGCGGCTGGAGTGGGCGGGGCGATGACCATATATGGTCATAAAATCAGACAACTTCATCTTTTCAATGAATTTTAGCATTCAAATGAAAAAATAAGGCATAAGAATGTTTTTTAACCACACAAGGCCTACACTCATCCGGTGCATAATTAACTGGCGGCTCTAAATCGCAGAGTTACAACGCAAGGTCAAACCATGATTGGCAAATATGGCCGATTGAAATAGACGCGCCAAAAAATGTAAGCAGTACCGTGGTTTAAAAATGTCATTATTTTTATTAGGTATTTTGTTTATGGTTTTTCTAATTGTAGTTAAGTTATTATTTTAGAATTAAATATTTTTGTTTATTGTAATTAAATTAAATCTTTAAACAGTTTTCTTTCATAAAACCAATCCATTTATTGAATGGCCAGCTGATTGTGATGCCTAGAACCTGCAGAAAAGCCGTTTTCCTATCGCCATTTTCGAGTCCATTCGCCGAATTTAATTAAATCACACTAATTCCTAGTGAAAAATGGAAGCCTTTTCTCTCCAATAAGTGGACGCGATACCGCAATTACTGGCTTGTTATACCGTTTTTTCACCCTTAGTAGCGGGGGCTGCATTTATGCCCATATATGGTCATCAAAAGTCCATTTATTGACCAATCCATTTTTTACATTCGCCTCGTAGTTTCCCCAACTGGAGTCTTGATCCAACATCAGCGATTATGAGTAGGTTTTATGTTTGAATTTAAGTCTGAATGGATGAATGGGTGGGTGGCCTTGGGCCCAGTTACCATGTTGAGCAGTGCTTGGCTGCTGTGAATGACATCACAGATGACGGACCCACCACCTGACCTTACCAGTATTGGTAAGGCAGACATTGCGCAAGCCGCCATCTTTAGGTACCCATGCCCAGTTCAAGGTGATAATTTCAATCAAAGGCATAAGGAGTTTCCAGGCTGCAAACTGGCTGCATCCTGATCCAAGTTATGAGACAATTCCTCATCTACTAGGCAACATGAGGATGGACCTTTGACGCACTAAGTAGTAAGTTTTGGTCAAAGTTATATTGGAAAATATCAAAACATAGTTAAGATGTGTGTGCCAGGCACATACATACAGATAATACAAAAAGACCATGGCTATGACAAATTAATTCAAGGCCCTTGCAGTACTCATATGATACTAAAAAAGGGCGCAAGTCAGTTGGCCAATGGCCAGGGCCCATCAGCTATTAAGATATAAACCTCTCAAAAGAGACAAGTGCTACTTCAGCAGAACAACTCTGTTACCCTTGACTTTTGTCCTTTGACATGTGGCACAGCCATGATGGTCATTGGAATGGTCACCCAGATTCATTGAGAGAAGCCAATCAATAAAGTGGCAGAGGAATAGGGCTACCCAATTAAAAAAGACTGCAGGCCAATCGGCCCCATGTTTGCTGAGCCATAAGCCTCTCTAAAGCATTACTGTCCGGGATGGGCCTCTCAAGCTCATATATTTCAGTTGTACTGAAAAAGACTCACTTGCTTGTAGCAAATCACTTTGGCCTGTATTTCAGCGGGCGATGGCGCTGGAGGCGGAGCTGTCGGCGGTGCTGCGCGCGCTGACGGCCGCCGCTAGCCAGTCGGCCGCCGAACTGAAGCCGGCCGAGGCGCAGCTCCGCCAGTGGGAGACGCAGCCGGGCTTCTACACGGTGCTGCTGCGACTGGCCGCCGACCAGAGCGTACCCGTCAACGTCCGGTGGATGGCCGTGCTCTACTTCAAGAACGGCGTGGACCTCTACTGGCGGAAAACAGCGCGGAACTGCATCCCGGAGACGGAGCGGCCCGAGATACGGACCAGGCTGCTCAACTGTCTGAATGAGCCGGTCAATCAGGTGGGTACGGCCGCGGAGGCGGTCAAGTCCGGCGCTAAAACACAGGAGTAGGGCAGCATGACCAACCTGAAGACATGAAGAGAACCAACATGAAGAGAATCGACCGGTCGTTGTCGTTGAGTCAGACATCAGCACGCTTTTCTATAGCTCAGATGGAATACGGATACTCGAAAAAACACCCAAAGAAGTGCAATAGTCGCAGAGGAATGCGGCGTGTCTTTCATGCAATTATTTACATTTCTCTCGCATCGTTATATTTTATAACCATTATGTAAGATTCTTTTATTTTATAGCCATTGCAATGTGTATGCATACTGTCGCCTACCTTCACATCTGTCCTAGGAGCGAGAGGTGCGCCTTCGGCAGCCGTCTCTGATCCCACGCCGTCCGTCCGCAGGTGGCGACTCAGGTTGCGGTGCTGATCGCTCGCGTGGCGCGGTTCGACTGCCCGCGCGAGTGGCCCGAGCTGCTGCCCAGTCTGGTGACGGCGGCGCGCGCCGACGAGCCGCTGCCCTCTCACCGCGCGCTGCTCACCCTCCATCACGTGGTGAAGACGCTCGCCTCCAAGCGTCTGACGGCCGACCGGCGCGTGTTCCAAGAGCTGACGTCGGCGCTGCTGCCGCCGCTGCTGGCCGCCTGGCAGCAGCTGCACGCTGCGGCGCTGGCGGCGCCGGCGGACGCGCGCCTGCACCTGGAGCGCGCCCGGCTGGCGCTGAAGACGCTCCGCCGGCTGACGGTGCACGGCTGCCGGCGGCCGCACGAGTCGGCCGACGCCCAGACGCTGCTCACGGCGCTGTTTGAGCGGTGTAGGCAGGCGCTGGAGCTGCGCCGAGCGCTGGCAGACGCCGGACAGTCGCCGACGCTGGCCGAAAAGTACGCCGTGCTGCACACCAAGGTGCTGGCCGACACCCTCGAGACGCACCCGATCTCGTTCGTGCCGCTGATCCAGCCGACGCTGGAGTTTTGCGCCGTGCACGTGTTCACTGAGCGCGGCGCCGGACTGCTCTTTGAGAGGTTCACCGTCGGCTGCCTGAACCTGATTAAAGCCATCCTCCTCTGTCACGAGTACCGGCCGCCCAAGGATGACGGCACGCCGCGCGAACCCGAGACGCTGGAGGCGCACCGCATCAAGATGGCGTTTTTCGGCAGCCAGCCTCTGGAGCAGATGTGCCGCCACCTGGTGACCGAGTTTTTCCCGCTGACTTCGGACGACCTGGCCGCCTGGGACGCCGACCCGGAGGGCTTTGTCGGCGAGGAGGGCGGCGAGGCGTGGCGCTTCTCGCTGCGGCCGTGCACGCAGTGTCTGTTCGTGGCGCTGTTCCGCCAGTTCCAGGCGCAGCTGGCGCCCGTGTTGCTCGACATGCTGCGCCGCACGCTGGCCACGCCGCCGTCGCCGGAGCTGGCGCAGGCGCTGGCGCGCGAGGCCGTCTACAGCGCGGTGGGAATGGCCGCCTGGGATCTGTACGACGAGGTGGACTTTGACGGCTGGCTGCAGTCGGGTCTGCTGCAGGAGCTGACCATCCGCGAGCCCAACTACCGCGTGGTGCGGCGCCGCGTCATCTGGCTCATCGGCCGCTGGGTGGGCGTCAAACTGTCGGCCAGCCTCCGGCCGCAGGTCTACAGGTGCGTAAACAGAGACAATCAGACCATCAGAAGGGAAACGCCCTTCTGATGGTGACTTATCGTATGCTGTTTTGAGGATGGTGCATAAACATAATGTTAGCCGTAACTCAGGTTTTACTATGATATGATCATATTTTAGAATGACCGAATTATCAAGTGAACCGGAAGGTACAAAATACAGGGAAATTTCAGGCTTTCGTTAAAAATGCTCATACTTGATAACGTATCTGTCTCTTGACGCATTGTAATAGCTACGCAATTTTTAATTACCCTAGCATCAGCACGACAGCTCCGTAATCCATACTGACCAGTGACTACCGTTCGGTATGACCCCTGACCTGCGCGGTGACCTGCGGTATGAGCGCCGACTGACCTGCGCGCTGACCTGGGCAGTGCGGTGACGGAGCTGCTGCAGCACGAGGAAGACCTGGTGGTGCGCCTGGCCGCCGCGCAGACCCTCAAGGACGCCGTGGACGACTTCGAGTTCTGTCCGGAGACGTTTATGCCGTTCCTACCGGTCTGTTTTGGACAGCTGTTCCGGCTGCTTCAGGAGGCGCACGAGTGCGACACCAAAATGCAGGTGGGCGGAGGTAGCGGCTGTCTGATCCTATGGCTGACTGCTGGTTTCCGTCGACCCAGTTGATCACACACTGCCCGACCCTCTAGCGGCCTGTCCGCCCCTCTTCGATGATGCTGCTGCTGCTGCTGATGATGATGATGATTGTGTAATTTCAGGGCGTCCGACCTTCAGAGGTCATCGGCGCCCACCGCCTCCCTTCGCTGTCATTCTTGTTCCCTCGTCTCCTTCACTCTTTGACCCGTGCCGATCCATCTGCCGCTCGTCCCTCTAACTCACTACACTCTGTCCCCTCTGACCATACGCCCCCTGACCCACCCCTGCTCCCTCCCCTCTAACCCAGCCCCTCCTCTATCTCTCTGCCCCAGGTACTAAACGTGCTCTCGTTTGTGATCGACCGACTGGACTCGGGGATCCGGCCGTACTGTGACGAGCTCATCTCGTACCTGCCCTCGCTGTGGAACGACTCGGCGGCTCACAACATGCTGCGCGTGGTCATCCTCTCGACGCTGATCCATCTGGTGCAGGTGAGGCGGTCAGTGGCGGTACAGCTCGGATGCTGGAGGCTCGAGTCTCGCTGGGACTGCGTGTCTAAAGCGGGATCCACGGACGGCGCTCCAGATGGGCTCTGCTCTGAGGTGTGCCGCTGCGTCCCCTCAGCTGTTCTCAGCGGGGAGTTTAACATTTCAATTCCTGGAATGCAGCTATCGATTGTGACGCAACCAAATATTGCACAGTCTATACAATCGATTGCTAGGGGATATATTGGTTGGTATTCTCATTGGGCTGTGCCGCAATTAATTTATTCATAACAACATTGACACTCATCATACACGGCCAGAGGCACTGTCATTTATGCAATGTTATGGGCCGCTGTAATATCGGCGAAGCAGAATGGGTTTTTTCATGCCCCCGTAATACGTCTGCGGCGCGTTATTGGTCCCGGGTGGAGCACATTTGCGTCAGACTGGGCGTCGCTCAGACATGATTGGACGCGACTGGAATTGATATTGACCACGCCGGAGGCTATTTCTAGCAATCGCAAATGTCTACGGGTAGTCACCAGTGTTTTTTGGAATATCGTCACAACTCAAATAGGGGTACCATGACCCATTTCAGTTTCATTAGCATCATTAGGGACTTATTGACCAACCTGATACAGGCTTTACGGTATGATTCGAAGGTCGCCATTTGCTTTGCGGTTTTTGGCTGAGTCAATACAAATTCATTAGACATGGCTGGTGGAAACGGTGTGTTTAACCCGTGAAACACGCAAAGCTGTGTATTCGTGTGAAATTAACCCGCGCCCCACTGGGGTCTGCGTATAACACGCCCTACTGGGGGGGGGGGGGGGCTATTCATAGCCCCCCCCCCTCCTAACTCCGAAACTACTGGGCCGATCGTCAAAATTCAAACGGCGTCTGATAGCCCCGGAAAAACTGTCGAGAGAAACCTAATTTCATTGACCTCGATGTCACCGATGACGTCACAGGTCAGGTCAAAGTAAAAATTATTAGCATTTTGGCTTCTTCACGTTTTGGGCTCTGGCCGCCGTCTTACAAGTCAGATCAGGCTCATTTTTGGTTCACACACTCGTGAACAGATGCTCTAGATACTCTGAGGGTACCAAACTTGTACTTTGATTTTCAGGTCAAGGTCAGGTCATCACAGGTCACGAAAATATTATATCATCCGTCGGTCACGTGACACATGTTTATGGTCCATTTAGGCCAAACATTTCGAATTTGACGTCGTTTGTGTCATTCGAGGTCATTTTGAGTCAAATTTAGCTTAGGTCAGGTCACTTTCAGGTCAAAAAGATCAAATTTTTAAGTTAAAATTTTTCAACAAAAAAGGTGTCTATTGGATGCAGTTTGAGCTCAGGAACACGATGTTGCTATTTATATTGGCGTACGATGTCAAATTCGTGCTGAAAAATTGATTTGAAAAATTAATAATTGTTAATTTTTTTTTGCAATAATGCGTATAACTTGGCCATTTTTGAAGATATTTAGCTAAAACTTGCTAGAGTTAGTCATAATAATGCGTTCTATCACATATATTCCGTTTTTTTTTTTTGAAAAGTCAAAATGTTTTGAAAAAATGTAAAAATATAAATTTTGAATTTTATTATATAAAATTTTCGAAATTTTCAAAATTTCGAAAATCCGCGATAGCAGTTTGATAGCGCAGTCTATTCTGAGTCCTCTCATGCAAAGAAATTGGATCTAGCTTAAAAACTGAGCTCTTGGGAGCGATTGCCGTGGTTCAATGTTTTGCGTCGAAATCGGCCGAACATGACGTCACTCTGACGTCATTTCCGGCCGACCTATGGTAGGTACGAAGTTCAAATTTTGCCACAAGGTGTCAAACTGATGCAGCCGAAGGTACTGAAAGTTTGACGTCGATACGTCAAGTGGTTTGGAAGTTATTGCAGAAAAACAGGAGGGGGCTATAAATAGCCCCCCCCCCCAGTGGGGCGCGGGTTAATGCATGTTTGAGCGTCGGAGGACAGATTTTGGGGCGCGAAATGTCGAACGTGACTTCTGCTCGTTTGTGTGGCAGGGGGCCTGGTGCGGTGAAACTCTCTCCCCTACCGCTCTGTCTGGCGATATATTGTATGGTCCGCTATGTGGTCCCCAGCAACGCTTCGTTAGGTGGTCGCTATATGGTCCCCTGTGTTTACCACCGCTCGCTCTGCGCCCCCCAGGGTCTGGGTCCGGACAGTGTCCGTCTGTACGGCCTGCTGACGCCGGTGATCGCTCTCAGTACCGACCTCACCTCGGACGCGCACGTCTACCTGATGGAGGACGGGCTAGCGCTGTGGCAGGCCGCTGTCGAGAACGCTCCGCAGATGCACCCCGACTTTATAGAGGTGGGTGGCCGGTCCGGCCAAGCTGCTGGTAATGTCTGCCACATCGCGGAGAGGGACGCGCGCCCACTGGTCAGCTGCAGCTGTCACATCGTCAGTCCGCTGTGAGCAATTGGGAATGGCCGTAGTAACCACGTGACCGTGGTAGGTGGATGTGGAGTGGACCGATTTTTGATCACTTCTTGTGAGTCGGTGTTGTAAAAGGATGCTTACGAAGTTCCTACGGTCGAACTTCTCGCACGTAGGTCAACTCAAAATGTCGAGTGTATCACTCCTCTCTGACGCCACATGCTGTCTCTCTCCTTCCAGCTGTACGGTCAGCTGCTGCCGCTGTTCGAGCTCGGCACGGAGACCCTGCAGACGGCGTTCGGTATCAGTCAGGCGTACCTGCTGCTGTCGCCGGAGCCGTTCCTGGCGCGGCACGGCGCCGCGCTGGCCGCTGCCTGCCGCTCGCTGCTGCCAGAGATGAAGCCGGAGGGGGAGGTGATGGTGCTGAGACTGGTGGAGAGCGCACTGCGCGCCGCACCGGAGACCGGTAAGGAGGCAGAGAGGAGTGCTGGGGAATACGCTGACGGATGTGTCCTGTGGTACTTTGGAGAAACTTTCACCTCCTCGCACCCTGTATGCCGACCGTCTCTTTTTATCTCACGCATAACAGCATTAACCTAAATGAAAATTGCCTTTGTAAACTAAGCGACCTTTAAATTTTGAACAATTTGGCATGCCGTAAGGATTCCATATATCATCGAACGAGAGAAGCCATTCCTCACATCGTCAACCAGCTCCCTTTAGTTTATGCCTTCCTTCTGTTCGCCATGTTAAAAGTATCGCCTTTGTGTTTTCACGACTTTCAGCTGTACTGCGGTGGTGTTGCCCACATTATCACGTTCACTGCACCATGTACAGTCTGTCTTAAAAGTATCGCGCAAAGTGACGGTGGATCCATCAAGCCTGACTGATGAAGGACTGCTAAATTTGAGTCACCGAAGCAATGGACATCCTCGTCCCTTCCCCAGGTCAATTGGTTCGGTGACTTTCAAATTATAGCAGGCCCTGCCTCGGTCAGGCTTGATGGATCCACCGTCACTTTGCGCGGTACTTTTAAGACAGACTGTACATCAGTACTGACGTCTCCCCCCTCCTCCGTCAGCGGTCCGCCTGTTCTCGCCGCTGCTGCCGTTCACCGTGGAGGCGGTGCACGCCGGCCAGGCGTTCCCCATGGTCATGTCGATGCACCTCAGCCTGCTGGCGCGCCTGCTGCTCGTGGCGCCGACCGTGCTCTCCCAGCTGCTGGCTGCAGAGGCCGCCGAGCGGTCATGTACGGAGGCGGACGTCTTCAACAGGTGGGTCCGATTAGGGAGGACAGCAGACAGTGTACACTGTGGGGACCCTGTGTCACCCCAGCCGACAGGGGGGCTTCAGGGAAAGGTAAGGAGGGAATAAGTGCAGGCCGCAGGGTCTCGGGCTTAGACATAATTCTCAGCAGACAGAAAGTTTCGCATGGGATAGAGGGCCTGAAATGAAAGCATCACGAGGGGAAGAGTGCAGGAATGCTTGGGGATGTCCTATGAAAAGAGTGGCCTGTCCTGCGACCTGAGCTGCCGGGTGGCGATGTGCCCTGACATAACCTAACTGTAGCCGATGTGCCCCGTCTCAGACTGCTGGAGGTGTGGCTGGACAAGATGGCGCTGGTAACGCCCGTGGAGCGGCGGAAGCTGCTGGCGCTGGCGCTGTGCTCGCTGCTGCCGGCCGGCTCTGCGCCCGTCACCCAGCACTTCAACCCGCTGCTGCTGAACGTGGTGGAGACGCTGCACGACGTGGCGCGGCCCGACGACGGCGCCGACTCACTGGTGGTCAGCGGGCCTGAGCAGCTGGCTGACGACGCCGAGCCAGAGTACGAGACGGCGCACGACGCGCGGCGGCGCGCGCTGACGGCGACAGATCCCGTCCACCGACAGGTATGGTACACGGAACTATCCACCGACCCTGTAACAAAGACCCGTCCGCAGACAGGTATGGTACACCTGTCCACCGACCCCGTCCACAGACAGGTACGGTACGGTCCACCGACCCCGTCTATTGACAGGTCAATTGTCGACATTCGGGCTACCTAAATATGATTTACGGCAACCGGGTCCTATGTCGCTCAACGTCGATTCTTCGCGTTGCGTACTGCATATTTGATCAGCTGGTGTCCCATTAGTTTTGCCGCCTACGGTAATCGCGTGTTTTTGTCCCATCGCTTCTCCATTTATCATCCCCGAATATCTAAAAAGTACAGATACCTCATGTCTACAGCACCTGGAATCATGGACCTCCGTTGGTTCATTACATATGACTCGAAGAATTTTGTTCACATCCTGTGCGTCGCCTCCAGGCACTTCCTTAGCGTAGCGTGCTGTGGGTCAGGACTGGCACCGTTTGTTGACATTGTCGACGCGTTGGTGTCGAGGAGCGGGGACATTGCGGAGGAGCGGGGGAGGCCACGAGTGCGGTCGGTCATTTGTTAGTCAATATGGTCATTCATTGGTATGCGTTCATCGTTGATGTGGTGGTCTAGGGGGGGGGGGGGGAGGGAAGGGGGAAGGTAGTGTGGTCGGTCGTCGATGTAATGGTGTGAGGGGATGCAGTCTGCTTGGTAGGGTAGTCTGTCGATGGTCTGTTGGTTTTTCCCGTCCACCAACCAGCGGTGTTCCCACTGTCTGGTAGGCTGGTCTGTCGGGAGTGTGCGATCTGTCGGTGGTGTGTGGGTGTTAACCATCCACTAACCGCCCGTCCCCACTACGTCTAGTCGCTGAAAGAGTTGCTTTGTTGTGTGTGCGAGTGCTCCCTCCACTAACCCCCGCTGTCTCTCCCCCATTCCGTTCCCAGTCGCTGAAGGAGGTGCTGCAGGCGCGGCTGTCCGAGCTCCTCGCCTCAGTCGGGGAGCGCCGCTACCAGGAGCTGGTAGCAGAGGTAGATGTGGAGACGGCTCAGCAGCTGAGACAGTACGTGTCGCTGTGATCGGACGGTGGCGCCGCGGGGGTACCGGGCCGGCCGGCAGTGATCGGCGTGTGACGCGCACGGCCGACTTCTCAGTTAAGGGGCGGGGCATCGCCAGGGGGGAGATTTTGTTACGGAAATGAATGTGGAATGCAATATAATCTAACGCACTATGTGATTTGTGGTCATACTGTGCTGGGGCATTGAACACCAAACCAATCAAGCAACTTCGATACGCAAAAGTCGCGGGACGACGCGCGTACTCGCCCAGTTTATAACGTAAGCGCGTGAGGTGAATCGGCCAAGCTGGTCGGGTAAACGGGCCACGGAATTTGTCCCTCTCATACACACACAAACTCAGAGGCGTATAACTCCGAGGCGGCTCGTCGATTGGAGTGCCGATTTATAGCGACAATATGCGTCAGGCAACGATCCGTCTCCATAGCATACAGTATATACCTAAACAGCTAACAACTGACATCGTACGGGCGGCTGCCCAGCCGCGCGCTCAGTGACTCTTACACACTCAGTCCACACATACACACGGCATGGCATGAAGCGTTAGCCGCAACTGACCACCAGCTCAGACAGACTCACATCGCTCAGACCTCAGCGTGGCTATAATCCAGCGACAAAATCATTGTAACTGCGAACTAAAAGCGGCGGGCGGCGGCGACGGTGGACCGACGTCGCGGCACGACGCGGCCCAGTCGCAGTCCGACCGACAGTGAGTACTGTCGGTGGTGGACAGCCCCCGCCGTACAGTGCAGACAAGAGAAGCGCGGCGCGGGGCGAGCCGGGCGGCGGCTGACGAACTGAACGGCCGCCCCGGGGAGCCGCTGAGCCCGCGTCTCTCAGCGAGACTGGAGCCAGCCGGCCTACACCCGGAGCGGCAACCGAAACGGGGACCGCCCAAACAAGGACTCGGCGCTACCGCCGCGGATCGCCGGAGCTCGCGGAACGCGCCGGCGACAGGCAGTGACAGGGTAACGGTGGTGCGCGCTCATAATCGGCAGATCGGACCCGCTGGCCGCTGTTACAGCTCAGTCATACAATCAGTCATTCTTCGGATACAACTATCAGAGCTCATATATGCCTCGAATAGTGATTATAACAAACATCCTTCGAATACGGATTAAAACAGGCATCCTTCGAATACAGGATTTAAAACAGACGTCCTTCGAAAACAATTATCATAACAGTCATCCTTCGAATACAGTCATCAGATCAAGCATTGTTCGAATAGTTACCGAGAAGGGCCTTACGGCCTAGTTTGTTCGAATAGTTCTCAGATCATGCGTTGTTTCAATAGCTGCCGGTCGGTCAGGCCCTAATACAGGCGGACAGACCACTGTGGCCCGCCGAACGGCGCTGGTAAGTACCTCCACGATCTCACCACAAAACTGGTCCACTCGCCAGGCCGCGGGCCTCGAGCCCGGGCCACTACAATACTTAACGTGAGCTGACCACCGCGCGGGTCGCACCCTTACAGGCTCGAGATTCGATAGCTGCCCATCATCACACGCCGCCACCAGATTGTACACAATAGCTACCCAAGCGTTACTCTCCTCGCCTCTCTCTAGATCTCTCACAGTTAGCCTCAGTTCACCAGCTGCCACACCGGGAGAGCCAGTCCGTCTAGCTGCCGTGTATACCATGTTCCACGCCAGCAGAGGTGAGCGATTGGTGAGCCGTCCCCTGACGAGGGCCTCAGTACACACTGGTGCTCCATCCCCCGTGTGTACCTCAGTACACTGCGGCTCTGTACCCCGGCGTGCACGGTATCAGTACACCCATGTGACGGGCACCCACTGGGGCTCCGTCTCCAGCGCCATGACCGCCTCCATCACACGCCGGTACGTCTCGTCCGGGTCCTCGTTGATCAGCATCAGGTCAAAGTACTTTTCGTAGGCGCGCTGCAGCCGCGCCGACTCCTCCATCAGCCGGCGGTGATCCTCCTCCTGTCCGGCGTCAGGCAGGGGGCATTGTGAACAACACACAACACGGTACTCAGCGAACAAGAGACGTAATAAGCATCAAATCATTGGAGACCTAACTTGAGCACTTAGTTACAAGTTACAAAATCATTGTAACTAACATTTCATTCTTTGGGCGGTAAAATTCAGTCGAACTGTGGTGATTTTTGTGACTGATCTCACGTAAACCGTATCCAATATCAGACTTCATAAGGTGTCTGACAGTCACAGTAGTCATGTCGCCGTTTACCTACCCCTCCCACTATCAGCTTTGACATTCCCTCACTCGGTGTCAGTGTATGACACGTCCTGACTCTGTGCCAGCGTTGACACGAACAAAGGCCCGTGTCTCGCAGTTGGGCGGCCCTCCCGACCGGTCAACTTACGTCGTAGAGTGAGTTGAGCGACTCGATGGTACGCCCTCGACGGGAGCTGTACCGCGAGCTGTTCCTGTCAAACTGCGGCAGGAGGGAGCGCCCCAGACGGGGCAGGATAGGTCAGACTGTGAGGGGAATCGACGACGGCGGAGGTCACAGAACAGTTATTCTAAAGGTCAGTCCAAACAACATCAGTCCTCGTATTATTCCCGACACTCACAATAAGCTCAAACAACGCCGAACGCTGACGGATCTGGATGAACTTGAATCACGCAAACAAAATTAAAGTAATTACCCCAAGCGTAACAACACTGAAGTCAATCACGGTTCAAATCTGGTTCCAATCAGGCCGTGACTGATTACCGATCGGAGGGCTCGCCCGTGCCTCCTGCGCGGGCGGCGGCTCACCGTGAGACTTCTGGACGAGTTCCGTAGCGTGGTGGCCGACTCTCTGTACAGCTTTTCCACGTCATCCACTCCCGGCGCCGCCAGAAACACCACGTACGGGTGAAACTCGGCAGAGTTGTAGAGCGTCTTCAGCGACACCGGACTGCAGTCGAGAACACACACCTTTCCGGAGCGAATCACCGAACGGATCGAGTCCAGCTTGGTGCCTGCCGAGGGGGGGGGGGGCTGTCAGCGCGCGGGACAGACGGACGGAAAAAGACAGCCGGCACACACAGGCTAGCACAGAGTTATCACTGTCGGACCTGAAAGTCACAACCTCCCCAAACACACAAATAGCGAGAAAGGCTCCGGTGGGCGGTGGCCGCTGATATGGGTATAACAGTTACATACCAAGTCTACATACGTGTAAAAAGACGTCGGGATGCTCGCTGTTCGGACGTGCAGGATGCGGGCGATGGGATCTTATCACGCAGTAAAAACTATAACCCGTCCCTGACCGGACTCTGGTGCGTGACTGGGGAAGCGGGGAGGGGCAGGGACGGGCTGAACATGTGTGTGGGAATACATAAACCACCTTATTGCGATGAGTATGCTAATTTATAGCAGCGGTATCCATGGTGAGGTCAATGATTATCCTTAATGGCGGGCCCCATGACGTCGAAGGCAGACTAATCTCAGCAAGGGCGGGTGACTCCCAGATCCCCCCTCTGCCCCTCCCCCCCTCCCCGGACAGACGGCGCAGCATTGCTCGCCCGGTCAGCACAGCGACTAAATACGTCAAAGGCTGACCCCGACGCCGACCTACGCGCCGCACAGCGAGAAAACGGCCAGCGTGAGAACAGCAGACACTTGATTCCCCACTGATTTTACTAAAACACTAATTAGCTGATATTAGACGTAAAAAACATCAATAAAAATGGTGACAGTTCAACTAGATTCGTTTGTAATTGTTCGTAAAGCAAAAGGCATCGTTTTCCAGTTCCAATTCTATGCGAGACAAGGATAGGCTTCGCACCTAGCACTCCATCTTGAACTTTGTTTCTGAACCACGCTAAGTGCCACGCTAGCCACTAGTTGCAACCGAGGAACTTGGGAGTTGTAATGTTGAACCCCACATGCAAGATTCCAAGTCGACAGTGAACAGCCATAAACTCCCATATGTTCCGCCCCACGTACCGTAGAGGTGTCCGTTGTGGGTGCCGTACTCGAGGTACTCGACGTTACGGATGTCCTCCTCCATCGCCTCGTGGGTGGTGAAGTGGTACACCTGGCCGTCCTCCTCGTCCTCACGCCGAGGACGGGACGTGTCTGCCGAGGGGAGGACCACGTCAGCACAGCAGCGCGAGCAGGGAACTCAGTGGCACTGACACCGGGCATTATATCAGCTCAAGGCCCTAAAACATATCAGCTGCACTGCGGGGAGCTCACACACACGGTAATAACACGCGGCATGTTGAATACATGGGCTACGTTTCTGGCAAGGCTATAGAACTCCTGTTTCCTGTTCCTGAGCTCCTGTTCCTGTTTCTCCGGTTTCTGGAACAGAGAGTAGGATAGAGAGCAGGAGTCATAACTGCCACTAGAACGTTGGATGAAACATATCTTACGCTGCCCAAGCAATAAGCTCAAAGCTGTTGTCGTGTCCGTATAACGAGTTCTGACAAGAGACGTTCTCGTGAAATGAAAACAGTCGGAGAGACAGAAGGACGGTATCGATCTTCTCGGCAGCCTCCGGCGCCGAGCGGGACGGGCTCCATCAATACGACACGCCGGCGGCGGCGGCTCGCTGGTGATTGATAAACAAACTGGAGGGCGGCGAAGTTGGAATTGGGACTGAGTGATGCCATTCAAGATGGACCGTCAGATGTTTTCGACATGTTCGGTTCGTTTTTGGATACAAATGGGGCTAATCTCTAGGCTTCCCCGGTGGATTATTTCATCAATCAATGCCGGAAATAAATCTCAAAAAGCACGTTTTAAGCGAAAAAAGACAAAAAAGTGCACCTCCGCTAATTGAGCAGACATTTTCCGAGACGAAGTCAGACGAGTCGGTAAACAGCCATAAAACGCCTCCTGCACCACGAAAAAAAATACAGAAGCCTGGTCATTTTCAAGTAGGCATTCCGCAATCGAGCAATTCAACATTACGAGCAAACGAAAAATAGAAAGTCTTACTCATGGCAAAACAACGACCAATAGGTCATTTGAAGTAACAAGACCGGCTGCCTTCTCCTTCTGCGGTGGCGAGGTCAGACCTGTGACCAGGTCAGACCATCTCTAAGACCAGTAACCAGGCCAGCGACCCTCTCAGACCAGTGACCCGTACAGACCAGTGACCCGTACAGACCAGTGACCCGTACAGACCAGTGACCCTCTCTGACCAGTGACCCGTCCAGAGGTCCGGCCGGAGACACCATTACGGGCGCTGTGGCCCGTAATTGGACGGTGCCAACTGTCAGAGACAGCCGGCCGGCCGCAATCCCTGCTCAGTCTGAGAGTTATGGCCGGCTCTGCAGTAGAGCCCACTGACCGGACGGCAGCCGCCGCGCCGGGCCTCCTGTTGAGGGTGTGTGTGATGGCCGGGGGCAGTGGACAGGATATTTCGCGACCGACGAAAAATTGCTAGAGTATTATGAATTGCAATCCTAGTTTGGCATGGGATTCGAATTCGGATCAATGTGCATTGTGCATTATGTTTGGACTCAGGCAAGCCGAGTTTATTTCGTGATCAACATAAGCAATCCAGAGCAAATTGCATTTGATATGAAACCTCTAAGTACATTTGTCGAACTTCATTGAACTCGAATAACTTTAGGAGTTTTGAGAGTCCAGAGCCAGCAGACGAAGCCCTCTGATGTCAACAAGATACCGTCCGTTTCGGTAGGTCTCAGGTGTGGGCGGTCTCGAGAGACCACCACTGCACTGGCGGTCTGGGCAGACCTCTATTGCAGCCAGTCTGAGCAGACACAGCGCTGGCGGCAGCTCGTAGCCGCCGTCGGTTTCCGCGTCCGGGCGCGGCCGCTGCTAATTTGCTCTCATTAGCGGGCGGGGCGGGCTGGCGCGGAGCTGACCGCCGCCGGACGGGCCCGCCGGGTCGCCGCTATGAGGACGGCCGGCCGGCGGCGGCGCATCCGTCTACGGTGCGTCAGAGGCGGCCGGCGGCGGCGCCCTCCGTCCGTCTGGCGCCCTGACCCGGGGTCAGGGGTCGGACCGGAGCCGACCTCTGACGTCACCGGGGTCGGGCCGGAGCCGACCTCTGACGTCACAGTGTCGTGCAGAGTGGTCACTGGCGCCGCGGTGCCGACGTCACAGCCGAGCCCCCAGTGGGGCCCTCAGACTGACATGGGGTGTCAGCTGACGTCACAGGTGTACCCAGTGGGGCCCTCATGACTGACACCGAGTGCATCTGATGACGCCGCGGCACACAAACTACCCTACAGATTCAGACACGTATGATCAGTTAACTATGCAAATCACCGTTCATAATTAAGTTACCAATCAGAACCGGCAAATCCGGAATCCCAGGCGTACGCCAGTTTCTGATGGGCAAGGAGTGAATGTATCGGACAGCGCCGGAAAATCATCTGCACCGTCTGAAGCTCATTTATCATACCACGTCCAAAGCGAATATAAGAGATGACGGCAACTGCGAGGAAAATGGGCTGAAGCGACTGATAAAAATATTCAATCTATTTTGACCGCCGTTCCCGCTTTTATGGATGGCACGGTGCTTGGTGTGGTCGTTATAGATTACGGCGAGTTTTCATTAACTGGCTTTGAACCACTGAACACTTTAATTTATGGCCACTTAGAAAAGAAACAAGACTTTGCGGTAGCACAGAGCGACGTTCAGTCGTATATCTCCACATGAACAACTACAACGTGGTGATGAATTGCGTCCGCTTTGTCGGCAATCACGGGCACTTGCAGTTCAAGTAGTGATTCAAATAAAGGACAACGATAACGAATCTGGACAATACAAGTCACTTCGAGTAGCATCTCCTTTGAAGCGGCGTTTCAGAGGCTCCCCTGAACCGTTGTATCCCGCCATTAGGTGTGCCGCGAAAGTCATAGGAGTTAATCACCGTTCTTTGACGATAAGGTAATCGGGAACTGTGCCAAATTACTAGAGATAGCTAAAATACTCCATATAGCCAAAGCGCTCCAGATAGCGAAAACATTGAGACGGCGAAAAACGACAGGCCGCTGTAGCCTTCTACGTAACAGTCCCCACCGGACCAGCCAGAGGGCCGCCTTACCGGCCAGGCCGCGGGGGATGAACAACACCGGCCATCAGTACCGACAGCAGCCGGCACTGCGCTGATCTAACAGCACCGACATAGCATCAAACAAAGGACACTCAATGAGAAACGACATAGACATAGCCCCAACCAAACGACACTGAACAAGAAACGACACTGACAGGACAGCAGCCTAACGACACCAATTGATCGCCGAAACCGCACCAAGTTGACACAGCACCAACCGACTTCTATCATGTCACCAGCCAGCGACACCGGCACATCGCTCGGTCAGAACTGGCGACATTCGGTGTGCCACGGTGGGGCAAGGCGGTATAGCATTGGACAAGACAAACAAGGGTGTGGATATGATGTACGCACCAACGTATCAACGCTGTTATGTCAAGCAGAAATTCGGGTAAAAATGACCCTGCTGTTTGACAACATACACATCACACATAAACAACAGTACAGCTGTATTTAGTGTAATCGAAACACATCTTGAATGTTCACCATTCTTGAGTGGTTTGTTCAAATAGAATGACACGAAGCAACAGTATGCAACTTCGAGCCTTCCGAGAAGGCATTCGTTACACCGTTGCGCAGACATCGTCTGTAATGCAATATCCGTGTAATATGACCAAAACCTTTCTCGTTAAAACTTACAAGTGACTGTTTATCAACTACATTAACCATATCTCCTTTGCTCTAGAACAAACCGTAGTTCTTTGTTTCATGCATGTGGGTTCTTCGATCTTTTCATACCCCATAGATCTTTTCGTAACGGCAACAAATGCATAGATATTGACCTCAAAGTTGACCGGCAAACAGCTTTGGAGGCATAATACTTTAGCAAATATCGATCCCCACCTTGTCAACACTCCAGCACGCGAGCACCTTGACGGACTCCATCACTCCGTCGCCCTCCCTGCCGTGCCATTCCTCGCACCCAGCTACCTCTGACCAGGCGGGCCATTCCACACGACGTGACGGACCGTACGCCAGACGGGAGGCCACAGTAGCACCGCCGCCAGCAGTACGGCCTACAACGACCTCTGTGATAATATGCCTGTATTCCCGGGGCCGGAACACGCCCGCAGCCGCGCTCATGAACCCTACTATTGCGGCATAGCACTGGCGGAGATCGGGAGTATTCTCGGGCCGTAAAAAAGTCGTTTCGCGAGGCGTCGCGACCAATTGCGTGCGCCGTCGGGAAATATTTGGGAACATTCATGCCACAAAGGAGAGCTCCGCTGCCTGCACAGGGTCGGCCGACCTGACATTGGACTAAATGAACGCCAATCTTGGTCAGTAAAATAACCTCCCCAAGGTCACGGCACCCCAGACTAATTAACTAAACGAGTGACAGGCGACGCTGTGTCTGAGAAATTACAATTCGCCAAACCGTCATTTGTCCCGTCCAGACGGCTTCCCAGAGCACGACTGTGAGGTCTACCACCGCAGAGAGCTATTGGCGCAATTTGCCCTTCCGATTTTCTAATGGTGTCAGAACACCATCAACTTTCCTTGAAAATTGCAAAAAGCAGGGCTCACTTTACTGTTCGGCGAGCTGAACTCTTTGTTTTCCTCCTGCTGATATCACTGCTGAACGCTGAGTGGATATTAACTCGGCAATGCATGTTACTTTGCTTCACATGTGCGAGCATTTAATTACTGCATTATTCAAAGTTACAGCATTGCAAGTTCCATTCAATAGCTTTCTTTTTTTAGTCAGACTGATGCCCTCTGGGCATTAAATGTTCTTTTGGAATCGTTCCAAGCCTTGACCATACCCCAGGACTGTTTGAAAAATATACTTTCTCACTCGTATGTGGATGAAATGCTTGATATGAATAGATAACATGTTCGTAAAACCCTCAAAGAAAATCGGAATAAACAACAAGCTACAGTTATGTTCACTACAGTAGACCGGAAACAGGCCAATCTGCGACTATTCTGTCTGGATTTCGAGATCAGTAAATAGGGTGATCCTTCAGAAAAAAACGACAGACCTCTGAGACCAATGATAGCAAAGCTTCAACACACCTCACAGCCCAGAAGATGGCGAATCAGCTCCATCGTTGTTAAATGACGACATGGCTTTGTCACTGACGACGATGAGAGACTGGTGAAATGTAACCGACCCAGCACTGACGGCGAACAAGTACCTCAAACATTTCATACAAGCACATGCAGACAAGATAGACGAGACGAGACGAGACAAATAGACGCAGACAAGCTACAAAGAGGAACGTATGGGCTGAACCATATTCGCTCTTTTCTAGTCCAAATTGCAGTCGCTCATTTCATGCCTGATGGTTCTTCGATCTTTCTATACATACTAACGATTTCTTGTGGAGTTAAGTCCTCATTTGCTTATTTCGTTATTTGCGGATACTGGAAAGCCGCAGATCTCGAGGCACAGACTGGAAACATGAAGTCGATATTCGGACCGTCTGGGGCGTTCCACGACAAATCGACAAGTGCCCTGCACCCTCATATTTTATTTTTTGCTTAAAATTGGTCTAATGGGTTGTGATGGGCGGGGAAGCCAGCTGTGGCAAGGCTTTTTTTCTTCGAGCAACGGTTTCCGAGATATAGCCTCGGGCAATTCTTGGAGTTCGCGCTGCAGCCCTATGTTTGGCGGCCTATAACTCAGAAACTATTGGTTTTTTACGATAAAAACTTCATATGGTTCAACTCACAATCAACCAACAAACATTTTGGCTATCTCGGATTTTCAATTTTTGAAAATTTTGATCACGTGACCTTTTGTCCTATTTTTCGAAGAGTGACCTTGATATTTTCCCCACTGAAAGTTGCAATTTTGTCTGATGATTAAAGCCTTATTGATTGTCATTCATATGTGATAATAAAAAAGTGGTTATCGCCCTGCGTTGACCTCAGGTCAGGTCATTTTTATGACCTGTCCATTATTACGAGCGGGAGCGACAGCGAGATCTCGAGAACAAAGCAAGATAGCGACAAGCGGTAAACGGTAAAGGGTACACACGGATAAGGTCTATAATTTTTACTGAGGTCATTTTCAGGTCAGGTCAAAGATGACGTCACAGGAGCTAAAAGGAAGTCAAAATAGCGGCGCTATACATATATATGAAGTTTTTCTCGAATATCTTTCAAGGTATCCCAGCTAGGAACAAACTAATAGCACCATCGTGATCCTCTCGTCGATCCGCATCGAAACATATGTATGTTGACCTCGAAAGGTCGAAAGGTCAAAAGCTGACCCTAGATCACGTGACCTAAGGTCAACTTTTGACCTTTCGACCTTTCGAGGTCAACATACATATGTTTCGATGCGGATCGACGAGAGGATCGCGATGGTGCTATTAGTTTGTTCCTAGCTGGGATACCTTGAAAGTTATTCGAGAAAAACTTCATATATGTATAGTGCCGCTATTTTGACTTCATTTTAGCTCATGTGACGTCATCTTTGACCTGACCTGAAAATGACCTCAGTAAAAATTATAGACCTTATCCGTGTGTACCCTTTACCGTTTACCGCTTGTCGCTATCTTGCTTTATTCTCGAGATCTCGCTGTCGCTCCCGCTCGTAATAATGGACAGGTCATAAAAATGACCTGACCTGAGGTCAACACAGGGCGATAACCACTTTTTTATTATCGCATATGAATGACAATCGATAAGGCTTTAATCGTCATCAGACAAAATTGCAACTTTCAGTGGGGAAAATATCAAGGTCACTCTTCGAAAAATAGGACAAAAGGTCACGTGATCAAAATTTTCAAAAATTGAAAATCCGAGATAGCCAAAATGTTTGTTGGATGATTGTGAGTTGAACCATATAAAGTTTTATCGTAAAAAACTACTAGTTTCTGAGTTATAGGCCGTCAAACATAGGGCTGCAGCGCGAACTCCAAGAATTGCCCGAGGCTATATCTCGGAAACCGTTGTTCGAAGAAAAAAATCCTTGCCACAGCTGGCTTCCCCGCCCATCACAACCCCTTACACCAGTTTTCAACGAAGAATAAAATATGAGGGTGCAAATTTAATTTTTTATTTGTCGATTGTCTGGACTCTGTCTCTCCGCCGCCAGCGGGCCCCACCCGGCGCTGCCGGTGCCGGTGCCGGCGGCGGGGTCACTGCCGGGCGCGCCCCCATATAAGCGGCGCCGGCCGGCGGCTCGACACACTCCGCTCGCCCCGCCGTCGTCCGCCGCCGCAGAGAGAGCCGCCATGATGCGCTACCTGGCCCTGGCCGCGCTGCTGGCCGTCTGCTGCCGATCGGCGATCGCCGCTGAGGAGGCGCAGTCGGCAGACCAGCAGGCAGAGGAAGCCAGGCTCCGCTACGGCGGCTACGGACTCGGCTACGGATACGGGACGTACGGAGGCAACGGCCGCGGATACAGCGGCTACGGCGGCTACGGCGGATACGGCCGCAGGTGAGAGCACGGCACGGGACGCAGAAGGGAGGGACGGGAGACAGAGGGGACTCGCCTCCTCCTCAGTTTCTACCGGCCACTGCTCCTCACCCCAGCTCCCACTCCAGCTGCCGGCTCCACTCCCCAGCTCCAACTCATCCACTCTTCAGTCACCACCGCTCCTCTCCTCATCCCTAACTGCTCCATTCATCAACTCCTCCTGATCCACTCAGCTCCCTTGCTTCACTCCACTGTTCCTCCACTTCCAACTGTTCCACTCAATGGAACCGTCGGCGAACTGCCTAATGGAAAACTCGCGATGTGGCGCCCACAACGGTTGGATTTTACCTAGAATCTCGTTACCTGACAGCATCAGACAGGTGACGATACCCGACTTTTCATCGATAGCTCTGTCTAAAAAAATAAAAAAATATTTAAGAACATTCCGCAATGCTAACACAGTGCCCCAATTTGCCACTCTCTGAAACCCGCCGTTCATTTCAGTGCCTACCCGGGCCTGAGCCGACGCTACGGCCTCTACAACCGGTACAACCTCTACAACAACTACTACGGCGGGTACGACGGCCTCTACGGCAACGGCTACGGTCGCTACGGCAGCAGCTACGGCCGCTACGGCTACGGACGCTACGGAAACGGCTACGGTCGCTACGGAAACCGCTACGGTCGCTACCGGAACGGCTACGGCTACGGCAACGGCTACGGAAACGGCTACTACGGCTACGGGGGTTATGGAGGCTATGGGGGCTATGGTGGCTACGGTGGCTACTATTGATTTTTCTGTCTTCCCTCTCACGTCCATTTTTTTCTTCAAATAAATGTGCGATTTTTGTCAGCAACGTTTCCCAAAGGTGCTTCAAATACACGTGATATTCTGAAATTTGATTTTGCGTACCGATGCTGATGCTGATACCGATGCTCGTGGCCATATACGGTCGGCAAGGGGAAAAGCTCAAAAGATTGCGCACAAGGTGCAGAGTTAAGGCCGTTGTACACGGGCAACTTCCGCCGGCAACTCTCAGCAATCGGTTGCTCGGCGACTCTGGGAAACCGATCGCCCAGCAACCGGTGGCAGCATGCGAGCAACTTCTAGCAACACCGATGAATTTGCTTTTCACATTGTTGACGTCACAATTACGTCACGCCGAGGAACTGGACGACTCTCGACAACCGGCATTCCAGAGCCTACCGACAACCGTACGCAGATGTGTTTCGAGGTTTGTGGCGTTGGATATAAAAGTTTTCTGCATATTATATATGCATCGATATTCGATATGTATTAATGATAGCTTGCCTGTGCCATCGTTCGCTAGTGATGCCACTATCTTTTTAACACCAAAACGTGGTATTAAAAGTTAAAACAAATATCAATGGTTGGAGTACGCTTGTGTATGTTGTTTATCTGTGGCATGGGTTGATAATCACTAAAATGATAATTAGTCAAAAGCTATTGTTTTATTGAATGGGTGCTTTCAGGGGTCATACAGCTCCCTTCATGGGCGCAGAAAGGCGATACGATTATTTGCGCCTACGAAGAAATGCGAGACGAAATAATGCGACACGAATAAATGCGCCGACGAAGATTTGTGGACGAAGAATTGCGCGACGAAGAAATGCCATACGAAGATTTGTCCTGGAATCTTCAGACTGGGCCCACTAGCTTGCTGTGAACTCCGACTCTTTGAGATCTACTCACTGATATAGGGCTCCGATATTTGGAATGAGCTTTAGAACACCAATACAGGCCCAAGTGGTTAATTTTCTTTAAAACATAAGTCAAAAGGGCCTACTTTCGTAATATATTAGGCCCCCAGGTCTCCCCAGAAAATGGAATTAATGGGGCCCGGGGGGACGGTCCCCACGGTTTCTCCGGCACTGATCCCCACCAATAAATCAGAATTGAGACCCATATCCAACCAGTCAAAATCCCTTTCCCTTTCAGATATCCTGACTAATAATCGGCATTGAAAAATCTAAGAAGACGGCATTTTGTAAATATTTTACCTATTTGCTGCTCCATAGCTGCATGCTCGTACAGCAGTAGCGGCCAGCAACACCGCAGCAACAGCCAGAAAGTTCAAAATATTCAACTTCTCGGCGATCGAGAGCAACAGCTCGTCCATTGGGTATAATTATCGTGACGTCACGCTCAGCGACCGTCGGCGATCGTCAGATGTTGCCGACATATTGGGCAATTTTTTGAACAACCCTGAATAGCATTTGGCAGCACTTCAGCAACCCAGAGC
Organism: Amphibalanus amphitrite; assembly: GCF_019059575.1. NCBI lineage: Eukaryota > Metazoa > Arthropoda > Thecostraca > Balanomorpha > Balanidae > Amphibalanus > Amphibalanus amphitrite. The sequence continues at coordinate 1,131,435 of NW_024881543.1, read as the reverse complement.
AACAGAAAAGGCTGTCGCCGAGCAACCGATTGCTGGGAGTTGCCGACGGGAGTTGCCCGTGTACAACGGGCTTTACGCTGCTGGTTCAACTCCGGGGTAATTCCGTCGAGCGGCAACTGTTCCTAGGAGCCCCGGCCCCGCCAGGGTCCGCTGGTACGGTGTCGGCATCTCAGGCGCCGCGGCAGACCCCGGTCCAGGCCCCAGACAGCCGCTAAACTATCGGAATAGCCTGGCCGGGCGAGCTCCAGGCGGGCTTAATCTGGTGCACCGTTCACTACAGCACCCCAGGGCTCATAAATTAGGCATACCTTGAATCCCGTGGCCCCAACGGACTGGAAAATTGAACAGTGAACACCAGAGCCCAGGAAAAAGTGCCAAATGCGCGGCAGCACAGCAATGCATACTGACGCTTCCTTCATAGTGCCACAACTGAAAGTTCCTTGGACATTAGAACCGCCGAGCCGAGCAAAAGAAAGCGTCACACTGAGAACTTACTGAAAAGAATATAAGAACACAGGCCAAGTATATACATACAGTGCACACAATAAGTGCACAAGAAGAACAGACTGATACTCACGTGGCAGGGTGGTTCCGAATTTGTCCGGGTACGTTTCGATGATGCGGTTCTTGAGCGTCCTGCGGCCGACGCCGGCGCAGCCGATCAGACAGAGCACCTTGCGCTGGAAGGGCGGCATTCGCGCCACCTCCTCGTACAGCACCAGCTCGGCCTTATCGAACTCGTTGTTCTGTTTGGAGCGGTACATCTGCTTCCGCTTCCGTTTGCTGATCTGTTGAGCCGAGCAGAGACGGACAAGAACAAAGTCAAACAAAGTCAAACAGCGAAGAACACGGCCAGAGTCACGTACACGGATTTGGCTCAGTCAGGTGGCTTTGCGGTTAAAGTAATCTCGGCTCCGAGTATCAAAACTGGCGGAAAGTCGTGGGGAACCACCGCTAAAGCTCCTCTCGCCACAAACACCGGCACAAAGCCCCGACACTGGGACAATAACGGTCTCAGTCTGCGGCCGAGGTAACGAGTGCCGACTTGATTGCCGTCTGGTCCGTTTTCTTAGTGTTTTCTGCTGTGTTCTGCACGCAATGCAGCTCGCCGCGGATCAAATAAAGCCGAAAGTTGGACCGACAGCAAGAACGAGCGCACGCGGCCGGCATACAGTTAGCAAAGAGGACCGATACAGTCGACACTAGTGTGTGAGAGACGAACGGATGGAACGCTGCACACATTTCGACGACTCGTTCCGCGCGACTTGCCGGGTAAAGACGTCGACGACGCGCAAATGCAATTGTTGACCACGATGATATTTACAAGAGCAGCATTAAGACAGACAATGTGTTATTCTATAAGGGCTAAGCCGAAAATATTTCGGTAAGATTCCGATAAACACTCGCACACGGACAAGGGCACAACTGATAGCAACAATCCTGAACTATTGTGGAACTTCACTGATAGTCCCGGCACGCTGCCACACCCACCAGCGTGCCGCAGATGCCGATTTTGTGCACGTAGTCGGCCTCAGGCGGCACGTAGGCCTTGCGGCGCTCCTCGAGCTCCTGGCTGGGGATGAGGCCGGCCGGCGCGTTGACGCCCACCCGCTGCGCCTGCCACCAGTTGGGGTCAGAGCGGTCCACCACCTGGGGAAGAGCGGGGCAATGGAGGTCAGCGGGACACCGGCGGTCAGCAGCGGTCAGCGGCGGTCACCGGGAGCCTGTGCCGAGGGAGCCACGAGGGAGCTAAGACGTACAGAGTAACACCGAGGTGGCATAACAAACGACGAGTGTAAAGATGGAACAAAAGGGAGTGTCCCCGGCATATAACATAAGATGGACTGAAAACGGACGATACGACTCTTCATAGCATAAGACACAACACCAGAGGTTCGTTTAACTCAGGACTGGGCGGAGTAAGAGTCCAGTTCGAATTAGCTTTGGGAAACAAGGTCATCAAGCCATAGTGCATTTGACATCCGCGCTTCGCACATAATAGCACCACGCAAACACTACTCTGTTGCTACCCAAAATATTGCAGAATATCATCTCTCTGCTGCTAACATCCCCCATTGTTGCAGGAAGCCAGTGTAGCCGTCCGTCGTCTATCCTAATTGCCAAAGGTGGCTTTGAAGACGGCCGTCGGCGCGGAGACAGCCGGCGCGGACGGCGGGCGGGCGTCGTTTCCAGTTGTGTGTGCGGTGGCCGGCGGGGCGGGCCGGGCGGCGGTGCCATCGATCGGCCCCCTCCAGTCAGCGCGCCGCTGTGGCCCGCCCCAGACGGGCGCACCGAGCTCCGCGCGCGCCGCACAGTGCGCCCACACGCACACCCGGGGAGGCCAATATTCCGGCAATGTGCTGATTGGAGGGTGCCGTATTTATCTAGCGATGGATTAAATTTGATGAAATCTGTGGTCATTTTTAGTTTGTTGAATTTATACACGGCAGCACTAAAACTCAAAATAAGGCCACAACTAAAAGTATATAATTTTCATTGCGATAATTTATAAAACGGTATGACAGAGCCAATCTTAAATCAATTATTCTTAAATGGTAAGAGGCAGAGCGGAGGCCTCCGAAAACAAGCCATCGACCCGTTTACGAGCGTTGGTCAAGTTCTGAACCGGGAAAGACATGTGTAAGAGTCTTGGCGGAACGGAAGTAATCACTGGAATTGATGTGACGCGGAAACGGTTGCGTTACTGCCGGGGACACAGCCAGCACTGTCCAATTCGATAAAGTCGTACCGGAATGGTAATAAAAGCGGCAAGATTAGTATTTCATTTGACTGTAGATAAAGACCATGAATATTGGGCATTAAATCTCAAAGCCTGGTGAATGGTCACGTAACAGCAAACATTGAATATTGTGAGTTCTCTTCAATCCGAACGCTGTGCTTTGTTACGCAGCTAGAGAGCGCTTTGCGAATGGTGCTCTCTGCATGGTGAAGGAGCCGGGCCAACCGCTGACGGCTGATGGCGGCGACAGGCGCCAGGCAGCCAGTCTTAGACGCTAGGGAGCATGGCAGCGCGAGAGGCATCCCAGATGGCTGCTGTCCCCTGCCTCTGAGCTTTGTTAAATCTCTACGGGTCAGGCGTCCCGACCGAATACTGTCTCCACTCCACAACCTCTGAGCTACGGTGGATCTCTACTGGCCTGACCCCTGGCGGCTGGACCCGCAGACTAGTGCAGGAGTCGGCCGGTGGTAATTTAGCCGTACTGATCAGCCGACAGGAGCTGACCGTTGCATCTTCTACACTGTCATCAGTGCTCCGTTTCCAGGGACACCCGTCCCGCCCCGATGCGTCTGCCCTGTCCCCTCCCCCCCTCTCCCGTTACGGCCGTGCTCGGCGCCTCACCTTCAGAACGTCGCCGTACTCGAAGGGCAGTCCGACCTCCGGACAGGGCAGCAGTTTGTCCTCCATCGGGTTATACGCGAACATGGCCCGCACGTAGCACTGGAACAGCCGTGCAAGACACGTTACCGAAGCCCTAATCCTGCTTCAAAAGATACAGCGTGCGAGCATACGATGACGTGGCATCAATAAATAATTACTCGGCACAGAAAAAAAAATGTGATACGGACAAAAGTTTGTTGATACTACACCAGCTCATTTGCGAGACCCGTCCCATGGTCTTTTTTATCTGAGAGCGTTCATTAGGGCACCATTGTGCACCACGAGTGCAATCTCCCGGATATAAGAGGCCGCTCTTCGTGAAAAAAAAAAAACATGGGGACACATCCGCGCAAAGGATCAGCGATGTGACGAGCCGTACCGAATGGACGCACACATAACGACACATTGCCCCTGCGTCAGAAAGCATCGTAATGCTGTACAGTAAACACGCTGGCATATTGTGGGGCCAGAGTCCCGAGAAAACTCCGTCCGCTGGCCAGCGGGGCCTCCGAGGGTCAAAGGTTCTCTATTCGCGGGACGGAGGGGCCTCAGAGGATTCCCTGTCCAGTGTCCACGGATCGGGGCCGGGGCCGACGTCGCCCTGCCGACGTCCCCTCACCTGCGGTGCGGCGGGTTTGAGCGGCGCGCCGGGCACCACCTTCAGTGTCACCGTGTTGGACGCGCCGATGGCCTGCTGTAGCTCCTCCGGCGTGTACGCCTGGCGACACAGAGGTAGGTCAGAGGTCAGTGGTATGGAGGGTCACAACTCACAGTACGAGGAAGTCAGAGGCAGGTCAGTGGCACTGAGGGGTCACAGTGCGGGGAGGGTGTGTAGTGGGTACTCCTGTCGATGCAGAGCAGAGAGTGGGCGGTCAGCGGCAGAGCGGAGTTGTGGACCACAGACTACTCCTCAGTAACCTGCGGGTCCGACATAGGTCAACTGCCCCGCCGAGTCATAAGGGAGGAGCGACCGCAGACCTCTCCTCAGTGAACACTCCCAGCTCAATATGACGTCGCTGTGGGGCGGGAACGCCCCTACCGTCACCGACTCACCAAACACAAACGCTATTTTAAAAGCAAACTTTGCTGGTGCTGGCATAGGAGCGGCGAAATAACTTTACGGCGGCGTCTCTAATGCCCACCCAGTGGCAGTATCACATGGCGAAGTATTCTCATACATCAATCGAGCGCCGAGCCAAACAGGCAGGCTTTGAACTTCAAAGGCGGCTTCCAAGCAATGTTTCGATTCGACTCGGCTACTAAGTAACCTGGCACATTTGGAAGTTCGCAACTTGCATACAATGTGCATTATTGAATCATCGCGCACCCTGCCTCGCCAGACTGATAGCCCCCCCCCCCCTGGCGCCCCCTCCCCTGCCGGCAAGTCAACACGCTGTTAGCGGCGGCACCGAGCGCCGGCCCGACGTGTGCCCGTGAATATTCATCGGCCCACCGCCAGGCCGCCGCTCCCACTGGGGCAAACACTGCGCTGACGCCTCCGCGGCAGCCTCTGCAGGGGGGGGGGGGGGGGGGCGGTCCCACAGGGAGCACACATCGCACCACCGGCGGAGGGGGAGGGGAGGGTAATGACAGCGGCGCGGCGCTGATATGTGTCCGGTGACACCGCACGCCATGTGGAATGCGGAGCCGCTCCGGCCAATACTAGGAACACAGAGAACATAGCCGCCGTAGGTTGGACATATTGCACCGGGTCTCCGCACATCTCCCCTGCGTCTTCGTTCTCCCAAGGGCACAGACTATTGGAGCACGCCCTAATCAATCACACTACACACGGGAATTGGAGAACACAGCAGCGCCAATAAGACGGTGGTGACGTGCGGTCCCTATTGGGAAAGACGCGTATGTCTGATGTCCTAAGACGCAGGAATGAGAATTCTGCTGAGCACAGTTAGCCTTACGAATATTGAGCTCAGCAAGGGTTCAAAGAGTCGATCAAAGCGGATCCTAGCGTTTGTGGCCAAACATAACCGTGGATGGCATGTGACTCGTATTGCGAACAGCGATCTGAGCCAGTCTCGAGGTGACCACTATCACGAGCTGGTCCGCTCAGTCGGGAGCTGCGCACGGTACCCCAGTAGACACCCTGACCCCTTGCTGACCCCTGGTCACTCACCGGCCGGCCGTTGACCTCTCGGATGACGTCACCGACGTGCAGCAGGCCCTGTTTGTCGATGAAGCCGCCGGCCAGGATACGGGAGACGACCAGCTCGTCGCCCTCCTGTTTCACCGTTAGACCCTGTAGGAGAGCAGCGAGTGGTCACACGGTGGCCGGTGGCGAACCTAGGACCCGGGCACAGTGGCGTGCCTTAGGGTGGAGTATGTGGAGTATGGTGGAGGTGGTGGAGTAATGGTCAGGGTAGTGGAGTATATACAACGGTAGGTAATAGCATTAGCTCTTAGATTGTGAACAAAACTTTAATTTTCCAATTAAATCGGCACACTAAACTACGCTTCGGAGCTGCCGAACATCGGTCTTAAATCGCAGACCGTCATCTGGCGTTTAAAAATGTCACAAGCAACAACGTGATTCAACAATTTAGAGTCGAGATCATCTCGCGGAAAAGGGCATCGAAGCGGAAGACCATGTTTCTCCACTACTAACCCATGGCCAAGATCTGGCGATGATCTCAGCTAGCCCTGTAACTTTGACATACTGTATTTGGTAGCCCACATTTCAACAAACGAGACACCCGCAGTGTTTCAATGAACGAGCAGCTGACACCGAATAGAGTTGATCTGTCATTTGGGTTATGACATATCCCAGCAGCACGGCTACATCTCAAAGACAAAGCCTAGAGCTGCCACTTTCCGACAACGCTGGCGAGAGCAGTTTGGCAGTGTTGTGCCAGCCCGCAGCTTTCCGGTCCCACCGTCCCAGTCCAGTGCTGGAAATGAGGCCGCTTTCTGGTCCCGGCGTTTTATTCTCCGGGCGGGTTAATCCCGTCCAGCGTTTAGCCTTTCGGGACCCACTCAGGGTCGCGGTTGTTTGCGCCGCTCGCCCCAGTCGAGATGCAAAATTAATAGTCACGAAGCATATTTAGGGCCAGCCAAACCAGCCTGGTCTGGAGTTATTGTTAAATGTATGCATATAGATGAAAGAAAAAGGTTTTGTAGACTCGATTAATTTCGAATTCGTATATTCAAAGGCCCCAAATAAACTTCGTGTGACTATCAACTTGGCATCTCGAATGGGCTGAGCGGCGAAAACAACCGCGGCTCTGAGAGGGTCCCGAAAGGCTAAGCGCTAGACGGGGCTAACCCACCCGGAGAATAAAACGCCGGGACCAGAAAGCGGCCTCATTTCCAGCACTGTCCCAGTCCCAAGTCCCGTCCGCGGCATGGCAAATCCATGATGACACCAAGCTCGATTCGATGGAGGCTCGGCGGGACGAAATTGCATCGGTCGCTGTCCGAAATCCCCGAGGACCACCCGTGCCGCCGGTCACAGATGACGTCACAATGCAAAGACACGCGGCTGCAAGGCTGCAGTGTACGGGCTGCAGCGTTACGGGCTGCAGTGTCACGTCCTGCAGCAGCACGGGACCAGAGCTCGCTCCACTCCAAACCCGGCGGAAACCGCTGTCGGCCGCCACGACAAACTGGAGCGAAAAATGGTCGCCGCCTTCCGCCGTCCAGCCGCTTATTGGAAGCCAGATTGGAGACCTTTCCTACTCCAGATGATTTGAGAGAGGGAAATATCCCCGAAATTCGACTTCGGAACTATGCAATCGTTTCCATCTGGGTCGGCCACCGTCGGAGTGGGTATTTGTCACCGCTCCAAGGTCCACAATAGTCCAGGATGACAGATAATATCTCAGCGACGCTAAATGGGAAAACCGCTCTGTGTTCGGCAACACACAAACGCATTCTAAAAAGAGGGGTCGGCTGCTTATCGAATTTCTCTAAATGCTTGGTCACGAATCAGGTTACTTTAAAGCTGACAGGAGATATGGCTAGACCAGTGGACATCCAATGACACCAATAAATTTGACCAATCTGTGAAAAGGTGGTCGCCTTTTTCACCCCGAGCACCAGTAACAGGCTTTCTTGCACTGACCGGCGACTAATAGGAAAAGACGCCGTTAGAAAAGGGGAGAGGAGGATAAGAGATGGGGAGAGAAAGTGAGAAAGAGGGGGAGAGAGAGAGAGAGAGAGAGAGAGAGAGAGAGAGAGAGAGATGAAAAGAGAAAAGAGAGGATAGGAGAAGAAATGGAGAAAGAGAGAGGAGCAGAGACAGAGAGGCAGAGCTGGGGAGGCCGCCGTCAGCGGGCGGGGAGCCGCCATTGGCCGGGCGGTCGGTGACAACCGGTAACCGATGGAGATTGGACGAGGGGTCGAGCCGACCGCCGAAGCTGCTCTCATGAGACTGCCAACCTCGGCCCGTCTGTGCCCAAGTGGCTGCATCACGGACGGAGGAGCGGCACGACGTTCCCGAAAGCCGGAGTCGGACAGGGTAAGGAGAGGCCCGTCGCTCCACCATGTGGCTACATTGGTGCATAACGACGACACCTAAAAAGAAGATTCAGAAAACTTATTTTGTGTAACGAGCCGAAGAAGCGCTAAATGACGCAGCGTCGCTCGAGGGGTATCCTCGACGTATTTTCATTATCAATGATTCCTGATGGAAACTGCCGGTACCATTAACTTTGGATGATGCAATGTCAGTTGTTTATTGGAATTAGGAATTGGACCGCTGCCCTCTCCACAGCTGACGGCTGTGCTCCGCTGTCCCCCTCGCTGCTGAGGGCGGTCCGCTGTCCCTCCCAGTCGCTGAGGGCAGTCCGCTGTTCCTCCCCAGCTGCCGAGGGCGACCACCATCCCTCCCCAGCTGAGAGTGGGCAGGGCTGACGGCGGGCCGCTGTCCCTCCCCAGCTGAGAGCGGTGGCAGCTCGGAGATGTGCCGATGGGATCGCCCACCAGCACGACCGATCGCCCTGCCCTGCGCCCCTCCGACCGACCGACTCGGGAGGACAGAGCCCCGGCTGACCGATCGCCGTCCGTCCCAGAGCACCCAGCCGAAATCCAGCCAATACGGCGGCAGATTCATCAGAGGGCAGCCTGCAGCGAAAACACGGCGACCGCCGCTGTCACGTCCAATGTCAGTGGCGTCCTGTCCGATATCAAATAAAAGCCGGCGGCCAAATCATGAACTATTCTTGCATTCAGAATGTCATTATCAATGGCCAAGTGTAATCGTAATAATCTTCAGCCACCGTAGCAGCGCTAATGCCTATTCGCTATCAAATAATTCATGCGCCGTTGTAGGGAAATGCTGCGAAATGTCTTCTATCATTAATTATCTTGTCTTCGCCACTGAGACGGAAGAAATAATCGGCCAGAGACATCATTAACCAGACCAGCACAAGATTCCATTGTCATGCAAAAGACAGCTTAGCATATGAATGGAGTTAGCAAAATACCGCCGTAGCTACTGCTCCGGATGCATGCGAGCTTAAGATATATGGCTTCCATTTCCAATGCCATGATAACTGGCTCAACGAGTTTGCAGTCAAATGATAAAAGTGCATTAAATAACAATTAACTATTTGTATGGATGTAATTTCTTTCCTTTTGAGAGTTCGCTCTAGCTTTAGATAGGTAAAAAGTTTAGATGGTACTGATGAATATACATCAGACACGTCATGTTCCATCGATAACCAGATCAAAATGTTGACCAAATCCTTCCACAATTATGCACCCATTAAAGCGCATTTAAACTTTCCGTATAACTTTCGATATTCCTCAGTTTATCAGGCCTAGCTAGCACATCCGTGCACCCGTTCTTCATGTCAGACGGATTGCAAATTATCGGCAACGTTTCATAAAACAGCGCAATGGGCTCTACCGCGCGGCACAAAGTATAGCCGAGAGCAGATCCGGGAAAATCTCCCGGTATCCGCTACAATGGCGGCGTCGGCACGGCTTTCACACTGAGCGCTTTCAGACGAGCCGTTCTAAATACAGCGGCGCACCGCTTTTCACATCGGGGCCGTAAAAAGCTGAGTGATGTTGGCTGGGGATCAGTGAGGAGGCCCGGGGCCATCAATAATCAGACGGAGGGGGTGTCTGGGAGCCGGGAGACGCCAGGGACCGTCGGTATCGTCAGTGAAACGCGGCATCGTCGACCGTTCAGCTTGTGTTTATGGCATGTAAATACGACGATGATTGTGTTAATACTAAGAAGTAGGAAGCACCTACCTTCGTGTTTTAGATAAGGTCCGCACAATTGTGGATAGATTGCATTTAAGTGATGATGGGAAGTCGCCATTATTCATCTCAGGGGAAAAGATTGGATATGGTTTTCACGAAAAGATCCTAGCTTGCCGACTGTACTAAATGCGCTGAATTTTGTGCTTCAGCAACAATTCTGAATGCAAAGCATTGAGCAGGAAAATAATTGCGTCTCACCGAATCCGCTTTGGTTGCTTTGGCTGCTGCAGTCATGCAGGTCAAAAGACATCTCACATGGGATGCGTTTTCCGAGAGCACATAATCTTTGATCCTCCATCGGATAATACTCCCTACAGAACCATCTGGTCGATACGGTAGCGAGATTTGTGCAGTCAGCTACCTTTCCTCGAATGGCCGTCAAGCACGCCCATACAATGCTCTTGCGCAGAACTGAGAGCAGTGTGTCCCTATACATCGTCCCCAGTTCCCGCTCACTAGGAGCCCCGAGTCTTCACATACAGACCCCAGCCCCACTCACCACACTCCCCTCCCCGCGCCGGCACTCACCAGCGGCTCGTTGGGGTTCTTGGTGAGGCCCACCATGCGTATGGCCTCCATGTTCTCGGCTGTGGGCGGCTCGTCGGGGGGTTTGTGTGTCACCTCTCGGCCGCTCGCCTGTGCGGTCTCCTTGGCAATCCGGTCGTGCGCGTTCAGAAGACCCTGTCGGACAAGGAGGGAGCGTCAGTCAGCCAGTGGCCAGCCCTAAAGGGTGGAGTGTCCAGTCCAGTGTCCCCGAAAACAACAGCAGGGCTTGTGCGAATATCAACTCTGTCATATCTACTGGAAAACGTCGAACGAGAATGATGAGTTTCTATGGAGATTGGAGATCAAATGTTATTTTTTGCTTAGGCACCTGTCATGACTAAGACAATATGATGAGCTATTTCAATTAAAATATTGTTGTTTTGACACCAAAAGACACTTTCCCATATGGCTTTACTGACTACTGATCCCTGGAAGTGTAGTATGTTAATCCACGCCTAACTATGCACAAGGACATACTGATTACGGGAAATATATCTTAGTTCGGGATGCTTGTAATTGGCCAGCGCCGCCATCAGACGACTTTAATGAGACGGCCCGAGTGTCGGTAACGGTCGGCGCCGTTTGATCGATAACCTATCAAAAGCAGCACAAAATAACAGCGATCATCAAAATCGCATAGTCTGGTGAAAAGTGATTGCTTGCAATGATCTACCGCCGCTAAGTATGGGTACAAACAAACAGGGAGCAATCTCGTGATTCGTTCGGCGCGTGGTATACATAGACGGTAGATCACGAACAGATGGGGCCGGGCAGGCCACTTCGTTATCAGTTTGTGGTGGCCCAGCCAAATTCATGAAGTAATTAAGCACTGTTTGTGCTATGGCCCACTTGATGAACGGTTATCGTCTGCTGTTTTTCGTAGTGTTGTCTCCACAGCAAACACAAACACACTTCATAAGACTGAAAAGTAGATTATGTTAAAAAAGGTGTTTCGTAGAGGGGTCCAAAAAGTAGAGGGATCATGCCTCACACCTATCTTCCAACGGTTTACGACCCGTGGCAGCAAAACATAAAAACCTCGAACATCAGTTGATTTATCAATCAACAACCAATACTAAGTTGCTAGCACATACCTCATATTCACTCTCGATACCACTTTCGCCAGAGTTCGCAATAAAATGATCACAGTGAGAGCACTTCTGTGTCAACACGTTAGTAAGACACTGGCGGCTCCTGGGAGTGACTGAATACCCTGAGCAGGCGGCCAGGAGTCGCGCACGGTCCTGCCGGGCTCCACAGCGGCACTGGTGGCTGTACTGAGTCCGGGGTGGCCATGGAGTCCGATACCCAGCCGGTGGCGAATGTCGGAGGTAAAAACAGCAGCGGGCGGCGCCACGCTCTATGACGTCATACAAAACACCGGCACGGGACGGCTGACGTCATACATAATATGACGGCCTACGTCGTGCATTTATAATGGAGGTGCTTGTTTTGAAAGCAACCAACCACGCTAGTCTTTTTCCAAGTCGATGCTACACCAGCTTCATTTTTAGCACTTCAAATACGAGTTTCATTCTGATAATTTCTTTATTTCAATGTAATCTTTGGCTCGTCGTTTTCAGATGGTCGTCAAATTGTGGGAATTGTCCTATTGAAGGCAACAGAAAACGCCAAGACGAGATCTGTTAGAGCTGCATGCCCGTCTGTGTTGACAGTGGATTCCCAATCTGTGTGCTGAAGATGTGTGATGAATCTGAGTCAATATTGTTCCAGTCCGAAACTGTTTTTACCGAGGTTTGTTTGATACATAAAGAGACTGGTAGATAGCCAGAAATAGAAGAGCCTAATGTCATCACCGAGTGGGTATATCTCAGCTGATGACTAAAGAATATAAGATCATCACACTCCAACGTAAAAAAAACGGCTTAACCTTAAAAGGAAAGCGTGTTAAGCGATTATGGAATGCACTCACATATGGCATATGACGTTAAGCAGTAGGATAGCCTGCGACTAGTAGACGATTTATAACAGGCGCGATGCACAGTCATGACTGCATCTTACTTTCGATTGATTCGAACGCATGCATCCTTCAGAGGTCAAGGTGATGAAGTTAGCCTGAGATGCGAAGCTGCTGTGATATGCTTTGATCAGGGTTGGGAATTCTACAGATACCAATAATGTACAAATTTATGAAATGAACGGGCATGAAAAAGAATATCTTGCACATTTTCCTTCTACCGAGTTCTACGCAGGTTGAGTTGGCACGGCTCATGTGCAATGTTTATGGTAATACAGTTGTTTTTTCAAATGGATAGCTCCACAGGAAACGTCAGATCAAGGTCTACCTACCATTATTAGTTGCAGATAATCATACACCCAGCGATACTCTGTTCATTTTCGCGGGAGGTCGTGTCACCTACCAGGAATTTCTGCGCCGTGAGGATGTTGATGAGCACCCGGGCGTCCTTGTGGTGCGGCCTCAGTCTCCGCGAGATCTCGAGCGCGATGGGCAGCGCGTCCCAGCGGACCGGCGCCGGGTCGACACGCTCCTCCGGCTCCGAGAGCTGCGGCACAGGATTAAATCACTGGTTAGACTTCACTCTGTATGTTACTAGTCAATGCCCTACCACTAGGTACCTAATCACAGAGCAGCCAACAGCAGGCTCGCCTGAAATCTATTTCTGATCACCACTTAATAGCTCACAGCTCACACCTGCGAACATCACTACAAACATGTAGGATTGTAGGCTAGCATGTGCTAGTATTTAGGCTGGGTTAGGGTAAACAAGGTTGGGATGAATTGTTTGTATGTCCTCATGTTTCTGTTACATTTCTGGAAGTTGTGAGAGAAGCAGAAAAGAGCTTAGATGAGCTCTGTTATCATGCCACTGTTAGCCAGGCGAACGTTTCAGACGAAATTGGCTGCTTGCTAACTGTACATCAAACAATGCAAGTTGATAAAACAGATTGATATTGAAATTTACATTGTTTAAACTTTAAAGTTTTAGACACAAAATGTTTACTGCACTCAAATCTCATCAAGCTAGGAATTCACTTTTGTACCCATTGCATGTGCCAGTATATGCCTGGTTCAGCCTCACCAAGGAATCCAAATCTCGTCTGAGATTAAGGAACAAAAGAAAGGTTCTGACAAATGGTGATTTCACCTATTGATGACCCTGCCTCCCAGAGTACAGCCAGAATGACAGGACAGTGAAAACAGAGGATGAATAAACCCATGAGCACATGGCTCCCTCTGTGGTAACAGACCATGTAGATTGTAGGCACACATCCATGCCTGGAAAATGGAATGGGGCTGCATAGTGAGCCACATTTAGTTTGTAGCTAATGTTTAGCCCAAGCAGCTGTCCATCTGTGCACAAATACCAGAGGTAGGTTTGGGTTGGCATTTAAGTTTTATGTAGGTGCTGTGATCTGTGAAGCTTTGAGGTTTGGTTAGGTGACCTTGAGATGTTTTTTAATGCAAAAAGTGTTTGCCTATTACAATGCAAACTTCACACTTCAGGCACAGCTGGATAGGTGTCACGGTCAACATTACCTACCCATTTTGTTTCTGAGGTAATATTTAAACAAATTTAAAGGGGTTGATGAAGCAAAGGAAACAACTTCTTGAAAGGGAACTATATTAGAGAAGCTTAGAAAATGATCAAGGTGCAGTAGGAATATACTAAAAACTTTATCAAAACCTGTTCTGCAATCTGCATTATTCCGTAGTCTTTGAGCAGGCCTAAAAAAAACTATGTCTTAACAGTAAAAAAACTAGCAGAGTTTCCTTGGACTCATCCAGGAGTCATTTGGCAACTACCTATGTTAATGTGCCAATGAAGCTGAAGGCCCTTGCAGGCTGCAGCTCTCTTGCCTTGTCAACTCATCAGACAAATCTTTGACCAATTAACACTGAAAAAATGTGTTGTATGCTCATGGCCTGGAAAAAGGTTAAATCATGAAATTTCAGGTGGTGTTGCATAATAGTTACTTATTTAATGGGCAAAAAATGCTTGAACACCAGCATGGTCTTATCCTGGAATCTCTGATAGTACTAAAGCAGATGTCACACATTTTTTGCAACCAAGGAGAGGTGCTGTAGGTTAGGTTGTAGGTTTTAGGTTTTAGGTGGTGTTTTAGGTTGTAGGTTGTATGTTTTAGGTTGCAGGTTAGGTTAGGTCAGGTTTGGTTTGATTATAAAGCACCTCAGGTATAGCGCCTCTCCTTGGTTGCACAAAAACAAGTGAGACGCCTGCTTTACGACTTCCGAATCTCTTGCTGTTTATCCGCCAATGGTCAATAAGGATAATTTAAGTCAGTAGTTGATCAGTGGTTGAGCAAAACGATCCAAATACCAACGAACTATCACAAATTAAACAAAAAACTGATATATGGGCGTTGTCTGCAAGCGATGGATGACACGGGAACACAAATATGACGCGGCTGTTACGATAGCCTACTGTAATAGATGATAGTCCACCGATAAATACGCAACCACAAGCAGCAACAAGGCAACATTTTTAATTCCAAATCACCTTCGATCGTTTCAATCACGGTTGAGGAACGACGCAGAATTCTTGAAGACCACTACGAAGTTATGCATCCGTCACGAACTAACGCCCATTGCACAAAATACAAACTTGAGTATTTCGCCCAGTGCTGCCAGATGGGGAAGGCTGTAATCCTCCAGATCAGTTACAAAAATCCTCCAGATTCCTCCAAATCCTATTGGTAGATATAGAAAGGCGGTCTTGGACGCTGCGGGGGGGCTATACCTAACCCCAAAAGTTTCACCAAATTCTAAAAACTCATCGGATTTCGAATCCTTTCGCACTGCTGTGCAGTTTCAAAGATACTTTTTTTAAAAAAAGTTAAGTTTTCGTTTTATACTAAAAAAAACACGAAAATTTTCGTCGATTTCGGGCGCTGCAGGGGGGCCGGGGGCATTTGCCCCAAATGTCCCCCTTAGATCCGCCAGTAGTTTGGTACCCTCGTAGATATAGCTACAGACTGAGACATTCTGCAGTCTCACGGTGATAAAGGACGTGATATATCCTAACGGGTAGGGTGACGCTAGGCAGGAAAATGCCTTTTTAGTCTTGAATGTGTTATATTTTTCCATGAAATTGAATATAATAATCGGGCGACAAATCCTCCAGATTTTCCTCCAGAATCAAAAATCCTCCAAAAGCGAAATTTGTCCGCAAATAGAGTTCAAAATCCTCCAGATTTGCGGAAATCCTCCAAATCTGGCAGCACTGATTTCGCCTCAGGCAAGGCCCTGCCTCAGGCTACGCATCAAATAGTCGCTACCAAATGCTACCAAATTTTTGGGTTGTGTCTCATCAGTAAAGGAATCTTTCATGGCAAATACGATAGCAGCTTTCAGAGGCGGTTTAAAGGGACTATCCCACCTTCTAAAATGTTGTTAAAACCAGTTAAATTGTGCCCGACTTTATAGATTGGATGACCAGGAACACGGTTCTGGCATTTATTTTTTATTAAACATCTTAGGCTTCCCATATTCCAAACACAAACTTTCAAATATGTGACGTCACAGCCCAAAATTACCTCCTTCCCCAGGCCACATTACTGTCATAAAGCTGATTCTTTTTACGGGTCCGTATCAAAGCGTCCAAAACCGCAGCATCCAAGGTACGCAACATCCAAAACCGCAGCGTCCAAAGTACGCAACGTCCAAAATACGTCCAAAATCGGGTTTATAGGGGGCATTCACAAAGTCCAAAACCGAAACATCCAAAACCGCACCGTCCAAAAACGTATCATCCAAAAAACGCAACATCCAAAGACGCAACATCCAAAGTACGTAACCTCCAAAACCACAACGTCTAAGACCACGACATCCAAGGCACGCAACATCCAAAACCAACCTAACCTAACCTAACCTAACCTAACCTAACCTAACCTACTGATTTTTTCCTATCCCTAACCCAACCTAACCTAACCTAACCTAACCTAACCTAACCTAACCTAACCTAACCTAACCTAACCTAACCTAACCTAACCTAACCTACTGATTTTTGCCTACCGGGGATAAGGAAACCTAACCTAACCTAACCTAACCTAACCTACTGATTTTTGCCTACCGGGGATAAGGAAACCTAACCTAACCTAACCTAACCTAACGTAACCTTACCTAACGTAACGTAACGTAACGTAACGGAACCTAACCTAACCTAACCTAACCTAACCTACTGATTTATGCCTACCGGGCATAAGGAAACCTAACCTAACCTAACCTAGCCTAACCTAACCTAACCTAACGGTTTTGGATGTTGCGTACTTTGGATGTTGCGTACTTTGGATGTTGCGTTCTTTGGATGATGCGTCCTTGGATGTTGCGTTTTTGGATGATACGTTTTGGATGTTGCGGTTTTGGATGTTTCGGTTTTGGACGTTGTGAATGCTCCCTATATACCCGATTTTTGACGTATTTTGGACGTTGCGTACTTTGGACGCTGCAGTTTTGGATGTTGCGTACCTTGGATGCTGCGGTTTTGGACGCTTTGATGGTCCCCCTCTTTTTACTCTGTAGGCACCACAACAAAGTTCAGACCAAGTTTTAAGCGATTTTTCAACGAACAAACCCATTTAAATCAGAATGACTAAGCGAGGTGACGTCACACTAACGGTCGCTCCATGTTGAAGATAGGGCCTTGTACAAGGCCCATTTTCAAATGAAGGGAACGAATTTCTTCAACACCAAGAGGCCGCGGGGGTTGCAACCTAGATAGATAGTGGTTTCTGAACCTCGCCGCAAACTTGGCTATCTCAACTCAAACCCCATGTTAAAGGTGGGATAGTCCCTTTAACCCGCGCACCGACGGGGGGGGGCGGATATCCGCCCCCCCCTGAGGTTTTTCGCGAATAGCGGGAAAACCGCGGCGCGTAGCGCCGCGAAATTTGGTATGACTATTCCCTTATCAATTTTACACATGGTGTGCAAGTTTGAACCTCCTACCTTTCAAGGTCAGGTCACCAGGTCACTTTGAATGACCCAACCTCAAGTCACTTTTTTGCAACTTTGTCACCGTGCCAGAGCTACAGTAGATGTCGGAGGCCTTTGAAAGTCGCAGGATGTTATTAGGTCATTAGTAGCTACAATTTGTATATCTCGGAATTTTGATATCGGTGACCTAAGGTCAGGTCAATTTCGCGACCTCCCCATTATAAGTCAATGGGGGAAAAATCAACTCCCTGTTATTACCACTAAAACGGGTCGAAATGGCCCCATATACCATACATGACTTCATATACGATCAACCTTCACTACCTTGAGGTCTGTTTTGCTGTTGGGCAGCTGTGAGGTCATGTGACGTCATCAAAGGTCACCAAAGGTTTTTGGCCAATAACTCCGTACAGGAACAAGATACAGACGCGTGGATGGTCTCATTGTGTTCAGCTCGTCAAGACGCATCGAATGATATACATGATGACCTCGAGGTCACGTGACCTGAGGTCAACCTTTGACCTTGACCTTTCGAGGTCAACATATATATCATTCGATGCGGATTGACGAGAGGATCACGATGATGCCCTTAGTTTGTTCCTATCTTGACTAATTCGAAAGTTATTCGAGAAAAACTCCCTCCATATTTAGCGCCGCCATTTTGACTTTTTCGACCCCTGTGACGTCATCTTTGACCTGACCTGAAAATGACCTTAGTAAAAATTGTAGATCTTGACCGTGCGTATCCGATGCCGTTTACCGCTTGTCGCTATCTTGCTTCGTTCTCGAGATCTCAGGGGGGGCGGTCATCCGCCCCCCCCCCGTCGGTACTAAGTTGGCGCAGACCCCCGTCGGTGCGCGGGTTAATCCAATAACAATGAATCGTGGAAAGTGGATAAGCAAAACACTTAGGCAAATTGAACGGACACCATTTGCGACCCCGGCTCCGACCAACGGTACCGTTTTTATCAGATCACTTGGAAAGCTTTTTGGTTAATGGTTCCATAGCTTTGCTCTTGACTCTTGAGAGCCTATACCTAAGGTAAATAATATGCCCGTACCTACCTACCTACCTGCATATTATTACCATGATTCAACGCAGTCCAGTAGGCAGCAATTGATCAGTGGTAATTGGTATCGCTTGGTTCCACTGAACGCTTTTATATATAGATGATACCTACCTATATCATTTCTGAGACAATTGTGGCAAAGGCGAGAATAGCAAGACCTCCCCGCAGTCGCCCGGTTCCTGCGCCTTTGGTCGCTGCAGCACCGCACGGGGTGGCTCGGCTGGCTAAAGGCATCGGAGGCACAGCTGGCCGCCTTTCCCGCTGATTGGTGACCATGTCGACCCCGCTCTTACCCCGGGGGAGCCGAGCAGCCGAGCCGAGCCGAGCAGCCGAGCCGAGCCGACCGGCGCCGGCGGCACTGCACAGTTGGGTTCACGTCGTTTCAGTAGCCGAGAAACACACAATATCATCAAGGAATGGAAAAGGGTGCCTCTGTACAGCAGCGTCAGTGTGGCACCACTCAGAAGCCTTATACGTGGGACGTGAAGACCGAAGCCGAAGGACAGGTCTGTCACTTGTGCGCCAAACACGGCAGCATCTATGGCTTCAGCTTGCTCCGACTGGACAGTGGGCTTGGTAAAGCTATAACACGGCACCTCGGCCTCGCCTTGTTTAAAAACTGCGGGCACACGCGCGTGATGGACAAAAGTTCATAATCCATGCCGGTATATGCACTCGATAGGTAGGTACACATGAATCATGACATACTTACATATCAATTATCATATCCTATGTAGGTATCATGTAGGTATCATGTATGTAGGTATCATCATTATCATGTAGGTATATCAATTATCATATCCTATGTGTTTACTTTTTATAGAATATCTCATATCATTTATAAAAATGTTTTTACTATTATAAATTGAAATACTATTTACTATTAGGGAGTAGCTTCCTTACCTACACCATAAATTACCCTCTCAAATCGACACGAAAACTATTTAACCCGCGCCCCACTGGGGTCTGTGTATAACACGCCCTACTGGGGGGGGGGGGGCTATTCATAGCCCCCCCCCCTCCTAACTCCGAAACTACTGGGCCGATCGTCAAAATTCAAACGGCGTCTGATAGCCCCGGAAAAACTGTTGAACGAAACCTAATTTCATTGACCTCGAGGTCACCGATGACGTCACAGGTCAGGTCAAAGTAAAAATTATTAGCATTTTGGCTTGATCACGTTTTGGGCTCTGGCCGCCGTCTTACAAGTCAGACCAGGCTCATTTTTGGTTTCCACACTCGTGAACAGATGCTCTAGATACCTTGAGGGTACCAAACTTGTACTTTGATTTTCAGGTCAGGGTCAGGTCATCACAGATCACGAAAGTATTATATCATGCTTCGGTCACGTGACACATGTTTTATGGTCCATTTAGGCCATAGATTTCGAATTTGATGTCGTCTGTGTCATTCGAGGTCATTTTGAGTCGAATTTAGCTTAGGTCAGGTCACTTTCAGGTCAAAAAAGGTCAAATTTTGAAGTTAAAATTTTTCAACAAAAAAGGTGTCTATTGGATGCAGTTTGAGCTCAGGAACACGATGGTGCCATTTATATTGGTGTACGATGTCAAATACGTACTGAAAAAGTGATTTGAAAAATTAATAATTGTGAATTTTTTTGCAATAATGTAACTTGGCCATTTTTGAAGATATTTAGCTAAAACTTGCTAGAGTTAGTCATAACCATGCGTTCTGTAACATATATTCCGGTTTTTTTCGAAAAGTCAAAAACTTTTTGAAAAAAAAAAATATAAAAATATAAATTTTGAATATTATTATATAAAATTTTCGAAATTTTCAAAATTTTGAAAATCCGAGATTGCAGTTTGATAGTGCGGTCAATTCTGAGTCCTTTCATGCAAAGAAATTGGATCTAGCTTAAAAACTGAGCTCTTGGGAGCGATTGCCGTGGTTCAATGTTTTGCGTCGAAATCGGACGAACATGACGTCACTCTGACGTCATTTCCGGCCGACCTATGGTAGCTACGAAGTTCAAATTTTGACACAAGGTGTCAAATTGATGCAGCCGAAGGTACTGAAAGTTTGGCGTCGATACGTCAAGCGATTTGGAAGTTATTGCAGAAAAACGGGAGGGGGGCTTTAAATAGCCCCCCCCCCCCCAGTGGGGCGCGGGTTAATGTGTGGCTGGTGGCCTGTGGCCAGGCAGCCGTTTAAACGGTTACCCGCAGGAGCGTGCTTCTAGTACAGATGCCTTCCATGCGATGTCTTATGAATGGGCTGACCTTCAACCCGAAATAAGAAAGCATGTTTACCAAGGATGAAAATAGCTTGTCCTGAGGAATAAACTAAAGGGTGAGGCTATTGGTGAATCCAGCTCATCATACCAAAAGCCTCACGCCTTGAATTCAATAACGAGATTCACCGCTGTTGGACCACGGGCACTACAGACGCGGCAGCTCCTCTGCTGCAGGCCGGGTCGGCGCTGCCGCTGGTCGGCCTGACTCACCGACCAGCGGCGCGTGAGCAGAGACAAAAACCAGCCGGGCCGGCGCGGCGCCCCGCGCGGAGCTTTCGTGGCCGAGCAGCGTTAGCCAGAAATAGCCACCGCATTTCTCAGCGGCCGGGGGACGGGGGAGGACCGGGGAGGGACGGGGGGGGGGACGGGTGGGCTGGACCAGCGGCTGCGAGCGGGATGTGATGGAAGAGGGCGGGGCCGTGGAACACGAGCGTCGGATACGGTGGAAGGAGCGTGGACCGTCAGGCCAGCCGAATTCGGCTATGTTTGGCGACGATTAGATATGTGCAGTTCTGGCAGACTTTGCAGCGTTTGTTATGCTTGTATGCATATTCCGGTAATTTCTAATTATTGGTCGAATAATACTACTGGTCGTGCTCAATTATTGGTCGAGCAGTAATCGCCACGCACTTTCAGAAAGTGGATCGCTCATGATTGTTATACATACAATACAATACAATACAATACAATAGACGGCTTGGAGAATAAAATTATTCCTAATTGGCATGCTAAAAGACTATGTACGTCAAATTGCCACCACTGTCACTACTCGCTTAGAGTGACCGGTTCATCATGCCTGGGTTCGTACTGACCTGTTCCTCGTCTGGAGAGGGAATCAGCTCCTTCAGGTACATCAGCTCGGTGGCCCTGACGTCGCGTTTGCCGCTGAGTGGTGTGACCAGCGAGTGCTGGGGCGGCATCCCGCAGCAGTTCCGCTCTGAAACGGCAGAATTTCGTCACAGCTAGTCCACTGTGCGCCGGAGACCAACATGCAATCGGTCAGCATTTGTCATAAACTCCTACTTAGCACTTACTTTCGCTTTACTGACAATAGAGCGGACCTATAGGTAGGTAGGCTTACCTATGTATTTTTATATCGGCGATTTAAAACCTAAACAATTAATGGCATGGCTGTGAGTAAAAGACTAAATATTGATTATCATTATCGTGCTACCCAAAACTGCTGAATAAATTTCGCAATCGCGGTGACGATCAGTAGGTACTAACGTACAGAGTCCGGTCCCGGGAGCGGCGGGGCCCGGCCGGCGGATCGTATACCCACCTTTTTCCTTCTGGCGCCGGCGGGAGTGGCGCTCCTTGGCACCAGCCTGAGTCGCCATGTTATTGGATAAGAGCACCATTTTGGCAGGACTCGTCTGTGAAACAGATATATAAGGCATCAGATTCCTTCCAATGTCTGGGTGTTTACGGCAGATTTATTTCAATTGTATCGGATTGCACGGTTCAACCAGGATATATCTACCGCCGGCAGTAGAAGGTGGCTATTTGCGATATAAAGGTCAGTCGTGTCAATGCGTATAAATGTTATTTATTTGAACATATGGTTTAAAAGCGGAATGCGTGACGCCATAACGGGTAGCAAAGTTCATAAGTTTGACCATTCTCAGCAATAAATGTTAAAGGATTGGTCACGGCAGCCTTACACCGCCCGGGAATGGGAGCGATCCCTGCCATTCTGAGCAGCCGTGCTTCCAAGGAAGGCGGCGTTTAACTATTAAACTGGACACCGTGACGAAGGGCTATTTTATACGACATTTGCAGTTTTAGTATGCCTCTTATAAAAAGGGCTTTTTCTTGAAGCATAGATGTGAGTTGCCAGAATGTATCTCAGTTCTAATAAGCCCCGCATAGAGTCTTTATGATAGGTACCTAAGCTTTATAAGATAGGTGCGCAAGTGTGTTTAAAGCCTTCAGTTACTTAGCAATGGTAAGTCTTTTTATTTGACCGTAGGACGTTCATCTTTATCAATTTAAATGTAATTCGACAGACGGGTATAAACTACATAATAAATATATTCTTTTTTAAATATAGCCGTGATATATTAAGTTTGTTAAAGGATTGTATTTGTACAGACAATCCTATATGAGCCTATGTCAGCTGTTCATACAGTTGGCTGTGCCGTCTGTTTTCGTCCAAAGCGGGAATGTGCCGCTGCTGCCCGCTCCCCTACCCCTCTCACCAGCCTGGCCTGGCCTGCCGGACCCGCTTCGGGACGGAAGTCGGAGACGCATTGCATCACATTAGAGATCTCTTCCGACTGGTGCTGGATGAGAGGCAATACGAGCAACACACGCCAGCCGAGGGGAGGCGGCTGCATTTTGAGCAAATGAACGTCACTACTTTATTCAATACGGTACGCTTTAATCATGTCGCAGTCGGAAGCGAAGTTAGGAAGGCGGGTGTGCTGGCTGCGGGCTGCGAATAGATAATGCTAAGTGAATTTATGTCCGTCAAATACAAGCCAAAAACAAAATATCTGCGTGCGATGCAAAATAAATGGCAAATTCTCCTAGCTTTCGATTCGCGATGTTGTTGAATTATGCCTAATGCAAGCATCTGATTCACTGAATTAGGCCCACGTTCTATGAAAATATAGCTGGCCTCACCAATTCTGCGGGGCTCCCTGATCGGTACTGTACGGGCAGCTGGTGACGTCTATTGATTCCATGATGGCGGGATCCCGGGAGGAGTCCGGGATTTCATTCTCTCTGTGCGATGTGGTGATTGCACAGGAAAATTGCCTATTTGTCTTCATTATTCAGCCCACGCAGTCAAGATGTTGACAGAACAGATTTTTGAACTCAGAGCACAATTTATGAAAGTTGAAACACCGTAGCAATCACTCGAAATGAAAGCGTTTATCTCTTTTATTTTTTCCGCTTTCATCGGAAAGTTCACGCAAAGGACGTTTTTAATGAAACAAATAAAGATGCCAATTGGCACTTTTACTGCCACAGCTCAATGACCGAGATCATGAAGCTGAAAGTCGTATTGCCATTCATATTGTCAAACCAGTCTACCATTAACTAATTCAGCAGCCAATGTTCGTCTTCGAAAATTGTTTTATTACCGAAATGTTATGATCCAGTAACTCGTTAGCATTAGATTATAAACATATAGGGGAGAACGGGGTCAATTGTAACATTTTTTGCATCTTATCATCTGGTGCAAACACGTTTGCAGCTATAAAGCTCTTTCTTTTATTTTCAGAAACTATGATGTTTTGTCTTTAAAATGCAGTTAAAACATTTCCGAAATAACTTCTTTTTCGGGTCAAAATTGTTGTTCGAAAAAGTCAATTCAGCTGTTACAATTCACCCCAGATACGGGGTCAAAAGTAACACCACCCGGGGATAATTGTAACATGTTCATTTACAGGCTACAGCAACACAACTTTTTCCAAAACTTTGATTTAACAAAAGTATTGAACACTTGTTCATCTTCCTAGACTTGGTAGGGACGGTTCTTCTCAGGAAAAAGGCATAAAACCTCGCACTTATACAGGGGTTGGATGGACCTCCTCTGCCTTGGTTTTTCGCAAATAAATCGCGTAAAAAGCTGCCGATTGCGACAAAACTTACAGTTCTCTTAATTCTAGCAATGTTTCATCTCCCTTGAAAATTTGACGACTTTGACATAATGGCCACTGACCTATAACCTGTTACATTTGACCCCTGCAAAAATGTTACAATTGTCCCCGTCGCGCCTTGACATATTTTAGACGAAACTGGCGCAAAAAGATGTTGCATGTAGGCAGCATTTAATGCTTTCAATTTATCGACAACAAGCCTGCCAACGCTTACACAAAGTCTGAAGTCAATATCTTTTCAATGGCGGGAATGAGCTAATCAAATATAACGGCATAAAAATCTACAAAATGCTCTCAAAAACACATTACTGTGCACAGCCATCGACATACCCGGCACTTTCGCTTCAAACTCCGTTGGGAAAGGCAGTATAGACTTACGCATTTTCGGTCTGAACATCAGCTCATTCTATTGGTAAGTTTATGAATTATTAACACTGTTACAATTGCCCCGTGTTACATTTGACCCCGCTCTCCCCTACCTAGCTTACCTAACTATTTGGTCACGGAAGCCAACTTGTTAAAAATACAAAGACGTAGAGATGCCTAGGTACCTAGGTACTGTTTTTTAAAAACATTTCAGCTATACCACGTGAGCCATTATCCAATCAGTCAGGCAACAACAAAAATGTTTGCGTTTGCTCGACGCATTGTATGCACTGCACATTTGCCACTATGGCAGCAAACTTCATCGCATAAAAGAATCGGAGGGCGCGCGTTTTAAAGATCATGGCCCGGTCGGTATGCAATATGCAGGCCTGCTCATACCGGCAGTGTCAGTCCGCTCGTCCGCAGCCCGTCTGTGATGATCCGTCCAAACATACCGCGTCTGTCCCGCCGCCGGCTCACCGCATGCCTCCCTCTCCCCGGATCAGCGCCGGAACAGGGTGGCCGGCAGCCCCGGGGGCGATCACGCACCATTTGGCGCTGTTCCCGCCATATGTCGCGATTGTGATTGCCCGCCGGCCAGCGGATGGGTCACGGCGGGGAGGGGGCGCCCCCGACCGACCACAGACACCGGTCAGCGGCCCATTGTCCCGTCCGTACATATTGCATTGTCCTCGCCGCCGTGCTCCCGCAATATTGTGCTCTATTATGGCCGGACCGGTGGGGACGACGCGATTCGTCTTCGCCGAGAGGCCTCCGTCGGCGGAGCCGCGGTGGGGCAGACGCGCGGATGCCACCGGCACGCGCCGCGTACGGCAGCGGCCGGGCGCCTCCTCCCAGCATAATGGGGCACGAGGAAGCGCCGGGTGATGGATGCCACTGACGTCGGCGATGCCGCACGGTGGGGCCAGTCGCACTTACCATCCGACCAGGAAAAACGACCCCCCTCACCTCCCATCCTACTTTTGGGCACCACCGTGCGGTGGGCGCCGCGATCGGGTCCCACACTTCCCATCCACCTATTAGACATCGCACGGTGGGACGCGGTCGCCGGTCAATGAGGATCAAGTTTTCTCATTGTTCCCTATCTTGTTCCTTTCATTGTCACTCTACTCATGGGCAATGCTCGCAGAAACGGCCGTTGTCCGTCAATCGTTACGTCCGTTTCAACCGCAGAGCGAGGCCCGTATGGCGAGCCGGCGTTCGAGCCTGTCTGGGTAGGCTGTCCCGCCGCACACTCACGCCGTGCGGCACAGCCTACCTCTCAGGGCGCCTGCAGAAGGCGGCTGCTCCGGGCGGGCGGTAGGTATACGGGACCGACCGACGAGATAGTTTGTTTGGCCCGTTGGCGTTGGTTAGCTGGCAAGTTATCAAACCAACGCTTCTAGGTAAAAGTAAGAGCCGAGGGTTATCTTGCTTCAACTTCCTGGAAGAATTGCACGATTTAAAATTAGAACGTTTGCTGGAGACTAGAGAGCTTAACTTTTGCCTACTCAGCCTTTGATTCAACCGAAACCTTTCGGAACCACATCTCATTATAAGCCCAGGTCAGGTCACTGACCTGTGACGTCATGTGTGAGCCTCTGCGGACAATCAGAAAATGTCGCGATTTATGAACGATCCTAGTGCCAGGGAAAAGGGCTTTGTAGTTCGTTCACGGGAGGCAAACTTTCAGTAGATGCAAGTTTTCGACCCGAGGAGTCCTTACAGACTGAACATCTCGTCTTTTTCACATGGGTCATCTGAGGTCAGGCAGATCTTTGATATGCTTCTTTTATAAATTATATGCAAGCCGCTAAGCTCGCCAAGTTATCAGCACATCATTGACACCAAACGCTTGATGGTGCAGAGAGACCGGCGGCACGAGACGGAGCCGAACAAAATCGCCCGTGCGGCGTACCAAACCGGAGCCGGAGCGGGCCAATGTCTGTCAAAACAGCCCATGTTTGATGTTTGTTAAGACATCCCACATTAAATGTCCACCGATTTCGGCAGGTGGACCACTTGTTACGTGCCATACTCTGTCGAACTCAGACAGTGGCGGCGGAACACCTTCAACTAGGGGGGGGGGGCGCACTGCCGACTTTTGGTCCCATTCTTTCCATGCAACACCCATAGGGCTAATGTTAAAATGCCAAAAATCAAAGGGGGGCACGGTGCCCCGGTGCCCTCCCCGTTCCGCCGCCTATGAACTCAGACTCTGATTCCTTCTGGCTGGAGTTGACATGAGACGTCAGGGGCCTAGTAAGCTCTAATCGGTTACCGCTCTGAATAAACGTTCTTTCGAAGAACGTTGCCACTTGCCAGGCGAGATACCAGAAATAAGTGCTCCAAAGCTCCTCATAAATGTCATTCACATCCGCATCCTGAGGCAGCGGAATGTGGGTAAATCACACAAACGCTCAGCCTTTATGAATTCAGTTCCTTCAAGGTACCACATCTGCCACCCATTTGGACTTAATAACCGGAATCGCGGGCTACGATACCGGGGATCGACATTCAAGTTGGCACACACAAAACGGTCGATTCACCGAAACGCTGAACGGCTGGCTGTGTATCCGCACTCGGAGAGAGTCGACCTCACAGACCGAAACCTGGAGGGCCTTACGGACCGGAACTGGGACCTGCACTGACATGCACTGACGCCGATGGCCCACCGACATCGGCGACCGATCCCCGGGCGTCCGCTGCCGACCGAACCCGGGGGGCGTCCGTCCATCGGCGCTGACGTAACGGCCGCCATGTCTAATCGAAGACGGTGCCACTCAGCCGTCGCCAGGCGTCAGCGGGCCGGTGTCACAGGGATTGTCGGCGCGCGCCCGGCCGGCGGCGTCCAGGGACGGGGTGGGGGAGGGGGAGGAGGCCGACCGGCCGGAGGGAGGCACACAGCCGCTATTTGAGTTCGGAAGTGGCCAAAATGCGATAACTCGTTAACCAGTTGACATTTTGCCAAGGAATTTTTATTGTATGTGAAGTCAACCGTAAGGTCACATATGGGAACGTATGAGCATCCATGCTGATACATCATTGCCGTAAACAATATTTTTGCTTGTAATCCGCGGATGACTGGTATATCCCATAACGTGGGTGACTCGGGAGGGGATTCTGCATAGCTTCCCTGCTGTCTTCGAAACTACTCGTTCAATACTAAAAGTTCAAACGGCTTCTGATAGGAATAGCTGACAAACGAAACCTAACTTTGTCACAAAAGGTCATGGAAAGGTCATGGGTCACAAAAGGTCATGGAAAAGGTCATGGAAGGAAATGTATACATTTTTAAGGTCATGCGACACATCTTTAACGGTCCATTTCGGCAAAAGCATCTAAAAATGATGTCATCTGGGTCGTCCGATTCGAAACTATTTCCATTCGACAAATGAAGGTCAGGTCACGGCGATGTCAAAAAGGTCAAATTTTGAAGTTGAACATTCTCAACAAAAAAGATGTGCATCGGATGCAATTTGAGCTCTGGAACACGATGATCTATTCGTTTTGTTTTTCGATGTCAAGAACGTACTGAAATTGCCTTAACAATATCGAAAATTGTGATTAACCGACTACGGTAAAATGCAAAAGCCGATAACATTGCCATTTCTGAAGATATCTGACTGGAACTTTCCAAAAGCAATGCAAATGTTACATACAAAAGCCAATAAGGTTCATTCTGGTCGATGGCTGCTCCCCAAAACTATGAATGTTATCAATCATATCGGACATTCTTACGATGTTCTGTTGGCTGGATGTCTTTTTGCTTTATTGAATTTGATCAGACTACATTCAGTTAAGATGACGTACATTTATTGGTCACCAGAAAGTATACCCACAAGTCAATCGACAATCGACAACCAACAAATGCAATCGACACGAGCGTCGAGCACCCCTCAGCACAAGCAACTGCCGGGGGCGATTAGACGGACCGCGCTCCTCTCTCGCAGCTGATTGGTCAGCTGCCGAACCGTACGGACGTCAGCTGCACGGCCGCCGCCCGGCCGACCTGACCGGGGTCGGCCGGGCGGCGACCTAGCGTCACTAAAACTGCAATAACTTTTGCCGGCAGTGTGATGCCGACCTAATTTTTTTCAGCAAATGAATCACAATTGTACGGTATATGTTATGGACGTTGTCTCGATGTGAAGCACGCTGTGCGTTTTTTGGTAGGCCTATGTAAATATTGAAATCCTCAAGCCCTTCTGCTTTGTGCAAGTTGAAGTGTGCAACAATTAGCTTACAATAACTGAGTGGGAAGTTTTTTAGATGCACTATTGTTACCAATGGATTCCGCACATTTTCCCCTTTCAGCTGATATCTTACTTACGCATTTTCAAGCAAAGAATATGACAGGAGACTCGTCAACATTTACATGAAAATCGCAGCACAAGTTCGGTCTCACGGAGCAAAACAAAACGGTGTACTTTGGGAGCCCACCAATCTGTGCCAGAATGAGTAATATTTTTTCTGGATGATATTTTATACAGTCTGATCAATTTACGACCAGAAAATGTGAGAAAATCACGATTTAAAATTTGTCGAAAATTAGGGTATTGGCCACTTCTGAACCCGGATAGCGGCTGTGTGGGAGGGAGCGGCGGGCTCGGCCACGGTACCTGGCTCTGCTCCATAGGGCGCGGCCACCGCGGTCAGCTCCGGTCACCGGTCGGGGCGGGTCGGAGCACCGGCACCTGAGCCGGCGGCGGCGGAGCAGCGACTGCCGCCCAGAACTCACCTGCGGCGGGCGGCGGCGCGCGCGGCGGGGCCGCCCCTCGGTGGCCGCCGAGGCCGACTGCCGACCGGGCCAGCGTCGGCGCCGACGACGCGCACGCGCCGCCCGCTCCGACGGCGCCGCACATATGGACCACTCGAGGCGCCGGCGGCCAATAAAGCAGCAATCACACTTTTCCTTCACAAGGACATTTTTGTGGCCTCCTCCGATGGTTACAACAAAAATAACTCATGATGAAAAAATATAAAGGTGTTGGTGTTGATATATTTGTGTTTATATATTTATATAGCTATAAAAATAAAGCGCTTAATAGCGACCCCGAATACATCCGTAGGTATACAGACGGGGCTAGCAGCTGCACCAAGCGGTATTCCGCGACCCCCACTAAATAGTAATCCGAGCGCCCCCGGCCGTGCCTGGGCCCACGTACATAAGTGGATGAGTTTTACCCGGTGTAAAATGTGATGGGATGGAGTAGAGAGCGCCGGGAGGCAGTGTCATTCCCGCTCGACGTAGCACGCTACTCTCCGGCGCGCCGGAGCCGGCGAAATGACGGTGGTCGGAACAGGGTATATTGAATTAGGGGGTCGGACCGCTAGCACACTTACCGGACGGGGATGGTGCATGCTACCGTCCCGCCACGAGGGTCTAGCACACGAATATCCTAAGTACATGGGCATGTATGTACTGTGTAGTGTGTAGCCCAACGTAATGTCATATTTAAGCAGCAAATACTTTTATGAAAATGTCTGGACGTAAACGGTAAAAACATGTGTGCTCCAAAAAAGTTGTGTTCCGTTGTGTTCTCAGATTCAAAATACCAACCTCGATTAGATTGCGAAGTCGGACTGGCGGTCAACAGTCATCACCAGTGACATCCAATAAAAACATCAGTGAACGGAAACTGTTGAACAACGCTCATCGCAACCAAGTAGGAATAGGAGTAAAGAAGGTTCTTCGACGACTTGTTGATGGGAATGCCTGTTCAAGAATAAGAGATCACAAATGTTTCTTTTATACAGCCTCATGTATTCCGCTCATAACAGGTTGACAGCGTAACAACTTCATAACGCAATCGATCAAGTATTATCACGATTCAACGCCTTTGTACTCTTAGCATCACCAGCACCAGCTACTGACGAGTTTTCCACAGCATAGTGTGCCGTGCAATGGACATCGTCAAAAGCAAGACAGTCCGCCGTTCACAGAACAGCCCGGAGTCCACGGAACAGCCTATCATTCACAGGACATCCTGTCGTCCAGAGAACAGCACGGCCTCCACATGAAAGTCCACCGTCCACAGGGCAGCCTGCCGTCCGCAGGACAGCTATCGTTCACAGGACAACCTGGCATTGCCATTGGTCTTTACTCCCACCGCCGCACACACCTTTCCGATAGCCGTCGTCCGGAACACAACAGTCTGCCGTCCTCCCTCCCTGCAACAGCTGACACAACTATCACCGCTCCGATTGGAACCACTGTCGACGACTCAGCCCGCACCCCGGCGGTCGACCATCGCCTCTAGCACCGCTCGAACACCTTGTAGAGGTCGGGCAGGTCTGCTACCTGCAGCACAGTGCCATCATCAGCCCACCGTCCGGTCGGCAGCAGTTGCTCCTTCACAGCCGGCAGTAGGGCGCGCTCCAGCTGCAGGCGCGCCGGCTCGCCCACAGCGCCATCTGTGGCCGGTGTCCAGCTGTAGAACCTGGCGATCTCCCGACAGATGTCGTGCAGACACTGCCGCTCCGTTTCCCAGTCCACCTCGGTGGCCAGGCGGGTGAGGAAGCCGGGCAGGGCGGCGATCGGCGGCTCGTAGTGATCTGTCGGACGGGCGGGGGCGAGGTGTCGCCTCAGTCGTCCGGTGGTGGGCCGGAGTCCGGTACCAGGTCCATTCACACACCGTTCGGCAAACGGTCACCCATCCGGCCGGCAGGAAACCGCCAGAACGGCGCTAGATGACGCTGGTCGTCGGCATTTTTGTCTGAATAAATCAGTCTATTTTCCTACAGGTTTTATAAATAGGAAATGACCAAAAATATATTGTGCTAATTCATGAAATTACGATAGATCGCGAAAGTTGCTCAGTTGTCACATTCGAAACTTTTTGAAATCAACAAAGAGAATGCTATCGAAGAAGAGCTAAACACGCACGATTCAGACTAACCACTTACAATTCACATGCTGCTGATTTGGATTTTTCACACTATAAGCGTTCGGCTTTGTTGAGCTACAGCTACAGCGGCCTGCGACGTCTTCAAGAGCCCGCCACCGGCAAAACGGCGACCAACGCACCGGACACATCTATGGCGGCATCCTGGCACTATGCTACAACCAGCAGTGATTTGCCCACGCAGTACGAAATACGACTAGAAAATACCGGCCCCCGCAACAGACGTCATGCAGCGAAGTAGCTACATCATCTCTTTGAATAGTGAGTTACCTCTGACAGTCCCAGGGTTCCCCAGCTGCACCCCCAGCTCACCGAGCAGCAGCGGCAGGGCGCGCAGTCGTCCCTGTCCGTCCACCTGGATGGAGAAGTAGTCGTCCAGCATGTCCGCGTGCCGCTGCAGCACCTGACAGACGCAGTCGGCCAGCTCCTCCTTGGGTCCGTCCTCCTCAGTCCATCCGGCGTCCTTCTGCTCCAGACCGAGCAGCGCCAGCTCCCGCACCGGAGGGGACTCCTGGGGGAGGGGGGGAGGGAGGTTAGACAGTCCATCCGGCGTCCTTCTGCTCCAGACCGAGCAGCGCCAGCTCCCGCACCGGAGGGGACTCCTGGGGGAGGGGGGGAGGGAGGTTAGACAGTCCATCCGGCGTCCTTCTGCTCCAGACCGAGCAGCGCCAGCTCCCGCACCGGAGGGGACTCCTAGCGAGGGGGGGGGGAGGTTAGACAGTCACCGGAGGAAACTCCGGGAAAGGGAGCTCATCCTGGTAGATGAGGTCAGAGTTTGAATAGAGGGTGAATACGGCCAGCTTCAGAGGGCACTGGATCAGATGGTCATTGCCCATTGGATGGTCGGTGGTTTAATAGTTATAACATGGCCAGAGGTTCGACGTCTCTTCGCCTCCTTGGTACAAAGCGAACTATGCATTACCGAGAGCTCAGCAGAAAAGCGATGGGTATCGGAACGAATCGTTTAAAGCCAGCTCAGACGGCAGTTGGTAAGTGTCGGTAAAATAGCAGGGTAACACAACGATTGGTGTTTCTATCCATAAACACCACCTCGTCACGGTATCTCGGCCGCGTACCTCGAGCTGCAGGAGTCCCAGCGCTCCGAACTGGTAGAGGCAGATCTGGTAGAAGAGCTGCTCGGCGAGCCGCCGGTGGTTGACCAGGTAGAGCCGGGTCTGGTGCTGCACCAGACTCAGCTGAGCCGTCACCACACCGACCAGCGAGTGTTCGGCCAGCAGACGGCGGAGGCCGCTGTGACAGCCGCGCTCCACCTCCTCGCGGAGGGAGAGGACCGAGCTCAGCTCCACTGGACTGAAAGCAGCACAGAACATAGAGATTAGCTGACACAGCACCGAGCTCAGAAAAAAAAACAGCACAGAACTCAAATCCATCGGCTTGCTGCCGAGAAAATACCGCACCATTGTCGGCAAACAGAGCAACGCACAACTTATACTGGGATGTTAAATAACGAATGAATGAACGAATAAATGAACGTGGAGGGTATGCTTTCAGAACCTAAGTTATATGCCCACTGACCGTACACTCTGCGGCGCCGCCCCCGCTGCCGCTGCCGCCCCGTTCTCGCCGTCCCCCGCGCCGGCCGCCGCCGCCTGCCGGACGAACGTATCCAGCTTCTGGTCCCGGTGACTGGTGCGTACTGTCTGCTGGGGACGGGCGGCCGCCTTGGCGGGAGGCAGGTCCGCGGCCGGCGGCGCGGACGAGGCGCCCGGCAGCAGCGTCTGGGGACAGCGGCCCGTGTATCAGTGTACCTATGTATGTACCTGTGTATCATCAAGGTATCATAAGGCAGCGGTCATTAGTGTACAACGACCATCGTGACAGACGCATGTATGCTCTGTAACAGCCAGGGAATCTAAATGAATCTCACCTGTGTGTAGAATGTCCTGGCCGCTGAGGTGCCCACTAACAGGGAGTCGACCTTCTTTTGAATCAGCTCAATTATC
Organism: Amphibalanus amphitrite; assembly: GCF_019059575.1. Taxonomy (NCBI): domain Eukaryota; kingdom Metazoa; phylum Arthropoda; class Thecostraca; order Balanomorpha; family Balanidae; genus Amphibalanus; species Amphibalanus amphitrite. The sequence goes on along the minus strand of NW_024881543.1, from coordinate 1,098,145 downwards.
TGGTCCTCGTGCAGAAAATACACCTGTAACAGGTAAAACAGTTAAAATTTAGGCCAGGGACTACAACTCACAATTCACATTTGAACCGATCATTCGATTCACATAAGTTCAAAGTCGGCAAATCAGGTGTAGGCGATACAGTATGCAACTACCACACCACGCGCTATGGATCATCCGGCTCTCTGCAGCGTTTCCTAAACCAAAGGAGTAAATATAGCTTTTGCAAGCCAACCTGTATAATTCACCCCACTGACGGTGCGTACACCCGCCGTCCGTCATACACACCTGGTTCTTGGTGGGATGTACGTTGACGTCCACCATCTCCGGCGCCATCTGTAGACTCAGATAGATGAAGGGCTGCGCGTGCCGCGGAAGGTACGACGAGTAAACCTGCTCCAGGGCTTTCCGCAGCGCTGCGGCGAGACAGGTCAGGTCAGGTCAGAGGCAGCACGGTACAACGCCAGTTCACACGACCTCGGGCTAACGGTCGCACAGAGGTCGCGTCGAATGCAGCGCATTGGTCACTTTCTAAATGCAGCATGAATGTAAGGTAGCTTGCACAGTGCAAACAAGCGCTTGCCTACACAGGTGCTGAGCGAAGTTACGAGTACGTCGCCAGTTTCATCAGACACATACCAGTGGTAGAATCTTACCGGTGGATTCGACCAGGCGATGGTTGATGAACAGCAGCATGGTCGACTTTTTGGCGGCAAAGTTGACCCCAGATATGTATCCAGACACGCTGAGCTTTAGAGAAGACTCCTCGTGGGTCAGCTGTAGCAGCTCTCTGAACGTACACAGAGCAAAAACGGCGAGCGGCCAGTCAGTCTACTACTGGGTCTACTGGGTCTTTTTAGTCAATTTATATCCAACAACCACCTGCACTGTGTTTTCCCCGGAGCGATTCGTTGAAAAGCATCACGAGAAAAAAATGTAATAAAAACCCTCAACTTGGTACCAAACAAATAGCCAAACCTCAACATATCGTCGTATTTCGTAAACTACCGCCCACTTATTATAGCTAACAACACCCCCCCCCCCTCCCTCCACTGACCGCCCCAGGGACCCCAATCCCTCCCCTCCCGTTGCCTGCAGAGTTACACGACCCACTTGGCGGTGGCGGCGCCGAACACGGTCCGTATGTTGTCCAGCGCCGAGGAGCGCGGCGGTGTGCGCAGGTACACGGCCGGCTCGCCCTGCTTCTTCAGCGTGAAGCCCACCGAGCTGTTGTGGATGGCGTACCGGCTCACCTGGGCAGGGCAGGGACGCGGTGCACCGGAGTCCGTCAGCGATTGAGGTCAGAAGACGTTAAATAAAACCGATATGTAGTAAGTTGTGCACCTATTGCTTAAATAGCGCTATAAATCGCAAACCGTTTTACGTAAAACGTGACGGCTCAATTCGGAAAGGACGGTACAAGAACCATCGAACATCCCATCCGCATGCTTTAAAGCTTTACGGTAACACTTAAAAGCATGCGGATGGGGCAGTCGATAGTTCTTCCGCCGTCCTTTCCCAATTGGGCCGTCACGTGACACCTCAGTCTGTTGGCCTCCAGATTGCATTAAAAGATAGACATTTATTGCGAATACATTTCTTTTTTTTCGCAACAGTTTTCACGAAAATGCACTTGGTCACTCACCACCTCGGAGATTTTGTTGAACTCCTCTGCCGGGCTGCGCAGCGCCTGCCGCCGGGCGGCCATGTTGAAGAACAGGTCCTCCACCAGGATCTGGGTGCCGACGTTACCGGCACAGGGCCTGGGGTCCTCCCGGAGCCGACCGTCCGTGTAGCGCGCCCTGAGCACATAGACAATAGACATTACTCAATCAGTTCCCAGCGCGCCCTGAACACATAAGACATTACTCAATCAGTCCCCAGCTGCGCGCCCTGAACACACAGACATTATTCAATCAGTCCCCAGTGCGACCTGGGCACACAGACATCACTCAATCAGTCCCCAGTGCGCGCTGAGTACGCATACCTTACTCGGTCAGTCCCCAGTACGCGCTGAGCACACGGACATTACTGAGTCAGTCCTCAGTGCACAAAGAACCAAAGCATACCCCCGTGGACACGGAACAGAATCGGTAGCTTGCGCAGAAAGAATCGCATTACGGTCCTTTTGTAGCGTGTTGGCCGCTTATCGCACCCTGAACACTTCAGCAGCTCATTAGGCACTAACAGAACCTAACACCGAACCGACGAGGAGCGGGCCGTTAGGCGATCGAATCAGGACCCCTCTAGCAGTGCATTAGCGTGAAATTCCTTGGACTGCCCACCCCGGCAGTTCAGCGGTAGGTAGTCCCGGTCCTGTGTATCCCCACTCGCCTGAAGGCGCACTTGGAGTCGGCTGTGCGAGTGGTGATGGTCAGGTGCGCCACGTGCGTGATGCTGGCCAGCGCCTCGCCGCGGAAACCGTACGTGCCGATCTGCATCAGGTCCTCAAACGCCGTCAGCTTGCTCGTGGTGAAGCGCTCGCAGACCAGCGACAGGTCCTCACGCCGAATACCTGCACAGAGCGGGCAGTCGTACTCCGAATACCGGGACGGTCTTACTTGCGCTAAAATTTGCCTTGGTTTCAACTAAATCTGGCACTGAGAGTGATATTCTTAAGCAAATAAATGCTATAGGGCATGACTTTGAGCCATGCAATGTTGGCTCCCACTCCGGAGTCGGTAAGATTTTGGCGAATCTGGGGCCGATTCCAATTCCACAGCTGTGCTACGAAACAGGTGTGGTTATACCATCAATCATGTAACCTTACCTATTCCGTTATCCTGTATCTGAAGTATCTTCAAGCCTCCGTCTTTGACCGTCACAGTTATATTGGTGGCTTTGGCATCCAGGCTGAAATAAAATACAGAAAGATGGTCGATGTTATCCAAATTGAACTCACCAGCATCTGTGGGCCGGGAGGATTGATTTCATGACTTTTATGAGTCTCTTGAGACTTGGAACATGTCTACTTTTGGCAAGCTGCTGGATCCAACGATGGAATTTTTGACATCTCTGTTGTGATAAGAAACATACTTGGTTCTTTGTGAGGCATGCTCATCATTTATGCATCAAGGGCATGGAACTGCATTATCAACCAAAGCCCTAAATGAATATGGGGGAGTAAAAAAAGCTACTAAAAATTTTTTCCTACCTATTTTCCAGCATCTCCTTCAAAGCATTTGCTGGCCTCTGGACCACTTCTCCGGCAGCGATTCTGTTGACAACCGTCTCATCAAGGCGGCGAATAGATGGTACCATTGATACTGATGCCATTTCAATTAGGCAAATTAGGGTGCTAGTTCACTGGTGCTTCAAACCTGCAATAATATTAGAACAAAATTCAATGGTTGATCATCAGTATTCAGTGGTACAAAACATACTGCCGTCTGCCATAGGTACCTTTCACAATTAGGGATGTACAATTATAAGATACCAATGACTAATGAGGGTAGGATACATTTGTGGAATCACAAGCTTTATACATGATACCTTCTTGGAAATGCTGACTTTTCTAATTAAGTGGCCTTGTTGGTAAAAAAGCATATTCAGGCTTCCTGGTTGTGGTACCAGACTGTCATCCACTCGTCCACAGCTGAAACAAGATGTTAGACGAGTCCTTACGGCAGTAATAAAGCGGAAATATAGGTTACAGTTTGAACAAGAGTTTTGCCCTAAATAGCAGTTCTTAAAGCTGCAACAAGCACAAATCAGAATCTTTTACAGGCCAACGATCGCCCTTGGCACAGATATCCATTTCTTGTTCCAAAATAATTCCCTTATGCAGGAAGAAGTCATCCTGAAGATAAGCAAATACGGTCTATTGCCAAAGAACTTTGTCAACCAGCTAACCCCTAGATTAGAAATACAATGCTCCAAAGGCCGTATAAAATGCTCCCTATATTCTTGAAAAAAAACATAAAATATGCAGCAACCAATGCCAAAGTTCGCAACCAAGGCAAATGCAAGGCGCAAGGCAAATGAAACATAGCGCGCGATTTTACTTAGATAAGCTCAACAGACTAATTATTATATGCAAAAAATTGGCTATTTGATGACGTATTACTACTTGTGACTAGAAGAAGGTATTTGTATTTTTTATCATTAACTGCTGTCGTAAAAAAATATATACAACATAAAAAAAGTTGAGAAAAATACAAAAAACAAAAAAAACATCAATAGGCCATAAATTTCCAATAATATATGTCACCAAAAATAATATGTGCGATTCTTATCAACCCACTCTTCGCATTGTCTCATTTGCGCATTACATGCCGAGAGCGAGTGCTTCCATATCATCCTAGGCTGTAAAAAAATCGCCTTTGACTCTTGCTTTGACTCGGGATTCTGACTCAGGAGGACTCGGGAGTACCGCGTTGGGTCATCTGAAGGTTTCAATGAAATCAAATTCCACAATTTATTATACATTTATATTTTGATTCATATTGGGATGTGTTCAGTTGCTCTGCGCTCGTAATGTGAGCCCATGACTCATGAGTTGCCCAAGATTCCTAGGAGTCCCACTTCCAGCATCGAGCATGAGCCATGCCTTCTTGCTTTTATAGCTAAAACCAGGGGGTGTCGAAGTCTAGTAGGAAAATCTGGCAAATTCCCTGCGTGACGTCACGTCGGGACTGACCGACGGCACTTTGCACTGAAGGATACGGCGGATTGGCTATTTTTGAAAAATGATTAAAAATACTTATGTGCTGTTATGACACATAAAACGCTTATCAGCATGTTCCTCATCATGTGGTAAAGCCATATCCGTGGTCGAAAATAGCTGAGCCCCTCCCAATTTCCAACCACCGACCTCATAAGCAAAGGATGTAAGCGTAATCCTTAAGGGCGACTTTCCAATACATATCCGTACATATGCGTCCTTATGGAAATCGGTAGTGTGGCGATTGGCGACGCGCGCGACATCTGTGTGGCGACCAAGTGGCGACTGTGGCGACACCTGGTGGCTGCTTTTCTGCTGTATGTAGGCATTGGGGTTTTGCCAGATATGGTTCCTACTGCTACACAACTATGTTGACCCAATACTAGAAAGTTATTTTGCCAGTAAAAGGCAAGCAAATTGAAAGTCAATTTATAAAATTGCTTATAAATGATAACGAGAAAATAATAAAGAAGTTTTGATTGAATAGTTATCAAAATACCCAACCGGTAAACTATATTCTGGTAGATTTAGTAGAAATTAGTCCGTGCAACCTTGTATTTAGGGCCTTGGCTAAAACTAGGGTTACCCGCGTACTCCGCAACGCGAAGAAGGGTTATTTTTGACCCGTGGGTATTGGGTTGTCTGTGTCGATTTGGTTGGTATCCATTTAGTTTGATTGCTTTTTGACTGCCAAACATTTTGTAGTGAAACAAAAAAGATCCATCGCAGGCTTGTTGGAGAGCCAAAATTTTCTTTTTGCAAGCTTCCATAACTCATTTTGACTTTGCCACTAACTGCACAACCAGGCAATTATATGTCAGAACACTGTCCATCTATTATTGTTATAGTTCTGTGTGAAACCTATGCGTTAGGTGAATGGAAGTTGATGCTTATTTTATTTTCTTGCGTAAATGTTCCCATGGCTGCTCTTAAGACTTCTTAAAGCTCATGCATTGTTCAACCTCCTCCGATATTTTTTAGATTAACCACAGGAATTATAGACCCTATTGGTACTCGCTTTCATAAGTCAAACTCTGGCTTTTTGGAGAAACAGTGGTTTTCTTTTGAAAGCTTCTCTGATTCACTTTGACTTTGCCACTGGCTGGGTCACCAGGCAAATCTTTGTAAGCACAAATTCTTGTCCACAATACTTTTTTGTTAAAATTCTGCATTGGGTGAGGTGAGGTTAACCTGTGCATTTATGCCTGGCAGGTTCCAACTTCCAAGTCCTGTTGGGGGGGGGGGGGGGGGGGGGGGGTAACATGGGGGCTGGAACTGAAAAAGCAGTTTTGTAGCTTGAGAAGTGACTAGCACATATCAGGAGCTTTTATAGACCAATGATCAGCTTAGGCAAAGATATTACTTTTCTTGTGCCAAAATTATTCCCTTACACAGGGATTTTTTTCCCGTACAAAAGAATGCCAGGAATGCAGCCAACTATGGCTGAGACCAATTGTTAGCCAACCATTATGCAGCTGGTTTGAACTAGGTAATGTGATTTTACTGATTGGTCAATGCATAATCAGCATCTGCTGCAAACACTATCTAATTCTAGCTTCTAAAGATGGGAAATAGTTCAATTCCTACCAATTTTAGAATACTTAAAAATACCTTTTTATGTTCATTTTTCTTGTGGCAAAATATGATTTGATTAAAGTGTTAATCCCATTAAATGCCTAAATGGTTATTTACATGTGTCATTTTGAGACAGACCACGGTCAGGTCACGACTGAATGTATTTTCCAGCCGGGGTCAGACAACACTGGCGACACCCTGCGGCCAGAGGCCGTACCACAGCTTATCAGTTCACGACTAGGTGGCGGTCAGCAGGCCTGATGAACAGTTCACCAGTAGGCGGCGGGTAGCCAGCCTATCACACCCCACCACTCAATTTTCGGCTTTCGTAGGTTTTACGTCTAGGATCCACAACTAGACGGTCAGGTGCTTCCCGCGCGCGCTGAGGGCGAATGGTGGCTGATCTTTCCTCTTCATCCTCGTCCTCGTAGTCGTCCTCGCTACTGCTGTCCTCAGCGGTGCTGGTCGATCCTGTGCTGGACTCAGCCGACGGCGCCGTCTCGGTCTTCGTCTCCGCTCTGATCCATCCCCGGTCCGCTTCAACTGTGGAACGTACCAGATCATTGTAGTGACGAATTTTTATGTCGTTCTTCCTCCTCCCTGTACTCTGCACACGTGCAACCCGATACGTCCATCCGCCACGCATCACCTCAATCACCCGGTACAGCGGCGACAAAACAGGTGACATTTTCCCACCAAGTCGGCCCCGTTCCGCGACTGTTAGCCGCAATCGAACCAGATCACCGATCTCAAACGGTTGTCCCCGTGCTCTGGTAGCGTGATGCGCCAACCGTGCCTCCTGCGTACGTTCGACACTTACTTGCGCCTTCTGATGCATACCATCGAGTAGACGCCGCCGTTCAGCCACCTCGTCGATCGGTGACCGCGCTGCTCCCGGCTCCTCGCCGGTGCTGATCGCCGATTCCGGTCGACGAGCTGGGCGGGCGAATAGTAGCTCGAACGGGCTGAACCCAGTAGCCGCATTCTGTGAAGTATTGTGGCTAAACTGGAGATCATAAATGCGGGTAGGCCAGAGACGGGCGTCATTGTCACACACGCAGCGCAGATTGGCAATCAGTTGGTTTTGACGCTCAACTTGCCCCTGGCTCTCTGCATGGAGAGGAGCACCCATCTTATGCCGCATTCCCATACTGCGACACATCCCTCGGAAGGTCTCCGCCGCAAAATGAGGCCCCCTGTCTGAACATACCGCCACGGGTACGCCGAATGTACTGATCCAGCGGGTGCGGACAAGCCTGGCCGCGGTCTCCGCTGTGCTGTCCTCCGCTGGCAGTAGTAGCAGGTACCGGCTGAAGACGTCTTGAATCTGCAGTACATAACGATACGGATGATTGTCAGCACTCGGGAAGGGTCCTGCAAAATCGACCTGAATCTTCTCGAGGGGTCCACTCGGCATCTCTGTTCGTTGCAATGGCGCCCTTCCGGGCTTTTTGGGTGGTTTGTTCCTCGCACACACTTCACATCCAAGTACGTACGTAGTTACATCCTTTTTCATGTTAAATATGGTGATGAAATTGACCAGTAACATGGCAGTAAGATGTATTTTTAAATAACAAAATGAGGCCGAAAATATAGAACGAGCTTTCGTCTTACGACATCATCGGGTTCTGGCTTAGCCGAGGCAATCACATTTGAAAAATTGGAACAGAACCAAATATTAACACGTGCACATTGGCCCAGATGGCTTTTGGAGGTCATGTAGCGATACGTATTGCGCAAGAGACGTACACTTAAAAAGACCAATGCAAATATCGGATACAAATCAATACAATTAAACAAGAGCAGACCGCAGCACGCTCGCCGTCACATTCAACTGCATCACACACTGTACCAATATTTAACCATATATGTAGGTGGTCATGTAGGCTATACAAGTAGTATCCTTACAATTTTTACAGTACCCCAAATCGTATACAAGTGGTCATATAAACTACACAAGTGTGTGTGTGGGGGGGGGGGGGGGCTGTGTGTTTGTGTTGGGTGCTCGTGCGCTAGAGCCTAGTGTGTTAAAGGCCACGAGCTTTGCATTGTGTTCAGGCTAGGCCGAAGGTTTCTGATGTGGATTGATTCCATTATTTTTACTTCCGCGCAATCTTTACCTGTATCTAGAATTTCTATGCGGAAGGACTTGTTAATGTCACTATTGGAAAGGTCGTTGTGAGAGTGCAAGATATGCTCGCCTAGTGGTGTGTCTAGCTTTCTTAGACGTGCGTTACTCAGATGTTCGTTGAATCTGTAGCGAACTGGTCTCGTGCATTCTCCTATGTAGGTTTCCGCACGTTCTGCTGTCTCGCATGGCCTACACGTGATTTTGTACACTGCGTTTCTCGTACTGCATTTTTTGTCGAGTCCATTGGTACAGGCATGACAATGTCTGTTGCCGGCGGGACAGGGAGGACGGGTGAGGGCTGATGAGATCAATTTCCTTTGAAGTGAGTTGTTGTTCGTCCATACCGGTTTAATAGGGGCTTTAGCCCCACGAAGGATGCCGTTGACGCGGCGGACTATTGTCTCGTTAATGTACGGTAGCCTCATGTAGACTTGTGAGTTGTGCTGTGCTGTGTTGCGTTTTTCTTTCTGGGTTCGTTTGTGAATGTTGTTTCTGTTCTTTTTGATAGTGCTCCTAATCATACTATCTGGATAGCCGTTTTCTCTAAATAATGTCGTAATAGTGCTGAGGCTGCGCTCCATTGTTTGTAGGTTCGATGACACCCGCATGGCTCGCTGGACCTCTGAGTTTAGCACTGCTCTTTTAGTGGACATGGGGTGCGCGGAGGTGAAGTGGAGAACGATAGGAGCTGTCATCGGCTTAAAATATAACTCTGTGGAGTAAGACCCCGAAGGATCGACCGTAAGCAAGGTATCTAGAAAGGCTATCTTCCCCGAAGTTAGTGTGTGCTCCATGGTAAGCTTAATGGCCGGATTGTGACTGTTCATAATGTTAAAGAAATGACTGAGGCGGTCGATACCATAGGTCCAAATTCCAAGAATGTCATCTATATAGCGTACATAGAAGACAGGTAGCTCTGATAGTTTGGCTAGAAAACTTGTCTCAAACGCATGCATGAATGCAATAGCAACAGGAGGTGCTAGACGGTTGCCCATTGCAATTCCAGAGTTCTGTTTGAATATTTTGGAGTCAAACCGCACATAGTTGTTGGTGAGAACGTGCGTGAGGAGGGAGCGGATGTCAGTAAGAGAGATGTTAAAGGTGTTTATCTTGGCTAAGTTGGATTCCAGCAAGCTAATCACTGCGTCTATGCCCTCCTGAATGGGGATACTGCCATAAAGATTACAGACGTCTATGCTAAATACAATGCTTTTGGGGGGCAGGCCATTCGGAAAGGTATCGCGCAGGCGGGTTAGGTAGGTTTGCGTATTAGAGAGGTGGGATGGAACGAATGATAAGAGTTGAGTCAGGATACACTGTAACAGCCACGAAAGCTTATCAAGCGGGTCCCCGCAAGCTGATACGATGGGACGTAGCGGGTTACCGGCTTTATGCGTCTTAGGCAGGCCATAAAACTCGGCGGTCCTGGAGTGCTGTGGTAGAATTTTTCGCAGGTAGTCATCCGGTATCTTGTCTTTGAGAGTTTTCTTCATGAGAGTTTTGGTTTCTTCTTCCAGTTTCATCGTGGGATTTTTTGTTGTGATTTCATAGTTCTGAATGATGTCTTCTGCTTTGGAAATGTATTCTGTTTTATCCATGAGAACGAGATTTTTGCATTTATCCGACTTCTTTATGATTGTTTCATCGTCTTTTTTCAGAATAGCAAGCTCTTGTTTCTGAGAAGGAGTGTAGTTGTAATCGGTGTTCTTGCGAGATCCTTGATACAGCCTCATAATTTTAGATTTGACGTCTTCAAGCTTCTTTTCCCCATCGTTTGAAATGGTAGGGGGTTGACGCGCTGCGCTGTCTTGAAAGAAGGGTCTGGGCAGACCACCTTTGTCTTGTAGAGCCGTGTCGTCGTTGGCGGGATCAGCTGACGAGGATGGTGTAGTACTGTCTTCGGCTGTAACTTGAGCTGACGTGTTCTGTGTTTTTTCGCGGACATGTTGCCACTTCAGGCCATAGAATGCACGCTCTATGCCAGTTTCTACCGATCGCAGGGTGTAGGACGTCACATTCTGTGTAAGTGCAAACTTAGGACCTTTTCCCAAAATCTCGCCCAAGTTGTTGCTTATTGTCCGGTGTGATAAGTTAACAAAGCGAGTATCATTGTTGGCTAAGGTTACTGGATCTTGTACTTGTCTTTTTGTCTTTTCCTCTCTGTTGGAGCACTGTGTTTCGTGTTTTGTTCTGGTGACTGAATTATGTGGTTGTCCAGTCGTCTCTGTCTTGTTTTCGAGAGACAGTGCTGTAGAGACAGTGCTCTTGCAATCGTCCAGACGAGAACTACTTTGACGTCTCCACAGGCTACTCAGCACCATCAGTATGCGACCCCACACGTCCAGAAATGTGGTTTTCCATGTTTTAGACGCATCCTTTTGACTAGGTTCTGCAGCCGCCGAGTTAGTTTCTGTCTTTCGCTTTCGTGGCTGTTACAGTGTATCCTGACTCAACTCTTATCATTCGTTCCATCCCACCTCTCTAATACGCAAACCTACCTAACCCGCCTGCGCGATACCTTTCCGAATGGCCTGCCCCCCAAAAGCATTGTATTTAGCATAGACGTCTGTAATCTTTATGGCAGTATCCCCATTCAGGAGGGCATAGACGCAGTGATTAGCTTGCTGGAATCCAACTTAGCCAAGATAAACACCTTTAACATCTCTCTTACTGACATCCGCTCCCTCCTCACGCACGTTCTCACCAACAACTATGTGCGGTTTGACTCCAAAATATTCAAACAGAACTCTGGAATTGCAATGGGCAACCGTCTAGCACCTCCTGTTGCTATTGCATTCATGCATGCGTTTGAGACAAGTTTTCTAGCCAAACTATCAGAGCTACCTGTCTTCTATGTACGCTATATAGATGACATTCTTGGAATTTGGACCTATGGTATCGACCGCCTCAGTCATTTCTTTAACATTATGAACAGTCACAATCCGGCCATTAAGCTTACCATGGAGCACACACTAACTTCGGGGAAGATAGCCTTTCTAGATACCTTGCTTACGGTCGATCCTTCGGGGTCTTACTCCACAGAGTTATATTTTAAGCCGATGACAGCTCCTATCGTTCTCCACTTCACCTCCGCGCACCCCATGTCCACTAAAAGAGCAGTGCTAAACTCAGAGGTCCAGCGAGCCATGCGGGTGTCATCGAACCTACAAACAATGGAGCGCAGCCTCAGCACTATTACGACATTATTTAGAGAAAACGGCTATCCAGATAGTATGATTAGGAGCACTATCAAAAAGAACAGAAACAACATTCACAAACGAACCCAGAAAGAAAAACGCAACACAGCACAGCACAACTCACAAGTCTACATGAGGCTACCGTACATTAACGAGACAATAGTCCGCCGCGTCAACGGCATCCTTCGTGGGGCTAAAGCCCCTATTAAACCGGTATGGACGAACAACAACTCACTTCAAAGGAAATTGATCTCATCAGCCCTCACCCGTCCTCCCTGTCCCGCCGGCAACAGACATTGTCATGCCTGTACCAATGGACTCGACAAAAAATGCAGTACGAGAAACGCAGTGTACAAAATCACGTGTAGGCCATGCGAGACAGCAGAACGTGCGGAAACCTACATAGGAGAATGCACGAGACCAGTTCGCTACAGATTCAACGAACATCTGAGTAACGCACGTCTAAGAAAGCTAGACACACCACTAGGCGAGCATATCTTGCACTCTCACAACGACCTTTCCAATAGTGACATTAACAAGTCCTTCCGCATAGAAATTCTAGATACAGGTAAAGATTGCGCGGAAGTAAAAATAATGGAATCAATCCACATCAGAAACCTTCGGCCTAGCCTGAACACAATGCAAAGCTCGTGGCCTTTAACACACTAGGCTCTAGCGCACGAGCACCCAACACAAACACACAGCCCCCCCCCCCACACACACACTTGTGTAGTTTATATGACCACTTGTATACGATTTGGGGTACTGTAAAAATTGTAAGGATACTACTTGTATAGCCTACATGACCACCTACATATATGGTTAAATATTGGTACAGTGTGTGATGCAGTTGAATGTGACGGCGAGCGTGCTGCGGTCTGCTCTTGTTTAATTGTATTGATTTGTATCCGATATTTGCATTGGTCTTTTTAAGTGTACGTCTCTTGCGCAATACGTATCGCTACATGACCTCCAAAAGCCATCTGGGCCAATGTGCACGTGTTAATATTTGGTTCTGTTCCAATTTTTCAAATGTGATTGCCTCGGCTAAGCCAGAACCCGATGATGTCGTAAGACGAAAGCTCGTTCTATATTTTCGGCCTCATTTTGTTATTTAAAAATACATCTTACTGCCATGTTACTGGTCAATTTCATCACCATATTTAATTATTTGATCATGGCAAAACCGACCATTCAATACATCAAGACTTTTTCATGTTTGGCCACCAGAACGTGTCACGAGCTCGCTTCCAGGTCCTGTCCCGTCCCATGTGTCCACTAAGGGGGGCATCATGAATCAGACGTAGGGCCTCAGCCCTCATGTTAGCAGGCACAACTGCTAGCTGTTTTCGTCCACCGTTAAACATGTATCGCAGTATCCCATCCCGGCTAATTTGCAGTCGGCGACGGAACTGATACAGAAACCGGGCTGCATCTGACGACTTACTTGACAGCCGCTCTCCGCTGATCAGAGCTGCTCGGACCGGCGACACCTGCTGATCCATGCGCTGCTCCGCTAGCAGCTGCTCCGGCGAAAAGATGGTCGTCGTCAGATCTGACTCCAGGTCCAGCGTCTGCGCCTGTACGCTGCACACCAGGTCACCGTTTGGCCCCACTCTGGAAAGGTAGTCCGCGATCGTCATCTCTGCATGTTTGCCGGACTTGTGTACCGGCCGAATCTGAAATTGCTGCAAAAAGTCAATCCACCGACCGCGTCGACCGTGTTCGTCGTTAGCGTCGAGGGAGTTTAACCACCGAAGAGCCTTGTGATCAGTTATCAGGTCGAACGGGCCGTTAGACAGGTACACCCTAAATCTTTTGACTGCCAAAACAACTGCTAAAAGCTCCTTTTCGGTGGTACTGTACCTTTTCTCGTGTTGTGACAGAGCATGATGAAAGAAGCCGAGGGGCTTCAGATGCTGGCCATCACGGTTGGCAAGCATCGCCCCGGTTCCGACGTCGCTTGCGTCTGTTACGAGCGTGAACGGCTTGGTGAAGTCTGGGAGATACAGCGCTACTGCATCTGATACTTGTTGTTTCAGCTTGTTGAACGCTGACTTCATCTTGTCCGTCCAGTGCAGCTTCTGTCGACCGTCTTTGTCCAGGGCGTCGTACAGTGGCCGTGCAGTCTCGGCGACGCCGGGGATCCATCTCTGTACAAACGCAAACGAGCCCAGTGCGCGTCGCAGCTCGTGAACGTCACCAGGCATCGGCAGGCTTCGAAGATGTTGCACACGTGCCTCGCTCATGCTGACCATGCCGTTGCCAATGACTGCTCCCAAGTATTCGACGGTCTTCATTCCAAACTGGCATTTCTGATGTGAGAGTGCCAGTCCTGCATCTCGTATCTTCTCCAAAACTGAACGGAGGCGACGCTGGTGCTGCCCCCATGTTTCACCCCACACCAGAACATCGTCAAGGTAGCACAGTGCCTCGGTGTAATTCGACTCGCCGAGCACAGCTGACATCATCCGCTGGAAAGAGAAGCCAGCCCCATGGAGGCCGAACGGAGTTCGCTCTGCCCATTCGTAATGCCCCCAGGGGACCACGAATGCAGTAACCTCGCTATCTCCTGGTGATAGCGGCAGCTGGTGATAGCCGCACTTGGCATCCAGAACGGGAAAAAAATCTGGCGTTACCGAGCCGATCTACGAGGTCCTCCATCAGCGGGATCGGATGTAACGTCGAAGCGGCGGACTGAGCATTGACGCGGCGGTAGTCGATTGCCAGCCGCAGTCGTCCATCCTTGCGGCGGGCGCACACCACCGGAGCAGCCCACGGGCTGTGGGACGGTCTGATGACCCCCATCGACTCGAGTTGCCGAAGCTCCTGCCGCACTTCTTCCTCCAGGCGAGGAGACAGACGTCTGGGTCGTGACGCTATCGGGCGCGTGCCTGGAACGATATTGATACGGTGCTCCACATTCACACGGACAACTGGCAAGCGACCGCCGGTGTAGAAGACGTCGCTGAACTCTGCGGTTAACTGCTCGATGTCCGTACGCTGAGACTTAGTCAGATCAGGTCCGATATTGAAAGAAATGTCAGCTTTGCGCTCGTTCAGCCGCGGCGCGGCTTCCAGTACAAAATCTGTCTTAGCCAGGGCGATCACTTCGCCTCGTCTCAAAATTTCGTCATTTGCGCCCACATTTGCTACCTTGACCCAAATCGTTTCTTCGTGACTGGCCCGTACGATACAATATGATGCACAAACAGCCGACTCATCAGTCCCAACAGGTTCCAACAGGTATTCCTCACCTGGCTTCAGCTCATTCCCTCTCACAGGGACCAGCGCCTCCGTCGAAGGAGGAATGGTGACGTCGCGCCGCACCCTCAGATGGACGACCTCTGGCGAGCTCTCGGGGCGAGCCGCGCTGTGCAGTTCCAGCGTCACCCCCAGCTCCTCCAACACCAGGTGGCGCTGCTGCAGGTCGAGCTTGAAGCTGCCGAGACGGGCCCAAAAGTCAATGCCTAATATAGCCGGCACGATAAGTCCTCGCACCACAACAAAACGCTGCTCAGGCACGGTTACGTCACCAACTCTCACGTCGCGCCACACCTCACCGAGCACCGGGATAGTCTCGCAACTGACACCTCGGCCGCGGACGCTGGATGGGCGAATAGCATGTCGTTCACGGAAAGTTAGCTCATCCTCTGAAATCAGTGACCAGTCAGCTCCGGTGTCCACCATTGCTCTCCCCGGCGCCCCACTATTCCACTCAACCGAAACGTAGGGGGCTGAGCTGAGAATGCGGGATACATCAGCTCCCGCAGACTGGGGGTCCACGTCAGCTTCCACAGGACAAACGTGAGAGAAAACAAAATTAACTTCTGGTACCTGACGAGACCACTGTCGTACCCTTCGGGGGTTCACTTCAGTGGGCCCCGCCTGAGATCCTGTAGTAGGGGGGCCCACTACGGAAAATCCGGCTGCCACTGCTGCTCATCAGAGACGACCGGCGCCGCGGAGCCGGGGGTGACCGGTGCCGCGGAGCCGGGACCGAACGAGCGGCGCGGGGACCATGAGGGGTTCTCGGTCAGACGCTTCCGACAACTGAACCATCCGCCCAGGTGTGCAATATTACAGTAATAGCACCGCCCAATCGGCCGGTCACCTCTCCCCGCCCCACTGCGCGGAGCCGGGGGACGGCGGGAGTACTGACCTTGACCTTCCCGCTGGCGCGCCGGCTGAGCTGGTGCCGATCGCTGCTGATACCCGGTACCCCGCGCACCCCGGCTGGGCTGGGGAGGGCCGGTCGAGGTGGCGGTGACAGCTCCGCCATGCCCTCGCGTCTCGCAGTCGCCTGAGGAGAGGGGAGGGGAAGCCACGCTGCCCTCTCTGAGCCATGCGCCCGCGGCGCAGGCCCCGCCCACCTGATGACGGTGACCTGTGAGAGAGGCCGCCTGCTTCGCCGCCCGTGCTGTTTCTGCAATCTTAATGATCTCGTCATATTCCTTTGCGTTTGCCTCGTCCTTCATCCAGCGTTCATGTATCAGCCTTTCACGAATATCTCTATCCACCAGTCCGTCTAAAAAACGCCAGACAACTCGCTTGCGCTTTATATCGCTCGACTCACTTGCAAACGCATCTCCAGCCAGGCGCTGCAATCGCGTTAGAAAATCGGCCAAACTCTCCCCCTGACCTTGGTTCGCCTCCTCAAATCTCAGAATTCTCACCTCAATTGCCTCGGTCGTCACGTAACGGCGCTCGAGCCGATTCAAAATGCCCTCGTCGTCCTTCACCCACGGGGATCCTTGTGCCGCTTCCTCCCTCAGGAATTCGGCGGGCGCTCCGACAAGGCACAAACGTAGCTCGACGCTCCGATAGGCTGGATCTTGCCATAGCGCTACCCCTCGCGCGATATTGGCTTCTTTGACGAGAAGATAATGATCCTTGAAACTCCTCCACGCACTTGGTGACGTTTCTTCACCGAACGTCCTGCTAAGAGCCACAGAACGGCTCTCCCCACCGCGTACAGCTACCACTGCGTCCGGCGTAGGCATCGTCAGACGCTGCCACCAGTGAGACAGACCACGGTCAGGTCACGACTGAATGTATTTTCCAGCCGGGGTCAGACAACACTGGCGACACCCTGCGGCCAGAGGCCGTACCACAGCTTATCAGTTCACGACTAGGTGGCGGTCAGCAGGCCTGATGAACAGTTCACCAGTAGGCGGCGGGTAGCCAGCCTATCACAATTTCATTACAAGTTAGGAGTCAGGAACATGTCAAGGGTTTTAAGGTTACTGCAAGTGCAGCGAGTGCAGAGTTGTTTGCAGCAAGCATTTTTTAATTGGGCTAAAAAAGAAATCAGAGTTCTAAGGCCAAAGTCAATCTCCACATTCCTGAAAGCCCATGCCAATTTCATCATCAAGTCTTCTACCTTTTCTCCTGTCTTGTTGAAATTGAAGGTGAGAGAAACAGCAAAATAGTTAACTGTTAAGCAGTGATGTTTAAATCAACTGATAGAGGTTATCAATATTTGCTAGCTGATAATTTACCTTGACCACCTTATTGCTTATAGCCCCATGGTCATGTTGGGTCATGGAAGGTGTTCAGCAGTTTTTGCCACTGACTTTTGATCCAAACATGCTAGAGCACTGAAGGACACATTGAATGTGCTGAGCTCAATGATTTATGGTTGGGTGACTCATAAGCTTGATCTTTTGTCAAGTTTTGTAGTACTAGTTTACTTTTTAAGGTCAAGTTGTTGTTTGTGCAATGCTCTCGACAAGAGAAATATGATGCTGGTAAAATTACTATGCACGGTTTTGTGAAAGTAATTGCAGAAAAACGTTTCCACAAGCACATCATTTTGGCATGTTTGCTTGCCCTCTGGGGACTATAAACCCTTGACTTTAGATCAGATCTGGGGACTCAGTCATATACTGTCATCAGGTAGTGGGGTGCTAGGTAATCTCAGATCTTTAGGGTGTAGCTGCTAAAAAGGCAAGCATAGTAGCAAAAAGCAGCATTGAGGAAAACGGTGGCGTTGGCCGTTGAGCACTGCTTGTCTCGTCATGTGCACTCTTCAATGTTGTTTTATAAAATATCACTACCCCCTCTTCTTCCAGGAGCCAGCTGCTGTGCTAGTGTTTAGCGCGGCCTCTGTTGGAACAGCAGCCATGGCGGACGCTGAGCTCAGCTCTCAGGCTGACCAGCTGTATGAACAGATGGAATATGCCAAAATAGTGGAGATACTCGAGCCAAAGAAGGTACGCGTCCCTACAGCCGCTCGCTGATTGTTATCATCAGCTCTTGTTTGACATATGTACGGTCGTTTACGTCAAGCTTTGCCATATCCTTGAGATTGGTAGTCGGGCTTGATGATATTATAGATGCTTTTTTACTTGGACTTCCTGACGTAAAGAAGTAACTTGTGAGTGACCGAGATCTGTGTCTGTCTACAGATAACCTTTGGTTACTTTGCCGAAGCATTTATAAAAGGCGGGTCATTAAAGATTCTAAATTAATTACCTATTAACTCCTCTCTCTCTCTCTCTCTCTCTCTCTCTCTCTCTCTCTCTCTCTCTCTCTCTCTCTCTCTCTCTCTCTCTCTCTCTCTCTCTCTCTCTCTCTCTCTCACTCTCACTCTCACTCTCACTCTCACTCTCACTCTCACTCTCACTCTCACTCTCACTCTCACTCTCACTCTCACTCTCACTCTCACTCTCACTCTCACTCTCACTCTCACTCTCACTCTCACTCTCACTCTCACTCTCACTCTCACTCTCACTCACTCACTCACTCACTCACTCACTCACTCACTCACTCACTCACTCACTCACTCTCTCACTCTCTCACTCTCTCTCTCTCTCTCTCTCTCTCTCTCTCTCTCTCTCTCTCTCTCTCTCTCTCTCTCTCTCTCTCTCTCTCTCTCCTTTTCCCTCTCTGTCTCTCCCCTCTATGCAGGAGTGTGACGACGTGGAGCTGCTGTGGCGTCTGGCCCGGGCCATGTACGAGCAACACAAACGGCTCGGCTCGGACGCCGAGAAGCTGTCCTACCTCCAGCAGGGAAAGGTGACCGTGGAGCGTGCCATGCAGCTCAACGACAAGCACCCCAACTGTCACAAGTGGATGGCCATCTACCTGAACGCCATCACAAAGCTGCAGGGCTCGCGGGCGCAGATCGAACAGGGCCAGGTCATCAAGGGCCACATGCTGGTGAGTATCTGTGAGATGACAAGAAGAGCGTAATTGAATAATTACCGGCCGCTATTGTTGTTCACGGAATTTCCAGATTTCTTATGAATTAGGACTAACATGCAGGCAACGCTCAGCGCCCTCAGCCTGTTCAAAGTTACCCATTGAATTACCTGTTCGCGATTATTTTCGGGCTTCAAAATCTAGCCTTGCGTTTTGCCACTTCCCTTTCCAGTATCCTTTCTTGGTTCCTGTTCCTCCCTTCTCTACGATCTCTCAGTTGATGAGAGCATCCTCCATCGGTACCAGAACCAGAGTCCATTCCACAGCACCTGGTTACAGGCAAGTTTCCCATTACATTGCTAACCATAAGTCTAAATGAACATAGTTCTCGTAAAAAGGAAAATGGTGTTCCGATGCTAAAGTACGTACACCGGGAAAAATCGCCCAGCGGACAACCGACTCATTTCACATGTGTGTCATCGATCATGGATGTTCTGCAACTGTTCTCCCGCTTCCCTTTCGGTGAGAATCGATGGATCGAGAATCGGTTCCTCCTGACCCATCTCTCCCCCTCCGCCGGCCGTTTGCAGAAGGCCTGCGAATACGGTCCGTCCGACCCGACCAACTGGCACCTGATCGGAATGTGGGCGTTCACCGTGGCCGACATCTCCTGGACCATGCGCAAGCTGGCGCAGGTGATATTCGGCGAGCCGCCCAAGGCCACCTTCCAGGAGGCGCTCGAGTACTTCCTGAAGGCGGAGGAGGCCCAGCCGGGCTCCTATAGGTGAGCGCGGCTGCTGGAGCACGGCCCGGCTATGGTAATGCTATGCTACCTATTCCCAGGGTCACGACTGTGACACGCTGTCCCTGTTCTGTCCCTGTAGTGATGGTCGAGTAATATATCGCATGTTAGTGTTCTACTTTCATTTAGATTGTTTGAATGGTATGATAATTGATAGCTGTGCTAAATTTCTCTTGGTGTAATGCCCATTTAGGTTGTATCTAATGCATATTGCAAAGGAAACGCGTGATTACAAATATCCGAACTTTTGAATTAGGCAATTAAAGAGACTATCCCACCTTCTAAAATGTTGTTAAAACCAGTTAAATTGTGCCCGACTTTATAGATTGGATGAACAGGAACACGGTTCTGGCATTTATTTTTCATTAAACATCTTAGGCTTCCCATATTCCAAACACAAACTTTCAAATGTGTGACGTCACAGCCCAAAATTACCTCCTTCCCCAGGCCACATTACCGTCATAAAGCTGATTCTTTTTACTCTGTAGGCACCACAACAAAGTTCAGACCAAGTTTTAAGCGATTTTTCAACGAACAAACCCATTTAAATCAGAATGACTAAACGAGGTGACGTCACACTAACGGTCGCTCCATGTTGAAGATAGGGCCTTGTGCAAGGCCCATTTTCAAATGAAGGGAACGAATTTCTTCAACACCAAGAGGCCGCGGGGGTTGCAACCTAGATAGATAGTGGTTTCTGAACCTCGCCGCAAACTTAGCTATCTCAACTCAAACCCCATGTTAAAGGTGGGATAGTCCCTTTAAACGTCTGCGTGAAATTTAACATAAACATGTTCTCTTACAGTATGAATTTACTTATGATCGCCAAGTCGTATCAGAAGCTGAAGGACAACGACAACGCGATCGTGTACCTGAAAAAGACCCGGGATTACCCAGTGAAGACTCTGGACGACCAACAGGTAGGTTCCACTACGTTCTGCTTGTAGCTGCTAGCGATGTCAATTACTTACTTATGATTGAGAAATCGAAGCCGAAGCCAAACCAACGGCTAACTGAAACTATGAAAATACCAAACACCGAACCGATATCGAGAAAAAGAGGGGAATTTATGTTAATTACGGAATAGGAACATGAAGGCAGGCGTAAAGATTCATGAAACCAACAATATGTGACAGATATTGGGCTTAAAGTACCAAATACCAAATTGGTATCGGTTTGGTATTGGTATACCAACAATTTGGTATTTTATTGACATCTCTAGTAGGTGCCACATTTTCCACCATCATTAAAACACTTAGTCTAACCTCTTATTCGTTTAAATGCTCTCATTCTCCCCTTTGCTAACAAATGATACTATTCTTGCGTGATCATTTTTGCATTACTTAACAATTAATCATTTGACAATAAGCTTACTCTGAACTTTCCTGACTGCATAGGGCCAGTGCGTTGCTAATAATTTAAATTTTATTAAAGTTGTTTTCGAGGACAAGGACGTAGCTAATCTATACCCATTCTGCCGTGCAAAGGCAAAAACGATTACGTCAGGTCAGAGGTCATCACCTCAGGTCAGAGCCCAGGGGCCAGGGGTCACCCTAACGTAATCGTTTTTGCCTTTGCGCAGCAGCATCCCCTAGGCCTTATATCGTGTTTTGAAAGGCGGCGTCGTTTCAGGCTCACAAAGAGGCGGTGGACTTGCTGAAATACTTGGGAGTAAAGGACTGAGTCCGGGCCGTCGGCTGACGGTCTAACCAGCTCGCCGACAGAGAAGCTAGCCGTACTATATGATAGAGGGGCACACGGACGCCACACTCGGGTGTGAATGGACGGTGGGCATCGCCGGATAGTCACGTATCAGCACCGTCTCGAAGCTGCCCTTGTAAACAATTCAGCTGCCCTTGGAAGCGTAGGCCGCTTATGCCCGATCACCAATTGAATCCCGATTATGAATGGGAGGTTTACTATATCGATTTTGCTGCGGAATGAGTGGAAGTGGATATCATTCAAATATCACAAATTTCCGAACTTTTCCAGTTGGGCCGTCTTTCATCAACTTCAGACAGTCTGGATCGCTTTGAGATGTATTTTGAAAGCGATAAAATGGTAGTGATAAGCAAGCCAACAGCGACATTTCAGACCGCACTGTGATTACAAAGTGTTTGGTTGTTGCAAACTGGATTATGAGCGCTGTGTGCCATTGATAGTGCCGTGTTTATTTGTAGCGTGTTTTTTTTTGTGCCATTATTGACGAAAGACATTGGACTTATACATTTCAATGTGCCTTGCGCCAACTACGTGAAGGACTTTGCTTTCTTTGAAGCACCCTGCTCAATATATCATGACAGAACATTGAATAATGTCTTACCAGATATTTGTAGTCAATCATTACGTAGCTTAAAGTTGCGTTCGATCACGGTCCTGTATCTTTATTTATAATACATATATTCGAATCAAACAATACACAGCATTGATGGCACCGAGACCTCCCTGGCAAAGCCAACAAAACATATACATATAGCAGTCGCAGATAGCGACTTCACAACCAGTCTTTGATGGACAACATCGAGGTCGGAGATGGACACCTGACACGTCCGGTTTCCTAGATCAGGGCAGTCTCTGAGATCGACACCTGGCTCTCAGGGTCATCCAGCGAGCGGGTTGTAATGGTAGGACGGTACACAGCGCACCCGACCCTGTGCCGGGGACGGAGAGACCGGGGCCACGGTCGGGGACGTAGTGGCCAGGGCCGCGGTCGGCGCTCACTGGCCGCCCCAGCCGACCGGCCGACCTGTGCGCCGGTTCTCCTCCTCCAGCCAGTCGTGGAGCGGCTGGAAGTAGCGCAGCAGAGACTGGGCAGAGATCTCCCGAGAGCCGGTGATCACCTCCAGGGCGTCCTGCCACGAGCGGCCCTTGCCCAGAGACAGCATCGCCCTGCAGAAGTAGCCGTGAGAGACTCAGCTCGGTAGAACGGTTATACTCATCACTATCCAAAAGCGAGATATTATCAAGCCAGTTATTGATTTTAACACATTCACATCCATAGCCTAATCATTCATTCTTGGTTTTGAGTTTGAGTTATAATACGCTAAGAGCAGTTGGGTGAAATTAACGCGACTTTTGGCGCTGAATATCGATCCCACCTTTTAGCCTCTGCATAGATATGCCTACAACTAAAGAAGTCGAACTATGAGATCTATGTGAAGAACTCCTGTGAAATGTGACTTGTCCAACAGTATCTCAATTGTTAAACATGGCTGTGCCTGGTGTGCCAGCTGGCCTTACGATCAGCATTTAGTAGCCTTACATGAGCCTGTCGCCGGCCTCCCGGGACCCGTAGAGGTCGCATTCGTGTAGAGGTATGGGCAGCGGCGACCCGTACTTTGCCTCGCAGAGACCTTCAAAGAACTGCAACTGCAGAAAGACGGCCAGAAAATACCTGAAGACAACGCCAGAAATCAGCACAACCGCTAAACATCGGAAGAAGAGTCCTCGAATGCGATTGTTAAAGGCACCTGCAGGCTTTTCATTAAAGCATGTTAACGATGTTTCATTGTATATTGATGGAACACTAAAACCGAAAGAGTTTTCGGGGAGAAGAACATTGATTTTCGACCACATGTGTTGAATATTGGCTAAATTGAGGCCTGCCTGTCGCATGGTGGGGCTGGGCAGCTCCGCTATCCGCCGGCGACTCAGCGATCGTATCTACCTGATATGCGGGATATTATGTGCCACGTGGAACTTTGCTCCGGGATCCATGCCG
Organism: Amphibalanus amphitrite; assembly: GCF_019059575.1. Classification (NCBI taxonomy): domain Eukaryota; kingdom Metazoa; phylum Arthropoda; class Thecostraca; order Balanomorpha; family Balanidae; genus Amphibalanus; species Amphibalanus amphitrite. Next base: position 1,074,913 of record NW_024881543.1, on the reverse strand, counting down.
TCGGCGTTGCAGCCGGCCTCCATCTGTTGCGCGGTGCAGGCGGGGTGTTGCACGCCGGAGAGCTGCTCCCGGAGCTGCCACCAGGCGGCGTTGTAGCGCTCGGGCGCCACCCTACCGGCGTACACCTGCCAGCGCCACCTGTCCAGCGACAGGCTGAACCCGATCAGAGGGATTTTGGCCAGCGCCCGCTGCAGCAGCAGCTGCAGGCTCCGCTCTGAAACAGGGTCAGACTCAGTCAGATCCTCCGGTGATGAGACTTACCAGTCGATAGTGGACATTTCGTGGCTGTTGTGCGGCGATTCGCAGTTTTCTTGACACTTGACAGGAACTGATATGAATCGACAAAAATTTAACCACGTTTTAGCTGCAATGGCCGCCACTTGTTGCGACGCAGCAGCATGAACACACATGATGTGATATTCCTAAATTGAAGAATCTGAAGGTTCAAGTGAATGTCACTATACAAGAGGGCGAGGTTAATGGCCACTTAGTTGTTTGATTTTCGACCCGGCAATCTATTCATTACGGGATTGCCCTTACATTCGTGGGAATTACAAATGACATCCTCTCAAGTATCAGATTCAGGTCATTACCATAGTAATCAATTGAACGCCTTTCGTCATCGTTTCTCACCTGGTGAGAAGCCATCGTCGTCGATGAGCCCCAGTCTCCGCAGGTGCGCCGGCCCGAATATCGAGTAGAAAAACGTGTCCCCTACTGCCTCGTGAAAGGCAGAATTGGCGCCGTCCTGCCGCAGCACAGACCAGTCAGGTAACTTGGGTAACTCTGATAACACGGGCCGGTCACGTGACCCAGGTAACTGGAAACGCGGGTCAATCATGACTAACCCAGGGTAAGACGACTTAATGACAGGAACGATCCAAGCAGCCAAGCAGGAGACACTATGTAATGTAGCTAACAGTGCAGTCGGAAGCAGTTCTTTCTGCGTGCAGGATATCTGAAGTAGAGGTGTCTTTCAGCTATGCAAACTTGGGGATACTGTGGGTAAAAATTACTCGCTATGCCAAGGGCGACCGTTTGGTCGTACGTACATACCCGTAGTATGGTGGGCAGGTGCCGGTACGCCATGAAGTACTGGATGTGGCCCATCTCGTGGTGGATGACGCCAAAATCTCGCTCGTTTCGCTCCAGGCACATCAGGATTCTGTGACACACGCTCGGGCGGTTAGACGCGCTGTGTCCGACCATATAAGGCACAGTCTTACGTCACCGTTCGAGATGGCATTCATTACAATGCTCAATGATCAATATTGGCCGGTGTCGCCCAGGGTAAATGAAATGGTCAGCACGTTTCTGACTCACCTAAAATCGTCGTCTGTGAAGAAGTCAGCAGACGATGCGTGGCAGGTCATATTGCGGTTGTCGTCCGGGCGCTGGAAGATGCTGTTTCGCCAGAATTTCTCAGTCATCGGTGGTAGTCCCAGAGACACGTAGAAATTTTCGGCCAGCTGCCCAAACAATCATCACATCAGATTTGACGTTGGTCTTTAGTTGGCTTTAGGATACGTTGGTTTTTGGCATTCTTAGGTATGGTAAAAAAATGATTATCTACTTCTCTGTCAGCTTCAGCATGCATGTAAACGGCTCAAACACGATGTAAAGTCCATCAATGAATACTCAATAATGCCACTGATAAAGAGGAGTGTGTCGAATTATGAATTGGAAAGATGGCATGTTGTTTTAGGGTGCATACAAATCATTTACAGTGAACATTTTGGTGTTTGACATTGGTCTTATGGCAAGCTACACTCCAGTGACTTTCCAACAAAACGCTGAATCATTTCGATCGTGATTCTCCGAAGATCTAAAGTAACTTTTGAGGGGAAGTTCAGAAAACACGCCACCCGTTCAACCAGCAATATTCTGTAGGCGACAAACCTTGACGAAGTCGGTGACGGAGAACTTTTCCGCGAGTTTTCGGCTCAGGTCCGGTCGCTGAGTTTCAGAGAGCGGGCTGACAATGTCCTCCAGCGACTGCCAGCTCTGAGACCACAGATTGCCTGCGAGCGGGATCACGAGACAGACACCAGTCACGACCGGCCTCTATGGGTTTCTGTAGGCACGTCTGCGTGAATGCGCTTCACAAATATTCGTGGATAGCACGGTTTCGACGTTGCGTAGATTAGATTATGCTAAATGAACTGAAGCAAGAAAAAGAACACTGGATATATGTAGATAGTCCCAGTTAAAGTTGGCCGTTTAAAAAACTCGTCCCATGTTCGGCTGAGGATGAAAACGGAGAATACGAGCGTAGTGGGTCGGGGAAGGGCCTTAACTGATGGTCCGGTACGGGGTCCTGCCGAGCAGATGGGGCCGTACCGAGTCGGGATCTTACCGAGCAGGTGGGCCGGTATGGGACCGTCGGCGGACACCAGTTGCGGCCCGTAGTAGCTGCGCAGCTGAGCCCGCACCAGCGCGTGCAGCTGCTGGTACAGCGGCTTGATCTCCTCGTACAGGCCGGCCGCGGTCTGCTCGATGTTGGGCATCTCCAGCTCGTACCGCCACACGGCGCCCATATCCGGGAACCCTGCGGTCGAACGGGGAGGGAGGGGGCTATCATCTGACGTCCATCAAGCTTGCGGTTTGCCGAAAGTGATTTGTGATGTTGTTTCCACAATAAGTTATCCGACAGGTGTTTTATTTACAACTGACAAGCGCCTGATTAAGATTTCCATCGTACCTTATTGCCGTTTTTTTTTTTTTTTAGACTGACATCCAGCCAATAAACTGTGACAATCCAAGGAGCGCCAGCCCAGCTGCATTAGCGGTGCTCGACGCTGACTAACCCGCATGTCTCGCTCCGCTGTTGAGTACGTCAATCAGCTGCGGGTAGACTTCCCTCATGGGCGGTCCGACGGCCTTCCTCCAGCCCGTCCAGGCCCAGAGCAGCCGGTCCGGGTCGCGGGAGGTCTCCATCAGCGTCTGCAGGTCGGGCTCGGCGTGGTAGCAGTGCTCCTGGTCGCAGACTGTGACGCTGGAAAAGGTCCGCTCCAGACGGACCATCAGCGAGCGGGCCGAGCTGTGGGGAGAGATGAAATGTAGGGATAAAAAAAAAATGTACATCAAGAACTGAAGGTTTTCAACGACTTGGTAATTTACTGGACACATGAAATGACTTACCTACAATGGCACATGCATTTAAAATGCAAGAAAAATCGCACAGTCAAGCTCGACTTTTTTATTGCCAAGACTGAGGAGTGATGATCGCATGTCTGTGCGATCAAGAGCTCGGGGTCATTTCGAGCCTGGCTTATCGGTCGGTCAGGTTTTATGCGACCGGATTTAAGCTGCCATGACAACACTCCATTACAGTGGCCGCCTGCAAATGGCAGATCCCCGCGTTCTAGTGTTTCGATGCCTTATTTGGTAAGCCTTCGACCCATTAAAAAGGCCTTATCCCAATGGAATGATGCATTATCTCGAATATTGGAGTGGCGGGCGGGGAAACGAATACGCAGTCATCATTAGAAGGCCCATCTGGGCGATCGAGCGCAGCCCGGTGTAAGGGCGGCGGCTCTCGGACGCAGAGCTCATTACGGACGCCGCCGGATATCGGCTCAGTGCGCTGCGCAACTAACCGCGGCTCCATTGTGAAATGTGTTTGGTCAACCCAATGAATAATAGAGCAATGATTCTTATCGGTGGGCCTGAGATCATATTTCTTCGTCGATTGGTACAACTGGCGGTCTCGCAAAATTGACACTGTTGACGCGATAGTGGGAATAGACAGTAAGGAATTTTATAACCTTGTATGTGTAGCAATTTTAGTACAGAGTGTAACATTATCTGTGTCATAAACTACCTTCGCCCGCTCTGTCACACTCCTCCAGCGGCGCTGTGACCGCAGCGTCCACTCACAAGTACATGTGCTCCGGGTAGCGGGGCAGCGTCCACTCACAAGTACATGTTCTCCGGGTAGCGCGGCCGGTCACTGATCAGACCGATCTGACGAGTCTGCAGCGGGGTGAGCAGCTCACTGAGACGCCGGATCTCCTGCGCCTCGGGCGGAGACTCGTCGAACGTCAGGTCCTGCGGGCAGCCGTAACAACGAATGGAGAAATTGCTGATACAGGTGTATTAGAAATAGTTGTGCCAATCCCCTGGATTTCGAAGAACGCGAGCGCAGCACGGAGACGACAAGCTGCTGCCTGTCATCAACATTCTTCATGCGGTAGCTATCTGTAACGCAGTACAGGGTTTTCATAACACGAGAATATCAAAAACATATCGTGTCTGAAAATGATAAAGTATCGCAGCTCGGTTTGATGTTATCTTCGCTGGCATCCAGTCATTTCCATTCACATTCCTTACATTTCAAGGCAGGCGCGTTGCCACGTGCCACTCCGAGGGTGGTAGCCGGCTACGGATGGTCTGAGAGATTGGTTATTCAACGTCATTGACGTTCGACCAACGTACGTCGATAAAATTTATCCACCCCACGTCAGTGATCGTCGTCCGGCGTCAGTGACGATTGCCCACATCACATCAGTGACGATTGTGAAGCGTCATATACAGCCGCACATCTCACGTCAGTGACGGTTGCCCAGCTTCAGTGGCAGTCGCCCACCCGACGTCAGTGACTGTCACCTGACGCCCAAACGACGTCAGTGACTGTCACCTGACGCCCACCCGACGTCAGCATCCTGCAATCGGCCACCAGACGCGGTGCCACTGCCGACTTTGTTTCCGCCGCCGCGGCGCATTTGTCTTGATTCGTGCGGACAGGTTGAGTCGCGGCCCGGCGGGGTCCCGGTGCCTCCTAATGGAGTCGAGCTCAGCTTCTAATCGGCTTTGGTTGCGAATCGTCCCAGCTAAGTCGGCAGACGTCAGCCCTGGAAACGTCCGCCACTGTGGGCGTGGGGCGGCAGCCAGGAGGAGGAGGAGGGAGGTCGGCGGAGCTGGCGGCTTTACATCTACACTTTGAATTATAATGGGAAAGTGGGTTAAAAGCTGGGATCAGATACAAGTGGAGCAGATCCCAACAGTCAGATGTGGTGCCAAAAATTCAATTGGTGATTAACTTACTTATTTGTAAGCCTCTGAAAGAATGGCTGAGCCTCCGGGAAACTTTAACAGTTCCTTTTTAGCTAAATTCAGCTTATTTGAATAACGGATGGTCTAGTCTCTTTGATGGACCTATGAGGGTGATAGCACCTCTACAAACACGAAGAGTAAACTCGCACCGCCGAAGCTACCGGCACTCTCAGACAGCTGTGTGGCGTAACACCACGAGCCTCCGCGTAACATCTAAGGCTGTACGAGTAGTTAATTTTGATTCATTATTTCATTCGATATGGTGTATGACTGGTGACAATATCAGGCTTGATGGCCGAGCCCGATTCTATGGAACTGGGAAACATATGTGTTTGAGGGTGTGCCCACGCTGAAGTGCCCACCCACACGGCGCGCGTTCAGCGGGTGTATTGCGGTACAGCCTACTATCCAGGCGTGATGGAGCTGCTGCCATCTGTGAGCAGTTTTGTGGACTATGGACCGCAGCGTAAGATAGCCTCGCACTCCGCAGAGAAATGCGCAGTGGGCGGGTTAGGGAGAAGCTAGTGGTAGCGTGGCTTAGTGTATATGTGTTTGATTAAACATATACACATGTTTTTTCCATTTTACAGCCATTTTCCAGCCATGATATAGTTGACTCGTCGGCCAAGGTGGCACACATTTCTTAGTCAAAAGCCTTCCTCTAAATTTTGACTAAATGGATACGGGCGCACCTTTACGCATCGCTTAGCCTTGTGCTGGTCTCTGTGCATCATTTAAACGCGTACCATTTGTCATTGTCTGTGAGCTGAAGCTGCCACGACGCAAGATTGATTATTTTCAAATTGTACGAGACTTCAAGCTATTTGATCTAGCTGGCAAGTGAAATAAAATGCAGTACGGAGGGTTGGGAAACTTGAACGCTACATTCTGCGACAGGTATCTGGCAATAAGAAATCTGAAACATGCGAGGTAATAGGCATGATATAAATACTTGGTGTCTACATCTGAGTCTGGATCGTCGACTAACAGATATCCCTACCATGGCCCTCCCTCCCAATATTGTTATTCAAGTTATAAAGATTTATCAGAGTCTATAACCTCCCAGCCATCTCCCGCCACCGCGTCCGTCTTTGTCCGAGATGATCAAGCTCAGTACCGAAAATACGATAGTTTCAATTAGTCTCTTGATTCAAAACACCTCTCTATGTAGATTTCAACTCACCTAGCTTCTCTTGCTATGGGCACTACTCGAATAACTGCACCTGCACATTTATCCAAGAAGCTCATCCGTCCATGCAGCTTCCCGCCTACTGGGCCGACTCACCCCGTCCCTACAGCCTGTACTGGGTCGACCCACCTGTCCGTAGAGCGCCAGTTTCTCCATGGACTGTCGTGTGGTGTTGACGCTCATGTCCCAGGCGAGGGAAGCGGTGCTGTGTCGCACCCTCTGCAGACCGGTGTTGTAGGCGTCCAACCAGACGTCCACCGCGTCTCGCAGTCGGCTGACTATGGAAGGGCGCGGACAGATAGACAGTCAGCATAGACGGACAATCAGCTGAGAAGGGCACCCAATATATCGAGACGGACACGCATTGTATCGAGACGGACAATCCTAATAAGTGATTCGAGAGGAACACTCAGTACTCAGTAGTAAGCAGAACAGGGACGGTTAGGAGACGGTCACATTGTGAGAAAGCAAGTAAACCAAGACGGATAATAAATGCATCCTGAGACAGTCACTTAGCAAGCGAGGACAGACACATGTGACATATAAGTGCATGTATGGCCTAAACTTTTGAATTCATTTTAAAGGACAGACACTCCATAAATGAGTTGGAAACTCATACAACTAAGACGCAGGTGGTTATACGCTTTGACTTGAAAATATTTGGTTTCATAATAACCAATGCATTGGCTGTCAACTTCACTGATGGGAAGTTTTTGATTTGATTGGCATATAGTGCTGATGCTTATTCCTCTGATTTTACCTCTTACATTTACATTTGAATCCTTAGGTGTCCTTAGGTGTCTCAATCTCAGCTCTAACTGAATATTTTCGTCATTACTTGGAATTCACCTATTTTTGTCACAATATATGTAAGTGTCATCCTCATATCTATGACCATTGACTACAGTTGATCCTTGTTTGGCAGACTTGCTCCGTCAATCCGGCTTTCCTGACTGTGTGTGGGCGGACGCCCAATAACCAGTCCATGCTCAGCTCTTTTCAGAGTCGTGTGTGGGCAGAGGAATCTTATCATCCGGATAATGGAACCATAATTATGGATGTCCTCTACAATTATCCATCAAACAAGGAACTGCTAAAAAAACACATGTTCGTTACGCCGATAAAACGTTTCAAGCTGAGCCAGCTTGGCCGAGCTCACCATCGGCTTTGCAGCCTATTCCTACGTAACTAAACAACCCACATCCCCCCACCCACGGCTTCTTATTCACGATAAATGTCTCAAAGCGGCCTGCGCCGTTGCGGGGTATCACTGGGAGCCGGCCGGATCCCGGCTTACCTATCCGCCGCCTCATTGCGTTGGCTCGGTCCGATGCACGCTGCGCACGGGCGCTCTGCTGCCGGCCCTACACCACCGCGCCTGCCGCCGTTTGCAGCCGCCACTATACCACACAATGTAGGAGTGTGACGGGGGACTGGGTGATGAGCTAGGAAAGCTGATAGCCTGTCTATTAGTTAGTCAACTGTGGGTCCCAATAGGTGACGTATTAGTTTCAGCTTCCTCACAGTAAGGTAGTTTACCAGACTCGGGGTGCAGCTTTACCTACCATAGTCCAGTGGAGATTTTTCATCTTCGTAAATGAAGGCAGAGCCGAGAGTTGCCGCCAGCAGAAGAGCAAGTGCCGATATCCATTGGCGTGTCCACACCATCGAGTTTGCTGTCAACTATGTATTTTCACCTGAAAAAGATACGCTTGTGTAAGTAAATAACTCACTGTTGATGACCTAGGAACGTGTTGTGTTGCGAAAAAGTCAGAAGGATCGGACCTGTAAAAAGAAAAGTTCTTACAAGTGGTTTTTGTAGTCCTACTTCACATTGCTACTTGTACTCAGCATTTGTTACGGGTTTGACGTAATTTTCTCTGCGGTTCAAAGCTGGTCCGATGCTTTGCTATTCTGAATCGATTTAATGATGTTGCACTACATAGAAAGCGATACGGTTAAATAGTTTAGCGATCGTCGCAAGAAAGGCGTCTGGTATTCTATATTTTTACTGAAAAACATATCAGTTAGATTCCATCCAATCCACCAGATAACGAGTCAACCAACGGGGATGCCATTGAGATAATCATCAAAACAAAACAACTTAGCGGCTCCATTCCACCTGCTTGGTTTAAGGTCAAAACACGAATTCGTACACCGCCGTGACGAATGAGTTACTGCCGCGGTGTGCGGCTCATTTCCTGTTTGTGACAGGTGTTCTCTCTGCCCATGTCCCGAGGCTGCACCGCACCGCCCTCGCACGCGCTATCACATGGGCTATCGCTCACCTAATCCCCCGAATGGGGCCATTAATTCTATCTGTCTACATACGGGGCGCGGCCAATCCCGCAGGCGCTGGCTCTCCGTGGGACGACGGGGCACACCGCCCCCGGCGCGGCGGGGCCGTGACGTCACACGGGGCCCGGCCGCGGCCAGTGGGCAATGTGTACCGGCAATTTCCTGTGCGCGAATTTGTACGGGCTTTCTGACTAATCGGTGCGGGTGGAGCTGTATTCAACAAGCGATCACGACTTTTTATCTGGTGATCTGCTTAGTTTTTATGTAGACAAAGCGTCAGGTTGACCTCATGTCGGGAACACTGGTCTATAGCTCAAAATGCCAAAGAGCTCAAAGAATATTAGTTACACATTATTTGGCGATTTTCTGCCCAAATTGGCTCGTCATTGGTGCTACTATCAACATGTTTTCGCATCATCATGACGAGTCAAATTATTCATTATTTCGATAGCTACAGCACGACTTCGAAATGTGACCTCTGCTCAACGCTAGGACCAAAACTAACATTATCCGTACATCATCTGTGCGTCACCCGAGATGAAGACACCCAAATATTTCTTGTCATTCGTAAGACTGAGTTCAACGCCATCGAAAAACCTAAATGTTACTAAGCATCATGTTACCGTATATGTTACAGCTCGCCATAGTGGCTGTCAATTCAACATTAAAAGTGGCTTCTTCGTCAAGTTTTGGACCGTTACTTTTTCGGTGAACAAAAGCTAAACATCTTCGAATGACTTATCTAGAAACGTAAAAGGGTTTCTTTAACTATGGTTAGGTAACCATTGTTTATTTCACAGGTGATTATAGATGTTTATTGCAAGTTCTGAGTCTTGCATTGATCCGTGCCAAGATACATGCGTTGCCCAACCGTGAAACGACGCATGCAGCTATTTGTGTGTCGACGCTCACTTCAGTCAGCGAGTTTTATTTGTGGGGCAGACTTGGATGCATCGAGAGCGTGACTTTGAAAATAAAACGACTATGGCGCCATACAATCATCGCATTTTAACTGCTTTGTCATGTAAATTATGTTTCCACGTGTACCCTTACCGATTCCTACGCAATCTTATTTGGCATAAGGGAATATGAATATGGCAGACGACGTTGATATTTCAACGTCGTCTGTCGAAACCCCAACGTCGTCGTTGGGGTTTCCACGGTTTTTTTTTTCAAAAATAATGCCATTAAGGTTGCATAGGAATGCCAATGAGCACGCGTCAAAAAGGTAACAAATATGAAAAACATTCAAAATGCTAGGATTGCCTATTATACATGCCTATTGCTATGCCTATTGTAGTAATTTTAAAATCATGCTCTCAATATGCTCTCTGTGTACCAAACGAGCTTATTGAACTCAGGCGAACATTGATACACAAATAGTTACATGCGTCGTTTCATGGTTGCATGTAGCAGGATGCGGCTCAAGACCCGTAGAAGACTCGATACCGTTGCACGATTGACGGCTCCGTTTTCACCCTATACAAGATGAACGATTACCGTTTACTCGATGGTACTTACGCCGAACACATTAATCTTTTAGAATTGAAATCATAGATTTAAGATCATACTTCAATGTATTATGTAATTTCTTGCGTGGGGATATGGGATGATTGAGTTTTTACCATCATCATTATTGAAGATACACATTTTTTTTTTCAGAAAGAAGAAGACAATTTCAACCTTTGGTAGCTCCCCGTAACAGCTGCAGCAATTAGCGGTTCGGCGAACGCAGTCGTCGTTGAACGTTCAATATCGCAGGTCTTTTATTAGTGCAGTTAAACCTGACCCGCGACTAATTAATTTCGACTTGCTTTGCATCATTAATTGAGCTTCATATGAACTTAGGATCAATAATCGAACTAATTACTCGATTATTTTTATGATATAGGTAGATACTATGGTAGATAGCAAACGCTCATTGACACTATCACGCAGCTTTTAAAATGCTCCTAATGCCCGCCCTTATTCATTAGTGTTCTTACTCCGTCATCCACTATTCAAAAAGCGCTGGCATGAATTACGTGTGTTGGTGCTGAAAAGGCAGTCAAGCCAAGCAACGTTTAGTTAAGGTAATTGTAAATTGCTGATATAACAAACGACTTCGCTGATTAGATGACCAAACGCTTTCTAGGACACCCATCCGCGTCTTAGGCAAGTATTTTATTTATCAATAAAGCAACTGAGCCAAGATATTGAATGGAATGACCTTGTGTTCAAAGTTTCAAAAATTACCAAAAGTTACAAAAAACTTGATTATATTTCGGCGGCGTTCCTTCATCGGTTCAAGACATAGCTTGAATCGATGACCTGACAAGACTTGAACCGTTGAAGAAACGCCTCCAAAATATATTCAAGTTTTTTGTTGTTTCCGTAATTTTTAGAACTTTGAACACATGGTTATTCCATTGAATACATTACATATAATGTTGCTCACCAGAGTAATTCGTCATTTGATTGCAATTGAGGTATAACTAAAATCAGTCTTCCAAATCAAAATTATGCCGCCTATGTAGGTATTTTAGAAATAGTCTAGGCAATTTAATTAGTGAACATTGGCTCTTTCGGAAATAATTTGGAATGAAATGGTAACATGGTATTGCAAATATTGTAGATTAACGACTCAGAAAGTCTTCTCTACAATAAATGAACTAAAGCGAAATGGAAAATCAAAAATCACCTGCTCTGGCTTGGCGGTTGATTATTCCAGCTTCGGCCCTTCTCCTTCGGTTCTAAGTAAAATGTTTATGAAAACTTAACAAAGCGTAAAACTGAGCGGTACCTAAGTGCCGTTTAGCTCACCTGCGCGGCTCTGTGTGCCGGCGATCTGCAGCGCTGAACTGAGTGATGGAGCCGGGGCGGGCCGACTGCGGCCGGCGTGTGCCGCACAGCCGCAGACGCAGACCACGCGCTGCTCGCGCAGACCGCAGGGAGCGGGAGAGCTGAGGTGGCCACTGTCCACTGTCCATGGCGGCTCCTCGTCCTCGTCAGATTCTGCTCACAAATTGTCCTGTCATTGCTATTACTTTCGTCGTGAAATCCAATCATCACGGTGGCTCATTTCAGATCAGTTCAGCTTATTTCAGGTACCTATTCATAAACCCTATAGAAGAACATCAGAGGAACGTAACACGTTCAATGGCGGTGTCTGGGTTGGATCGGACCAAGTTGAGAATGTGAGGTGAACGGCAATTGTTGTGTGAATGCAACGAAGATATGCTTACAAGCATACTTTTGGGCTTTACGGCTTCCCTAGCCTTGTTGCCTCTTTCTTTTCGTATGGTTTATATAATTCGCATTTAATTCACACATTCTGCCTGATATTCGAATGTTTCCCTGGCCACTAACTTCATTATTTAATTGAATAGTCACTGAATTAATAACCAAAAAATTGTTGCAATCTTTTACGTACGCTTGTCTCCCCGTGTTGTCGGCATTTTTTTTTTTTTTTTTTGTCGAGAAATCCAAAACTATAGCTCGAAGAGTAATTAATCACTCGGGAATCATAGGGCAAAGACGTGGGTTACCATATGATGACTTATTCATCACTTGTGCTGGTCATTCCTTTTTGTTGTTGTTTTCTTTTTTGTATCTTATGGCCAAACGGTCGACCTAGGGTCAACTCTATTCGATTTGTTACAACAGGTCTTTCAATTAGCTATGTTTGCGCCCTATTTGCTCTTTTATGATTACGAGCTACAGCGTTGTATATTGTCGATCTCGGCCGCAAATCTGCAAGATTAGGTAAACCTTCAGGCAAATCAATGTTGATTTTAGCGGAGCATGTCTCAAATAATTTCGAAAGTAGGTACTCGCTGAGAGCTCTAAACGTTTAGTTTGCGCCTTTCTATCTCGTGCTTTTTTTATATAATCGGTGTGACCATTTTTGCTCCCTAATAATGGTGTTTGGCTGATGATGGCCCTAGCAAGTGAAGGAAGGGTTTCATTACCCCATCATCATCATATTTCCAGAATGTTTCGTTTGATTGCTGTCTATCGTAATTTGTAGTCGTTCATGAAATGGTTCGTCCGGCACGCTGATCCCATTCTGCTGGTGTCATCCGGCCTTCACCGAAGAATCGCTGGTCTTTGGTATATTTTGGTCGCTGGTCTTTGGTGTGTATTTGATGTAAAGTAGGATACAGTTCTGGCCCTGTTGTGTCGATAGGAGCCAGGCGCAGACATTTTATCCGGTGGCCCGGCCGGATCGTCACTCTGACCCGCACCACAGCACAAGCAGCGTCCTCTATCTCAGACCGGCAGCGGCAGCCGACGGAAATACGGCACAGCGCAAGGTCCCGACTCCAGAGGGGGCTTCGGATCAGCAACACAGGCTTCTAACTGCTGTCCGTTTACTTGTTACTTTCTTCAAACGAGTAACAGTTAAAATGCATAGATATAGTGCGGCCAAACCTATACTCCGTAGTTTATCCTGAGCGTGTAAAAACAGACGTTTTACATATTGCTGGCGTCGATTTAGATTACCTACACAACTATTTTTTAATTAAAATGAGAAGTATAGGTAAATGAAAACTAGTTAGCTTCAAACTTTTGCGAAAAATTGTCGCTGTAGAACTATTCGCTCTCGAGTTATGCGGCGATTTGTCAAAAAGTGTTGAACCAAGCTAGCTTGACCTGACCTGTGGCGATCTGACCTTTGACTTGACGAAAAAATTCACCGATGTACTTTTTACGATTATTGATGCTCTTTCGAACGCAGTTGCCTCTTTATGGCCCAGGAGTCGAATAAGACGGGGAAGGGGTGTTCCTGTTCACCCTCCCCTTACCGACGAGGGTGGTGCCGACTGCCGAGCACTGGCCCGGTGCGGGGCTCATGTTCAAGGCTATCCGCTTCGAGTCCAGGCGTTCACAGCCATCGGGAACACCACGTGACAAACGTGTCAGCCAATAGGAGTCCTCCTTTTCGGGTAGCGGAGGGGAGGGGAGGAAGAATGGGAGGCGGGCCCGACTACTGACCGACGCGGTGGGAGGAGCTTTACCGACAATTAGGACGCCGATTGGCCGGCAGGACGCCGATTGGCCGGCAAAGGGAAAGGCAGTTGGTGTCAGTCGATTTGTGGCATAGTTGGCACGGTTGAGTGGCGATAGGCTGACGCCTACAAAGGGCGTCAAACTCCATGACGAATTTATGAATAAGCACTCCTGTTCGCAACTCATCCTAGTGACTAATCCCGAATAAGTCATAGATCGGAAAGGAGTCCAGTCCCGTTCTGGTGAGAACGCCTGCTGGTCAGCGCGCTGCTGCGTTTCACCGTTTCACCGGGGCCGTGCCCAGCCGCCGCGCCGGGTGTCGGTGGTCCTCGGCCCAAAATAGACTCGCCGCCGCGGGCCGCGCTGGACGGTGCCGAACTCCTGGAGCCGCCGTCCGCCGCCGCGCCGGCCCGCTGCCCCACATAGCTGGCACCCAACTCACCGTCAACCCCTCACCCCCTGTCAGCGGCCCCACCCGACCTTTGTCTCGAACCAGACGGCGGAGACGTGTCTCACCGTCGCACAAGGTCGGAATAGACTTCAGCACGGAAAGCGCCCTTTTTCCGAACCAGTGAGACACTTAACCCTCGCCCGCACATGCCATTTTCCCATCCTAGAACGCACATGGGGGGGGGGGGTGGTTGCCACCCCCCCGCGCCATTTCGTTCCTGTTGGAGATAGAGCTTAGCAGTAAAGACCAAAAAGATTCTTTGGGAAGAGACGAATCCAATGATACCCAGTTTTACCTTCTCAGGTCAGTCATTGACCTTCCAGGTCAGGTCAAACTAAAAAATGTTGCTGTTTTGGGTCACCGTTGGATATCAAGTGTGCTGCTTATCAAATACCGATGACGATGCTGTTTTCTGGTGCCAAGCCAGCTAGAACCTCTTTGTCACACTACCCGACCAGAATTTTGCTGCTGAGGTCATTTCAGGTCAAGTTAGGTCAAGGTCAATTATATGTGTTTGTGTGTCTGTGTGTGTCTGTGTGTATACTGATGTGTGCACCGATTGTTTTTGGGTCCATATTACATGAAATCATGATCTGAGAAGCTTTTACCAAAAATGCAGTCAAAAAACTTCAAAAAAGTAAATTCAGCTTGCCTGAAACGCAATTATCTTAGGTGACCTAGGTTGACCTTGACCCTGACCTTGACCCCTGTACATCGTCAAACAACATGTTCCATGATAGTTAGGAGGTAAGACTGGCAAAAAAGGCCGAAATCAGGGTGTCAAAAGCTCATAAGGCCCATGGCAAACGCAAGATGTTGAGAATTGGCCATTTGGGTCATGACATGACCTGAAAAACAAGGTCATATCTCCGAAACCAAAAATCACAGAAACTTGAAATTTTTAGTGGACATCAAGAAAGGATAGAGGAGCAGCTATACGAAAAATCAGCCTTCTAGCTCTAAAAATGTTGAGTGCAGAACAGAAAGACTACCTGGGGGGGGGGGGTGGCAACCACCCCCCCATGTGCGGGCGAGGGTTAAAAGAACGTCTCTTCGGTGGTGACTAATGGGATGGCAGCAGCCAGGCTCACTTGGCAAGAACCATTAGGTTGTCATCGGGGTTCTGAGCAGTTAACGGGTCACACTTAACGCGAAACGTCAAGTCATTCACGGAAACGAGGGGCGCAACGGGGGCGCTAGTTAGCGGCTTCGAGGTTGTTCGAGTATCTTTTGCTTTCGAAAGCGCTCCCTAAAATTCAGAAGTTACATGACTGAACCGGTTAATAATCTTCATGTTCGCTGTAAAATCGAATGCCTATACGTTCAACAGCGGACCTAAGAGTGATCCCTTACGTACACTACTGTCACGTCATACGGCACCAATCATCCGTTACTGCTGCTGTTCAGCTGCGGTTCGAGCTCTGCCAGTATGCCACCGGGGCGGGCCGGCTATAGCCACCCCGCTAAAGCCGCCGCTGGCCCGCTCCGGCCCAGCTGAGGTAGCCGGTAACACGGCGGGGTAGCCACCACGCCGGCCCGGATGTGGTAGCCGGTAGCACGGCAGCTGCCCGGCGGTAGCCACCCAGCTGATGTAGCCACCAGCAGGTAATACGGCAGGCTGAGGTAGCCAGTAGCCACCCAGCTGATGTAGCCACTAGCAGGTAACACGGCAGGCTGAGGTAGCCAGTAGCCACCCCGCTGATGTAGCCACTAGAAGGTAATACAGCAGTTACGACTGAGGTAGCTGCAGTAGCCGCCGCGCCGACCCGGAGGTAGCCGGGAACACGGCACAGCCGGGGCGGCGGCCGACGTGGCGGCGGGTTAAATTTAGTCTCGCTCCCGGAGCCGGTGGTGATCAGCTCCCGCCGGTCGGCACGCAGTCGGCGCCTGCTCTCAGTGACACACACACACTGCCTGCCACCGCAGACCCGCCGGACAGTGGTATAGACGACCGAGACACCCACCAGAGTGCCCGCCTGGCAGTGGACGGCTCCGGGCGGCCCTGCCTGGCAGTGGCGCGATCTAAACGGCCACACTCTGCCTGTTGAAGTGTGGGAAGGTGACTACCGACAACGCTACAGGATATTACTAACACCGGTAAGACCCAGGTATCGTCCATAATGGTGGAGATTTTGACCTTGCTAAACTGTTGTAACTTGTAATAAATATCACTGACCTTGCAATAAACTGTTGTAAGAAATATCACCAAGTTGCATTCATACCTATGAGAAAGCGCTTGTTTGAGGCTCATGATGGTAAGTATAATGATGAAAGAAAACCGAAGGCCTCATAATAATGAATGTATTCTAAATTATGACCGAGAAAAAAAAAGAGACTACAGTTTCAGACATATAAGCCCATCATCAGATCTCCTCATGGACTATGCCTGAAACTGTTATCTCTTTATTCTCGGTCATAATTTAGAATACCTACATTCATTATTATGAGGCTTCGATTTTCTTTCATCATTATAATTTGCATTCAGTAGACTTTAAGCGTTCTTTCGAATGACTTTATTCTATGTTAACGTTTATGGCGTAGATGCGTTGATTCGTTTTCCGAGCTTTTCATGGACTAATTATCGCTCCGCACGTTTTTAATGATCACTCTGACGGCGGTTACGATTGACTTATACCGTCGTCCGTCCGCGGATAAAGAAACGTTTTCAATAAAACGTTCGGTTATGTACCCTACATATATTCCGATCCTCGGTGATTAGTATTTCGGAAGCTGCGATCTAGACTTTTCTACAACTCGAACTTTTGTACCTCAGAATAGCTAACTAGACCTCCACGGCATAGGTGTCAGCGTCTCTCACTATTCTGCAGCCCTAACGCTCATCAAAGTTCCGTATCCAGACTTGGCCACCTGGTTTATAAGTGGGCTCCCATACCCTATGCCTCAAATCATACGCCCGCTTCTGGACAAGTTGGCTGTCACGTAACGTTTCATGGGCAGCTCTGAGCGTGCCAGCCACCATACGCATTTTCTCGTGAATGTAATCCTCCGAATATTTGGGTACGTGCGCAGAGATATAAGCTTGGAAACAGGAGAATTCACATGTCGCATAAAATACAAAAAATATGGGGAAAATCCATGAAACGACGACACCTCATTATTCAAAGAAAAAAAAAACAGCTGGTAAATGTGCTGCCCAGTCAGAATCATAAGATGACGATAAAGTTCGAACTTCGAACCCTACGCTTTATATCTCTGTGACGCCTTTCCAACTTCCCGATAGCCTCGTGGTGCGATCCAGTAGCGCGTCTCCTACCTACACCCCAAAACCTGCACAATTCTGCCACCTTCTCGCTTTTCATATTAGCACCAACCAGCATTCGTTTCGATACGCTGGGGAGGACTGAATGTCCGTAATGTTATCAGCAGTTCCGGATCCTAATGGGTAATACGTAAGAAAGCCAGTAAATTTATCGATGCAGGTCAAAACTATAGTTCGTTTTTTTTTTTCAAAAGAACTCTGGCTCCAAGTCGCAGCACCATGTGAACTCATCTCCCACGAGCTATTTGTAAAATCGTCTGATGCCCTGAATGAAACTATAGACTTCAAGCTCAAAAATCGTCTATTTTCTATGAGATCAGTTATATTTGCTACCGCCGTATGCGAGCACACTTCCACGCCATCCTGAATCTGACACAATACATAGCCTGGCCCAGAGAGGCTGCTGTCAGTGTGGCCATGACGGGCTCCTGTCGCTGGTTGCATTGCAGTCACGCAAATGGGAGAGCTAGCTGCGCAGTACGAGCTGTGGTGCTGGGTCTCAGCGGGCCGCCCGCTGTCGGAGCAGCTGCACCAGCAGCTCGGCCAGCTGCGCAGTACGAGCTGTGGTGCTGGGTCTCAGCGGGCCGCCCGCTGTCGGAGCAGCTGCACCAGCAGCTCGGCCAGCTGCGTCTCGTCGTCGCGGGAGAGTCGACTGGTGACATCCAGGCCGGCCATGCGCGCCGGCTCCGGCACCGGCACCCACTGGCATTGCACGTGGCCGGTGAGGTCGGCCAGCCAGTCGGCGGCCGACAGCGCGCCCGCGCCGCCCTCCTGCGCGCCAGCCGGCACGGCGCACCGCACGGACAGCACGCCGCGACTTTGGTAGACGATGGCAGTGGGCAGTCGACGCCGCTTCAACAGCCGCATGGCCGGCACTGCGTACGGCCGCCGGCCCGCAAAGTGGTGAACGACGAACCGGCCGGCCGTCTCAGCGCGCTCCAGCGCCGCCAGCTGCCGCTCCATCAGGGCGACGTCCTGCTCCTTCTGCTGGGCCTTGCCGGCATCCGACAGTGTGTCCAGCGCGCCGAGCAGAGCCATCTTCTCGCGGTAGGGCGCCTCCTCGGCCAGTGGGCGCGCCTCGGCGGCCGACATCTGGCCGGCCACCAGACGCTCGACGGCATGCAGTGCGCGCGCCCCCGCCCGCTGGGCCTGCTGCGCGGCCGGGCCGGCCACGGCGCGCAGCACTCGCACGCCCAGGCCGGCGGCGCGCTGAGAGGTGACCCGGAACGCCGCCAGGTCGGCCGTGCTGAGCAGGTGGGTGCCGCAGCACGGCTCGCACGAGACGCCCGGCACGCTGACCAGCCGCACCGGGTCCGGGTACACCTCGCCGGCCAGCAGGCTCAGCTGGGGCCGGCGCAGCGCCGTCTCCAGCGGCTCCGAGCTCACAGAGATGGGCAGCGCCGCCGCCGTCCACTCCTGCACCAGACGCTCGCACTCGCTGATCTGTTGGGCGGTGATGGCGCCCTGGTAGCTGGTCACCTCCAGCCGCAGACGGCGGCCGTCCGACGCGCTGGCCGTCTGCGCAGTGGCGGTCAGCACGTGCCGCAGCGCAGCCAGCAGCAGGTGCGTGGCCGTGTGGTGGCGCATACAGCCCAGTCGCCAGTCGGCGTCCAGCTCGCAGCGCACCTCCTGGCCGTCGGCCAGCCGGCCGGCCGTCACGGTGCCCTCGTGCAGCGTATAGTCCCGGCAGCGCTGGGTGTCGGTCACACTGAGCTCGCCGCCCGGCCAGCGCAGCACGCCGCGGTCGCCGGCCTGGCCGCCGCCCTCCGGGTAGAAGCAGGTGCGGTCGAGCACCACGGAGCAGCGCTGGCCGGCGGCGGCGGCGGCCGCGCGGCCGCCATCGCACAGCACGGCCAGCACACGGGCCGTGACCGAGGGCAGCTCGTACTCGCCGGACGCACGGCGCGTGTACTCGTACTTGGCTGCGTCGTCCGTAGATGGTAGGCCGAGCCGGCGCAGCAGCAGCGCGTCCTCCAGGTGCCGGCTGACCGGCGCTGCCTGACGACTGTCGGCGCGAACTTCAGCCAGACACGCCTGGAACGCCTCCACGTCCAGCTGGAGGCCCCGCACCAGCGCCACCTCCTGGAGCACCTCCTCCGACATGCCGTGCTGGGTGTGCAGCCGCAGCGCCAGCCGGCCGTCCAGGCGGCGCTCGCCGGCCGGCAGCGCGCGCCGCAGCTCGCGCAGTCCGTCCACCAGTTGGAGACACTCTGCGGGCCCGACGCTGAGCTGCAGCAGCTCGGGCAGCTCGGCGGCGCAGCGGCGGCGCTCGCCAGCCGCCGCCGACACAGAGGCCAGCCAGGACTCACGCTCGGCCGCCAGCGCCGCCTTAATATTGTTGATCTGGAGATGGAACTCGGGGAAAGCGGGCCCCAGCATGTCAGCTACCCGGTCGGACAGCACGGAGAGCAGTCGAGGCGCGTGAAACGCGTTCTCGCAGAGGTGCAGCGCGCGCCGCAGAACCCGGCGCAGCTTGTGATTGTCTGGCGGCACTGCGCCGTCTGCCAACGTGACGGTCACCATGCGCGCGTGGTCGGCCAGCGTGCGGTAGGCGGTGTCCAGGCCGGTCCTGTCGGCGGCGCCGTATCGACCGCCGTAGGCCGGCGCGCCACTCGTCTGATAGATGTCGCTGAAGAGCGGCGTGAACAGGTCGGTGCCGTAGTTGTCGGGCACCCCCTGCAGTACGGCCGCCAGCCGCTCCAGCCCCATCCCCGTGTCCACGTGCTGCTCCGGCAGCGACGTCAGAGAGCCGTCCTCGTGGCGCTGGTGCTGGATGAAGACCAGGTTCCACAGTTCGGTGACGTCGCTGTGTCCGGCGTTGACGCGGTGGGCGGCGCCGCCGGGCCGCTGCAGGTGGTCGTAGTGCAGCTCCGTGCACGGACCGCAGGGGCCCACCGGGCCCATCTCCCAAAAGTTCGCCTCACGAAACGGCAGCAGGCGCTCGGCCGGCACGCCGATCTGTCGCCAGATGTCTCTGCACTCGTGATCGGGAGGCAGTCCGAGCGCCGGGTCGCCGGCGAAGTAGGTGACGTACAGATGCTGCGGGCTGATGCCGTACCCCTCAGTCAGCAGACGCCAGGCCATTTGGCACGCCTCGCGCTTGAAGTAGTCGCCGAAACTCCAGCTGCCCAGCATCTCGAAGAAGGTGTGATGGTAGCCGTCGAGACCGACGTCCGACAGGTCATTGTGCTTGCCGCCCACCCGTACACATTTCTGAGAGTTGACAGCGCGCGGCCAGCGGGCCGCCTCCTCGCCCGTGAAAATCGGCTTAAACTGATTCATTCCTGCGTTAACAAATGCTAACGTTTTGTCTTTCCTTGGTATCACAGGGCTTGATCGAATAAACTTGTGGTTCCTCTCCTTAAAGTATTCAATGAAAGCCTGGCGAATCTCAGCTGCAGGCATTGAGTGCAATCTTGACCGGGGCCGGGTGAAGACCAGCTGGTGCAAAACCCGTGTCCAGCTCCGGTGCAAGCATCCCACCGCTGCCACCATGTCAGCGTCTCTCACTGATTCCGGCCGTGGGTTCGGCTTCGCCCGGCCCGCACCACACACCGCTCCACAGTTCCACACGCCTCGGACGCTGTTATCCGACTGTATTCCCCCGCCCGTCGCGCCGGCGCGGCGGCGCCTCAAGGCCACTCAGACACGCAGAGGCGCGCCCAGCACCACACAACATGGGGGACACAACACTGAACAGAAAGATAAAAAGCTGGCGATTGCGATCGTTTCTAGCATCGTGAAAAGGCGGTCAATATGTATAATGGTCGTAGAGCGATATGCATCGCAAATCGGCTCCCGCCGAAGTTAGTTGGTAGCACTGCTACTCCATGGCGTACACATTTCCTACCAGCCCATAGGGTTTACATGTTAAATGGCCTGTTTTCGGTGAACGATATCTCCGCCAACATTTGAAGAAATTGATGGCTCTTAGTCTCAGATGATAGATCGACGAATTTTCTTTCGGCAATTCCTCTACCATTTTTCACGAAACCCAGCTGATCTTCTACCGCGTACAAGGTAAAGATTTCTCT
Source organism: Amphibalanus amphitrite (assembly GCF_019059575.1). Classification (NCBI taxonomy): domain Eukaryota; kingdom Metazoa; phylum Arthropoda; class Thecostraca; order Balanomorpha; family Balanidae; genus Amphibalanus; species Amphibalanus amphitrite. Next base: position 1,053,614 of record NW_024881543.1, on the reverse strand, counting down.
GCACGCCAGCTCACCCGCGACTCGCCTATCCGGTCGCGGCGCGCGTTCCTCTGTAGTGCAGTCGGTAGCGCATCGGACTACGGATCCGAGGGTCGCAAGTTCGAATCCTGGAATCGTCGAAATGAATGAAAGAAAGATTAAGATGAATGATTGGATGAATGAATGAGGAAATGAATGTCACGTGCGCGTCACGACAGTGCTGCCATATTTTAGTTTGAACTTTTTTTGCTAGCTACATATAGTAGATTTTCTAGTAGTTATACTAGAAATTCCTACCAGTTCGTCCTACCTTTCACTCAATAATACCCCATATACCCTTTCGCATTCGCAAATAACCACTGATGGTGAGATTGTCTTGTCAGCCGTTATTCTCTGTCCCCGTCGATATTATGGGCTGCCGTTTTATTCTGCCGACCAACGATTATCATCTGTCCATGGGCGCAGCCAGGTGGGGGGGGGGGGGCAGGGCGCCCTCCTGGTCCGAAATTGGCGCCCTCACCACTTCATGCCCCCTCCGAAATTTTATCCTGACTGAGACTCTGCACCTGTCGATCGCGTTTATCGTCGTGTCGACATGATCGGCGAATCAGCATCACTGTCGCCAGTGTCGACCCTCGCCATGTCTAGCTTTTGAGCGTCGATAGCTGTATTGTCCGTTTCGTTGTAATCTGTTGACAATCGGCATTGTCGGCGACGACCGAAATTATAATCTGTGGACATTTGTCGATGGCGCCGTTTTAACTTGTAGGTAGCCGCATTTCCGCCCTGGTGATAGTTAGTATGTGGCCATTGTAAACGGCCGTTTTAATCGGTAGGGCGTAGACACTGTTAGCCGTTATAGCCGCACTCATATAGGCCACTCCGCTCGGCAGTTCGATCCCCTTCAAAAGGGTCAGGGCTGGTTTCTGGCAGTACTCGAGACAGGCCTCCGCCGGTATAAAGGGCCTTACCTCCGCCCTTCGGCCTCGTCACTACTGGGACAGTCGCCAGACCGTGACCCACGCGAGGCTGTCGCAAACGACGTCTTCCTGCTGGCTCCGTTTCATGGTTGTCACAAACACTGCGTGTAAACAAAATCGCCCGGAGGAAGCGCATCGGACCATGACGCTCGAAATAGCCGTCGACCTAAACCAGCCGAGGTGTCGGGTCTCGGCCCCGTGCTGGCATATGACGTCATCCGATGACGCAGGCTCACCCACACGGCTGGCATCGCGCTGGGCGAACCATCTGGAACGGGAAGCGGGCAGTACCGGCGCTGGCTCGCCAACCCCTCCGGTCTCTGCACAGTGCGCCTGCGCGGTGACTCAGGGGGTAGCTGAGCTGTTCACTGGGAGCTTCTGGCCATTGGGTGAGCTGGCCGGTGACTTCCACCGTTTAAACGTCTGCCAGAATACGTCTGGCATTTTAACTCGTTGCTCATCGGAGTACTATGACCAGTGAGGTGCTGGCCATTAGCCCGCCAATGGATGGAAGACAGGGGAGACAAAGAGACTAAGAGTTTGAGGGATTGCAATAAGCTAATAAAGCTGATAGTGTTTTGGGACTTTCGCGGTAGGTAGGTACAGGTCTCGCGGGTTTTAGCGGTAGGTTTTGCACCTAGAAAATTTAGTGTACTTCAGGCTATATCTTCGTCGTCTTAAGCTTTTAAGTGTTGAAGATGCGATCGACTTGTTGGGTAACAAGCCGGCCATGATCGTGTAAAATGGCTTCATCGTAGATCGATTAGTTTCTGAGATATAACCGGAAATGTAAAAGTGCAAAACCTACCGCTTAATCTCGCGAGACCTGTACATAGATGCTTTGCCCGGGCACCCTCACTGATCGGTGCGGCCCCGCAGCGTTTCAGCCTACAATTGAGATAGAGTTTCGCGGTAAAACGAGCGTGTTGCTCTGACCTTTCCAGGAAAGGGAACCAATGAAACCCCATTTTTAACGTAGAAGCGTAGAAGGTAAAATAACCAGTCAACTGGTGACCCCTACTGACCTTGGGTGACCTTCCGGCATCCGTTTTTGACTCACATCATCGTGTCCTTTGTTACAGATCAGGAAACCCTTCAGAAGACAAGATGGAGTCGTTCGAGTCTCTTCTGACGTGCTGCATCTGTCTGGACCGATATCGTAACCCGAAACTGCTGCCATGTCAGCACACGTTCTGCATGGAGCCGTGCATGGAGGGGCTCATCGACTACGTCAAACGTCAGGTAAGGCAGGTTCAGGGCTCTCTGCAGATGGGAAGATATGTCGCCGCCAGCCGCCACCATTGCCGTATCGATGGAGTTATTTTATCCCGTGAGTCATGTTCCGTCCCCGCGAGACAGAGCCTTTGTCATGTTCGCTAAGTGACCGACTATCTCACGGAAGGCTACGAGTATCGGTGTGAACGGATGTAGCTTGATCCATTATTCATTATATTTCAGAGACTTGGAATGCTGACTTGACCTCATGGAGTCCCCGGTTAACGAAGTGAAATTCTGGGACAAAATACGACTCATAAATACAATGACATCTGTGTGGCACCCATGACGTCATGTTTAGTCTGACCTACTGAACTACTCTGGTGGCCAGCGGCTGGCGTTCGTTCGATGCCGGTGTGGGGCGGGCTGTCCACGCGCCGTGCCGTGCCGGCTGTCCGCAGCGCCGACCTGGTTGGCACCGACACAGCGCCCCGAGGCGGGCTTGGCAGGAGCCCCAGACGCCTGACCCCCGGCCGGCCCGGTCACGACACGTGTCGGTAGATTAGCGGGAAACCGGAACTCGCTGTGCTAGTTACATCAGGAAACAAGGAACTGTGTACGCACATTTATTTCAGATGCGTATTGATACCCTTTTCAGTTACCGAGTCCCGTTTGTCGAAATCGGCTCACGTTTCTTTCCGTTTTCTTTGTTCATATCAGAGAAGGCTGGATTGCATCACGCCATCAAACCTCCTTCGTTCCCTTCTTGTCCCCTTGTCCCATTTCGAAGGACACGGAGGTACGACTTCTTCGTGGAAAGAGCCTTACAGTCTGAAGGATAGGATGCTCGAATCTGTACTCATTGAACGTTTATCGTTTATTTTCAGGTCAAATGTCCAGAATGCCGAGCGGAACACCGGATTCCGTACAAGGGAATCCAGGAGTTCCCGAGCAATGTGACGATGCAGAGATTTATCGACATGCACTCGGAGATATCGGGTGAACTGCCCGACCCGACAAAGGGCCAGGTCATGGAACGATGTCAGGTCAGTCTGCGTAATATACCTACCTACCTACCTACCTATCTGTCATAAAAGTGCGTACCTTCGGTGAATTGTTTTTTTTTTTTTTGGTACAAACCGCCCGTTTATTCCTAATGATCGACTTCCATAAATGACCCGTATAGGACAGAGTCTTTATTGCACTGATGTATTTACGCCAGCGAATGAGCTGCCGCCTTTCATCTTATCTTTGCCCTGTTCTTTTTAATTTACCGTTGTCTGGCTCTTCCTGTGCAGGTGTGCAACGAGAAGGAATATTTGCAACCCTGCGCTCACTGCGACAAGAAGATATGCGCGGAATGCAAGTCGGCGCACGTTGACGTTCTGAAGCGGGAGCTGACTCGCATCAACGGCCAGGTGCGGCGCGGCCTGCACCGACTGCAGGACATCTACGACGCCATTGACAAGAACGCCAGCACGGTGCAGCAGAACTGCGTGGCCGTCCGAGAGGAGGTGGAAAACATCGGTCAGCGGCTCATCAAGGCCATCCAGGATCGCACCGAGTATCTGAAGGCGGAGGTCGACTCGCACATGGCTAATGAAGTACGGAATCTCAATACACTGAAGAGTAATCTAGAGCAGGAGATTGGCAACATAGAGAGTAACTCTGAGCTGGCAGAGAAACATCTCAACGATCAGATCGAGTGGGATGATGCCGAGCTGACGGATGCCAAGGATATCTTCCTCAAAACGGTCGAGTTCATCCGCAACTTTGAGCACGAGATGCCGACGGGCGGCGACGCGCGGCGTCCGGTGCGGTTCTCGGCCGCCCAGGACCCCGGCTCCCTCAGCCGGACTCTGGAGCACTTTGGTGAGCTCAACATCGGGGCCAGCAAGCAGCCGGCCATCACCGACGGCTCGAGTCAGGGTTTCGGCGGCGGCGGGGGATTCCCGGCGCTGATGGCCCCCGGACCGGGCGGGCCCGGTCTGATGCGCAGCAAGTCGGACCACCGGCTGGTGGCGGCGCTACGCCACCAGGAGGAGCGCGGGTACGGCTACGGAGACGAGTCGGGACGCTCGTCGCCCGTCAGCCGGCGCCGGTTCGGCGAGCGGCCCGAGCGGAAGGCCAGCGACGCCGGCCTGCTCGGCGACGACCTCTCGTACGACGCCCCCAGTGAGCGGCGCCACAAGTACCGGTCCCGGTTCACCCGGCGCCACCTGGATGCCGACGATGACATGGAGAGCTACCGGCCCGAGCCGTACGCGGCACAGGCCGATGCATCGAAGGAGAAGAAAAAGGAGCGAGAGAAGGTCCTCGACACTGACGATGCGACAAAGGGTCCCATTAGTGGCATTGCTCGTATTCTCGACGTACCCAAAGTCATTCAGAAGGTTGTGGAGGCCGAAAGACCAAAGAAGAAAAAGGAAGAGCCAAAGAAAGAAGCCCCAGCTCCAAAACCAGCGCCCGCTCCGGCGCCCTCTCCGGCTCCCTGGCGTCGACAGAAGAGTGAGGATGACGAAATCGCTAAAATCAAGAAGATGAACCAGGAGGCTGACGCGCGATGCCAGCGAGGTGCTACTGGGGCCACTGCCGCCGCCGCGACAGCAGAGAGCACACCCACCAGGACAGCGCAGCCTTCTGCGGAGCGGCGCACGTCCCAGGTCACACCGGCCGCCCCGCCATCAGCCCGACCAGCCGCTGGACGAGAGGAGCCGAGCAGCGAGGCGGACGAATCTCGGCGGCGCACCAGCCGGGCCGGCGGTCAGTCCGCGGACAACAGCCGCAGCGGTATCGCGGACTGGATTAACGAGCCGTTCGAGACTCCGAGCAGTCGTCGGTCCGCCCCGGCGCCCGCCGCCGCCCCGGCCGCCCAAGATACTCCAGCGGTTACCGAACAGCCGCCGCGTCGGACTGCACCGCCGGCCAGACGTCCATCAGTGTCACAGAGCTCTGAATCTCAGTCGTCTGAGTCGGCAGAGGAGCCGAGCACCCCGGCCCGGCCCTCTCAGCCGCCGACCCCGGCAGCAGCGGCCCAGCCGGCGCCCCCCGCAGCGCCGGAGCCCGTGGTCACCTCGCCTCCCGCCACCCCGTCCGGCGCCGCCACCGGCCGGCCGCGCTTCCAGAGTCGCTTCCTGGGCCGCGCCAGCACACCCAAGGCTGACGAGCAGGGAGAAGCGGAGACCAGCAGCGGATCTGACTCGGAAACGGACTCTGATACGGATACCTCGTCCGACTCAGATTCAGAGTCCGAGTCGGAGTCGGAGTCGGAGGCAAAGCCGGCACCTCGTGCTGTTGATTCAGTCGCGGCGCGCCCCGGCGTCACGTCTCAGTCCGCTCGCGGAGCCGGCGCCCGCAGAAACACCGTTGACTCGGTGACCGCTACCTCAGTCAGTTCTCCCTCGGTCGCCGGCAGGCGCTCGTACGGCGACCCCAGCTCGGCGACCAGTCGCTACTCGAGCCGCTACGGCAGCGACGCGGAGCCGACGCCGCACGAGACACGCTACGGGGACTATGGCGGCGGACAGAGCAGCGCGCTGACGCGGGCGCGCACCTCCTCTGCCGCCGACACGCCGCCGCGCACGCACCAGGTGGAAAACAACTACGCGGCCTACGCGGCCAAGTTCAGCCGACCGGCGTCCCAGCGGCCCACCAGCAGCGATTTGGACTACTCGTCCGCCGCATCGCCACGCTATTCCTCATACACGTCGCGTTTTTTAAACCGGAGTAAGAGCTCCGCTGCGCTAGACGCGCCGGAGGAGGCGACTCGCCCGTCGGGCGACTCGGCCTCCTCTGGCCCGGCCGCCGCCGCCGCGGGCGGCAGCCGAACTGACGGCACGTCCAGATATGCGTCCGCCCAGGAGCGCCGATCTTGGCTTGCCCGCAGCGGGAGCTCTTCGGAGCAGGGTGACGAGCAGGAGCGCGGCTCACGCGGCAGTCCGGCCGTGGCGCGACAGACCAGCGGTGACAGCGGCACAGACGGAGAGCCGGCCGGCGACTCGGCCACGGGATCACGGAACGAGGCGCTGAGCAGCTGGGCGCAGTACCTGAAAAACAAGTACGGCTACAAGAACAGCAGGGACCCCGGCAAGGAAACGAGCAAGGTGAGTCGCGGCGCCCCGGCCTGACCGTGACGAGGCCGTGCGCTGCTTATAGTGCTAATTTGGACGTGCCCGTTACGTCATGTACCCATGATAGTTACAACGGGAACGTCTAAATTGGCACTATGAATATCCTTAAAGTTATGCTAAAATAGTAAATGTGATCATCTGTCATGCTCAAACAGCAAGTCTATAAAAGTTTGCGGAATAAAGTTAAGCTTTATGAAATGTTACAACCGTTTGATATCTCCAGTAGGTCATCCTTCGTTAGTTTTCCTTTTAATGTGACTAGAAATACGCTGTACTTGCGGCGAATGTGAGTTACAATGCAGACATTTGACGGCAAAATGAGAGACGGATGTTTTCCAGTTACGTAGTGAACTTTTTGTTTGAAAACACGTATCACTGTTTATCTAGATCTGACTCTAAAATATTAAAAACTTGAAATAAAAAATATTCCTCCAGACTCTATCTTGATGACGTCCAAACACTGTCAAGATTATTTGGCTCCTAGGCCTCTAATAAGATAGATGACCCAAATGCATGCGCATTAGTGAAGCTTTAAGTGCCCTTTTTTCGTAAACGTCCGATATAGTTATCTTAACTCTCCACCCCTCTGCTGTCCCGTGAAATGCCCGCTAAGCCGCTTTTAAATCTAGTGTCCGGGATCAGCTTAGTCGAGCAGCGCCCACCGTCAGACGATATTTGAAATATGACGCATCAATACTATTTTGGCTTCTGAGCCAATGCCGGTCCCGTTGAGAGGCAGCCAAGAGACGGGCCACCCAGGCGCTCAAACGGTCACCCCGAAGGGCCATGCTTCCTGGAGCTGCCCTTCGCCGGTGTTCTTGACGTCTGGTGGGGTGACCTACTCGTATATACCGGGAAATGTGATCAAAATTGAAGGATGGTGACGGACGAGTTCTGACGATAGGTAGAACGGATGAGGCTAGTAACTTGCTTCCCTCTGTAGCTACTAGTTACCCAAGCTATAGATCGCTGACGCTGCACGTTAGTAGTGAAATAGACGCCACATCAGGAGGCATACCTGCGCTAAGGTATGCTCAGCTCTTTGACATGTAGCTACTTAGGCGTCGGTAGTCTTCCCCCATTAATAGCGTCAGTGCCGCAGCATTGACCCACAGCGTGAGTCCGCTCAGCCCCGTCCGGCGGTTTCAGGATCGGCCCTGGTGGGTGCGCCAGTAACATTAGCTCGCTGCCCTGTCGCCCGCGTACGCCGCCTCGCCGGACCGCTGCCGCCCGTCACTCCCTAAATCATTACCGCATCTTTGGCTAGATCTCAGTGGATCCCGGTCGCACCTCACGGTTGCAGCAAGTGAGTGCCCGCGCGAGCGAGGCTGGTAGCGTGCTCTGTAGCTAACCTGACCGCATGGCTTGGCTCGGCTGCCGGGTTGCCGGGCGGCGGGCTGACCCGTCTCCTCGCTACAGGGGAGACGAATACCCTGCCATTTGGCCAGGGCGCTTCTGATTAGCTCACCCGCATGCTGGACATTGGAAAGGTTTCAATGAGTTTTTAAAAATGTGCACAGAAGTGAATCTGTGGACAGAGCGATTTTTTTGTGTGGATTTATTATTGTAAATAAAAATGCCTGTTTACGGTCAGTCAGAACCGACCGATACATATGGTGGAGGAGTGTTGAACTTTCAAGCTTTTACCTACTTCGAAGATATACAACGGCGAACTTCGAAGCATATTTTTACTCGATCTGTATGCTAGCAGATATGTTAGACGCCTCCTTTCTCTTGTTGCTGGTATCGGAATGACTCAATACCTTACCGTATAATACCGTTCCGTTCGGGCCGTTTCCATGTACTTTATTAATTACACACAGCCATTGTATATATTTACCTTTTGCCGTTCTAACTTCCACAGCACATTCTGCACTGTATGGGCAGCACGGTTCTTTGGCTATTGAGTGATTTGTCATTCATAAGTCACGTCTAGTGACTTCTCTGCACCGCCTATTTTTCCGTCGGGACCGGGATTGCATATAACCGAGGTCTGGAACAACGTACTGACGGCTTCGGGAAGGTTGACCTTCGGTGAATTGTGAGGCGACATAAAATCATAGGAATCACGTAATCTGATTTCGGCAAGCTTCAAACGCTATCCGACCGTAATATTAATTATGTCATGCGACCTGGGAAACGAGCTACTGTGTATAGAAGTTTCACCTGCGTGAATTACTGACACTGCGTGTAAGGTGTGATATTCAGGGATGCACTTACCTACATTTTCATAAAACGGGTAAATACCTAAACCTATTTCCATTTGTTCTGAAAAAAGTTGACAGGCTTTAGAGTCAGATCTTTAGATTGGACGTTTGAATGCCGAATGTAGTAAACATCCACAACCCTCAGCAGTCGCAGGTCCATTTTTGCTGAAAGGGGTGTACATTTATCGATTCGCCGCCAACCCGCTTAGGGAGCCAAACTATAATCACGGTTAGTGGTAGAATCAAGGCCAAAGGTCCAAGGTAAACTATCTTGAACCTAGCTAAGCGCCCATCCGCCAGCTCACGACCCGTCTCGCCCGATCTCTATATTGGAGTACCGACTCTGTCCGTTCTGTGACTGTACCGCTGGCACCCCCAGGTGATTCCTCGCAGCAAGTCCTCCCACCTGGTCAGCCTGCCGGTGGGCCAGCTGTACGGCGACATCAACACCGACCGAACCACTACCTGCCAGTCTCCGCCGACGTCGCCCATCTTCGCGGGCAGCCCGCTGCTCGGACCCCGCTCCCAGTACCTTCAGAAGGGACGCCTCAAGTAAGGAACGCGTATTCCAGGGACTCGTAAAAACGCGTGTATGGATCAGCAAACGATGTGGATAGCACAGAGCATGTTACTTGTTTAGTGTTAGAGATTCGGCCTTGCACAACATATGCTGCTGCATCAGGTAGCTTGGTATTCGTAGCTCTTTGCACAAAGTCAGTAACCTTTTGAAAGCCTTTGTCTCATGAAGCAGCGCGAACTATCGCGCCTCCCCTGTTGTGCTGAGCTCCAGGCGCCGTTTCAGGTTCAAACTCGGCTCCCGCGGCGGCGGTCCTGGCTGCTTCACCTGGCCCCGCGGTATCGCCGTCGGGCCCGACAACTCGATCGTCGTGGCCGACAGCAGCAACCACCGCGTGCAGGTGTTCGACCAGCAGGGCACCTTCGTCAAGGAGTTTGGCCAGTACGGTAACGGGGAGGCCGAGTTCGACTGTCTGGCCGGCGTGTCAGTCAACCGGATCGGACAGTTCATCATCTCCGACAGGTCAGCAAGGAGCACTCACCACAGCGTTGAGTTCTCTAAGTAGGATGCAGCATCATTGGCAAAAGAAAGTTTGTGTTTCACGTAGACAGTTGTTACTGTTTTCTCCAGACAATTATTCAGGCAATGTCAACCGATTACGATTTGCACCGTGCTATGTCATTGCATCATGTTCTTTTTACTTTTAGTTTATACATGACCTCATTCTCAGTGTATTGCAACCCGGCTATCCGCTTAATCTTATGGCCAAAGTCAAAGTGGATAAACTGACCACCTACTTAAACTAATTACACAAACTCATCTTACTACTGACCGTTCTGTCCATAGGTACAATCACCGTATCCAGATATTCGACCCGTCTGGCCGGTTCCTGCGCTCGTTCGGCCAGAACGGCACCATGGAGGGCCGCTTCAACTACCCGTGGGGAGTGACCACGGACGCGCTCGGCTTCATCTACGTCTGCGACAAGGAGAACCACCGCGTCCAGGTAGGTACGGATAGATCGGGAGAATCATTGAGTCCAGATAACGTCCACTGTCCTCTGTGACGTTATGTCTCCCTTCACTCCTCACCCACAACAACGCGGATGGCTCCGTGGGATGATCGTACGAAATCCTGGAGTTGTGGTTCTTTTAGCGAGTACCGCCACTAACAGTTTCTCCCGTCTATCTCCCTCCTAACTCCCTCCTAACTCCCGCCCTCTCTTCCAGGTCTTCCAGTCGGACGGCACGTTCGTGGGCGCCATCGGCTCGGAGGGTCACACGCCCGGCCAGCTGGCGCACCCGCACTACATCGCCGTCAGCGCCACCAACCGTGTGGTGGTCACCGACAGCAACAACCACCGTGTTCAGGTGTTCGACGTCAACGGAAAGTGTCTCAACACCTTCGGCGGCGAGGGCGGAGAGGAGGGCAAGTTCAAGTTCCCCAGGTGAGATACAGCACGGGCGGGTGACACGGGGTAGGCTGTGCACGGGTGAGGGTTTACATACTGGAATGAGAGGGTTAGAGGAAGCTGGAATGTTTTTTTTTTGTGATAACGATCAAACGTGCATGTAGCTGTGCGTCTTTTGTATGATAGATATCGCATGTCAATTCATGATCAATAAAAGTTGTGGCCGATTGTATGGTTGTAAAATAGTTGCAAAATCACGCTCCAAGGGCTTTTGGAGGGTTTGCTGAATCGGTTTCCACCCACGATCCACCTCTGATGGTGTCCCATGATACGGGCACGGATGATGCTGATGTTTTTTCCGACCGCCAGGGGTGTGGCCGTCGACGACCAGGGCTACATCATCGTCGGCGACTCTGGCAACAACCGGATCCAGGTGTTCGAGCCGGACGGCACGTTCCTCAAGGCGTTCGGCTCCTGGGGCAGCCAGGACGGAGAGTTCAAAGGTGAGCTAATGATCTAGTTAGTGTGAGAGAGACTTACAATTGCCGAGCTTCTGTGTACGACTTCACTTTCAGGTGGTAGCTTTTTCAGCTAGCGTTGGAGTTAACTAGCGTTTGCGATCACGGATGTCCACGGCGATCAGCACAGTCAGGCAGTTTTGTGTCACGTGCAGCGTAACGTTATCGTCATTCTTTTGTTGACCTCTCGGTGTTTCCGGTGTGGTGTTTCAGGCCTGGAAGGCGTGGCGGTGATGACGAACGGCAATATTCTGGTCTGTGACCGCGAGAACCATCGCGTGCAGGTGTTCTAAAGGTAATAATTACACTGGCGGCGTTCGTTCGTTCGTAACGAAACATTGCAGTGGTAAGGTCTGTTTAGTTTTCGAAGTTTTCGTAATCAACGCTCAGGGAGATATTTGTGATGCAAATAATTAAGAGGTAATAAAAGGGTTTAAAGCGAATTTCTCATGATGCAATGCGTGGCTATGTTCCCGAAGCAGGATAGGCGGATGAGCAGAGGCCCCTCAGTACACACACCTCCTGTACGTTAAGTCGTCTCCTTATCTGTCTCCTTATCTGTTCACTGACACCGCGTCTTTGTTTCCAGCGCGCTGTTGTTCTCGTCGGTCTCCCTAGTCGCCAGAAGCGCCGCCAAGTTAACCGCTACCGAGTAGGCGCCGCGCTGACTCCGCCAGCCGCTGAGCCACTAGTCAGAAACTCGTGTACCGCGGTCGCAACGTTATATAATACGGATTCGGTTAAAGTGCGACGGCAGAGGTGTAACAGTGATAGCCACGACGGGACAGCGGCAAGCGAGCTTTGTTTAACCACTGGTGATCTGTATGCAGTTCGTTCAAATGAAAGTGTTATTGATAAATATATGACATTAACTCAAAAAGTATTTCATTTAACATTTGTTCATATCCATCTGACGGTCACAGACATCCCATGCAATAGTTTCAGCAGGGCCGCGGTCCCCGACGCCCCAGGGCCACGACCCAATTAGGACGCGATGCCAGACGGTTACAAACGTCCGTTTATCCATTTCACAGTCTCCTAACACAGATAATCACCAATGCCACACAAAAGCTGCCCGGGCGGTATTGGAGGTACTTCGCCATGGACCCAGCATTGGCTGGCTTTTAGCTATATCAGTAATGAACACGACATACTTTTTGCTTTAAACATATATTTGATAAGACGATTTTCTGTTATGCTTTGGACAAAGGACTAGAAACAACCCCCTCGATGCCCCGGAGTCTCACTCCAGAGTAGGTGTTGATCGGCAAAAGCTCAAACCACTTTGCCATACCCTCCCGTCGTAAAGACGTCAAGGCGTCAGGAAATTGTAGTAAATCGTTCGCTGAAAACGTATGTTTTTACGTTTTCGTTGGATCCCTGCCGTTGACCCATCGGGGCTCTAATGTTGCATTTTCTCTGGCTGCCCAGAGAGCCACTGTAGATCACCCGTTCTGACCGTCGTTACCTTGTCGCCACATCCCGAGGTCTGTTCCCATAGAGAGCCGGTCGCCGCTGAGGGCCGGTCAGCGGCCGCTGCGGGGGATCGAGGGCAGCGGCGTGGCCGGTGTGAACGGCCTCTCTACCTCCCCCGGGTGGATAAACTGTCCGGGCGCCTGCGGCTGCTGCTTGGGCTGCGACCAGAAGTCGGAGGGCGGGCGGTACGGCTGGAGGCCCGGCGGAGGACCGGTCACCGGTCCCTGAGGCGGCTCCCCGGCGCCGGGAGTCGGCGGCGGAGCGCCCGACACCCCCAGCGCCTTGGCCAGCGAGCGAGACATGGCGTACGGCCGCGCCGCACTGCCGTCGTTCTCGTCCAAATCCACCATGGCGCAGTAGAATATCGTGTCGACGCCCATGGCGAACACGGAGAATGCTGTGCCGGCCACGGCGTAGGCGATGAGTCCGCTGAAGACGGCCGGCAGCAGCCAGGGCACGGGCTCGCTGAGCGCCGCCTCCATGATCCAGTGCACGAGCAGCACGCTGGCGGCCACCACCAGCAGCCGGCTGAGCCACAGTACCAGCGCCGTCACCGAGTCGGCCACCGCCACACGCGCCAGGTTGCGCATCACCACGGCCAGGCCGCGCTGGCCGGCCGCGCACAGACCCACGCTCTCCAGCGCCGTGACGATGTAGGCGCGCCGGTTGATGAACTGGATGACGTTCTCCACACACCAGAAGCAGCACTGGCAGCAGGAGACCAGACAGCCGGCCAGACGGCCGCCGCGCTTCTCCAGACGGGATTTGAGCCAGGTGAGGGCCGCGCGGCAGACTTTCACTATGGAGATGAGTAGTGAGCCGAAGGCAGCCGTGCCACTGTGAAAGATCAACGCCAGCACATAGGCCCGCAGGGGTAGTACCAGACTAAAGCTCTTACTGGTGCTGAAGTACCACGTCGAAAAGGCTATGGCCACGACAATCTGGTTGATGGCTGCCACGAAGCAGACGCCCCAGATCAGTGCGAAGGCGTTGTAGGCGTACAGTCGCAGGTTCTGTGTGCTGGAGCAGGTGGCGTTGGGGCAGACCTCGCCGCAGCGGGCGGCGAACTCGCCCGGGAAGCAGATGTCGCCGGTGGCGTACCGGTCGCACTGGTCGCACTCGCCAAACACGCGCCAGCGGTGCGGGCTGCCCATCAGGAACACCAACACCAGCACGAACAGCAGGCAGACGAGCAGCTGCAGCGCGAAACTCAGCACCGGCACCAGCAGCACCGTCAGCATGTCGCCGATGGCGGCGCTGCACTGCTCCAGGATGGCCACTGCCAGCACCAGGCGGCGGCGCAACGCCAGCACCAACACCAGGTGCAGCACCAGCAGACAGCCGGCGGCCACCGACAGACCGAGCCACAGGCTCGGGTCCTCCTGCAGCGGCACCTCCTTGCCGTCCGGCGGCGCGGCGGCCGTGTCGTTGCCGGCCGGCGGCGCGGCGGCCGTGTCGTTGCCGGCCGGCGGCGCGGCGCGCAGCTCGGTGTACTGGTGCGCGCAGATCGCCGAGGCGGCCGCCAGCAGCACCGCCACCGCCGCCAGCACTAGCACCACGATCGGGCCGATGAAGCAGCGCAGCAGCAGCACCACCAGCAGCGCCAGCACCAGCGGCGTCACCAGGCTGACGCACGTCAGGCCCGCCAGGTGGACGCCGATGAAGCGCATCTGACGGACAGCCTCGGAGGCAGCCTGCCGGGGACCGAGGGGAGGGGTCAGCTCACCGGGGGACGCATCAGCTGCAGACCACTACAGTGAGATGTCAGTGAGATGTCACATCTATCCAGAGCTGGAGCGATCACGCGCGCAATACTACTGACATCGAATCTTAATTTGGCCAGAGAAGTGTGCTCAAATGGGGATGTGGGCCTTAGATAATCTCAATTTACACTTTACAGTGATTCTCAGTGCATCAATCACACACCCAGCACTTACACATGCTTTACAATGAAAAAGAAAAACTCAATTGCCAAGAAACTGACCTACATATCTGACCGATGAATCTCCCATGTTGAAATATTGAGTCCATCATTGCTCACCTTCAGCACGCGTTTGGTGATGGAGTCTCCCTCGCTGGTCTCGGGCGACTCCGGCAGGGTGACGTTCACCGGCTGGGTGGTGTTGGTGTCGGTGCCCACCGTGCCGTTGGTGCTGGGGGCGGGGCCCGGCTCGGCCGTGCTGTTGTCACTGGTGACGTTCGCGGCCAGCGGCGCCATCAGCTGGATCCGCTGACTGAGCAGGCGCGCCTCGGTGCCGGCCAGCCGCTGGTTCATCTGACTGGACAGCTGCTGCAGGTGGCCCACCGCCTGCTCGATGTCGGCCGGCAGACAGCGGCCGGCCACCGGCCTCGAGCGCACGTACCAGGGCGCGCAGTGGTAGCCGTCCACCAGCCGGCCGTACGTCAGGCTCGTGCGGTTCACACCCGGCAGGCAGTAGCGCAGTTTGGCCTTCAGGTGGTCGGTCACCCTGCCGTCGAAATCGGCGCCGGCAAGCATCGCCGGAACGGCGCCGAAAAAGTACGAATCCGGGCACTCCTTGACGCACATCTGGGGAGTTGCGCACCCGAAGATGACCGCTGACGAATGCGCGCACTTTGTCAGGTCAAAGAAGATAAGGTTGGGCTTCTTCTCGACGCCTTTGTCCACGCCGCAAATGTCGCCGTTGCTATCAGACGGCATGGCAAAGCGCTTAATGGAGCCTTGCGACATAGCGATACCGGCAACTACCACCCAGCCAACCAAGAATCCAGCGAACAAAACCAGACACGGGATGTCCGTGCAGCTTCGTCGGCGAGAGATGGGAGATTCTACAGCCATGATGGTGGGCTTGGACGGACAGTCAGCGCTCACACTCAAATCTAAATGCTTCCGGAGAGCGTGATGCAAGAGTAAAACGAATCATGTTCGATTATTCCCAAAGGAAGATCTCATAAGACACTGAACGGATAATTTTGAGTAGGAATAAATCGCCTATGCCATTCCCGACATACCCTGATTCTCAGCAAATAGAGGTCACGGCGGTCAGTGGGTTGATTTTTACTGGCCCAGCTCGTGCGATGGTTGTCAGTGAACCTGCAGTCACTATCGTATATCTCACAGCATCGCCTGTCGGACATTTTTAGCATTGCGTTTCAGGCTTCTATCAGTGCACCAGTGCTTGCAGATCAGTCGAGTCTATCCTTGATAAACCACGAATGATTTAGAGTGCCTGTAGTCAATGTATTCATTACGCCAGAAAGCTAGTGGTGTATGAAGAGAAGGCAAACATGCTCGAGTGGACGGTGATGTTACAGAAGGCACACAAAAACATTCTTTTCACACTTACGAATACACAACGTCCAATGGGTGTATGAAAATTAGGGAAAACCACCAGATTCAGCAAGTCATTGCCTAAAGTAGCCTTTAGGAATAGCAGCACTCACATACGCGAACATTTATTACGTGCCAATTTTGCACTAAATGTCATTACTTCACCGCGTGAGTAAGGAAATTCCGCGAGCGAGACATAAGCAAATAACATTGATAAATAGGCAATGGATAAATAATAAATACCGACACATATTCCTTTGATGCAACTTTTAAAAGCTATACGAACACGAGATCGAACAGAACGTTTATGTTATACATAAATCATCATTTATGTAGCACCGCACACAAATTTAGGCGAGCTGGATTGGACTAAACTCTAAATAGTTAAACGTTTACATAGTCGACTCGTCAAAAGATAAAAGTCGTCGTGACTAGTTTTAACACAGCACATGAATCAGAACACGACATATCCATGTAATACAGAGTCCTCAGTGCAAAGCCCTGGAGCTAACTAGTTCCGTTTCCGTTTTCACTCTGCTTGCTGTCGGAACCCCATAGGGAGCACTGTGTCCCCATCAACACACACCCGACATAATGAGATGGTGAAATTATGTGAAAACGTTCATTTCATTCGCATAAAATTTCGGTTACATATAATACCAAATGTAAAAACTTAAGGCCAGACTCATCAACACTTGAGAACCGTCCCAACAAGAATGAATAAAATAAGTACGCGCGTGTATCGAAAGAAAATAGGGCATGAACCGACTAAAGCTTCGATATTTTGATGATATCGATGGTCGATGACCTTTTAACTTATCTTCAAATCACACAACAAAATTACTAGTGCCAAAAAAAAAAATACAACAGACAAGTCGATCGTGATGGCAAAGTATGCTAAAAAAAAACAGCTTCAATAAGATTAATCGATTTCAAGCATTCACATTAATTGGCAGTGTTGGTATTGTATGAGCCTGAGACCTCAACATATGCGAAGACTAGCATGATTGTACTGGATCATCGCAAGGAATGTTACACGCCGGTCAAAAGGCGACTCAAGCATGCATTCCGTTGTGTTCATCAAGACACTCGTTTGAAAAAGAATGTGATGGGATGAAAAGGCTTGATGGAAAGCGAAATTTCAATGAGTCATGCAAAATTGAAATTTGATGTACTTTCAAGCACCGTGAACCGTATGGTACTCTGATCAGCCGTCGTGCTTTACAGTATCATATCCACTTGAGGTTCTCTATACTCGATTTATCATGACATGCGCTTTGGCTCAAATTTGCACTCAATTAGCAAACATTTACGCCAATTCCTACATATTTAGTTACGCTTGATGGTCTTACGCTCCATAAATCAATAATTACGTCATAAATAAAGAAAAGAGTGACGGAGGAACAAACTGAAACAACTGAAACCCCCAGATAGACAACCATGATCGATGCACAAAGGCAAGCACGTTGTTCGTGAAAACTGGACGGCACTGGCCACTGCCCTTCTTAGGACGGCTGAGAAGCTGCCGGTCGCTGTAAGCGCGGGGAGCACCGACCCACCGTTCGCGCTGGTGCTCCCGCAGAGCAGCAGGTACCGGTCGGCGGGGCTCAGGAGGCGGTGAGCCGCTGCAGCTGAGCCGCCAGTCTGTCCCGCTCTGCCACCACACAGTTCAGCTCCGAGCGCATCAGCTCCACCTGCCCGACGGGGAGAGGACGAGTTAGTGGGGAAGACGAGTCAGACTCAGCAAGTCCACCCGGTCAGATCCAGCACGACAGCCCCGTCAGACTCAGCGCGGTGGTCGGATAACACTCAGCACGACAGCCCGGTCAACACTTACGGCTGAGTCTGCATCCGACATCACTTTTCAGCTTTCAACCGTCCCTCTCAGTTACATTCTCTGTCCCTACCTGTTCCTCGGTAGTGCTGGTGTCTCTGTGCGTCGGTTCCCCACCTGTTCCTCCGTGGTGCTGGTGACAGTCATGAGTCTATTCCCCACCTGTTCCTCAGTGGTGATGGTGACGGTGTGTCTGTTCCTCAGTGGTGCCTCTGTGTGTCAGTTCCCCACCTGTTCCTCAGTGGTGCTGGTGACGGTGTGCCTCAGCAGCTGGCGCCGCAGTCGCAGGTTGTCCGCCCTCAGTCGCTCCACCAGTCGCCGTAGGATGGAGACGGTACCGGCGTCCGTCGCGGGCCCCGTACTCTCCCGCTCCGCCGGCCGGTCGGTGCCGCTACCGCCTCCGTCCGCGGGAGGTGCACTACTCTCTTCGGCCGCACGCCTGCCACAGGACAACACACTGGGTCAAACGGCGACTCAAACTCAAACGCCAGGCTCACGGGATTAGTGGAGTCACGACCTATCGTTAACTGAACACTCGGGAGGCAGAAAATAGAGAAACAGACGGGTGCGATGTTGAAACGGATTGGGAAAGAATCATATAACGAAGCGTAATTTCACACGGCTATCGAACAGGCCTGCTTTAGCTATCTCCCTAACCAGCCTATTAACACGCATCCCTCCCAAAGCACTCGGCCACCCCACCCCATCCCGGCCCCTCCCCAGCTCTGTCGTTCACTGACCGCAGCTCGGCCAGCTCAGTCTTCAGTTCTCCGTTCTCTCGCTCCAGCTCCTCGTTTCTGGCCGTGAGCTCAGCCAGCTGCTTCTGGAACCTCGCTAGGTTGGCGGCTGCGTTCTGTCGAACAGACGGGTAAAGAAAGGTCGCTGTAAGGCCACGTGGAGCATTGTCAGAATATACAGAACAGACTTATCTATCCTCCAGTATCCCATGCATCCAGATATCACTCCGCTCCTGTATCCTGAGCGGCATCTGAGTCGCAATACCCCGTCCGCATACCGTCCTCCATCACTGATGTTCTAGTTTCCGTCCGGTGTGCTCCAGGGGCGATGGGCAGTGCCGTACCTTTCCCTGTCTGGCGGCGGTGCGCTGGGCGGCCAGCCGGCCGTTCAGCATGTTCACCCGCTGTCGCAGCTGTTCCAGCTCTGCTCCGGCGTCCGCGCGCTCCGAGCCACGCAGCTGCGCCAGCTGCTCCTTCAGCTGCTGGTTGTCGCGCTCCAGCGCCACGTAACGCTCCTCAGACACCAGGGCTGGCGGGGGGGGGGGGAGTACGGTCAGTGGACAGCGCCACGTAACGCTCCTCGGACACCAGAGCTGGCAGGAGGGGGGGGGGGGACAGTGCGCGGTCAGCGGACCGCGGAGACATAGAGCCCTGTCAGCAGAACGCCTACGTTCAGAACTGGTCACTGCGTGTATCGGCTTGACGGAGAACTGGACGGATGAAAAAGGAGAAAAGCATTGCCGTATGCACATACCAGGGTAGACAGGAAGTGCATAGTCACTCTTGCAATGTAGTTGTTGAATGCGAGTCTGGAGGGGGTTCTGCTATCAGAGGATCATATCTAACCCCACCATGACACACCCAGCAGGAACACAGAAGCAGAGAGCGCGGTCACCACAGCTCTCTCACCAGTCAGTGTGCGGATCTTGGTCTCGTAGACGGCCCGCTCCCGCTCCAGCCGGTGGATGGTGTCCTTCAGTCCGGCCACGGCCAGCTGGTGTCGCTCGCTCTCCGCCTCCTTCTCCCGGAGCCGCGCCTTCAGACGCTCCGTGCAGCGCTGCCACTTCTTCCGCTCGTCCCACTTTGCCAGCTCCTCTTGAATCTGTGGAGAGCGGCCAGCCAGTCACAAGGAGCGCAGCTGCCGCAGCCGCGCGGCAATAGTTAGCTGAATCCCTGTCGGTCTAGCTTCTTCGTCATATATTTCGCGAATTATGGCCATTCTTACGGTTTTGATATAGGAACTACCGCCCCTGCCCTGCCCTGCCCTCCCCCTGCGGCTACCTTGGCGGGGTCTCCGGGGGCTCGCGCCGACCGCGCCGGCTGTTCGAGCCGTCCCTTCAGCGTCTCCAGCTGCCGCTGCAGCCGGCCGCACTCCTCGCGACGCCGGCGGTCGGCCTCGTGCAGCTCCGCCTGCAGCTTGTGACAGCGCAGCGTGCGCTCGTTCAGCTCACCTGCGCACAGAGGTGGTGAGCTAAATAACTAAAGCACAAAACGATAGGCAAGGGTTAGGGCATGACCAGCAACAAGAAACACAATCATTAGCAGCTTTGGTTTCCTTTACCGCCCAACTACTGTGAACTGTATTCGTATTTGGCTTATCCGCCGTATCTTTGCATACCATACTTAAAAAGCCTATATACATTTACAGTTAACAATAGCTCTTACGTGATTGTGAACATGAGAAGACATGATTTGACGCTAGATCTCGTTATCTACCACATGTACTAGACCAGGGCTGGCGCTGATCCGCCGGTTCCACTCCCACTGCCACAACTCACTCTTGGTGTCGTCGAGCTGCTGCTGCGCGCTGGCCAGGAGGGCGGGCAGGCCTCCGTCAGTGTCGGCACGGCCGCTGGAGCCTGCCGTCGGCGGGCCGCCCTTCAGCTGCTGCTGGTCCAGGCCGGCCGCCTCCTCCACCGTCTGAACCAGCTCGGCCTGCGGCGGACATAGACAGTTACGCTACTCCAGAGTCACACATCGACACACAATTACATACAGTCACACATGGACACATTACAGTCCTGCGCACGGTGATATAATATACTACATTACAAGCTCTCAGCTTGCACCAATGCTACCTTTTCCTGTATTTTAAGTTCTGGCAACTGTAGATAACTCACGTACAGCCCACCGCTAAAGTAATGTAGGGTTTTACCAATCTCAACGGTTGGCTTTGACTGGCGATTGTTTAATGCGGAGTGATCGAAAAGAAGATGGCAATAGCTAAAGTTGCAGCTGCAAGGGTGACGATACATATAAGCTACATTCAAAGTTTCATTGTAGTCTGGCTAATCGTTCCTAAGCTTCAGAAGCAGAACATACCCATGACTGAAACCCCACATTACTTCTGCTGTGGACTGTACCTTGACGTCCTTCAGCACCCTGGCCAGCGCGTGGTGTTGCTGCTCCTTGCGCAGAAGGATCTCCCTCAGCCTGCTGACGAGTTTGGTCTGGGCGTGCTGTCGCGCCTCTGCCGCCTGAGCCGCCTGCTGCCTCTGCTGCTCCAGCTGAGCTCGCAGCTGAGAACGTTCCTCGCTCAGGGAGGAGACGGTCCGCTGTAGGAGCTGAGCCGTCTCACGGCGCTCCGACTCCAGCCTGCCACACAAGGAAATACATCAGGCACAGACCACCCTCGCCGCCTACAGTCTGCAGCGCATGAACACAGGCAAACGAGCAAACAGAGTACGGAAGAAAAGGAACAGATAGCTAGAGCCAGAATATGTGGCGGCAGACGAGTGAAGGTAGTGAAATACGGTCGGGTACGCAGCGCTGACCCCACACTGCCACAGTGACCCACCTGGCGACCCGTTCTCGGCAGGCGGCCTCCTGCTGCCGGCTCTGTCGCAGCCGCTCCATCAGCGCCCCGATGGCCCGCTCCTGTTCCGCCACCAGTTCGGCCGACTCGTTCAGACGGCTCAGCTGGACCGGCTCGGCGCCGCCGCTGTCAGAGAGAGGACGCTGCGCGCTCCGCTCCGCCTCCAGGCTGTGGGTACAGACACAGTGAGACATGGTTACCACCGGTCAGGGACGACTCGGCGCCGCCGCTGTCAGAGAGAGGACGCTGCGCGCTGCGCTCCGCCTCTAGACTGTGGACGAAAACAGAGGAGCACGGTCACCACCAGTCCGCGACGGCTCGGCGCCGCCGCTGTCAGAGAGAGGACGCTGCGCGCTGCGCTCCGCCTCCAGACTGTGGGAGCGGACACAGAGACCCGTGACGGTCAGTCGCTCGCTTTCACTCATATCACTTACTGTTTGCCGGCCTGGGCTCCACCGACACAGCAGCAGCGCCACCGCATAGACAAGGCCATCAACTTCGCTACCCGCATCGTGACCAGAAAGCATCGACACGAACGCATCTCAGCCGCCAGACGAGAGTTAGGGTGGATGCAGTTCGATGCTGTGATCGATTATCGTGACTCCGTGCTGATGCATTCCACTGTACACCGGGACCAGGGGCCGCAGCGTCTGAAGGAGTTTGTCTCGTACCGAGCCGACATATCTGAGCGAGAGACGCGTGCATCCAGTGCTGGGCTATTGGAGACTCGCCGCTGCCGCCTCGAAGCGACCAGAATGTCTGTGCCCGATCGAGCTGTTCGCACATGGAACCGGCTGCCCGTCGCTGTCCGCGGAAGCACCGCCTGCGCATTTAAAAGAAATGTAAAACGTGCTCTGTTGGAAACCACCTAGCGTGCCAACTGTCTAGCAGCTCTCGTTGTACTCGTGTCTTGTATCTTTTACTCGTCTTTTAACCCGTTTTTTTTTTAGATGAAGGGAGAAGGTGTTTTAGTGTTTGTTGTGTTTTTAGAAGGTGTTTTAGGCTATGGCACACAATGTATGACGCTGTGGCGTAAAAGCCAAATCGTATGGATGCCACAAAGATTTGCAATAAATAAATAAATAAATAAATAAAGTCGGGGCATACTGAGACACAAACAATTACAGTGCTGTGTGTGTGTCTTGTTGTGTGACAGCACTAGACACATCGACAGAGGGAGACTACGCCTGCGAGTCGGGACCTGGCAGGACAAACACAACAAAAAGGAGAGCATACACTATTGATCAGCGGACTGAAAAGGAGGTTTCAGCTGAATGGCACAACTGCAAGTGTTCCGTTCAGCGAGATTTTGCCGATGCTGGACGCTGCTCGCTCTGACATTTACACGGGAACGGATGCGTTGGCTGGACTCTGACCTGGCGACCAGGGCCAGCTGCTGCCGCAGCTGCTGCCCGCTCCGCTCCAGCTGCTGGCTGTGCTGCTCCGCCTGGCGGGCCGCCTGCTGACGCGTCTCGTCCAGCAGCCGTCGGAACTGGTCGCAGCTCTGCTCCTTCTGTCTCAGTCGCTGCTGCAGTGACGCGACAGACGCCTCGGCCAGGCGCAGTCGACGCAGGGAGCCGGCAGCCGACGGGAGAGCCGGGTGATCACCGTCAGCGGCGCCGGACGGCGGGACCTCGTCTGACGGGGACGGGACCTCGCCGGCCGCGGGTGGGAGCTCGTCTGAAAGAGGCGCACAGCCACCGTCAGCTCGGGCCGTTTTGGGCTTGTCAAAAATTTCGAGACAATTAGTAAGACGACGCCTGGCGGTAAGATACCACACCCTGATAAGGCTGTAAAAGGTGATACCCAGTGAGTTCGCGAATCCCACGTGCAACGGTAAGCATCCCCGGCAGCCGTCGTCTCACCGCTCTCACCCGTCTCACTGCTACTCACCGATCGCTGGCGGGGACGGTATGGAGTATGTACCCGCCGGGGAGGGCGGCCTCCCGGGCGCCGGCAGGCCACACACCATCCTCAGAGTGTCTGCGGACACTAACAGCAGAGAGGCGGCGGCGGCCACTGGCTGCAGCGCCTCAGACAGTCGGCTCTGCAGCTCACAGACGTCCCGCCGGCCGGCCAGCCACGCCAGGACACCGCGCAGGGCCTCGGCGTGCTGCTCACAGGCCGACTAGGGAGGGAAGAGTAGCGGTCAGGGCATATACAGCTTTGGTCCCAGGTGGCCACACGAGCAGACTCCATCAGCTGCTGTTGTAATAGAAGTCACTTGACGCAACTGACGCTGCAGTTTACTGCATTTAAGTAACCAAGAAGCGATATCAACAATGTCTTGCTCAAGTGGATTTGATATTTGTGATTTAATGATGATCACAGTCAGCGTCTTACCGTGAGCTGATTATCCTCGGCCGGCCGGTCCCCTCCTGTCTCCCGCGGGGCTGTGCTGTCCGCCGCTCCGTCCCCGGCGGATTTTCGCACAGCGACCGGCGGCGGGCGGCGCACGGGCAGCCGGCTGGACTGCGGGCCGGTCCGGGGGGCGGGCCGCGCCGGGCCGGAGTCACCGGCCGTCTCCGTGGCAGGGAGCGGCGCAGAGTCGGCGGCGGCGTCCCCGTCAGTAACCGAGCCGAGCTGGAACACCGCACACACCGGCACCCCACCGTCAACACTCCGGGGTATGACTGTCACCAGTGCAGTGTACTCTATAAAACAAACGCACTGGACAGGCGGGGGCTGCAGAGCAGACCTGTTCTATGTTTTATGAACATTTCCCGCCGTCATAAGTCATAACATAAACTCGAATACGTCATTTTTGTAGACACAGGACACACAGCTGCACTGAGCACAAAACACCTCCGGCGTCCCACCCACCCGTACCAGCACACCGGACTCTGGACAGGCTGACCTGTATCTCCAGCTGTCGCAGCTCCAGCCGGTTGGTCAGCCGGCAGACGGTGCTCTCGGCGTCTGCCGCCCGCCGCTCCTGTTCGTCCAGCTGACTGCGGACCAGGGCGCACTCTGCCGACAGACGCTCGCAGCGAGGCCGCAGAGTGGCCAGCTGGTGGAGGGGAGGGGGGGGGGACTCAGAGTCAGGGTAAAGACAGGGCGAGCAACTGTCGACCAGTCGTCCAGCGCTACAGCAGTTCTTCGACACAAGTGGAGCTGTGCTTGTAAGTACGGTATGCCATAAACGTGGTGAAATAAATGTCTGACAACGAACTGCATTCATCCTACACCGTAAAACATCGCCTGATGCTTGATTCGATCTCCCGACAATCAGTCGCATGAGGGAGGGATATCACGAAGCCTATGCTCAAAGGATGCTCTCACCTAAAGGTCTTTCGGAAGCTCTTATCTCACGAAGCGTGTCTGTCCAACAGAAGCTCTAGTCTGACCTCCATCCGTAAATATACTGTACACTGTACAACAGGCTCACTTCCCATCCTCAAACACTCTTCTCCCAGAACCTACACCACACACCGGTCCCCCTGAATTACGGAGACTGTACAACTGCGCGGTATTCTCACCTCCAGTTCGGCGGCCTGGCAGCGCGCCAGCCACTCCTGCAGCTGCGGGGCGCCAGTCTTCAGCTGCTGCAGGGCACTCTCCAGCAGCGCCCGCTGCGCCTTACAGCCCTGACGCTCGCCTTCAGCCGCGTCCCGGGCCTCCTGTGATGGAGAAGCACATACAGTTAGCAGACATACACTGCGAGCAGGCCGACTGAGCTCTGACTAGCAGCACCCAAACAGCCTATTTCAACAACCTATTTCAATATCTAAATAAAATTTATCAACTAAAATATGGTCACAGTAAATGGATTGGTTACTTAGTCACTGTCTCACACCACGGTGGCGTCTGAACGCATCCAGCGCCGTCGCTCGTTGCTGTGCCGGTGTACGCTATCCCCTGCGTGCCCGCGGTGCCCTCTCCGTCCGCTGACCTGTGCGGCGGACAGCTGGAGCTGCATCGCGCGCCGGCGACTCAGAAGGTCGGCCAGGGTCTCCGAGAGACGCTCGTGGAGGGCCCTCTGAGGGAGACTGAGGCAGCCGCGAAGCTCCTGAACCGCCAGACGGACGCAGCTGCGGGCGGACCAGAAACTGTCAGCTGCAACCTATACAACACAACGGAGTTTAACAGTCAGTTACTACCTCACATCCCCTGAACCGCCAGACGGATACACCTGCTGCTACGAGCGGACCAGAACGGGTCAAATGCAAACAAAATCCATCATAGCTGAGAGCCATAGACACGACTTCTTTCACAGTGACAGTACCTCTCGCAGCTGACTGAACCCGTTCCAGAGCGCCGTCCGTCAGCACGGTAGCATCCTGTCCTCACTCACCTCATCCTGCGCCCCTGTTCGGCCCGCAGGGCGTCCCTCTGACGGCGCGCGGCCCCCGCCTCCGTCTCAGCGGCGTACAGTCGGGCGCGGACGGCCTCCAGCTCAGAGCGGCCCTGGTCCAGGCGACACTGCAACTCGGCCTCGGAGCGCTCCTTCTCCAGCAGACGCTGGTGCAGAGACGCTGCCCGCACACCAGGCGGTTTACATCCATTGGGTTTCGTGGTTTTCGTTACATTTCTTGTTCGTGCATTGACTACGTCTAAATTCATTTTGACATGCATATTTTTTCCATAACATATTTTGGTTTCTTTTTCCATTTTAGCTAAATCTTATATTCCTACCCGACGTACAAACATTCATAGCTCTCATTAATCTACAGATCTGTCTCAGCCTGTGTCACTGTGCAGCACAGCGTGAGAGGCGGCCATACCAGCAAATGTGCCGTTCGAAGTGAAATAAATAAACATTGTGTAGTTGGTGTATGAGTCGCATCCCGCCTGTAAGCGGTTCGTGTTTTTTTTTTTTTTGGGGGGGGGGGGGTCTGATCTCGAGTGACTGACCGAACATCGCGCAAAAACAAATCAACACGCCGGTGTGTCGGGCGGAGGGCGCCGAGGGAGCTGGCACGTAGCGTCCGTAGCCGAACGGTTTTGTTTTCTTATTGGGACTTTAGGGCGCGCCGACTACAAAGGTCATTTTGCGCCCATAACGTCACACTAGTAAAACAAGTGTTTCAAAAGAAAGAACCTTCTAGATATCACGACTAGAAAGTAAAAGACTTGATAAAAAATGACAAGGTCATTTTCGCCGACGGTAGTGAGCATCAGTTAATCAGTAGCGAAATTAATGTGAACGAATGAATTAAATGATACAGACTCCTAGTTTATTCTGGACCCTCGTTCGTTCAGGACTGCGTATGTTGCAAAGTGCCTCCAGCACCGGTCCCTGAAGGCGCCTCTGCGGCCGCAGATGCTCCGTTCCCGACCGCCGAGGACGTCAGTGACAGTGGCGGCTGCGTGCCGCGCGGCCCCGTCGCGTAGACATGGCTCTGGCCGCCGTGCTTTTGGCCGCTCTGCTGACCGTCGCCAGTGCCGCGCAGCCGCCGCACATCATCCTGATCGTGGCCGACGACCTGGGCTTTGACGACACCAGTCTGCGCGGCTCCGACCAGATCCCCACACCGAACCTGGATGCGCTGGCGTTCAGCGGCGCCGCGCTGGGCCGATACTACGTGCACGCGCTGTGCACGCCGTCCCGAGCGGCGCTGCTGACGGGCCGCCTGCCGACGCACACCGGCCTCCAGACGGACGTCATCTACGCGTCCGAGCCGTACGGGCTCGGACTGAACGAGACGCTACTGCCGCAGCTGCTGGAGCCGCTCGGATACAGCTGCCACGCCGTGGGAAAGTGGCACCTGGGCTTCTACAGGCGGGCGTACACGCCGTCCCAGCGAGGCTTCAAATCCCACCTGGGCTCCTGGGCCGGCCATGGAGACTACTACGATCACACTGCCAAGGAGGGTGAGTACTGGGGGTTGGACCTGCACAGTGACCTGGAGCCGGTCGGCGACCAACTGGGCCGCTACTCGACCGACATCTTCACAGAGGAGGCTGAGCGGCTGATCAGCGCCCACAACGCCTCCCGGCCGCTGTTCCTGTATCTCGCCCACCAGGCGGTACACGCCGGGAACTCGTACGCGCCGCTGCAGCCCGGCCCGGCGATCGGCGCTGACCAGTTCCCCTGGATCACAGACCCCCAGCGGCGGGCGTTTGCTGCCGTGACGGCGGCGCTGGACGCCGCGGTGGGCCGGGTGGTGGCCGCGCTGGCCCGGGCCGACCTCCTCTCTAACTCGCTGATTGTGGTGACTACCGACAACGGCGGCGCGGTGGACGGTGTGGACGGTAACGCCGCCTCCAACTGGCCCCTGCGCGGCGGTAAGTACACGCTCTGGGAGGGCGGCGTGCGCGGCTCGGCGCTGGTCTGGAGCCCCCGGCTGCCGCGCTGGAGCCGCCCCGTCCAGCGCACCGTTCACATCACCGACTGGCTGCCCACACTACTGGAGGCTGCAGGAGGGGCGCCGGACCGCCTCCCCGCCCTGGACGGCGTCAGCCAGTGGGGCGTGCTCACCGGCGCCGCGCCCGACCAGGACACCGACAGGACCATCCTACACAACATCGACCCCAGCAACAACTACTCCGCTCTGATGGTGGACGCGCGGTACAAACTGGTGCAGGGGGAACCGTTCCCGTACAACGGCTGGTACTCGGCCGGCGCACGGAACAGCTCCGGTCTCGATCTGTTCGCTCTGTTGTCTGAGAGCCCCGCCGGGCAGGCGGTGAGCCAGCTCGGCCGTCCCGTCGACCGGGCGGTGGCCGACTCCCTGCGCCGGCAGCTGGCGGTAAAGTGTGACACGGAGCGGCCAGCCGCGGCCCACTGCGGGAACGGCTGCGTGTTTGACGTGGTCGCCGACCCGTGCGAGACGACAGACCTCTCCGACACACAGCCCCTGCTGCGGCGCCAGCTGGAGGAGCGGCTCGACCAGCTGCGAGCCTCCATGGTGCCCTCTCGGAAGGTGCCGGCTGACCCGCGGGCCGACCCGAAGCTCTGGAACTACACCTGGACGTACTGGGCTGACCTGCTGCCGGACGACTCCCCCCAGCCGCCCTGAGCCTGCGCCCCGGAGGGTCCACTGCTCTGACCGTGCTTGGCAGGCAGCCAGGTCACCAGATGCGGTATCCGAACTGCAGGGCCGGACGCCTCAATAACTGCATCCATAAAAGCGTTTTGTGATACCTTTTATGCGTATCTATCACGCAAATGTATCGTTCGTGATCTCGGGATTAAAAAAAACTGCAGCTACCCTCGCTATGGAGTTTCAAAAGCAGCCCGTTATATTCTGAATATTAGCTGCAGTGCCACACGAGTATGACTGACAAAGAACTGACGGTGCCATCCACTGTGCGCCGGTAGCCTGACTGACCTATGACGCCACGCAGGTCGTCCGTCTCCTGCAGCTCGGCCAGCTGTCGGCGGACCGAGTCGGCCGCCCGGTCCGCAGCCTGCTGCTGCGAGCGCAGCTGCTCCAGCTGGGTGGTGGCCAGCTGCTCCGTCTCGCGCAGCCGGTCCCGCTCCGACTCCACACTCGCCTGAAACGGAACATTACGTCAGTGTGTTACTCTCTGAAATATAGTCACGCCCACCCACTCCCTCTACATTCACCTGAAACGGAGACACGCATCATACAACAGCACTCACTTCACACTTGATTGAACGGGAGACATGATCGATCGATACTCTACAGAATGGTTGCCTGAAACAGAGTCAACACTTCGGACACTACATAGTACACAACTTGCTTCTGACTAGCTGCAAGTTGCAACGGACACAAATGGCTGTACTCATCGACAATGGGATGCACACGCTCACTAAGCCACTCAAAACCAGACACCCCACTGACCAGTTTAGCCTGCAGCTGCGCCTCGGAGGGCTCGTCGGGCCCGGCGCCGGCGGCTGCCGACTCCGACAGGCGGCGGCAGAGCTGCTCCAGCGCCCGCCGACCGGTGCCGCCCGCCTCAGCCAGCTCAGAGTAGGTGCGCTCCAGCTCGGCGGCGCGGCGCTCGGCCTCCGACAGCTGGTCTGGGGAGGGGACAGGGAGATTAGGAGACACACAGCTAGTCTTAGGGAGGGGACTGGGAGAGAACGGCGTTACATGGTAGAGCTGATACACGAGCACATAGGCGGCCAGGCGGAACCGGACGGACAGTCGGATGGACGGAGGCGTATCGACAAACGGACGGAAGGGCAGATGAAGACTGACAGACGAACAGACTGACGGGCGGAGACGTAGAGACGAACAGATGGAAGAGCGGAGACGTACAGACGAATGGGGTGAAGGGCAGACGAAGACGGACAGACGGCAGCGGATGGATGGACAGCGACGCCTCTGTTTGTGGTGATCAGACACATTACACCCACGACTACGGTCGCTACCTTTGAGCAGTTGCTGCAGCCGCTCGGCGTGTTCGGCGCGCAGCCGCTGCCGGCGCTCCTCCGAGGGCAGCTGCTCAGCCAGCTGGGCCTGCAACAGCGGTAGCAGCCAGGTCAGACTCAGAGCATCCGGAAGTGCCGAGCTCTGCCAGATCTAACGTAAACACACAGACTAACATACAATGATGCAAACATACAAAATGGCTTCGGAAAAGGCATGTAGCTAGATTCAAGAACGGCATCAAGCCGGCGGCCGCTGGGCCTCAGCGTCTATCGGGCAGCGGATGGCTCGGGCTCCATGGTCTCAGCATCATGAGCTAATTGCCATGCTGGACATTCTTCACCCGCCAGGTGCCGTAACACGTCACCGGCCGCTGTCCTTAGCCGCTCACCTGGTCTGTGTCTGCGGTCTGCTGCTGGGACCCGGCCGTACCCAGACCGGCCAGCCGCTGCCGTAACAAGGCCAGCTCCGACTCCAGAAGGCGGCTGGCGCGCTCCTCCCCGAGCTGGAACACACAACGGCGAGTGGACACATGTAAACTTCTAACAAGAAGGGCGAGAGCGGTGAACAATCAATGTCCGCAGTATGAGGAGAGTACGGGGTGTGGGGCAGAGCTTCGATGCGGTCGCGGAACATGAACGAGTGAAACTGAACCAACTTTCACACTACCAGCATTCACAATGGTAATTGTTTTCCTCTTTTTACACCTTGTGAAGATGCCCAACTGAATTGCCGTCGTTCTCACTCACGAGTTTCTCCTGGTTCTGGAGGAAAGTTGTGTACTTGTCGGTGAGCTGGTCGACCTGCTCGTTCAGCTCAGTGAGTTTGTCGAGCGGCACGCTGCGGGCCAGCTGCCGCTGCACAGCTGCCAGCTGCAGCTCCAGGGTCCGCTGAGGGTCACACGGTCAGCGGTCAGAAGCTGTGTAGATCGGTTAGAGCGTCAGCAAACCGGTCAGAGCGTCAGCTAGGGCAGCGGATTAATAACGACCCACCTTACACACAACACAGCTAGTCCCCCTCCCGGGCTACAGTTTCCCGTCTGACCGTCACACGCTGTTCGTCGCCCATCGTCCATTTCCCATGACTACCCATACCAACTGCGTCCAACTGTCCGTCTCCCATCCCCGTCGTTCGCTCACCTTCCCTGCACGCAGCTCTGCCACCGCGTCTGTAGCTGCCCGCTGTGCCCTCTGCAGCTCGGAACGCGCGGCGGTGAGCCGCTGCTGCAGCTGGTCCCTGTCGGCAGCTGTCAGCCGCAGCCGGCGCTCGGCGCGCACCAGCTGCGCCACCGTCAGCGCCAGCTGCCGCTCCGTGTCGGCGGCCGGCCGCTGCAGCTGCAGCTGCTCCACCTGAGCCTGCAGAGCCTGTATAGCAGACGCTCGGGTCAGCGACTGCACTCCGAGTCACAAGGCGCTAGCCACAATAGTCAGTCGAGCTGTCATGTTTTCATTTTTTTTCCGAAATACTTCTCGAGTCTTACTCGTCTAGCACGAATTCAACCCATCCTCTTGCTCGCTTTTACACAGAATATGAAAAGTGCATAATTTTGAACAAACTCGAAACTGAGATAAAAACGATTGGCCTGAATCTGTAAATATTCCGATGAAAGTTCGATTCAGCAGTTGGAACGGTCCTCATCCGACCTCCTCACCCTCACCGGTCCCCACCCATCCAAAGCAGTTTCATCCCGATGAGAGCGGCCGGACGGTGCGCTGGCCGCTGACCCACCTTGGTCTCAGTTTCTGCCTCCTGTCGGGCGGAGACCAGCTCTCCCCGCTCCTGGCGCCACGTCTCGGCGTCCTCTGCCCGCCGCTCGTGCAGCAGCCCCAGCTGGTGACGACACACCAGCAGCTGGCCACGCAGCTGCTCCAACTCCGAGCGCGTCTGCTGGCTCTCCCGACCGGCGTCGTCCACCGCCTGACGAAACGGCAGCAAAAGTAGCGTCAGACGTTAGTAGAAGTAGCAAAAACAGGAGCCGTAGCAGTGGCACCGGAGGAGGAAGGCGTCATGAGCCAGAAAAGTAACAACGATATGCTTCAAACATCATTGAATATTACTGAGCACAGAGAACATATCAGTTTAGTTACCTATCTGTAAATAAGTTAGAGTATCAGAATATAGAGAATCAGTAATACCTTCAGCGCCACTGTGAGCTGTGCAGTCAGCTGTCCAACCAGCTGGCTGCTGGAGACTGAGAGGTGAGCCGGCAGCCGCAGACCGGCCGGCGCCAGGACCTCCGCCACGCCGCCGGTGCCGCTGCCGCCCGCCGCCGCCGGGACGACGGGCCAGCTGCGACTCTCGGCTCTGGGGGAACGGAACGGTCAGCTTGGTGGGAGGCGGGCGTACGTGCGTGTGCATCACCTTGTGAATGTTCATATATACAAACACGAGCATACATACAAACACGAGCATACATACAAACACGCCAATAAACACACTGGCATACAAATTAAAAGCGATTCACGGGACGCCCGCGAGTGTAAAATTATCTCCGATACAGTGTCAGCTCAGAGGCCGGCAACGGCGAGAGAGCACTCGCCGGCCGCCGACCCGGTCCTCGGCCTACCTGGCAGCCCTCAGCTGGTCGCGCAGCTCCTCGTTTCGTCCCTCGAGCTGCTGCAGGGCAGAGTAAGGCACCAGGGCCGGACGGTACTCGCCGCCGGCCAGACTGCGGGTGTCCAGCGCCTGCAGCAGTGCCTCCAGAGTGGGCGCCGCCACCTTCACTGAGCTGACGGCTACAGGAGGGCGCATGGAGAACAGGTGTCAGACATATAACACAGCCAGTCAGCGGCAGTGACTGGGAATCACCACGCCATGAGCCTAATAACACATGGCACAATCCAAAGGAACCGTCATGACCATGATTCAAAGTGATGTCGGAAGAAGTCATGGAGAACCGACATTCGGGGAACCGTCACTTGTTTTCGGTAACACGGTTCCGGCGACCACAAGCTGGTAAAACTGACTTGAAACCCCTTCTGATCTAACTCGGGGATACGCGCTGTCCATGGTCCGTTTAAAATTATTCGAATGCGCAATGAGCATCCTCGAATAAGCCCCGAATGAGCACCCTCAACGCTGTGTGCCCGGTGGCCCCTCTACCAATTTCCAAGCGCCTGCCATGTGTCGTCCCAGCGGCTGTCCCGTACCCTCCCGGCGCCCGCCACGTACCGTCCTGCTGTCGGACGCTCTCCAGCACCTCCCGCAGTCCGGTGCGCAGCTGGTGGTTCTCGGCGGCGGCCTGCGCGCCGGCCGACTCGGCCTGCGCCAGCCGCTCTCTGCTCTCCGAGAGCTGCGACTCCAGCTGGGTGATACGCTGCAGCAGCTCGCCGGCCGGCCGGGGCCGACGCTCCGCCGGCACCGAAGCTGAGAGGAAAGGCAGATAAATGGTCATACTCACCATGCACAATACAGTCGACGCCAACCCAGTCGCAGGGCGAAAAAAAAACACAGAACAGGTTACACACATACACCACACGCTTTACAGTCGCTGCCGGCATAACAGCTGAGCGGCAAAACAGCATTTCACTACAAGTTACTACCTCCACATTCGCGCATGTCAACACGCACGCAGAAGTTGTGCAACACTTCGCTGTGCTATCACTGTCATGACTGATCTGGAAGAGTCTCAACAGCCTGGCAGATAGGGTTTGTCGGTGAGCTTTATGACTTACTCGTCAACCGACTAAAATGCCTGCTACATAACCCTACTCACCGGGTCCCAGCCGGCGCACGTACTCCCAGAACTGCTTCCTCTGACGGCAGATGTCGCGAATCTCCTCCGGAGAGAGGCCCGACTGGCTCTCCGAGCGCAACTGGCGGCTCAGCTTACGGTTCTGCCGACACGGCGCGGAGCGTCAGCGGTACAGGCCACATTGGGAGCAGTGGCACGTGTGGGGCAGGGAGTCATTCAGTTGAGTTGACAGCGAAGGTGGCAGTACTGGTGATAAACAGCAATAAAAAATGGCAAAGAAATATACTCTTTTAGATGAAGTTTAGGGATTTACCTTCGTGAAAACATCAAAAAACGCAGCGGAAAACACGAACAAAATCAGATCAAACTGTGTCGAACCATCCCGGCTCACCTCCAGTTTGAGTGCGATTCTCTCCTCCTCCAGTTTCTGCACCTCTCGCTCCAGTACGTGGACCAGTTTCTCCCGACCGCCGCTACCCGCCGCCACCAGTTCCGCCGCCTCGTGCGGCTCCATGCCCAGTCGGCTCCTGCAGGGGACACCGGAGGGCACAGACACGTCTCAGATATACTGAGTGAGAGCACTGACATACATACGGTAAAAGGGTCAATAGACGGTCAGATGGACGGATAGACTGACGAATGACCGACAAACGGAAAGGGGACAGACGGACGTACGGGGTGAGAGGAAAACAGGCAGACCGGAGCATAGGCAAGACAGACAAGACAAGACAACACATGTAAAAGACAAACAACAAGCAAGCAAACGAGCTAACAAACACAGACAAGGGCAGGCCTCCCACCCCGATACGTCAGTGTCTCTGACCTGAGCGCCGAGTTTTCGTCGACCACCTCGGTGAGGTGGCGCTGCATGAGGTTGATGAAGTTGTTCTGTTCGGTCACCTGTCGGTCTCTCACGCCGATCTGGCGCTGCGCCTCCTTAATCTCTGCCACCGCCTCCGAGAGGCCGAACTCGCCATCCATTACTTCCCGGAGTCGCGCGGTCAGCTGGGTCACCTGAGACAAGGGTTAATGTCAGTGTCAGTGTGAGTGTCAGTGTCAGCCTGGTCACCTGGCGGAGGACAGTGTCAGTGTCGGTTACGTCATCTGTTAGATCAAAATGTCAGTGTCAATGACAATTACGGCTTCTAACTAATTTAAATCACTAATCCCCTGCACTACACGTGCAACTAAAACTTTCACCTGTTATAAACATTACATCCGCAAACTGTAACCTACCTGATAATGAAAGCCCACTGTGACACTCCACAGCCTGTTCCCGCATCTCATTCTCGAAGTGCGTGTGTGTCTGATGTCCCACCTGATCGTTGTATTCGGCCGCCTGCTGTTCGGTCCTCTCCAGTCGGTCGGTGAGCTGGCGCACCTGAGCCTCGGACCGACTCAGTTCAGAGCGCACCTTCAGCAGAGAGTCACCGGGCACCACAGCCGCGGCGTCACCGCCTCTGAGGGTCACCAGATACAGGTCAGATCGGGATATATCTGATCACACCGTACTGCCAACAGATATACGTCAGACCTAGGGATAAGATCGCGTCGTACATCAGTCATCTGTAAGATCGGGAGATATCTGATCGCACAGAGCTGCCAGCAGATAGGTATCTGATCGCACTGCCAGCAATCAATAAATCCGTCAGATCGGGAGATATCTGATCTAACTGTACCACCAACACTGAGCCGTATCAGTGTCAGTGTCAGTGTCAGCGTGTGTCAGTCTCTGTCACACTGACCCAGTGTCGGTATCGGCGGCGCCGGCGCGCCGCTCCGTCTCCAGTCGCGCCGCGATCGCCTCCATATCCGCGGTGGCGCGCTGCAGCTCTGCCTGGCGCGCCGCCAGCTGACGCCGCTGGTCGGCGCATAGACGCTCCAGCTCCGCGAGACGCGTCTGGTCGGCGGCCTGACGAACACATAGACAGGGGTCACATGGGACTGTTACACTGGAAAAAGAGCTGACACAAAGAGAGGAGTCAAAGCAGACCTGCGCAACAGCAGTACGGTGTCTGAGCGGGCCGGTATTACAGCGGCAGCGAGGCTGACGGCTGCCGTGGTACACCAAACTACCTACACTGCTTCTAGCCCGGCGCAGCTGCTAACCAGTGGCGGCTGAGGTAGAATACGTGGTACAGCTCGACTACCCACCCTGTTGCTGGCCCGTCGCAGCTGCGACTGCAGCTCCTCAATCTCGGCGTGCCGCTGCGCGATGAGCCGTTTGAACTGATCGGTGCGCTCCTCCACCACGGCGGCCAGCTGGTCGAACTGGGCGTCCCTGCGCGCCTTCAGCGCCCGCAGCTCGGCCACCTCGGCCTGTAGTCGCTGCACGGCGCGGTCGGTCGGAGGGTCGCCGGCGCCGGCCGCCGCTGCGCTCTCTGAGCACACAGAGACACAGACGGGTTAGAGATTTACGGGTCAATTGACGACCGACAGGTGTCATACGAGTATTAGTGGTTAAAAATCACTCGCATCGCTCACTGTCCCAACAGCTCAGCCGTCAACACACCCCCACCGCACAGCAGCTGTCTCCCCCCCCCCCATTTCCTCATTTAAACCTCAACCACTCCCTCACTCAACCGTCAATCACTCTCTCTTTCAACCAGCCAACCTCCTATTCTCCCTCCCTCTCCCCCACAGGACCCGGTCACACATACGAACCGTGCTCGGCCGGCCGGGGTTTTCGCCGCAGCTGGTCAAACTCGGCCGTCATGGTCTCAATCTGACTGGTGGCCTCCGACAGCTGCTCGCGTAACGACGTCACCTGATCGCGCAGCTCAGACTTCTCCCGCTCATGAGCCTGTCGGAGAGGGTATGTTTACATCGTATTGCGTTGTGTCGTATAAAGAGAGATGTAGGTCCACATGGTGTGGCATTGCCTGGTATTGCATCAGTTTTATAAGAAACCAGGGGCCATATTCACGTCGATGATTTTCGTAAGAATTTTCTTAAGTTTGACCTACTTCTTAAGTAAATTTTTTTAATCACGTGCACTCCGTCGATAAAAACTTAAGCAGTGTCGACGTGAATACCAAATTATACTTACGAAAGAAAATCGACTTACGAAGTCGACGTGAATACGGCCCCAGCACTGAACGGTCGTTGGATAAGCTGGGAATTTAACGAGGCGTGATAGAAGACTGACCGACAGGTATAGAAACAGACGGGCTGCGCTCCGGTCTTACCTCGACATCATCCAGCAGCACGTTGATGTAGTGGTTCTTTTGACGCAGCAGCTCGGCGTACTGGCTCTCCCCGGCGTCCTCCGGGTCCTGGTGAACGAAAGGCATCACATAATGCATATCAGCACGGCGTACCGTAACCAACACGAGAAGGTAGGCACAGAGCAGAAGCTGAGCGTTTGGTTAATGCTAGAAAAAAATATCGCTTTTCAGATAGTCCCACTTCGGCGATGAAAAATATTTGATGTAGGCACAACTTTTTGCTTTAAAAGCAAGGAAGGGAATTGGTGTGCTATTTATGTGCTACAAAAAACAAAAACAAAGAATAACGAATAAGGTGCGGTAAAAAAAAACGAAAGAGACACCAAAGCACGACCGGTTTCTTTTGCGCGGCGTAGTTAGGTCGCCGCCCTCCTCGCGAGGCCGGTAACGTAAGGGCCACTAAAAAAAAGCTCCGGCGGCTTTGGCGTATGGCCTACCGATCTGGAGTCGTAGTCGGGCCGCATGCCCTCCAGCGTGCTGTTCAGCTGGTCCAGCTGCCGGCGCAGCTCGCGTCGCTCCGACTCCAACTCCTCGACCCGCGCGCTGAGCTGTCGGCGGGAGGGGGCACCGTCAGAGGGCAGCGCGGCAGGACGCAGACAACACTCACAGCAGGAGACGGAACACATCCTCCCCGCCGCCAGAGGGCAGCACGGCAGGACGCAGACAACGCTCATAGCAGGAGACGGAACACATCCTCCCCGCCGCCAGAGGGCAGCACGGCAGGACGCAGACAACGCTCATAGCAGGAGACGGAACACATCCTCACCGCCGTCAGACTGGGCAGTGCTGAGCGCAAAGTACGCCACGGTAGGACGCAGGCGGCGGAAATAACACGGCGTGGATGGGGACGAGATGGGGAAGGCGGCACACGGTGTGACGCCAGAGTAGGCCGGACCGGGCCGCATGGGACATGAGAGATCCCAGCCTCCCGCGACTTACCCTTATCACCCTCTACCTGGACTGCTTCACATGGTCCAATATCCCGCGATAGAGTCTTGTCATCCCTCCCACCTCCCATGACATGACACGACTTCACATTCCCTTTCTCGTTTCCACACCGGGCTGAACACCGATCGTCGCGCTCACCTTGTCGTTTTCCCGTTTCTCGTCATCCAGCTGGCGCTGTTTGGCCTTGAGGTCCTTCTTGAGCTGTGCCCGGGACGCCTGGAGGTCCTCCAATTCAGACCGCACACTGGCGCTGCCAGAGTCTGACCACACAACAGGTGACAAGACAAACGTTAGTTTTGTTCACGTTTTCTTAAGGGATCGCCGCCCATGCGTGATAACTTTGATGGCTTTTTACAACTCAGCATCCCTGGTCATTTTGCTGTCATCCATAGGGTAAGCGGGTCGGTGCGGTTCTCGCGTTTGGCTCTTGAATTATAGAGGTTGATAAAACAACGTGTCTTTAAAAACTCCTGAGCGGTGGATATCTATTACCGTGAATTCAGATGGACATAGGTAGATAATATAAGCTGAGCCTAGGTCAAGGTGCCGGTCCCGTAGCTCAGTCGGTAGAGCGTTGGAATCCGCGTGGTGAAAGCACGCGTTCCCAGTTACAACAGTCCGGGTTCGAAACGCGACGGGCGCTTGACGTTTATGGGCCTCCTGACAGGTATGGTTGCAGTTGGTGGCAGGCCGTAGCCAGGCGAAGTCCGTGAGGGGACCGGCCGTGCCCGACTATGTGCGCACGTTAAACTTTGGACTCAAAATTCTGCCATAGAACCGGAATTACGTGATCGGAGGGTAGAGAGCGGAGTCAACGCAACAAGCTTCGCTTAGCGGGGGCTATGTCCTTGTGAATCCTTTCGATAAAAATGTTCGGACTAAATTAATAAAAAATGTCACCAGGGGCAATTATACAACCCAGGGACCTCTGAAGGTCAAGCCATACAATACTGATCTGTCAACTCACCTGTGCCCTTAGACTTGATCGTGTTGACAAGATGCTGTAGATCAGCATTCCTCTTCTTCAGCTGTTCATTCTCCCCCGTCGCCTCGCCAAGTTTCTCAATCTCCTCCATTGCGACCGCCAACTAGATATCAACATAGAATCAGTATCATGTAACACCTCACTGTCAATCAAACGAGCAATACAAAAACACGGACTGACAGGAACGCATGTATACACATGATTTTTCCCGAACACGTTGATACATATAGCGCAGACGTCTGTCCCACAGCACTTACCTGAGCATGTTTGTAGCGCATCACGTACTGCGCTCTCAGGAGGAGCTCCCTCAGCTGTGTGCTGTCAGCTCCATCGACTGTCTGCTGATTGAGCCCGTCCAGACCAGAGTGGAGCAGTTCGAGCTGATCCTCCGACAGCTCGGTGGCCAGCTCCATTGAGAGTACCTCTGATATGGATGGTACCTCCATTGTCAGCACACTGAGTCTCAGTTATCGCACAGGTCTAACTGAAAAACTTGGTCTTCATGGTGTGTTCCTTTCACCACCTGCCAAGGATAACCACACTCTCATCACTGCCATGTGGTGTACGCTGCACATCTTTGGCTGCAGGGGACATATGTACAGACGAGTCTTGGTCAAAGAAAGCCGGACACATTTCTAGAGCTTAACCCTAGAACGCCTAGGGGGGGGGGGGTTGTATCAACCCCCCCCCCCCCTGAGGTTTTTTAGAAGTGCACGCTAAACGGCTTGTCGTAGCGGGCTGAAATTTTCAATACGCTATGGGGCAACCTTTGCGCATCTTTTGCCGAAAAAAAATTGATCGGGTCATGTCAGGTCACGAAGTTATGACGTCATAAGAGGTACAGCCTCCGGCCGGATTTTCACAAACTGAGTGCCAACGCCCGAGGTTTCCTGCCGGTGGTACGGACATCGGTTGATGGATCGTGATGAAACTTCCCATGCATGTTGGGGCAAGTATTGGCTATCATATGGTATAAGAAATTTGACCGGGTCAGGTCAGGTCACGGAGCTATGACGTCACAAGAGGAACAGCGTCCGGTACTATTTTTGAAAAACGCCCGAACCACTATTTTGCTAATTCTTGTCACCTCAATGGGAATATGCAGCAATATTAGCTTCTATAGGGAGCAAATGGACCTCCCAAATCCAAAAATACAATCAGATTTCAAAAATTTAAATTTTGATTTTTCGAATTTCTGCCGCCGACTGTAACCTTGCCGACTTCCGGCGCTCCCAACGCGCCATTTTTAGAGCTAGGGAAACGAAATACATACCAAACGATAGAGAATTGATCAAGGAACACGATAGTGAAGGTTTCAAGTCGATATCTCTCACCGTTTTGCCGCAATCGCCGCCGAAAGTTGAAAAAAGTCTATTTTTCCGAAAATTTGACCTTTGACCGGTCAAAAGTAGGTCAAATGTTGACCTAGGACCAAAAAATATACCACCAATCGCGAGATCTCGTTGAGAGCAATCCGTTGGTTTTTTCCGCTAAGCTCTACGACCTTCCGTTTCGAAACGCCAGGGGGGGGGGGTCGTAACAACCCCCCCCCCCCTGGTCGTTCGTGTTATGAGAAATGGCCTGGTCGTGCGAGGGTTAAGTGTTCAGTTCAAGTTTAGCCAATGATGTTCCTCGCAACCGGGTGTATTGACGCTCTAATTATTTTAACCTTTTCCAGGCAATGCATCGCAAATGACAATATTTTACAACCATTTAAGAACAGTTAAACATGCTTAGTAACTTTTGACAGATACCTACCTACTCTAGCAATGAAAACACTTGGGCTGTTATCAGTTCAGCAACACAAATCAATTAGGTAATTTGGTACACATCTTTTTTCTATTTCCAGTCAGGCCACGAACCTGAAATTCTGAATTTTGTAAAACTTTTGAGTTCAACTTTTTGGATTGTATTTGTAGTTAATTTACACATATTCACAAGAGAAACATGATAGTGGCAAAACAAACACAATACACACTATAAATAAAAAGCTAGGTAACAAAAGATAGGCCCTACTATTTTATGGAGGATTTGCCAGATGCCGCCATATGGTGGCACTAGCAGAGCTTGTTATATATCAATGCCAGATACAAATAACTTAACCCGGCCGGGCCCGGGGGGTAATCCCAACCACCGCAGCCCGGGGGGGGGCGTTTTTCGCCCCCCCTGTCTAACTCCGTAAATAAGGGAGCTACGGAAACAAAAGCGATACCAAACGAAAGGTCCTTACGAGACGATTCTAATGCATCTAAAATTTTTGACCTCAGGTCAATTTTCAAGGTCAGAGGTCAAGGTCAAAGGCCAAAACCGGCACATGTGTAGTGATCTCAAAGTAAGCCTTCTAGAGGACGGCAGGCTGCATCAAACCGGCAAAATTGGGTGTCAAACGAAAGAAGAGAATCTGAGGATTCTGAAAATGTGCTCCAAATCAAAGGTCAAGGTCAAGGTCACGCTCAAAATTGACCTCAAACTTGGCACTT
Organism: Amphibalanus amphitrite; assembly: GCF_019059575.1. Lineage (NCBI taxonomy): Eukaryota > Metazoa > Arthropoda > Thecostraca > Balanomorpha > Balanidae > Amphibalanus > Amphibalanus amphitrite. The sequence goes on along the minus strand of NW_024881543.1, from coordinate 1,012,869 downwards.
TTTCGCACATCTTGCGTGCTAACTTCCAAGATGTTTTGAAATGTTTTGAGGCTTATCAGTTCCCTATTTGTGGTTCATCTTACGATACAAGGCTGCTCAAAGGTCAAGGTCACAGAAGAGTATCCCTGCTAGAGGCTATTTCACTGATTCAAGTTAGTAATAATAAATAAGACAATTTTGCCATCCGGAAGCTCTAAATGAAGGCTTAGAGGAAAATAGATGCCAGATTCGTGATCAGCGGGTACAAATCCATCATAAACGACCTTTCATGTGTCAAGGTCAACCAGAGGTCATTCGAGGTCACATGAGGTCAACATGAAACTTGACCTTTTCCGAACAAAATATATATCATTCGACGCGGCTTGACAAGGCGAATGCGATGGTACCACTGCCGGAGCTCTAGGACCATTTTTGTCGAAGTTATTTGCGAAAAACTAAAACCACATTTCGGGGTCGTTGACCTGACCTCTGACCTCAGGTCACCAAAACTATTTTTCTATTTTTCTCTAGGTCAAACGCTACACAGCCGTGCTCGTAATTTGTATTTATCTCTAAAACTCTATTTTTAGCAGCTATTTGAAGTTTGCGTCTGTGACGCCGAAGTTTGCCGTGCAGGGGTCTAGAAAAATGGACCTTGTGACGTCATTAAGGGGGCTAGGTCCCAATTTTTTACTTCAGAAGATGTCAAATTGATGGGAGAAAAGGTACTGAAAGTTTCGCCTTCCTATCCCTAAGCGTTCGGGAGTTATCGCAAATATTCGCCAGGGGGGGCGAAAAACGCCCCCCCCCGGGCCCGCGAGGTTGATATCTATCTTTAGATTTTTCTGAGTGCCATTTTATGTGTTCATATCCATCTACCACAGTGATTATATCAATAAACCACATGGCTATCGTACGTCTCCAGCTGGCCAGCCAGCTAATTTTATCCAGTTGTTAGTAAGGCCCAAAAAGACCAGAAGAAATGTGTCAATTTCAATTTCGGTTATTTTTGCCCTCCGGAAGCTTAACCCAAGGCTAACGCTAACCTGAACCAAACCACAGGTCAATTTCAGTCCCACGCACAAGGGGGAAAAGCTCAAAAAATTGAGCGCTCAAAAAATTGAGCGGGCCCCATTATGAAGGAATAGGCGAAACGATGGTATTTTAAAATGCCTTTAGCGTCACACTACGGCAAATATCGTATCCAAATAAGGTATCAATGGCAAGAGAGAGCAACAAGGTTTCTTCTCGAACACTCGCCGTGATAATTTATATCGGTGTTTTTGGAAAGAAAATGCCCTAAAGACGCTCAACTTTTTGAGCGTCACTTGTCGTTCGGGACCGCGATACTCAATAAATTGAGCGCCACGACAGACGACAGTCAGCTGGCGCTCAAAAAATTGAGTGCCGGCCAGCATCTACACTCAATTTTTTTAGCGTTCTCCGCGACAGGTGAAGCCGGTACTGGCTGCCATTTTTGATGTTATGTTCGTTGAAATACGTTAAACTGAGTTGAAACAGAAATGCAGGAAGTTGAATGCTACGTGGTACCTAAACTTTTCACAAACCCATGGCATCATGTCACATTTTCCGCTAGTAGTTTTATCGGTCGCCTTTCGGATTCGGCACACCTCAAATAATTATACAGGGCTTGAATAATCCGTATGAATACTGTATTGATATTCTCTGACTGTACTGGGAGAAGGGAATACGTGAATACAGAAAGATATCCACCCACGCTTGAATATTGGAGAATTATAGCAGGAAAAACTGTATTGCCACGGTTACAACTTACAAGAAGGCCATCGGCCGCAAACAAACAAAAATACTATACAATGTGGGTTAGATTCACAAACATCATCAAGTGTGGAACACAGAGACGAGCAAAACAACATCACATTATCGCATGCATTGCCAGCCCGACCACATTGGAACCGGGTGACCTGCGACCGGAACCTGCGTCTTGCCAGCATACATCACAAAAGCAGGAGGCAGTGTCGTACTGCTTTGATCCAAAATATGCCATATAACAAATGATATAAACGACCTAAGCTCGGACTAAGCTAATCATTATCAAATCCTTAACATGTAAGGGACGAATGGAAACATCGAGTCTCAGACCAGCAGTAGCAACCATCACAGTGGCAACATCACAAAGAACACGCGGTATTATCAGACAGCCGTTTTGTTATTTGGCTACAGGCGGCGACGGCGTGGTTGCAGACCAGCTGCGAGGTAGCGGCGTGCGGGCAAAAGGCGCGGGCACACCTCCATGTGGCCGTAAGGACAGTGCGCGGTCGGCGTCGCATAGTGGGCGGCATCGGGCTGTCCCGGGGCCGTCGAAGCCGCACAGGTTGTCGGCGCATGTGGGCGCGCGCGGTCACCACGGCCGGCTGCTCACCGCCAGCACAGACTGCGCAGCGTCGCCGCTCCGCCGGCCAGAACACGCAGACAACCCTTCTTGCAGTCGCACAACACGTCGCCAAACTCATTCACCTGCTCCACCATGTTGTTGATGTCACCGAGTCGTTCAAGTTGTGGCTCGCGCCGTCGAGCATGACCTGCCCGATCGGACACGGGTCAGCGGCTTCTGCTCCAGCGAAGTCTTCAGCTTGGTGACGTCTTGCTGATCTCCACAAAGGCTGAGCAGATGACCTTACCCACAGGGACGGCCGACGTCCTCGCCAGCGACCGCTTGGTTGTGCAGACCTGCCAGAAAAAGAAAAGCAGTTTGGTGATCTCAAACGATTTTTTCTTTATGCAGTGGAACAAAATGGAAAATATGTCATACAACAGGAACTAAAAAAAGATGCAGCCTAGGTCGTCTAAGAAATGGGTGCAACATTGATAAAATTCTTCATTGAATGAATTCTGCAAATGCTTTTGAGTTTTGATAAAATGTGTGGTGATTATAAGGAGACCACTTAACTATAAAATTGCTCAGGATTCCTTATCTGGACCTGTCAAAAAATCCTGACTGCACACCAACAATGAGCATTAAATCCGAAACCTCTACCAGGTACCTAGGGATAATTAAATTCTGATTCAGGAAAATATTTCACATCATACAAATAAAAACCTTTACTATATTGAAACTGAAAATGTGATGCCGATCCAGTGACCTAAGGGTCTCAAAGTATAATAATGAATTAATCTATTATAAATTTGATGGTGACTGTCGACTGGCGTCTGGCGGCCTAGACCTTGAGGCTTGAAAATGGCCTTCCTTTTCCGTTGACTCCGATCCTCCAGATGGAAATGATATAAAGGATCATTTTTATCTTATTTCATATGAGCCAGTCAGCAAAGTGGCTATCCTGTTTCAGCATTCACACACACAATAGTTGACTGTCAGTCTCTCATGCTGTCAGTGTTGTGAAGTAACGAAGGAGTTGAGTTTTGTTGATTATAAATTGTGATGTTATGTAAAGGACTGGAAAATGAATGTGAAAACTATGGAAACATATTGGCAGAGTATTGTCACTTACTATCAGGACATATGGATAGAGAATACATTCAAATTAATAAGAAATGCCAAATATCAAGGTACTCAATCACTGATAGGAGTGGACTATCATATGTTTTAATGTCAATTATATGAAAGTTAAGACTGAAACTACCTTTTACCTCATCATACCTAATGAAAAATTGTGTGAAGAAAACATTCACAGCCTCTTTGAAGCACTTAGACCACTAAAAAACAAAAATTTTCACGTAAATATGTTGTGTCTCCTTCCTTCAAAACATCATATCGGATGGCGCCACTTTCGTCGACAGTTACTTATCTGCACGCAAATCGAGGAAAACGTGAATTGATTGACGTTTACGTGTTTCCAAATTTAAAATCACAGCATATTCAAACTTTTCAGTGTACCTTTTAACATCTAAATATAACTAAAACGATAAAGACTTACCTTCAACACGAGGACGACGACAACCACGCGACCGGAGACGTCGCGACGAAGTAAACAAACGGCGCCGCCAAATGAAAACTATTCTCCGATATGAGTAATGTGAAATTGAGTCGCAATCATTTTGGGTAGTATGAAAAATGCTCATTCCAACAGAACCCTAGTAAAAAAGGTGAATGGACAAAAAATAACTTTTATTTCGACATAAATATTGGCCTGTTTTTAAGTCATCCTGGTATGCCGTAAGATTTCGACCTATAAATTGGTGTTCCCCCAATCATTGAAGCTTGAGCAGTGAAAAATATGAAAGCCTAATCTGTTTTGCATCATTAGTGATTCTCCTAGGGTGTTGCCATTCCTCCCTAGGTGTTGCGAGTTGCTTTTGCAAAACGTGTTCCTGAAACGGCTCAATTTTTTGAGCCCTCAGCATTACGCCTATGGGAGCCTCTGACGTCACACGCTCAATATTTTGAGCGCTCAATAATTTGAGCTTTTCCCCCTTGTGCGTGGGACTGATTTCAATTTGGAGGACACAGGAGGAAAGGGTGCAAACCATTGTAATCTAAATCAATGCTACCGTCTAACAAATATAATCCAACCTAGGGCACTTAAGAGTCAATCCAGCCGTTTTATGTTGAGAAATGTCTATAACACCTAAGGATAAAACCGATGAGCACTCGTTATTCAAATCATGGATTAGGTATTCCTGGATTGGACACTCCGCCGATTTTCCGACCACCCGGCGGCGGCGGCGGATTTCCCGACGGCGAGGGCGCTGGCGTTATTTTAGCATTGCGGGCTATGGGCGGAGCGTGTCTTTTTGTATACTTTTGTCGTTTATTACTTACCTGTAACCGATTTTGATGAAAATTTTTGTGAACCTGGTAGAACAGGTGTTGAGGAATGTCATGGAAATATTCTTTTCCCAGTTTCGATATAAGAAGTTGCTTAAATTCTGCTGACAAGTGAGGGTTCGTGATTACAGCCGAAGAGCCAATGTTAGAATAAAGTGAAGTTTTATGCGATAACATGAAAATAAGTTGATATTTGTATTAAATCATCAATAGGAACTTGTTTGACTGCCGAGGAACGATGATATTTGATGATAAATTGCATCGGCAAGTCAAGAATACCGGCTCAGTTTATGGGCATCAGGTAATGATTCCGTATGTGATAGTGACTAAATGGAGCCATAATAATTATAAGAAAGAACTTAAAATATGTGTGAAGTCTCTTAAATCGTGTCTTATGAGCTAAAGTTCGCTAATTTCGCCATCCATTACCGCGTTTTTAGCACGCACGCCAATGCGGCGGCCGCCGGCGCACTCGCCGCCGATGTTTCGGAGCTCCGCCACCAGGGCGGCCGCTTGGTCGCCGGCGCTAGTGTTGGGGAATAGGGAGTGTCCTATCCAGGAATACTTCATCCATGTTCAAATGGCGTATTTACAAATTGCAACCGAGCTCCGCCGTGGGGTAGGGTGGGCAGGGGTTTTCGCACTACGGCTGCGGTTGAACTACCGTCTGTGGTAGAAACTTCAGGACAATGGCGCGTTTCATACGAAATCTGGCGCAATGTTTGTTTGCTTCTGAACTTGTACTGTGAATCCTTGAAGTGGGAGTGTTTCAATAACAATTTGTGGATTATTTGGGTTTCTTTATATAAACATAGAATAGTATTATGAAACATTGTGTGGAAACTGATATGATCAATTACTTAGTTTGGGAATTGATACACATTTTGTAGAGATTTGTCTGGCAAATGGTGTAACAAACCTCAAGCCTATCATGATCTGAAGCTGTTGTAAGTGAAACAAATCAAAATTGCTTTGATGTTACATAGTACCTTGTTGGAAAGACTGGAGCATGGTTCAAGATGATGTGTAAAAATTCAAGATTTGTGCGAAAGCTTGTGACTGAAGAACGAAAACAGTTCGATGTGATGGCTCAATCAAACTTGGAAATGGACGACAAAAGTAGAGTTTCAGCGTTCCAGCATGTGAGAATAACTTCAGAAATTCATAGTTCTTGTAGTATTGCATTCTTTTTATGTACAGTTATAGGTTTTGTTAGGGTATTTCAAATTCATTGTGTCAGTTGAGATATAGATGGATTGCGGAAAATTTTAGAATCATTGCATGGTACTGGTAGCTAGGTACTTGTTTGGTAAAAAGGTATGTGATGAATGCCATGAGAAGGTTTTTTATGATTCAATATATGGTCGTTGTTGTACCTACAAAAATGCAAGCTTACTAGCAACTAGTTTCTGAATCAAATCGAAAGTATATTTTGCCATGAATGTAAATATGTACCTGCAAAGTATGTCAATAAATTTGTGTGATGTTGACCAGAGAGTTTTATCATCTGGGCATTTATGTCACTTCTTACATTAGGTGTTAAGCATAGTAATTTCGGATGAACTTTGTGCCAATATCTTCAATGCACAATGTATGTAGCATGTCTACAACCCTCACTGATCCTGCTATAGCTATAGGCATTTGGCACCAGCTTGACCAAGGGCATGAACTTAACAGTTGCACAACCTTTTGTCATGTACCACCAGTCACTTTTTTACTTAAGGTGCACATAGCACTAGTGCACACAACAATGTGCAGAGGGCCTACACAAAAACAACATGATTAGTGTGCACTATGAACAGCATTGTACCCTGATTATTTGAATATTTTGATCACTCAACAGTCAGCAGTCAGGAGATAATTATTGAATATCACATTTATTATACATCACTTGTCAAACAAGAGCATGATGACACACATTTTGACAAGCAATCATGGTAGTATTCCAATAAGTTTGACAGTCACCTCTAGAGGTGGCAAAAGATGAAAATTTTTGGAACCAGACTCGAACCAGACCCGGCTGGACATTTCTGGAACCAGTCGGACCCGGTCTTAGTTGGAATCGGAACCAGTTGGACCCGTTCCCCAAAAGTCAATTAATACAAACTACTTGTAGGTATCATTAGTTGCATTATGTAAAACAGCCTATTTCCCACTGGGAATACTCATGAGATACTGTGTGCAAAGAAACATTCACTTCATATTTTGCGGTAATGTGTAGTGTGCAAGATGTATAGTTAATGGTAGGACCCGGTTGGACCCGTCAGAAAAGTTCCAGGAACCGGTCTGGACCCATATGGGTCCAGACTGGTTCTTTGGACCGGGTCCTCGGGTCCACATTTTGCCACCTCTAGTCACCTCCCTGGGCGTCATTTTTCCAGGAAGGTACCTCTGCAGGTGTTGTGGTAGGCTAGGTTGAATTGGGTTAAGTTAGGCGAAGTAAGGTGGTTAGGACCAGGTCAGACCGTAAGGCCTGGTCAGGTTGATTTTAATCTTTCATTCTAATTTGAAGTAGATACCTATTACCTATGTTTTTGCTCAAGCCTGAATTTCATTAGGTAATGAGTTAATTTTGCTTTGCTTTTATCTGTCTTGTTTTGTGTTTTTGTCCCTTATATTTTGCCCCATAGGCAAGGGTGGAGCTTTTCCAGGGAAGGTGGTGGAGCATGATTGGAGGCGCTCAACCAGACGGCATAGGAGGGCACGGTTTCTGAACGCGCACTGATGCCTGATTCAAGCCACGCTGTCTTCATGCGGGGCGGCGCCAGGGGCGTAGCCGAGGGGGGGGGGGCCATAGGGGCCATGGCCCCCCCCCCCTCCCTGGAGCCCAAAAGGGCCCCCATCGCGGTGTCATAAGTACGGCAAGGGCACAATAAAAGTAGCGTTTTTTAATTTATTTGGGCCCCCTCCAAAAATAGTGGATGAAATCCGATGAATTTTTGGATTTTGAGGGGTTTACCTTGGGCCCCTGTAAGTTTGGCCCCCTCCTGGAGGAAATCCTGGCTACGCCCCTGGGCGGCGCGCTACTTAAAAGTCACTAAAAGAACGGGAAGTGATGCCAATAGAACCTTCAATCATTCTGGGCTAACGCTTATGACTTGGAAAAAGTCGCGATCCCAATTCAATCGAAAACCTGTGGGCTCTTGTTCAGCAGGAGGTGTATGAAGAGCCACCCGCCATAAGCACTGCTCAACCGCAGGCACAGGTTTAGACGGCGTTGGTCCGCATAAAAGCCAGTGTGCTGGAGAATCCATTGGCTGAAATGCTCCAGAACATTCATCACTGTGTTTTTATGAAAGGTGGCTACAAGCTCAGTTAAAAGAAAATGTACCAGATTGTTTTGCTTTTTAATTACAGCGGGAAGAAAGGTGTCCGGATAATTTCGTTACACCCCCCGTAATGTTCAAATGATTGCTAAATTCGAAATCAGCTCCAAAAACTAGCCTAGAAACATGTTAAACTCGAAAAAGGGACCGAGGTCATCAAAGGTCATTGAGCTGACCTGACCTTCAGGTGACCTTGACACCCACCCTAATGCATGGGACCAGCATCATATCACATGTTTCAACGCTTGAAACCACGTGAAAACTGTAACCGCGCGGCTAATGCGAGCCGACATACGCCGAATCGCAATTCGGGCCAAACATGGTCTCGAGAAATAGGTCACAGGTCAAAGGTCATTTGGGTCAGGGTCATGAAATTTTCAGGGTAGGTGTAAAATTGATAAAATCGGGGGTATTGAAAGTTTCGTCGTGATCGGACGGTTTTTACGCGAGTTACTCACGAAAAACCGATAAAGCGCACCCAAAAAGGCAGAAATATGCACATGCGATATCCTATACTGCGAAAAAAAGGTGCATCATTTTTTAACGTAGCCGACAAATTGTAATTACCCTAAGCTCAGGCAGATGTATGGTAGAAAATCCCCTAAGTGAAATACACTACGGCGGAAATAAAATACCCTACGGCGGAGCTCGGTTGCAATTTGTAAATACGCGTTCAAATGGAATGCATCCCAATGTTTTGTAACGGCTGCGTCATTAATGCCCTTTGTTTGATGTTCGTGAAGTTCGTGAATCTGTAGATTGTGGATAAATATCAGAATTTCCCTATATTTTTTTAAAAGGAATTTAAATAAATTGTGATTGAAAGGGAATGCCGGAATGCCCTTTGTGAAAATCGGCCTATCATTTGATTGACTGGAAAGAAGGAACAAAAATACCTCATTAATTCCTAGGTAAACGGTCTCCTTTATCTTTTATATTTGGTCTCAAATCGTGCTGACGCCAACATATTCTTCCAATCGTCTATATACGGCTAGACGCCAGACCGCAGCAGGTTTGGACAGTCTCCATCTCCAACTACAAGCCGCCATCGCTACTGGTCGGCCTGTGTTCTGTCTTGGTGACTTTAACGTGAACCTCCTGTGTCCCTCTGCTCCAAGCACGCGTCTATATACATCTGTTTTAAGTGATCTTAACCTCTCACAGCTCATCAGTTCCCCTACTCGATTCAATCCACCCTCCACTCTCGATCATATCATCACAAGCCTGCCCATTTCGGAATGCTCGGTAACAATACCTCCGGTGCCCATAGCCGACCATATGACTATCTTGGCCCGCGTTCCACTCCGTCGTCATAAATCACCGCGCCAGTCTTTTCAGATCCGCCCCTGGCGAAAAGTTAACTGGGACGCGCTGTGTCTGCATCTGTTACAGGCCGACTGGCAACCTCTGTATCGGGCGGAGGGGATCGAAAGCAAATTAGAGGAATTCATGAAAGTATGGCTCAGCGCTATTGATATTTACTGTCCAACTAAAACTGTGACGCCGCGCCGTCCACACTGTCCTTGGGTTGAAAATAACCCGGAACTGCGAGAGATCATGGACGAGCGGGACCGTGCTTTTACAATCTGGCGTGCATCTGGTGCAGAGTCTGATCTGTCAACGTACCGCCACCTTCGAAACCGTGTCAAGCGTCTTCTTGCCAAATCCAAGCGGGATTACTTGTGTTCTTCAATGCTATCGGACCGAACAAATTTTTGGAGGAACATTCGAAACTTCGCCATACGCCCAGGGACTGACAGCTCCTCCGAACCTTTAGGGACTGAAAAAGCCGACGAATTCAACCGCGACTTCGCCTCGGTTGGTCCCCGCATTGCCACAGAGCTGAAGGAGCGTCATATTGGCAACGACATGCCTGATATCTCACACAAGCCGCCCCGTGTCATCTCCACAAACCTGATCCTACATCCTGTGACACTTCCCGAGCTTTCCAAATATCTGAATGAACTATCCTCTTCAAAAGCCGTCGGTGTCGATGGTGTACCATTGATTGCTATTAAAAACTGTTTTGCCGTTCTAGGACCACATCTACTTCATGTCATCAATGCGTCGATTGTCAACCGTGTCTTCCCGGCCGCTTGGAAAATGGCATTAGTGGTACCAATCCATAAGTCAGGACCGCGCCATGTCGCGAACAACTTTCGGCCTATTTCCATTCTACCAGTTCTCTCGAAACTGTGTGAAAAAGCAGTGTGTGCACAGCTCTCCGCGTATTTTGTCAAATGTGATTTGTTTTCTCCCTCACAATACGCTTACAGGCCGTGCCACTCGACCGAGGACGCCGTCCTTGATGTGACTGAGTGGACTTCGCGACGAGTCGATGATGGACATGTGGTAGCAATCACGTCATTGGATTTAAGCAAGGCTTTCGACAGTGTTGATCACAGTGTGCTCCTGATGAAACTCCAGTGGTACGGTGTTGACCCGACCTGGTTCAAAAGCTATCTTGTAGGGCGACGACAGATGGTGAGGGGCGGCTCTCTTTTCCTTCCTCTATCCCATGGGGTCCCACAAGGATCCCTCATTGGTCCGATTCTCTTTAGCATCTTTACAAACGACCTTCCATCCTATCTCCCCCACGGTCGTTTGGTATCTTACGCCGATGACACCCAGCTACTTGACTCAGCACATCCAGACGACCTATCATCTCTTAAATCACGCCAGGAGAACTCTCTCCTAGCCGTTCAGTCTTACTTTACTGCAAATTCACTAAAAATGAACCCCTCAAAGACCACTCTCTTGCTAATAGGTACCCCCAATTCTCTCAAGAAGACAACATCCTTTCATCTGAACTTTCATGACTTCATTCTAAAGCCCTCCTCGTCCGTTAAAATCCTTGGAGTTACCATCGATAGCAATCTAACATGGGAAGCTCATATATCCACCGTTGTTAAAAAGTGCAACTCCTTTCTTTTTTGTCTACACAAAATCCGCCATCATTTAAATGCTGATGCCCGTCAACTACTTATCCAGGCACATGTGTTCCCCTTAATCCTTTACTGTCTTTCCGTCTGGGGAGGAGCCACCGCAAACCGTCTGGGCCGCGTGCAGAAAGCTCTTAATTTCGCTGCGAGGATCGTCACGGGAGCGCGGCGTAGCGACCATATATCTCCGATTCTAACAGCATTAGGCTGGCGCACTGTCTCAGAGTTAGTTAACCGTCGCGACTGTATGGCCATACACCGGGCCTTGAATGACCTCCGCGCTCCTACTGCCACCCGCGCACTGTTTTCGTACCGGGCTGATGTCAGTGCGCGAACGACGCGCGCCAGCAGTACGGGGGTATGTAGGGATCATCTATGCGATTTGTCATTTCATGTTGTCATTTTCATTTATATTGTCACCGCCTTATTAATCAATCTGTTACCTGTTGTCAATTGCGCGTCAAGTTTGTTTGTTATTTGTGGCCTCAACCTTCCTAGTAACCGCTGTGCCATACGCTATAGAACGTGTGTGCAAAGGTCACGGCGGCACCCCTGAGGCGGCCGCTGCCCGTACGTTTAGGAACCCATTGTCGTGACATCATGACTGTGAACGGCTGCAGGGCGAGTTGGTGCGTCACCGTAGATGAGAAGCTCCGGGCCGCTGGGCTCATTGCTGAGCGGTGGCGCGGCCGGCGGGCCGCTGGACGCAGTACCGTGCGGCTGCACAGTCGTAGAGGCGGAGGACTGCTGCGTAGGCTGGTGTGGCGTCTCTTCCGGAGACGCAGGCTTGCAGCGGTCGATGTTGCTGGTTGGCGTCAGTCTGGGAGCTGGCGAGGAGGTCCGGTAGCGAACGAAGTCGGCTGAGTAGAAAGCAGGCCTGTGCTTCCGGTTGGATGGTTCGCTGGCGACTACCGGCTGTTTGTTGGGTGGAGCTGGCGTCGGTTGGGCAAGTCCACTCGGTGGATTGCGGCGACGTGTGCTGAGCGGGGCGTCAGCGTCGATCTGGTGCTGCTTGGCAGTCTTCGTGTTCCGCACGAAGAGAAGTGTTGTGGCAGATGCTTTCGCCCGGCTGCACGGAGGTTCGCAGCGGCGGGCCTTGTTGCCGAAACGTTGGTGGTACCTGCAGACAGAGCTGTCTGGGTACGTCGGCGTCGGAGGGCGTGACGGGAGAGGCGTCTGACGGTCGCGCTGATGAGTCCGGTCGCGGCGGAAGAAGCTGCACGGCACTTTGCAACGGCGTGCCCTGGTGCCGAATCGCTCTGCAGCCGTCGCTCGGGCTGACGCTGCACCATTGCAGCCTCAGCCGATACTACGGACGACCCGCTCCGGCCGCGTCATACGACCTCCGGTAAGATATCGCCATGTCACTTTTGTCCGCGACATGTCTGGCGAGGGGGTACTGTAGGGATCATCTATGCGATTTGTCATTTCATGTTGTCATTTTCATTTATATTGTCACCGCCTTATTAATCAATCTGTTACCTGTTGTCAATTGCGCGTCAAGTTTGTTTGTTATTTGTGGCCTCAACCTTCCTAGTAACCGCTGTGCCATACGCTATAGAACGTGTGTGCAAAGGTCACGGCGGCACCCCTGAGGCGGCCGCTGCCCGTACGTTTAGGAACCCATTGTCGTGACATCATGACTGTGAACAAAGGTCGCGGTAGGGGCTCTCCCGGCAGCCGGACGGTGACTCATACGCTAAGCTTGTTTCTCGCCGCGCCTGCGGGCATATTGGTGTACTGTCTATCGTCCGCATTTTATGTACAATAGTGAAATATGTAATTTTGTAAATACACTCTTCTACTCATCGGCGCAAGGCTTTGGAGGAAAACGGAAGACGAGGAAGCGAGGGCGACATGAAGAGCCCCGGTGGCTGACGAGTGCTCGTAACAGAACACGCTTCCCGATCACCACGATCGGGTGATGTAAACTGGGACGACCATCTCTCCCCTAAGTTTACAGGTACTTGAGTTACCTGGTTTTCGCCTCAGTATGTCGCGGCGAAGTTTCTCCTACAGAGCGGCCGCAACTTGGAACCGCCTGCCGCAACAACTTAGGTCTTCTCGCACCCGTGCCCGTCTCACGGCTATGCTCGATGAACATGCACTGCCCTGAAATTTGTATCGTCTAGTCGTCAATTTCGTCTTTGTCTCTGGTCACTCGTTCTCTGTTCTTTCTGTTGCACATGTACTTACTGATGTTACTGAACCTAACACGGATCGCACAATAAGCCACACACGTGGAATGATTCGTTAAATATATGAATATATGAATATGGAAATATATATGAATAAAGATTGCAATGGGTTGCCTGGAAAATCTTATTTTGAAGCTTGCTACCAATTAAAGGGACCCTCCCACCTTCAAAAAAGTTTATGAATTGGCATGAAAGTGATGTCGCTCGGTTCAGAAAGAGCGAAAACGAATATCTACCAAATTTCACCGAAAAATATTCACCGGTTTTCAAGATATTGGACTTTTACTTTTGTTTACTTTTTTGGGATCTCCGCTGTTTCTAGCGACTTTATTTTAGAAGTGCGGCGTTTGCGGCAGATGTTGCGCGCAAATAGCATATACCACCGCATGCTACAAAACGTTTTAGTCAAACATTTAAAAATCGTTAGATATTTGCGCTGACGTCACACATTCAGAGGGGTATTCCTAAGCATTAGCCCCTCTGAATCAAAATACTGCAATTTTGAAATTCAATATTTCCGATTTAAGGCATTTCTCGATGTTGTGGGTGCCGAAACCGGTAATTGTGAGCCAGGGACCCCATTTTGGCTATCTCAACTCAAATCTAATGTTAAGGTGGGAGGGTCCCTTTAATCAATTCAAATACCAGCTTTACTGACACCCGACCACAATAAAGGCCCAATAAATGCATAAAAGCAAGTCGCATGGGTTGATTGATATAAAGCACAACTAGGGGTTTGGGGTTTGAGTTGTTTGTTTATGTCAACTAAAGCAAAGGCTACTTGTATTATGATATCCAGACACTTTTTGAGAGATTGCATCTAGAGTTTTTTTTGTAAAAGTCGCTAGTCCTGGCGTAAACTTGCAAATTTACGCTGAAGCGAAGCTGCCAAAAAATTACTCTGTTCGACCGGCAGTTTGGCGTCAGCTGCTGTTGCGGGTGGATGTGCGTCGCTGTTTTTAGTGCTATGATTTTGAGTACCAGGTGACATATTGATATACTGATTCAGTGTTACACCGAAAGTAATGTCAATCAGTGTGTGAAATCGTTCTTTGACTTTTATATCCGTGAATGAAGGAAGTGCTCGTGGCTTTAGTGTGCGCCATTACTGCCACCTTTTGACAGCACTGCGTGAAGAAAATAAAAGTCAAGTGGAAAGAGCTAATAACTGTTGAAAATGTTTTGCCCTTGCACTTTATCAAAAATGAAGCAAGGTTTGTGTATGCTGTTGGTGCTAATGGGCTGCTACGTGTCTGTAACACATGGAGATGGATTGGGCTGTGAACGGACTGCTCGAGCTTTCGCCAATCTCCATCTTCCTGTTCTTGACATTCCTCAGACAGACATCCCAGGTAAGCAGGACCTGCTTACATGTTTTGTGTAGGTGGTGCAATACTTTGCTACAGCTTTTCGTTTTTGTTGCTTTAACTATTGTATGGTGTATGTATACCGTAAAATGGGGTGTTAAGGGACAGTGGGGTGTTAAGGGACAGTCGTGTGGGAAAAACTTTGAGTCATAATAACTTACTAATTTGAGAAGGTTAAATAAAAACTTGAGTGTGGTAGTTGACACTGTTTTGTTCTTGACTATAGGACAAAATGGCATGATTTTTCATGCAAATGATTTGGTTCAAAAATGGTTTTGAAAATCATGCTACATTTTCACAAAATTGGAACATCTCCAAAACTCTGTGTGTACCACAGAAACTAGTAGGTGTGCAGGGAAAATAAATGCATAGGTGTATTGTCACATGTATTGCACATGTTTCCTGAAAAACTTATACAAATCCACCCATTTGTTCTTCCTCTTTTCCAGATACATGCATATTTTGGGGTGGAAATGGGGTGCTATAGGACAGGGAAGAAAAAAATAAAAATTAATATCCAAATTTAATTTTATTCAATTTTCTTTCAGTAGGCATGCAAAACACCAAATTCCACATAAAATACTGGCAAGTTCATGCTTCTATCTCTAACACATCTCAACTTACCTTATAATTAGCACATTTTCCCGAAGCATAAACTGCATTACATGTAATTGACTAAAAAGGAAATTAGTGGTGTATGAACCTGACTTGTTTTGTGACAGAATATGCAAAACACTTCCATAAATAAATTGTGTGCCCTTTCACACACTAACTATGGGCATTTGATAACTATTTCTTGGAAAAATATAGGTGTCCCTTAACACCCCACATTGGGGTGCTAAGGGACAGTGAGGAAAAATAATAAAAAATAATATGCAGGTATACATTTTTAAAATGTTAATGTAGCATGCATGAAAAGCACCAAATTCCACATAAAATGGTGATTATTTGATGCTTCTATCTCCAACCCTTCTTGAGTTATATAACAAAACACCTCAAAACTGTCCCTTAACACCCCATTTTACGGTACTCAGAAAGAGGTAGGTACAGCCCACCGCTAAAGTAATGTAGGGTTTTACCAATCTCAACGGTTGGCTTTGACTGGCGATTGTTTAATGCAGAGTGATTGAAAAGAAGATGTCAATAGCTAAAGTTGCAGGTGCAAGGGTAACGATACATATAAGCTACATTTAAAGTTTCATTGTAGTCTGGTTAATCGTTCCTAAGCTTCAGAAGCAGAACATACCCATGACTAGATATATATTGAGTAACTGAAACCCAACATTACTTCTGCTGTGGACTCTACATCATAACTCCTTTTGTTTGAGTGATGCACTTGTTATACCTTGCTTACTGCTCATAGTTCTTCCATAGAGAAAATAGAACCTACAGTTATGGTGTCTATTTTATTTATAAATGGTGTGAAATATTATGCAAAGTTTCTTATTAAGTGTAACAAGTGACTGTGTTAGTCTAATCACATAGGTATCAGTCAACTTATAGAGACAAAATGTTTTGTTTGTTCAGGTCAAATAGCTAGCCCAAGCATGTAACATGAAAACAAGGTCTGTTTTTTTTTAACAAATAGGTACAGAGGGTCTTGAAATGGACATTCAGGGACATGGTTGGTCCCCCCATCCCCCCCCGAAAGTCTTTTGTCTTCCATGTATTGGATGTCACTCCTGGAATGGAAGGAAGCTCAAAATGTGCACATGCTAATTACAAGAACTAACAGTGCTTGTTGACACTGTCATCTCATTGGTTTTGTAATCCATAATATAGCTAGGAAATCATTATCATAATGGTTATGAATTGGCTCAATAACATCAATGTATTTCATTTATCTCAGTGTTTGACTCTTGTCAGATACTGTCATTTTGTGCTGGTAGCTATAGTAAGTGGCATGTGCACTCTAGAGATATGGGCCATAGGGTGGGCCAGGGTGACTGCCACTCTACCAATCACTACCTTTTGCACAGAACTATCAGCAGCATCCAAGGCAGGGTTTAACATAGAAACCTGATGCAATGGAGTATCAGACAGCATGAAGTAGTGCAGAGATAAGGTTAAGTTTAATTAGGATGCAGAAATAAATCACTTCCTGATGGCTGCTGCTCTATTGTAAGGAAAGGAAATGAAGGTGGCATTGTTATTACCAACCAGGATTACAATTAATGCACACTTCATCAGTGAATGATCAATGAGGACACTTCAATCAACACTCCCACCAGGGCGTCTAGTAACCAAAATTACAATAAATTCTAAGGTGTTGGAAGCTCTTTTATGAGCATTGGCCGACTTTCACAAGTGATATTGTCTTCAAGACTTAATCCTGCCATCGCAGCATTGTGAAATCTCAAACTTTTTGGGTTGTAGAGTCTGGCTCAGTTTCCTAGGTCATTGCGATGATTTGCTTCAAATCACGGACAAGTGCCGGAATGGCCGGCTTAAACCAAAGTTTTGATGGCCCAAGTTTCTCTGTTCCGTCTCCATTACCTCTTAGGTACTAAGAAAGGTAACACCTCAGACTGGGGAATGGGTTGTTGATGGGTATTGGTTAAAGGGACAGTATCATCGAAAAAAAAATCAATGTATGGAGCTGATTTTTTTTTTTACTAGCATTTCTTATTTTCCTGAATCAGAAAAACATAGTTTGAGGACCGAACTCGGTGAAAAATATTGCAACCACATTTCATTTTCATGATTCATTTTCATGAGCGAACCACCACTATACAAGCATGGCCGCCATTTTGGAAGCATGCAAAATTACTACAGAACTGGCGCAGATAATACATTATTGACGCTACGCTTACGCGGTCGTTCTTCTGATTGAGTTGTCCTTAGGGAGAGGTAGCCTTAGGTATTGCCTATAAAAATATCACGTGACAATTGGAGGGAGTGACAGTTGGACGTGACAATTGACAATGGGAGAAAATATCACGTGACAATCACGTGATAAACGTCATAAATTGGAGGGAGATTGTGATTCAAGCTGGAGGAATTCCTTAAATAGTAGAAAATGTAAAAACATGACCTTATTTCCTCGATAATTGCCAAAACTAATGCTGTACAAATATATACTTTATTTGAAAGAATGTAATATTTCGACCACAGGTCTTTTTCAAACAGTTTCAAATTAGAAAAGAATCTTTTCATCTTTTCTAATTTGAAACTGTTTGAAAAAGACCTGTGGTCGAAATATTACATTCTTTCAAATAAAGTATATATTTGTACAGCATTAGTTTTGGCAATTATCGAGGAAATAAGGTCATGTTTTTACATTTTCTACTATTTATGAACATGTTCCTCGCACAAGCACTAACCTCATTAAAGAATTTGGAGGAATTCCTTAGTTGAGCCGCTAGAATCCGAAGGAAACAGCGGAAATTGCCTACGACTATTTAATGAATTTAACGGTGATTAATAAGTGCAAAAAACGTTTTGGCTTTATAAAATTTGATGAAATGACCAGGGTAAAAGTTTTATTACTGGCGGTCAATTCAAAACGGCGCAAACATTTAAACAGTGAAGATAGTGAAGCACGATTCAAAGTGTAGTACACCTTTCGTACTTTGAGCGGCGATAGCGGGATAACGGTGTGGAGCTTCGAGGATCGGTCTTCAGTTCCCGGACCAGAAAGGTGGGGCCTATGCAATGTCAAATTTCATCAAAATGGTGATACTGTCCCTTTAATGGAGTTGTGCGTCGAGTCGACAGGTGACGGTGGTTAGTTCCGCCGCCCGCGAGCCGGGCGCCGGGAGCACATTTCTGCGGCAGCCTGTGTGTGCCGGTCGTTTTGTGAGACCGTCAGCGCGGACCTCTCCATTGTGGCCGGCAGGTGGTCTTCCGACCGGACTGAGCCCGGCCCAGCCGCCGATTGGGCTGTTTCCCAAATGAATGCGCCTCATAGAGTCGCTCGGCTGGACGGGCCAATGATGCGTTTAGCTGATGGTCGGTGATGGTCCCTTTGAAGGGCCGCCCTATCCATAAATCAGTGGTCACAGGTAGGAGGGGTGGCCGGCGCCGGATTCCATCGGCCCCGGTCTCGGCCGGCACCCGTCCCTCCCTGCGGCCGCTCGGGGAGGACGGCCGGATGTGGCCCCACCGCGGCGCTCCGCCTCCCCTCCCCTCCCCCTGGGCCGAGCGGCAGGGTGACTGGTGAGCCGCCGCTCCGGCCCGCACTGACGCCGGCCGCCTGCCGCCGCCGCCCCAGCCGCATTCCTTTGTTGAGAGCTCGGCCGCGCCGCCGCACGACAGGCTCTGGTCTGCACGGGGCGGACATCACAGTACCTTTCACGTGGTCTCGATCTGGCCCCGCCAGTAGCGGCGGAACGCCTTCAATGAAAGGGGTTGGGGCACTGCCGACTTTTGGTCCCATTCTTTCCATGCAACGCCCATAGGGCTGATGTTAAAATGTGAAAATCAAAGGGGGGCAAGGTGCCCCGATACCCTCCTGTTCCGCCGCCTATGGACTCCGCAGTGATGGATGTCTGTCTACATAAACCGATGCTGTGTTGTATTCCAGACTTTCAGTATGCATATCGTACCAGTATTCAAGTAAATTTGCCCGAAATGGCAGGACAGGACAGCGCTCACTATTGCGTCTTTTTTGGGGCGGCTTGAACTTTTATTTGGTCAAAATTCCTTCAAGATAGTCACTGATCACTTTCCAAGAGACACAGCAACTTCGCTTAAGACTATTAAGAAATGTACATTTCTGTGCGACTGTATTCCTCCCATGTTGGCATGACCGCCGATCTGCCGTCGCGGCGGCGGCATTGGCCTCGAATCAGCGACTGAGCGCCGCCGCCCGCTTTAATGCCGCATCCGCCGGCCGGTGCATAGTAATCGGGCCATTAATCGGCGGCCTGGCTGCACGCTGGACTGACCGGATTGTGGTTGGTGCAGGGGCGGATGGACCGCCTGGAATGGACCGGGGTGGCTGGTGAGTCGCCTGGAACGGACCAAGGCGCCTGGTGAGCCGCCTGGAATGGACCGAGGCGCCTGGTGAGCCGCCTGGAATGGACCAGGGTGGCTAGTGAGCCGCCTGGAATGGACCGGGGTGCCTGGTGAGCCGCCTGGAATGGGTCAGGGTGGCTGTTTGACCGCCTGGAATGGGTCAGGGTGGCTGCTGAGCGGTATGGAATGGACCAGGGTGGCTGTAAGCCGTATGGAAGGGACCGGGGTGGCTGTTTGACCGCCTGGAATGGACCAGGGTGGCTGCTGAGCGGTATGGAATGCCAAGTATCCTCGCGAGCAGCGACACCGTTGGGGTCGAGCTACCTACCAGGCCACTGGCCTTCCGACTGCATTTGGCGCCGCTATTTCTGACTGCTGGCCTCTGGTATTCATCTCAACGCAAAGCCATCAGATATAACATGAGTCCATGATAGCGTCAAGGAACGCTGTTTTTGTCAATCTCTGTGGCAAACATTTTCGGATATCGTTTTCGCCCTCGAAACTCCCGGAAATTCCTCTTCTCGCCATGTGATCAGCGGGGATTTCACGTGACCCGTCCTCTGACACTGATGACATGCTCGTATTTTCTGCTCGTTCTCGACTGTCGTGTGTTTAAAGGCCGACTCCAATATGTGAGCTTGAAATATATAGTGAGCCCCGACACTGAAATACAGCCACGTCACTGTAATTCCATCCGTCTGACAATCATTGGTAGGTGGTAAAACAGACTGAGTAGAACAGACTGCCGTCCGCTCAAATGTCGAGCTAGATACCTATGTGTTGATGTGCTGGCCTAGAAGTTCTGAAAGCCCCATCAAATAGCTTCAGTGTTGGCCATATTTCCTTCGCGAGGATCGACAAAATATACGACCTGCGGCAAGCATCCTTTCTGTATGTTTGGAGCCCCATGGATCCACCCATTGAAAGCATCAACTGGGCTTTGGAAGCCGCCTTTCGTGATATTTGATCCGCATGCTCCTCCTGTAAAGCCACATCCGTCTGCGCCACTCCATTCAGAACTCTGCTCGTAGATCCGATTACCGTTGCTAGATAAGTGATCGACGATTGCTGCACGGTGGAAAATGCACGCCACATTTTTTGCTGATTCGATTACGTGCATCATCCTGTTATAGTATCAGGCAATCCTCACACGTATTGCGATGTGTGTGGGCAAGAGTAAACCATTGCCTAATGTCCATTACATATTTATTTTGTATTTCTATAGAAACATGTCAGGGGGAGGGGCATTCCGTGCGATTTTAAGCGAAAACCAGCCATCACCAGACTATACCTAGGCCGGCCTGCCGTTCTACCCCGACCGGCCGGCCGGCCTGCCGGCGTGCTGCTCTTTCAAGGTGGCCGCGTCTGGCGCCGCCGACTCGGGCAGTGAAGCGGACCGCATTGTTGCGCCGCCAGTCATGATGCGGTACTCATTGATGCCGGGATCCGGTCAGACCGGTCAGCGGCGTGATGACAGCACCCATCGGCACGCCGGCAAACCGCTCGCGGCACGGCCACTGGAACAGAAACATGCACAGGACGTGAGGCGAGCAGTGTTCTTTTATCCACGTCAAGTTGCTCATCCGAGTACATTTGGTCACCGCTCAGTGACTGGTTTCGTGCGGATTTGTGGTCACGGCACTGTAAAGCCGTGGATTAGGTTCCGTTGAGCCGCACCTGAGTCGGCTCAGCACTTCCGGCCGGCGGCCAGGTGACGTCTCGCCGGCGGGGGTCGGCCCGGCGGCACTGTGAGGCGCCGCTCAGTACCGGTGCGCGCTGACAGGAGCGCCCGGCGGCGCCCGGCGCGGCGGGACGTCACCGGTCACGGCAGTGCGTCACCGGCACAGACGCCCAACCCCGGCACGCAACGGGACGGCGCCAGCGGACGGCCACCGCGGCCGCTGGTATTCATGCTGTCGAATTTGGACGCATGTAAAAGTTTTCCAACATGTTAAAACAGAAGTATTTTTCTGACGTGTCTGGCCAGCCAATCGGAGTCTCGAACATATCTTCCAAGAAATGTCGTTTGTAGCTAAATATGTGCTTATGGCCAACGCTGATGGACAACAGACTACCTAAAACATGACAATGTCGTGGTAAGTGTGGTCGCCATCCTGATAAAAAATGTCATTGTCTGCTCGTGCCCCCGCGTCGTGACCGGAGCCCTATGTCTGTCCGAGAACTCTTGACAGGGACAGGGAATAAGCCACTCCCAACACTCATGACAGGGAACAAGTCCTTAATCTGATTTCGGTGCCCCGGCCGTGGTAAACCCTTTTACCTGGCCCCGGTACGCTGTCTGGAGTCAGCTCCCTCTTCCCGGCCCCCGCCCGTGCCTGTCCCTCTGTCTGACCCCCACTCTAACCGAAGCCCGTCCGCCTCTCCGCCAGGCGACCACCTGGAGATCTGCTCGGCGCCGCGCACGTGCTGTACAGAGGCGATGGAGCTGCAGCTGAGCGAACTGGCCCGCCGGCAGCTGGACGATGCCGTCCAGCGCACGGTCGGGGAGGTGGCCGACGACCTCGGATCGCAGGGCTCCAACTTTGACGGTGAGTTTCACCACACCGCAGCAGCCGCGGCGGGCTTCGGTGGACGGCCGGGTCCGGCTGTTTATTTATTCGAGGCGAGTGTTTTATCAGTGGGCATCCACTGTTGATGTCATGGCCTCGTAGCGTGATATGCCGGGCTTTGTTCTTGTTTGGGGTCGAAGTGGGACACGGTTCCATGCTGGCCTTGGGTGTTTTTGGTTTATTTTTCATTACTTCTACCGGGAGCATGCCTTCTAAAGGCTGCTTAGTTTTCTGGAGTATCATCTAAATTGATGAAATATTGCCAACATTCCTCCTTCAAATACGCACACGCATTCAAAATCGCACGCACAAAATCGTACACGCATTCTGACCAGAGGAAGCCCACGACAGGTTAGAGTAGTTGGAAAAATACACCATGCTGGCGTCCCTCTGAGGTCAAAAATGACTGTAGGAAATTGTGATCTTTCCGCTGCTTTTCAACTTAAAAGGAATGCTTATAGTCTGTTCCACTTAACTTCAACATTCACTCCAAGATGGGTGGCTCATTAAGCACGCGACATTAAAGCGTACTTAAGAAAATCGAGCAGAGCTGCAGCCAAAGCTGCGGCGAAATTCTGACAGACAAGTCACTTTGGTATCAATTTGGTATATTTGGTCTTGGTCATTGGTAGCCCAGATAAGTCCGTAAAATATCAGGTGATACTGATTTTTGATACTGAAGAATGGTGCATGCTATGTATTTGGACGGAAAAAAGTCACTTTGGACACGATGAAAGCAGCGGTGCAAAACAACTCGGGAAGACCATCTCTCGATCAACACTTCGAAGGCAGCTATTGCAGAACGGGTTCAAGTTCAGGGAAGTGAACAACCGAAAGCTGCTGATCGAAAAGCCTCAGGTGGTCGCCGCAAGAAACACTTTCCTCAGGCGAATTCAAAAGATAAGACAGCAAAACCCGGATCGAAATATCTTTTATCTGGATGAAACTTGGTATAACCAGTTCGATATGAAAACGGTTGCATGGTTGGACGATGATGAGGTGGTCGGTCAGAAACCAGTGACTGGGAAGGGAAAACGACTTATCATAGTCGACGCTGGATCTGAGAAAGGATTCGTCTCAGAAGCATACATGTGCATGAGGACAGATGGCAAGTCAGCTGACTACCACACGTCCATGAACTCCGACTGCCTCGAGACCTGGTTCACGCAACAGCTGCTACCAAACCTACCACCTCATAGCGTCATAGTCAATCATGGACAACGCGTCATACCACTCACGATGCGCGAACAAAGCTCCCACATCAAGCTGGCGGAAGGCAGCTATCCAAGAATGGCTTCAGGTCCATCACGTCGAGATTGATCCGGGCATGCGGAAGGTGGAGCTGCTCGAGCTTGTGCGTCCTCTCCGACAGGCACGCGAGTACGTGCTTGACATGCTGGCGCAAGAAGCAGGTCACGAAGTTCTGAGGCTGCCACCCTACCATTGTGACCTTAACCCAATTGAAATGATTTGGGCACATATGAAGTCCCACGTCCGCCAGCTGAACACCTCTGGGCATCTCCAGGACATCGAAAGGCTGCTGCTCGAGAGCCGGGACGCCACCACAACGGACATGTGGCGTAACTGCTGCCGCCATGTGCAGGAACTGGAGGAGGCATACTGGCGTGCTGACGGCATGCTGGAGGACATCGATCCTGTGGTCGTGTCATTGCAGGATTCGAGCTCCGACAGCGACAGTGATGAGGAATGATGCTTGGTGATGTTCGTCAGGTGTTCGTTGTTCTTGGACCTGTATAAGTATTGTGCGTTATATCTTCTCCGACTGAACGATTGTAACTGCAACCGCCCACCCTGCGTTGTACACTTGGTCGCGTCTGGTGTTTCCATAATATACTCAGTCCTCTGTGACGAACGGCTTTTTACATGGAGTGGTTTTGTACATGGGGGAGCATAAGAGACATTTGGATTGGAGCTTACCATCTGTCCTAAAAATTAACTGTCGGCTGTGCAGTAGCCATAGAGCCGCAGGAAAAGCAACTGTTCTAAAGAGCCAAAGATGACAGACATTGCGCCACGGGTCTCAGTGGCACCTCCCGCACTTTGGCGGCGCTCGAAATTCCCTGTCTGGTGTGTTCGATTTTTATTAAAAACTATTCTTGCTCGTGCATTATCGAACAGCTATCTTGGAGTGAATGCTGAAGTTAAGTGGAACAGACTATAGTAAGCAAGTCACTTTATTCTCAATTGTGGAGCAAAAGAAATTAGCTAAAAGATTCGTCATAAAGGACTCTTCATATAGGTATTCTTGATGACATGATCACTCGGAAATATGCCACCTATCTGCTTTTGACCTGGCCATTACGAACAGCGGGTTGAGTTGGAACAGATGTGCCCGCGCTGTGGACAGGTGTGCTGTGTGTCCCGTGCAGAACTGTCTCTGCGGCACCGCTCTCTCGGAGGCAGGACAGGGCCTTCAGACGCTCCGGCTCGGGCGAGCTTTATACGGATGCAGCTTATTGCAACAATGCATAATGCATATATACTGACAACGGTGCCCACATTCACCCCAGACCAGTGCAGCGCACAAGCGCTCGCTTCCGGGCTCAAGGTGGAGGAACCTTACGATCTTATTTGGCAGGAGTTGGTGCATGAAGACGTGGACAGACATTGAGAAGCTAATACACCTTTTTGGGTTGTTCGATGGCCAATCGTCATAACCATTTCGGCATCAGTTTGGACAAGCGTCATTCAGAATAACCCATCGGCGATGTGCATCACTGTTAGACGGTCGGCAAAACAGGCTGGACTCCATTTAACCATTCTGCATAACTCTTTGTCATTGAGCACAATGTTTGTCAGATTGTCATAATGCTTCGACATTTCACAAAATGGTTAGTCGATGTGCAAAATTCATCGGTACTGTGCGTAAACAATGACTGTTTATTTAAAACTTTCATCAATGATCAAAATGTCAATGATGTAGTGCTTATCTAGCCATATTCAATGTTTAACGTTAATCACGCATTCAGGGATGAGGCTTATGACAGTTCCAGCGCAATTTGCAACCAATTAACCATTGAATTCCGAAAAAGGCAGTTATCATAGCTACGAGGAGACTGCCGGCGCCATACCGAGTAGGCATGTAGATTCTTGAGCGTCGGACTCCTAAACGCTTTGATACAAACCACGAAGTCGGCCGTCATTATCGCGTCACTGCCCGTGCGATGTCATGGGACAACGCCTCGGGCGGCCGCGCCGGTCGGACTCGCGAGGGAATGGCTGACAGATGGCAAGCCGGGCCCTGCCGGCCGGACACCTTGTTTTTTGGGGCGGGGCTGACTTATCCAGCCTGTTGCCTGTTCCTTGGTGTTTGAGGCGGGGTTAACTTATCCAGCCTGTTGCTCTGTTGCCTGTCCATTTTTCAATCAGCCGATAACATGTCAGCTACGTCCATCCACATTGTACCTATGGCGCTCATGAACGCTACCGATTTTTATGTAGATCAATGGTCTACGAGTTTCGCCACCTATGCCTCGCACTGCACTGTATAAACCCGGTCATATTTATACTTCTCTGTAAAGGGGCGATCTGTTTTTAGTTTTGACGAAATGTTATGAGGAATGCCGAAATTAGCATGGGGATGTTTTGGTGAACGACGAAGGGATATTAATGAAAGACGAAGCATTTATCCAAATCGTCAAAGGTTTTGCCGGAACTCAATCAGTTATGGCGAATAGCGAAGGTAATACCAACTGACGAACTGTGGAGTGGGATCAGCATTCCGTTTTGCCCATATGCTGAAGGTTTTGCCGGAATGCCTCTCACTGGCGCCACCTATGTGCTGATCGGACGAATGGGTTTTGCTGATTGGCCATCGAACAACGCAAAAAGGTGTAGTACTTGATCTTTTTGCTTGACTCGGTTATTTTTAGTTTCGGTAGGAGGGTATCACCTACTAACGGGTAACTTCGTTTCGCAGTCCGGGATATTGCAGTGGCCAAGATACCCTTCTATGTTTAAAGATCATTAAGCTATGCCCTAGACTGAGAGTGCATACTCAACAGCTGCAAGGACAAAGTATGGGATGAATAATGAATGTGCTATGTCGCGAGGATTATGACAATGACTCGTTTACAGGGCGAAACACGTCCTAGCCAAACACGATCTAAATATGGAGTGTATGGGGCTCACCCTGGCAACGGAAATGACGATCGTTCTTGCTCAGGCATGGACGGCTGGATCTTACGAGCGCCCAATCCAAGTTTGTAAACTGTCCCATCCCCAGTCACTCCCCATCCCACCCTCTTCCGGCGAGCGGCCCCCGCCTGGAATCACACCCAGCCGGTCGGCCGGCTCGAAACACAAAGACGCTGCCGAAACAAAGATC
This sequence comes from Amphibalanus amphitrite, assembly GCF_019059575.1. Taxonomy (NCBI): domain Eukaryota; kingdom Metazoa; phylum Arthropoda; class Thecostraca; order Balanomorpha; family Balanidae; genus Amphibalanus; species Amphibalanus amphitrite. Next base: position 986,415 of record NW_024881543.1, on the reverse strand, counting down.
GAATAACAACGGTGCGGGCTATCGGGCCGCTGTGAGCCGGCTGTAAATGCCGCCACGGCCGCGACTGGAGGCCCATCGATCGGTCCATCTCTCGGCGCCGCGGCGTGGGAACGGGAACTGCGCCGGCATCCTCCGACCGGCCGGGCCGCGTGCCGGCGAGGAATGGCCGGCCACCGCGCCGCGGCCTTGCCAGAAGTGACCCTGACTCGTCCGCTGGACGGCAGCTCGTCTCCAGTGCAGTCCGGAGAGTAGCGGCCGCGACCCTGTCGTCTGCCGGTGGCGTTGGGCAAGCGGTCGGCGCCCGCTCTGCGCGTGGGTGGGTGGGGAGGGAGGGGGTGTCGGAGCGGCGTGCGGGTCTGGTCGCTGACCCCGTGCAGCTGGAGGCGCCGGCCGTGCCAGAGCGGCCGCCGCGGCGGGGCGGGGTCAGAGGTGAGGCGGGGCCGTGACGTCCCTGCGCGGCTGGCCGGGGACCGGGCGGACCGGGCTGTCTGGGGACCGAGCTGTCTGGGACCAGGCTGTCTTCCCACCTTCTCATCCAGCTGTATGGGGACCGGGTTGTCTGGGATTGGACTGTTCTGACTGTCTGGGACCGGGCTGCCTGGGACCAAGCTGAACCCACGACCGGTCCTCCGCACTGTATGTGTAGAAATGAACAGACCTCCCTAGTCCCTAAGGGAATGGCTGGCAGAACGGCCTCGGGCATCCCGTCAGCCGGCTGCGGGGAGTCGCTGCAGAGCAGAGTGGCGTATCATCGGCCGGCCCGCTCCGGCGCGGCGCGCGCCGCTGTCCGCCCATTGATTCACATTCTGCAAATGCCGGCCGTGCCGCGGCACACCCAGCCGCAGTGTGTCGAAATGAGTAGCGTTCCGGTCATTGCAGAGCGCCTGCAGTCTGTTTGACATCCGACTGAGCTCACCACCACGCTGCCAGGCGTTTGTTTCACAACTGCAACGATCTGGTTCCCGTAGACTCTTTTTTTGGGGATGTATTCTCTCGTCGTGTTGAGTGGTAGGAGAAGCGACCGCTCCAGGGTTCTACCGCCGCTGGCGGCTGTCTCACTCCGCGTCACTGGAAAACTTCGCCGCTCGAGTGCGCTCGTCCAGGGTCCGTCTCTTTTTATTGTCATCTTGCAGAGCAGCCTTGTAAACAGCGTGCCCACAAAATCGGGAAGTAATGAGCTTCAGCGCTATTGGCGCCAGACGGTGCCGTGGTAAGGCGAGACGGTTAGAGGCGTCTAGAGTGATCAGAGCATTTCGTCGAATTGTCCATTATGTTGGCTTTTGTTCATTCATTGTTCATTGATGGAGACGGTGAGAAGTCATGTAATCTCTATTGCCCTTTCGTTGGCGCTGAATCTTTCGTATTTTCCCAAGCAAGGCAACATTTTGATCTTCGCAACATATCAAAATTATTCTCTTCTTTATATTTGGATGATATCAAATAGAAGCGACTTTCACGTCGCTTTTGTCTACACTTGTCCTCACGTTACGTGGGAGCGGACTAAGACCCGATCACGTGAGCCAAGTTGTTGGTGTAGCAGCCAGGCCAGCTCTATAGTCACGTCATCACGGTAGTCATGTCTGGCTCGGTGCAACAATAAGTGCAGCCCTCTGCGATAATCCTACCCCTGGCGACTCCCGGCTCCCGTCGTCCAGCCTCTTAACCAAATGTCAGGTCTTACACACACTGACTAGCATAATTATAATTGGCCGGTATTTATTGTGAGAGTCGGTGTTCAAGGCCGGTCTGGCGGGCGACGCCCGCTCGAGAGAGAGAGGTGCTGCTGAACAAGCTAGGCTGCCAGTCTGACCGAGCACTGTTCTCAGCACGGGCTATGCTGACAGTACTACGAGCTGTTTTTGTAGTACGAGCGCGCTCTGCTTTCGGTACGAACAAGCTGAAACGGCAGTATGGGCGAGCACTGCTTTCAGTGTGACCGAGCTGTGTCCGCCGAATGACCGAGCTGTGTCCGCCGAATGACCGAGCTGTGTCCGCCGTATGACCGAGCTGTGGCCGCCGTACGAGCGAGCTCTGTCCGCCTTGCGAGCGAGCTCTGTCCGCCGTACGAGCGAGCTCTGTCCGCCGTACGACCGAGCTGCGTTCTCCGTACGGGCGAGCACTGTTTTCAGTACCACTGAGCTATACGAGCTAGCTTTGTCCGCCGTACCAGCGAGCTTTGTTCGCCGTACGAGCGAGCTTTGTCCGCCGTACGAGCGAGCGGCTCACCGCTGGACAGATGGACGGCACACCGCGGCTCCGGCCATCATGAGCTCATGCTTATGCATGCCGGCCTGGTGCGGGGCAGCCGGGCCACAAGGTCACTGGCTAACCGGGCGCCGCCGCGCCGGCCGGCGACGGCGGGCACCGCTCGAGTAGGCGTGCCGTGCTGTCTTTTGTCATCATACCACTTTGTATAGAGTGTATTATTGTAATAACACCCCCTGTATTCTGTAGTCTGTAGAAGAAAGAAATGGGCCTTGTAATACCACCTTGCCCTGTCTGTTGGGGAGGGAAATGTACCCTCCAACACCAGCTCACCCTTTCTGTCGAGGGGTGGAGCCTTCCGACATAACCCCGGTCGTCGGACGAGGATAGATTAACCTGACACTACCCCACTTTTTTCTTCCGGCAGAGTTTTTTCGCGGCATGATGAACGAGTCACGCGCCTCCCTGGACGCCATGTTCAAGAAGACGTACGGCGTTCTGTACGAGCGCAATGCGCACGTGTTCACCGACCTGTTCAAGCAGCTGGAACTCTACTACGCCACCGGCTCGCGAGACCTGGTCGACGTGATGAACGAGTTCTTCACGGTGCTCTACAAACGGATGTTCACCGTGCTGAATGCGCAGCACACGTTTGATGATAAGTGAGTACTGATGACCGATGATAAGTGAGTACCGATGACCGATCAACTCTCATTTCCTAGATTGCCATACAAGGAGTGAAAGTCCCGGCTGTTTTTGGGGATTAGAAGCTCCTTCTTTTATCTGTCATTCCTTCTTTGATTTCAATTAGGAAGTGCTGGGAGAATAACTGCTTAATCTGTTGAATTTGCTTAAAAGCTCTCGTAGGAATACACACCTAATCAGATTACCGTTCGGTTGATTGTTTTTGGTCAACATCCCCCTCATGTTTTATTAATCACGAGAGCGGCACTCGCTCCGGCTCACTGTGCCGCACGAGCGCTCGTCTTTCTCACGATCCGGTCCGAGGTCGGACCCCGCTCCGGCGGGGGCTGGCGTCGATGATGTGCGCGCGCTAGTGGCCGGTGTTCCGGCGCGGATAACCCACCGCTCCATCCCCTAATAGAGGCATTACCCGGTGGGCAATTACCGTGGGACGCGAGGCGCCCGGGCCGACGGTAAAATATGCCCGACCGCCGGCGGTGCCCCCGCTATAAATGGCGGCCTCTCGGCGCCGGCGGACCGCCCAGGTGGCGGCAGCGCCTGTGGCGGCGGACCGCCCGGCGCCTGTGGCGCGCGCCGGCCTCTGTACGGCCGCCGGTGCCGCGGCTCGCCACCTGCTGTCCTGTGTCCTCACCCAGCCCGGCCCGGCTGTCTGCCGGACAGGCTGGTGCGTGTGTCGGGACCGCCCGCCGCGGTGGCGGGGCCGCCCTGGCCGGTAGAGGTGTGCGGCTGCTTCCGAGGCTGGTACTTCCCAGGGGAGCCCGTCCCCACCACTTCAGGAACACGAGGCATGCAGTGCAACAACTGTCTGACATTTGGTGCGCGCTGCACAGTCGCAGTGGTACTGGGGTTCCCGGCAGCTTTTATCAATCGTGTGGACTGTGGAGGCCTGTGAAAACACTTTATCCGTGTGCGGAAACTCGGGAACGGGAAGGACTTTGTCCGTTCGCGGTGGCTGTGGAATGGGATGGACTATGTGGTAGCTGCCTGTAGCTGGCTAGGGCACGGGACCGCGCCTCGGCGGCAGCCAGCTATAAAAACCAGACTGGACCGGACCGGACCGGGAGGGAGGAAGGGGAGGGGGCGACATTCCATCCGTCGGTCTGACGCGGCCGCCGCCGACGGTTGTCAGGTGGCGACCGGGGCCGGCCGGCCGGCCGGCCGCGGCAGCCTCTGGGTCGGACTGAGGGTCCGGTAGGTCTGCTGGGTCGGACTGAGGGTCCGGTGGGTCTGCTGGGTGTTACTGTGTATCCAGTGGAGGGTCCGGTCGCTGCCGCTCGCGGAGTAGCGCTGCCGGCGCCGGTCGCCGCTCGGACACGGCTGCAGTCGGACCGTGTCGGCCCCGGGCCCGGCCTCCCCCGCCGGTGCCGCGTGCACGGCGGCCGGCCGTGGGCGGCGATACGGATATTATGAGCCGGCCAGCTATTCATCACCATTAGGCTGCTGCTCTGCGCCACCTCAGCGGCCGCGCCGCGCCGCGCTGTGCCGCTCGTTTTAACCACCGGACCGCCAGCGAAGAGGCGGCTCCGAACAGCGCCCTCTGGGCCAAACGTGTGCCCGCTTGCGCCCGCCGCCGCCTCCCCTAATTGCACCTGGCTGGAGGCCAGGCCGCGTCCAGCCTTTCATTGTTCTCATTCAGCGGCGCCGCTCGGCGGGCGAGCTCGCCGCTCAGCCGGTCCATACAGGGACGACCCAAGACAAATCGACAGCAGCCCCTGAATGATATACGGATGTGGCGCCGCTATTCACCTGTTGGCAGCCGAGACCCGAACCCGCTGCCACCGCTGACATTGGGAGATGGGAATTTTTATGGTCTTGAATTAGTGGCGTCTCGTAAATTGGTCCGGTATGCATTCCAAGCCGGTGTGGGACGCGGACGCAGCGGTTGGAGGCCGGCCCACGCGGCGCGGCGGCCGGTCGGGTCTGCAAAGGTCCGGTTGCACGGTCCCAACTGCTGGCTGGACGGTCCGAACTGCTGGCTACATTGTCTGAACTGGCTGCACGGTTCGGCGGACTCGTGTAGTCCGGCCGCGGGTAGTCCTGCTGGCTGGCTACGTACGTGGTCCAGTCAACCGCGTGTAGTCCTCCTGCTGACTGGCTACCTGGTCCGGCTACGTGTGGTCCCACTGCCTGGCTACCTGGTCCGTCTAGCCGCGTGTGGTCCCCACGGCCGGCTTCACAGTCCAGCTGGTTTCACGGTCCACCCTGGGTCCGGCCGACCGCGTGTGGTCCCGCCGGCTGGTTAGGTGCCCCGGCGGGCGCTGAGGGTCTGGACTAGTGATGTCAATTACGGAAAATCGGAATACCGATACCAAACCCAATACCAACCAAAACCACGGGAAAATACCGAAACCAAACCAACTTGGGAAACTGAGGGAAATACCAACTTTTTACCGATTTATTAGCCTCTTATACATTAGTGAGGGCTTATGATACAAACAAAATACCAAACACATTACGATTGAAATACCCAATACCAAGTTGGTATCGGTTTGGTATCGGTATACCAAAAAGTTGGTATCCGATTGACATCTCTAGTCTGGACTGCCCGGCTGCATGGTCCTGCCGGCTACTCGTCCCGGCCAGCCGCGTGTGGTCCGGCCGCGCCGGCCGGCCGTTAATCGGTCCATTAGCCCACTGAGCCGTGTGCGGTCGGCGGTGCGGTCAGCCATGCGGTCGGTCTGACGCCGCTCGGCGCCGGCTATTAAATAAGGCTGGCTAAAAACAGGCATGATATCAAGTGCCGCGTCAAATAACTTCTTCATGGGCTGTGTGTGTTCGTTTTTCTGCGCGGTCGAAAGGCTGACAGCGGCCGAGGCGTCCGTCAGTGACGCTGCCTGGGACTGTATGTAATGTGTAATACCTCCTCTCTTGCTCGACAGGTATCTGCAGTGTGTGGCCACTCACATGGAAGGCCTGAAGCCGTTCCGCGACGTGCCGGCCAAGCTGACCCAGCAGCTGAAGCGCTCGTTCGTGGCCACTCGCACCCTGGTGCAGAGCCTGCACACGGGCCACGAGGTGGTCAACCGGCTGAAAACGGTGAGCGCTGCGCGGTGTGGGTCGGTGCAGCGGCGCGCGGCGCTGCAGTGTGTCACTCAGCGCCGCCGCTCCCTGCCGGTCACAGTGGGTCCCGGCCGGCGCCCTCACACCCGGCCGGCGCCCTCACACCCGCCCGACGCCCTCACAGTCACAGCCGACCGCCAGCGGCTGTCTCCCGTCACAGCCTGGCCCGTCAGATACTCACGTTTTACGTTTACTGGCCCGTCAGATCCCCACCATGACGTTTATCCAGCCCGACACATCCCACCATGACGTTTACCCGATCCGTCAGATCCTCGCCATGACGTTTACCCGATCCGTCAGATCCTCGCCATGACGTTTACCCGATCCGTCACATCCTCGCCCGCCGCTGAGCCCGGCCCTTTACATGATCTGAGCGGTCCCTGCCGCCCTACCCCGACACGCCACATCCTTTTCTCGTCTGTCCTCAGATTTAATCATAGATCGCAACCGTCCTTTATCATTCCATCCCATCTAAATCATCACATCCCTCCCAATCGCCCCTCACCCACCCTCTCTCACCCTTCTCCTCTGTTCTCCTTCTCGGCTCCTCCCTCCTTTCTCTCTCTCCCACGCACTTGGGGTAGCAGACTGAGGAATGAACCTCTTCCCCGGCGCCACGTAATAAAAATACACAGACGCGAGGGCAAAAACGACAAGTGCCAAATCATGGGAGCCAAAGAGCGGTGCGAACAAAAACGGCCAATTAATAATTAATGGGGCCCGATCGACTTGAGTAGGTGGTGGGCCTGCCCTCGCCTCCCCTCCCCGCCCCCATTCCGGGGATATCAGCTGGCGTTGGTATGTGCACTTATTCTCTGACCTTTCTTGTCTTCAGCGTGCATGACTTTTTTCAATTTCAAGTGTCGTCACCTGGCTCATGATTCATACCGAGCATTTCATCGACCCGGCAAGGTCAAGGATGAGGTTTCGACGTGTGGCCTCTAACGCCAAAAATCAAGCTGTTGCCCACCATATTTCATAGCCCTTCCCCGGTAACTGACGAGTGGCCGTGCTCCCCACTTTGTTGCTTTGTCTGCTCCATAAACTGACGCTGTTCCCCGTACCCCCGCCAGGTGACGGTGACCCCGTCGTGCGGCCGGGCGATGACCAAGATGGCCCAGTGTGGCACGTGCAGCGGCATGCCGCGAGTGAAGCCCTGCCACGGCCTCTGTCTGAACGTGGCCAAAGGCTGCCTGGCCTACCACAGCATGCTCAACAACCACTGGCACGAGTTTATCGGTGAGTGACGCGGAAGCGACCTTAATGTTGGCAAATGTGCTTCATCAGGTCTTCTATCAAGGGTTGGAGGACATCACTAGCGTTCAACCTTTGGTCCCTAAATGAAAATAACGACAACTTTGATTGACAACCATAAAGTACCGCACTTATCATTTGTTTCTGTACAATATGGAATAGAATCGCTGTCAATTGGTACGTTGGCGTGAAACGAAGGAACACGTCATCGATGTCTGACACTTTGGGTCCGTGGAGCTGCCAATTCGCCCCCCCCCCCCCGTCACCGTCCGCCGGGACGGTCCTATGACTCAGTCGACGGCGCCGTCCGATAGGATCTCCGCGGCTGGGGAGACGCTCCCCGTCCCTGTCAGGATCCGCTGCAGCAGCACACGCTCCGACTAACCCACTCCGTGCTGCAGCCACGCGCCGGTTCTGGAAAATTTCCAACGTGGAGATAGTCAGTGAACCAGACGAGCTGCGTGTGCCGTGTAGGTCATAGGGCGCGGCTGGATATGTTCTCACTCGATACAGCAATTTGTGGTACATGGACATGGCCGCTGTCCAGCGGCGTTATCTTTGATTGCGTCCCTCCTGTACTGTACGGTCTGTTTGTTTGCCCGGCCGTCGGCCGGTGGTGGGTGCCGCCGGCCCGGCTGGCCGGGCCCGGAGTCGGCTGTGCGCGGCGCGGCGGATAAACAGTTGACACGGAGCGAGGACGCGGCCGCACGCCTGTTTACCCGGCCGGTAATCACAGCAGGCGCTGCTGCCCCGCCGTCCGGAGGGGGCAGTCGGCTGCTGCAGTCCCACCGCCGCTGCTTCCCACGGGCTGCTGTTGCTGCCCCGCCGTCCAAAGGGGATAGTCGGCTGTCCCACGGTCGCTGCTATCCTGTCCCACAGTCGCTGCTGTCCCACGGGCTGCTGCTCTGCTGCGGTCCCACAGCTGTTACCACGGGCTGCTGTCCCACGGCCACAGGGCCACTACTACTACCCTCTCCCACGGCTGCTACTACCCTGTCTCACGGCCGCAGCCCGAGGCGCTTTTTCTCGTCTCACGGGTACAACTCACACAGAGCTGCTACTAACCCTACTGCCGCTACTTTCCTGACCCAAGGCTGTTGCCTAGGCCGCTGTTCAAGTCCCCTTTTCCACAATCCCACAGCCGGGGTTAGCCGGGCAGCCAGCGGTGTCCATCATTCTTCGTGTACCCGACTCACAGCGATGACTCAGAGGGACGCCCCCTCCCCTAATGCCCTTCACAAGGATTTACGGCGATGGCTGTGTAGCCGGCAACCGCTTTGAACGCCATTATGGCCGCTGATGCGACTAGCGATACGCTTGTTAACGCTGACTCAAATGTCGAAAGGTTAGGACTTACCCGATCGATCGCACAAGGCTACTACTGGCGATATTCTGGGGAATTTTACTGAATGTCGCTAGGGTGGGAGTTTACCAGCGCGATCAAGTCGGCCGTGGTGCGGCGGCTGAGGTTTGCCTGTCTGTCGACAGATGGCGTCAGTGACTTGGTAACTCGTCTGGAGGGCCCGTTCAACATCGAGTCGGTGGTGAATCCCATCAACGTGAAGATCTCGTACGCCATCATGAACTTCCAGGACAACGGTTTCGACGTGTCACGCAAGGTATGCAGTGTGGCGGGTCGCACCGGGCCAGGGGCACCCGTTGCCGGCCGGCCGGGCGTTATAGTTTGCTGTCTGTTCTGCTCCGGCTCACAACTCACAAGCCTCTGGGCGGCATGCGAGGGATGTGTGTAGCTTTGTTGGTTTTTATTTGCAAGCTCGTTTGATCTGAATCTCGCGGAGTTTATGTTTCTTTTAGAAGCCGAATAAATATTAACGTTCAATCCCTCCGCGCCCACCCTCCCCGATTTCAGCTGCGGTGACCTCGCAGATATTGCGGTCGAGATGAAAGGTATATTCCATCCGACGGACATGTTTAGTCCAGCGGCTCGGTTGTAGCCACGCTAACCTCTCCTCTCGTCTCTGCAGATTTTCGAGGGCTGCGGGGAGCCCAAGCTGCGGCGCCGGCGGCAGGCCGGCGGTGACGCCCCCTCCTACGACGCGCCCGACTTTAAGAGGGTTCAGCTGCAGACGTACTCGGACAGCGGCATGGACGCCGAGCCCTCGCCGCTGCTGCGCGTCCTCGGACAAATCCGCAGTCGGGTGAGTGCTCTCGACGTTCTTGAATCGTTTTTTGGTATAGCGCTTCGAGTAGGAAACTCTGGCCAAATGTGAGTAAAAAGAGAACTGCAGCTTGGTGCTGTTTTATACCCAAATGTTTCATTCCTAGCACACTGTTGATTCGTATTCACAAGCCAATCTTTTCACATTACAGGCCACAGCCTGCCGTGGTGCTACGAGTGTCAGTCTGCGGACCACGATACTGGCCATACCCGACTATGTAGCTATCTGACTCTGTATCTGTGTATCTGACTTGTGTCCCTCGTCCTCAGGTACGGCCGCTGAAGACGTTCTGGTACGACCTGCCCGGTCAGCTGTGCAATGACCGCGACCTGGCCGCCCCGCCGGCCCGCATTGTCAACTGCTGGAACGGCACCGCCAAGTACCGGTGAGCTGTCGGAACTAGGTGCTAAACTAGTCTCTGTCTAACAGTGTCTGTGTATGTGTGTGTATAACTAGGATAAACCTAGTTGGTAGAGCAAATCGGGCTGAGACGGCCGCGGTTGTGTCGTTGGTAGTTTGTAGCACCGTACTGTCGGCTGGCTGGTAGGCGCCTTGAAGTGTTGTCCTCTCCCGAGTCCCTGGGGCGCTCGAAGAGTGTTACCCGGTGTGAGCGCCCTCTGTGTTATACCAGTGATGGCAGGGTAGGTATGCCCGACTGCCTGGTGTCAACCCCTTTCGATACTCGATCGGGTTTGTAGAACGCTAGTCCAAACATATTAAAACATATTACCCAAAATGCTTTTGAATGAATTCGTCTGAGGGAACATGTTCTTGTTGTGTCTTGGGTTTTATGTTGCTAAGGCCGAGGTGTTCCCGCTCTTACCCAATTTTTCAAAATATTTATACAGGTATGCAGGCGTGTTTCGTTGTAGCCCCGCTGGAACCCCGTTCGGATGCCATCGGTCGCTCGGGCCACCCGGTCCCAATGCCTGACGCTACCTCTGTCCCTCCCTGGCTTGCTCTCAGGTACGAGCACGCGGTGACCAAGGACGGTCCGGAGGCGCTCTCCGCCAACCCGGAGGTACCGTTCGACCCGCTCTACACCAACTCGGACGTCAATGAGGCCATCCTGGATCTGAAGCGCGCCACGATGCGCCTGCGGGACGCCTACAACGGGCAGACTGTCACATGGGAGCAGCCTGGTCAGTGTAGCGGGAGGGTAACAGTGGCGCACACCCGGGTGCAGTATACCGATAGCACAGTGGCTCACACTAAGGGCTCATTGTACCGCCAACAGCGTTTGACACTCGAATTCAGTATACCGACAGCACGGTGGCTTACATCCGGGCTCAGTCATACAGCCAGCTCTGCAGTACATCTGGGGTAGCATCAGTAACCACCACCACTTCTGCAGCCCACATCTGGCTAGATCTTGCCTTGTCGAGTAGTTGGTTGGGGCGGTGCCCGGGCCGAGTTGTTCGTTCTCCGTCGTGTAGTGTGGCGACATGTCTGATACCCGTGTGGCAAATGGCTGCCCGCCCGTCTGCGTTACCTGAGGTATCCCTTGGTAATGGTCCGTCGGTGTTACCTGTGTTACCCCTGGCTGTCCGTGTGTGTTACCTGTTGACCCCTGACTGACCGTCCCACAGCGTGCTGACGTCCTGTGTTACCTGTGTTGCCCTGGCTCATGGCTGTCCTGTGTGACGTCGTGTCTGTTTCCCCTGACTGACCGCCCCCCCCCCCTGATCACAGAGTCGTCGTCCGACGCTCACGGCGTGCCGCTGGAGGCCGGCTCCGGCTCCGGAGACGGCGCCGGCTACGACGTGGACGCCGAGATGGACGACGACGACTACGACAGCCTGGAGGGCTCCGGCGGACGTGTGGCCGACTACGGCGACTATGACGACGAGCCGACCGGTGACGGCGACTTTGGACGCGGTTCAGACCTCGACAACGACTACGGAAACAACCTGGACAACACGGTCGACTTCGAGACGGTGGAGGACACCAATCGGCTGCCGGACTCGACGGCCGGCGACGGCCTGCCGAGCGGCGCACACCGGCCCAGGATGTCCTTCGCGCGCGCTGTGACCATCCTGGTGTGTCCCACGCTGGTGGCCTGGATAGGCACGTTCATCTAGCGCGTGGGACGGGCTGTAGCGGCGATAGGCTCTTTCATGCAGCGCGGCGCGTCCTGAGCGCGGCAGGCGGCCGTCGGCCCGGCGCGTCGGCCCCTGCAGCCGCCGAGGACGGCCCATCTAGTCTGAGCGTGTCCGGGCGCCGCCGGAGCCGGACCGGACCGGAGCGGGCGCGGCGCGGCCGCTGGCCGCCCACGCCACAAGACCGGTGATATTAGAATCAAGAGACGTACGAGCTAAGAGGTGGCCCTCGCCCCGCCCGCGGTGCGCCTTTGCGAAGCAGCAGGGTTCGGCACGCGCCGTGGGTGTCAGTGTTTGAGTTGTATTTTTTTACTTTTACATGTGACCTGTTTACAATCTTTTTCAATCATTGAATGTAACGAGAGATTCTGGGGTTTCTTACCTTCATAATTAATCCGAAGCAGTTCCATTTTACATGGCCCAATTTATCGTATTATTTATTGTGTGGTCTGTCACTATCTCCGGCGCGAGGTTAGCAGGCTGTGTGTAGCTCGAGCTGGCCGGTCGCCGCTGGCCGGCCGGCCCCTGACCGACACTGACCCATAGCAATAGGGGCGCCACCCGGGCCTCCTCCTGTATGTCTGTCTGTGAGTGGGTGTGTCTGCGTGTGTCTCCATACGCCCGAGCGGTCTGTGCGGCCCGCTGTGCCCGCACCTGGGGACTCGACACGCCGACAGCGGCCCTGACCGCCGCCCGGTCGACTATATCGCTTCTAGCGGCCGGGTCCGCACAACTGATGTACATAGCGACCCGCAGAGACATATGTGTATTTATATACAGTGCGACGACTGCCCCGGCGCCCGTGGGCCCCAGAGCTGGACCATGCTTTACTTGGACTCGACGCACTATCAGCGCTGTGTGTGCTTAGTTCGCGATGCGTGTTTTGTATGGCGTTGCCACTTTTCGGGAGCTAACGAGTTTTGTGCCAAATCTGGCGTGCGACGCTAGTGACGCGCGCCACCTGCCATGCATTTAGTTCAAGCGACGCCGCGCGACTAATCACGATCAGCGGGAGGGTGTTTTGTATCATTGTGCGACTGATGGTGAATATATGTCTGATGTGACTGTGACTGTCAACAGTGTAGGTAGTCGTTTAGCGAGGGCGGAAGGATGGGTCAGCGCCCAGCACAGTGTGTCTTACGGTGGGATACAGAATTGCAAGGCACAATGATGAAGGAGATGTGAGTTTGTGGTGCGACTACGCTGCCGTTCGGGTTTAGAGGACGTAGGGTATGGGTCGGTGCTATGGCGGTATAGCTGGGGTCTAAACTAACTGAGACTGAAGATGGTACTTACCGGTGCAAAGTCTCTGCCGTTGGGGTTTATAGGAAAGGGTACACGTAATATGGCCAAAAGCCTTTGGGTTACGGAGAAGCCAGGCCTGTAGTCATCTCTCATCCGAATCTGGTTAACTTCGCCAAAAAGAAAGCTGTGTCTTAAAGCGCTGTGTATTTAGAATTTACTTCCTTCCGATACATTGAACCATACGAGACTTCTCAAACAAGCTAGGACGGTGGCTTAGTCTGCGGCTAACCACCCTCTATGCATTGTCCGTTGCTAACTGGTGGCTGTCTTTTACAGCTTGTCAGCCGGTGGTAATTGTCTGTCTATAGTTTGTTGCCAGCCGACTGCGAACCGCCCCCTATGCTTAGTTCGTTTTAGCCGGCGGATTAGGCCGTCATCTTTTTAGTTTGTTGCCAGCCGGCGGCTTACCGTCTTCTAAGTTTTTTATTTATTTTTTGCCGGCCGGCGGACACAATGCAGCGCTCGATAGCGCCGTCCGAGCCTCGCTGGTAAATGCACCAATTATGGTACGACGGTTATAGGGATCAGAGGATCTTGGTCTACAAATACAGAGCCAGCACGATCTCGTGGCATAAACACTTTCGTCCCAACGGACGCTCCACTGCGTCAGGAGTCAGGATCACAACGGAATGAACGAATCACTTCACTTCGCTCCCGAACCAAAGAAACATGCACCTCGCCGACATGCATCGTCATTGGTGGATGAAGAGGAGAACGAAAAGACTCGAGAAGACTGCGAGTATATTACATCACTGGGCTACTCAATCTCACGTTGACTTACTGCCTCATTGATGTAAACTGTCGCGTTAGTGCCAATGTGAGCACACTGGGGGGCAGTGAAAAAGCGTCACTTTGAAACAGCAAGCATATCATAATCGTTTTCCGCTGCTTCACTCTACCCATTGCTCACTCACCCATTCACTCACTCCATCCCATTGTTCAATCAAACTTATGTGAATGGCAATGCATTAATTAAGCGATAAGATAACAATGCTTGAACGTTTTCTGAAAAGTTTGCTAGAAACACTCTACTCAATCGCGTTGAGAAAGAGCAGATATGGACTTCCGCCGGTAAATCAGTCTGTAGATACACACCTACGAGTCTGTAGTCAGTAGATACACAGCTCAGCGCAGACAAAATAACAAACACCCGGTCGGCTCCGCCGCGCCGGAAGTCGATCGTCTCCTGTTCAGCGGGTGTTTTCGTACAGGTTCTCCTGTTGTTCAGTTTCCTCTCGGATGGAAGTGTCCCCAGCCTGGTAGCGTCTGCGGGGCGCCGCCTCGGGCCGGCGTACCGAGGAGCGCTGCAGGCCCGGCAGGTGGCTGCGCCGCTTCAGCAGGTAGCCAGGCTCGGCCTCCTGTAACGAGCAGCGGGCCGGGGTAGGTGAGAGACACGCGGTCTGTAGCTGGGACGGCGTACAGCGGACAGTCTTTATAACATAGGCCCTTATGGAGCCTTTCAGTGCGCCGCCAGCGCGGCGGTGCAGCGGACTGTAACGTCGCCAGTCTACGCCCGTAAACGTACTTACATACCTCGTTATTGGCGTCTGCGGCAGCGGCCGCTTTGGTGATTGATCCGAGCTCCACGGTTCCTGGAGCAGACTCCTCCTTCGCTCCTTTGGCTTCAGTCTCCAGCTCCTCTTGAGCTGCAATTTCAACACCCGCTCAAAACCTAACCCCATGATCTGTTACGGCCATAACAGCATAACATCAACGCTCAAAATAGTTTCACCTCAAGTAGTTAGATATGGAAGAAGGTAACGTAAAAGAGGAAATAAAACCAGCCTGGCACGGCTAATTTCGGCTTCGTTCTTTTATGGCTACTTTGTTTCGCTGTCGGTGACGCACGTACTGTAGTAGTGCTCCTCGTAGTCCTGCAGCGGGTCGACGCCGAAGAAGTCGGTCAGGTACTCCGGGTACCGGATGTCCATGAAGATCATCGTCAGGCCCACCAGCAGACAGAAGATACCTGCCGCAAAAATGGCAAACATGTTACGGTAGGCTTACTGGATTCATTGCCGAGTTTGGCCCTTGGTGGCTAGAAATGTGCTAAATTATTATGAAAATAATATGAGATGTGGTGGACCGACACGATAACGGAATATCGTCACACAAAATAATTAGGTACATATAAAAACGCGTTACGATGTACATATACATCTTACATTTAACAGACTTTGCAACTGGTTATCGGTGATCAAATTTGCGTTGTGAGTTTCTCTTCCGATGAGTTTTTTTTATTTCCTTATTTTATGTTGATGTATGTACTTACATAGGTGCCTACATCAAATGGAAATTCCGCTTTTCACTCCATCGACCAATAGCCAAAACTCGATCGGAAGTGCGATTACTCTGCAACATCTACATTATTTGGGGACATAACAATCACAATTACTGTTTACGTCTAAAAAGATTCTGCGTCTCAATTTGTCTTTAGGAAATGCACGTCCTTCAAAGATGAGTAAACGGCATTGCGGCGCAGCATAGTTGCAGGCGTTCTGCTACTGCCATCTAGCGTCCATATATGACAATGGTCATTGCGGCACAGCATAGTTGCAGGCGTTCTGCTACTGCCATCTAGCGGCAAAATATGACAAGTCATTGCGGCACAGCATAGTTTCAGGCGTTCTGCTACTGCCATCTAGCGGCAAAATATGACAAGTCATTGCGGCACAGCATAGTTTCAGGCGTTTTGCTACTGCCATCTAGCGGTAAAATATGACAAGTCATTGCGGCACAGCATAGTTCAGGCGTTCTGCTACTGCCATCTAGTGGTAAATCCTGAAGATAGCGGTCACTGCGGCACAACATAGCTACAGGCGTTTTGCTCCCGCCATCTAGCTGCAAATTATAGCAATTCGCCTTGCTACACACTACACAGTATAGCTTCAGGCGATTTGCTACTCCTATCTGGCGTCAAAATGTGAAGGTGCTAATCGTTGCGGCAAAATATTGTTTGGGCGCCTATTTCGTAACAACGTAGGCAATGATAAGACATGGAAAATTAGCATGCATTAAGTTTACAAAGAACCCATGTCGCTGATATAAAGAAAGTTTTCCCAGAATACGGCATATGATTCAAGCCACTCGGCGTGAATACTAGACTGCAATAATTGCTCAAACACACCTTAAGAAATTAGTTCAAAATAAACAATCCGTTGTAAGTGCCTGAACCGTAAAGACAAAGGAAAAGACATTTACGTAAGCGATGTAACGCGTCTTTTTGGCAATCTCTCTCTCTCTCTCTCTCTCTCTCTCTCTCTCTCTCTCTCTCTCTCTCTCTCTCTCTCTCTCTCTCTCTCTCCCCTCACACATAGGCGGCGAAACGGGGAGGGCACCGGGGCACCGTGCCCCCATTTGATTTTGGCATTTTAACATTAGCCCTATGGGCGTTGCATGGAAAGAATGGGACCAAAAGTCAGCGGTGCCCCCCCCCCCCCCTTAATTGAAGATGTTCCGCCGCTGCTGCCCTCACACAAACACACCGTTGATGAGGGTGAGATAGAAGTGTGCCCCGAAGTGGGTGCGCAGGACGCCCTCCTCGAACGGCACCACCAGCGGCACGGGGTTCCTGACGGCCGCCCAGATAATGCAGGCGATTATCTGCAGCAGGCCCGTCATCATGGTGAACAGCGCCGCGTACCGCAGCACCATGAATTGGAAGATGTTGGCCAGCAGGTAGCAGGGGAACGCCGCCCTGTGGGTAGAGGTGGGTGGAGAGGCGGTTAGTGGTGGCCGGTTCGTCAATACGGGACGTGGAATACAGGGGACAGACGGGGCACGGGGAATAACACGGAACACGGAGATACTGCA
Source organism: Amphibalanus amphitrite (assembly GCF_019059575.1). Lineage (NCBI taxonomy): Eukaryota > Metazoa > Arthropoda > Thecostraca > Balanomorpha > Balanidae > Amphibalanus > Amphibalanus amphitrite. The sequence goes on along the minus strand of NW_024881543.1, from coordinate 969,794 downwards.
CGGTGAACACCGGCCTAGTATCTGACTGACACCGACACATCATAATCATTTAGGTATCTGATATTCAGCTATTGGCGGCATTCAATGATATGGGCCCCAACGATCGTACGCTCAACGTAATTTTTCCAGCATCTCATCAACAGACGTAAAAGTTCCGACCATTTACGCTGGCGTGCGGAGCGGGTGCGCGCCCGACGGTCACTCACCAGATGAGGATATGCGCGTACCATCCGGCGCGCATGTAGTGCCTCCCGAAGCGGATGCCCTCGCCGTCAAAGGTGAAGTACTCGGCCACCCAGAGGATGGGCAGCGGCGCGCCGCGCTGCTGGGCGCGCCGGAAGTCGCGCTGGATCTGTCCGGCTGTGGCAGATAGAGGATCAACACCGACGGAGAGGCGGCGCAGTGCGCAGGCGAATGTCTTATAATTTCACCTGTCCCCTGCTCTACAGGCATCCCCATTGTCAACTGTGAGCTAGGCGCAACTATACCCGTTTACCGATTAAAAACTATGTCCGACGGTTCAACGGTGCATTTACCGATTCGCACCGTTAGCCATCTTCCCTTATCAATAACAAAACATTTGTGCGATGAAGTGCGTTACTTGTAACAATGTTGAAACGGACGAACGGAGTAGAGCGGTCATCGCCGTTAATTAACTCACCGAATGGGCCGAACCCGTTCCGTCCCTGACCCCAGCTCCACCAGAAGCGTTCGTTGTAGTTGATGACCTCGCCTTTCAACTCCATCGGAATGTGGCCCTGGTCAACTGTGGAAACAGAAAACATTTCATTATTGCTGTATATCTGCCGTAGTATCCACTTTAACGTGGCAAAAGACAATTAATGCTAATGTTTTTTTTTATTTATGACAGAGTTTCTTACTATCTCAATTGCGTATTTTCTGTGTCATATTTAACATTTGCCACTCGCACTATTTCCCGAAGGAGTTCTACGAGCTGGCCACTGCTCCGAGTTCTTACCGTAGAGGGTGACGTTGACGCCACGCAGACCGAGCTTCATGCCCACCTCGGCTCCCTCCAGCTCGGCGCTCGTGTACGCCTTGTACGGCGTCCTCGTCTTCAGCGTGGCCACCTCCCACTCCATGCCAAAGTTGCCCACTGGGGAGACATACGGTATACACGGTGACCACCTTCCAATCCATGCCAAAGTTACCCACTGGGGAGACATACGGTATACACGGTGACCACATTCCACTCCATGCCAAAGTTACTCACTGGGGAAGCATACAGTATACACGGGACCACCTCCCACTCCATGTGCCAAAGCTGCCCACTAGGGAGGCATACGGTATACACGGTGATGGAAGCAGAACAGCATCAAAAACAGATATCTCATGCCCATTGGTTTCAGACGCTACCGTCATCAAGCGATCCTGTAAAAATACACTTGCGTAAAGAAGACCGTTTTCTAGGCGCTCGGGGCCCTGATTGGATTTCCCACGGCTTTCCATCGTACTCACACATAAGAAGCAGTCCAATGATAATGCTGGCAGTCACACGAACCAGCACAAAGAAGCGCTGCAAAATATAAGTATAGTTGGACGGACATGTAAGTACATACAGTGCACATAATCTCATATTTTGTTTTTAAAAAATCACGATATAGGGTAATACGGCCAAGACGTAGGACCAAGAGATCATAACCCATTATTTCGTTTTGTCGAGAGGTCCAGGATAAACGAGCATCCATCCGTCCCAGAGCACTCACCCGTTTGCCTCTGAAGCCGGGCAGGATGACCAGGAAGCTGGCGAATAAGATGAGGAAGGCGAATATCCAGCCGGCCTCGACGGTGTCGGCCGTCACCGGCGTCTTGTTGGGAGCGAACAGGGAGGGAAAGCCCTCTATTCGGCTGAACTCGTACAGGCCCATGATGCCGGAGACCCTGAGAAAATCGGTAAATGGCTGATACCTTTCCCCGACCAAATTTTTGAAATGTCATTGCTGTAAAACTAAAATCATCATGCCTATAGACAGTGGACACAAATCTTACTCGGCATAACTCGACCAATGTGCTTACTGGATATGAGTCCAGCTCGACCCAAACAAGGCCAGCTAAAGACCGACTCACCTTGGGATGGCCGCGCTGGATTTCTGTAGCCTGGCTGCGCCGGTGTCGCTGTCGATGGTAGCTGGTGCGAGGGTCGGCCGACCAGTATACTGGCCGCTCGCCGGCGGCGGGGTGCGGCGCAGGGGACTGGTCGGTAGCAGAGACGAGACAGCGGTAGCCGACGGACGCTTCGCTATCTCTCCAGCCGACGACCGCACCGGAAACGTCGCGGCCAGGACGGAGGGAGAGCAGCGTCGGCGGTTGGGGAAGTTGGGACTCGGGGGGAGGAAACTGGACCGCAGACACTGAAATCGGGTATACCCACCGCCGAGGATGTGCGGTTAGTCTTATCATTCTTGGCCAGTGCCATGATGCAAGCTTCGAGTCTTCTAGTTCCAAACCTCGATGCACTGCACGATCTTGCATGCAAGCTGTAATTATAGAAGTGTGTCTGTCAACAATGAAATACAACGTAAAACATTTGGGACTATGAAAAAGTAAATGGTTGTGGTTTGCCTTTCAGTAGCCGGCTGTATCATGTCGTTGCTTCCCAGCACAATAATCAGCATTCAGTAAGATGGCCTTTGTAAGTAACAAGTATGTAAGTACTTACAAAGTAAACACCATGGAGCACGGCACCGCATGCGGTGTTTCTTTCGACTCGCCCAAGGCCATCTATAGAACTCGCCCAGCGCCTCCGGCTCCGCACGGCCGAGCATCGCCTCGGGGCATGTCACGTGACTAACGCCTGAGGGCCCGAGTCACGTGGTTGCTCAGAAAGCAGCAAGGTGACGGTGGGCGGTTCACTGAAGAATCATCTGCATGCTGAACAGGTGACATTTTACGCTCTTAGCTTTCAATTCTATTCGCGGAACCTGGTGTGTAGATATTGCATTATTGATAGTTGATGCGGAATATACATATAGCGAACTGAATTGAATGTGGCGTAGTTATAACCTGGCTATTGAGCATGGCGCATTGAAGTGGCTACTGGCTTCCTCTTCGTATTTGTGTTGTGTGACTGTGTCTGGCGTGGATAGGTTGTAACTGACTGATAAAATGAGCCCTTCGATGACGGAATCGTCATGGTTACGGAATGGCCACGAGTCATGACTGACTGACTTTGGGGATGTAGCATGTGAGATGGATTTGTCTGTCACTCTCACTGTCACTGACTGACGGACCTGCCTCGTGGCAGCTGTGAGATGTCTGCTGGCCGGCCGGCTATACTGGGGGCAGTATGGACCGTCCTGGACCGTCCTGCCAGTCCCAAACCGAGCCCGTCCACCGGACGCCGCCGCCTATCTGCCGGACGTGCAGTCTCGGCTCTGCGACGGCGGTCAGCCCCGCAGTTTCCCGGAGGACGGGGCGGGGTCAGGCGCGCCTATCGGCCGGTCACATCCTGCACAGTCGGAGCGGCCGTGCAGGGGCCGGAGCGGCCACTGGCTGACCGGGAGACACCGAGCCCGCCGCGCCCCCGTCTCCGCCGCTGTCCGAGCCGCTGGCTGCGAGCTGCAGGTGAGGTAACCTTTCAGACGCGACAAACCTTCTGTTTCAGCTGTCGGGCCGTGCCCTCACAGTAATATGACTGTGTTCTCACAGTAAATAACCGTTCTCTCGCAGTAATCTGACCATGTTCTCACAGTACTCTAACCGTGCCCTCAGTTATCTAATCGTGTCCTCACAGTTATCTAGCCGTATCCTCACAGTAATCTGACCGTGCGATCACAGAAATATGTGTTTTCGCAATAATTTGATCGTGTCTCCACAGTAATAAAATCATGCGCTCACTGACCGAATCATCTGACCGTGCCCTCCCAGTAAGCTGACCGTTCTCTCGCAGAAATCTGACCGTGTGGTCATAGTTATCTGACCGTATTCTCAGTTCTCACGGTAATCTGACCTTACTCTCGGTTTTCTAACCGCTTCGTCAGCTTTCTGACCGTGTCCTTACAGTATTCTGACCGTGTTCTAACAGCTACCGTGCACTCCTCAGGCCGAATCTGACGGACTTCGTGCCATTTTACGCTTCTCACTGTCCCTGTGTGTCCGGACCTGACGGTCCCACGGGACAGCGATGTCCGGACAGTCCCACGGGACAGCGCTGTCCGGTCGGACAGGAGCGCGGTGGGCCGCTCTGCTGGTACTGTTAGTCACCGTGGGGACATCCACCGCTCAAAGAGGTCAGTTCGGCTGTCTGGGAAGGAGGTATCTCATGGAATCTGCTGTCTTCTGCCATAAATCCTGCGGATGAACGAAATAGACGCATAGAGACGGATAGAGATAAGGAGATCGAACGTGTCTAGAAAAGTGTATCGAATATATCCCACTACCACGTGTGGTGTATATTAACGGGTAAGCGTATCGCATGCCATGGCAGGTGTGTCGTATGTGTCGTCTGACTCGTGTGTCGTGTCTGTCTGCGCCTCCTGCAGCCAGTAAGCCGACCAGCTCCCAGTGGGTGACCGGCCCGAGCCGGGACAACAAGCTCGGCCTGCTGCGCTGGCTGCTGGACGGCTGCGAGGGCGGCGACGACTGCCAGCCGCAGCCGTACCGCCACGTCGAGTACGAGGGGTACGACGGCTGGTACAATAACTTCGCCCATCCGCAGCTGGGAGCCTCCGGTGAGTCCGTGCAGTTCTGATCTGCCGGTGAGAGTGGCAGTGGAGAGACCTCTGACTCGATCGGTCTGGAGACTGATCCGCCACCGGCAGGGTATTGTGATCAGTCCGCGGAGTCCATGAGTTTTTAGTGACTCCGACTCCGACTCCGGCTTAAAAACAACTCCGACTCTGACTCTGACTCCGGGCAGAACTATCGAGTCCGACCGCCCTTAACTCCGACTCTGCAGCACTGCCATGGGTCTGCAGAGTCGATGGATTTTAGGTAACTCTGACTCCGACTTCGGCTCAGGTTTCCAAAGTTGACTCCGACTCCGGTTAGAACTGTCGACTCCGAACGACTCCAACTCCAATGCCGACTCCGACTACGCAGCCCTGCTTGTGATCCACCCCGCGTCTGACGATGCTATCCAGTGACCTAGCGCCACGTTTAGCGATTGCCCCCTGACATAGCCCAGTACTTCCGACCGTCCAGTGACTCAGCCCGCGTCCTCCTCTGCAGCTCTGTGACTCAGCAATCTGTTTTCCCTCCGCAGAGATGCCGCTGCTGAGGAAGCTGCCCCCGGCATACGGCGACGGGACGTACGAACCATCCGGCGCACTGCGTCCCAACCCTCTGAACATCTCTGAACAGCTCATGTCCGGGCCCAACGGCAACTTCTCAAAGACCGGCAAATCGGCGCTGCTCGTCTTTTTCGGTCAGTGGAAGGCTCACTTTTGAGGCGCACTAGAGACTTTATATAGCTCTCATTTGTATGTTGACTTGTGTATTTGTAGATGTCTGTGGGTATGGGTGTCTGCGTCTGCGTAGTTTGACGAAATCCCCTCGGATGCGCCGCTCCCAGGTCAGCAGGTGGTGGAGGAGATTCTGGACGCCCAGCGGCCCGGCTGTCCGCCCGAGTATTTCAACATCCCGATCCCGGAGGGTCACCGGTACCGGCGCGAGCCGGGCCACACCGAGCTGCCGTTTGTGCGCTCCCGGTACGACATGGCCAACTCGGGCTTCTCGCCCAACGCGCCGCGACAGCAGGTGGGAATTGAACACACAACAACAACAACAACAACAACAACAACAACAACAACAACCAACACACGCACACACACGGTCTCACTGCTGGAGATAGGTGTTAGGTAACTAGTTAATAAAGCCCGATCAGCTGTGCCTGTCGTGTTTAGTTAGAAGAACCTGCAGATGTCGGCAGCGTGGTAGCGAAATAGTCTGCAGTGTACGCTGCCCCATCCCGGTCAGTGTCCGCTGACTGGTCTGCTGACAGTGTCCAGAAAGTGTCCGCTGAGTGTCCGCTGACCCGTCCCGGCCCGTGTCGGCAGCTGAACGAGATCACACCGTGGCTGGACGGCGGCCTGACGTACGGCACCACCAAGGCGTGGGCGGACGTGCTGCGCTCGTTCGCCAACGGCACGCAGGCGCCGGACGGCCTGCTGGCCTGGAGTGACGAGCCGTACCGCGGCTTCCCGGAGCGGAACGCCGTGCGCCTGCCGCTGGCCAACCCGCCGCCGCCCACCCAGCACCAACAGTTCACGGCGCGACACCGCACCGCGCCCGTCAACCGCTTCTGGAGTGAGTGACGAGTGCTGCTGAGTGCTGAGTGCTGAGTGCTGAGTGCTGAGTGACTCCCTGTCCCCGCGGAGACACTCCCGATCGGGGCACACGGCTCCGTCCGTACTGACGGCACGGGACGACTGGCGTCTGCCAACGACGCGACTCCCCCGCACTTACGGTGACAGATTCATAGGATTCCAACACACTCATTGGTTAGACAATTTATGCTGACGCTTCGAAAATTGACAACGTCAAGTTGCGGACGATAAATTAGTACAATGTATATGTCCGGTGTTTGGGGAATGGACTATACGGCCTGTCAAAGTACCCGTTCGTTGAAAAGACGGCGTCCAGCTGACCGTGTACCTATTTGCGGGGGATGCTCACTGACTGGTCGCGTCTGATTTCAGTGCTGGGTAACCCGCGCGGCAACGAGAACCCGTTCCTGCTGACGTTCGGAGTGATGTGGTACCGGTGGCACAATCACGTGGCCGGATACCTGGCCAGCCAGCACCCCAACTGGTCCGGTAAGCACGCCAATCCCAGGGCTCCGATCCATCCAGCCAGGACACCATTCGAGTCGACTGATACGAAAAAGTTCTCACCTGGTAAACGTAACTTTTAAACTTAAATAAAACGTTACTTTAAACTAAACATTTTAAAGTACGAACTTTTGTTACGAATTTATACGAACTTTTTATAAGTAATGTCATGTGTAATTTAGAAAATGTAGATATAATGTAATGCCGTTTCACTTATAATGTCAATGGCCGTTTGTTGACTTAATTTGTAAAATGGACTCATAGCATAGGTAGCTCCCTTTAGAGGAGGCAAGCGGCTGCTGACAAGCTAGCGAAGTGCCGGCCTAGCGCGGTCTTTTTACCGTTCATTTGTGTCATATTTCAGGCGAGCGCGTGTTCAACGAGGCGCGTAAGTGGGTGATCGCGACCCACCAACACATCGTGGTGAACGAGTGGCTGCCGAGCTGGCTGGGCGCGTCCCTCGACCCGTACAGAGGTATGTCGTCGGCCTCCTATCCTTTTGTTATGAGGCGTGGAGTGACCGACTCTTTTGCCAATGCCCGAATGTAGACGGTGCGCGCAGTGCAGAATGCAGATGTCCTTATCAAAGTGAGAAACACGTCACGAGTAAACCATTAGATTTTAACGATGCTTGGTGAATATTTGTGTCAAAGCAAGGGATTGTTAAGCTTTCTAAATCTAAATTCATTTAATATGCTTGATAGGTAACCGCTTTTTTGCGGGTACCAAAACTCTGTGACCTCCGAAATCACACATGTGTTTCTTATTGTGCCGCTCTTTTGCAGGCTACGACGACTCTGTGGACCCGCAGATCACGCACGTGTTCCAGTCGGCCGCCATGCGGTTCGGCCACACCCTGGTGACCTCCGGCGTCTACCTGAGGAACTTCAGCCGCGAGGGATGCCTGACCGAGGGGTTCGGCTTTCTCACCGGCACCGACCGACACCGGATCAGCGGCGTGCGCACGTGCAACTCCTTCTGGAGGCCGCAGGTAGGCAGATACAGGGGCATACGCATATTTTGTCCGTGGCGAATATACGTGAACAATCGGAGCCACGGACGAGCACCGATCCTTCTCGAGTCATGGCACTTTGCTGTTCTGAGCTTTAACCCGCGCCCCACTGGGGGGGGGGGCTATTTATAGCCCCCCCTCCCGTTTTTCTGCAATAACTTCCAAACCGCTTGACGTATCGACGCCAAACTTTTAGTACCTTCGGCTGCATCAATTTGACACCTTGTGTCGAATTTTTAACTTCGTAGCTACCATAGGTCGGCCGGAAATGACGTCAGAGTGACGTCATGTTCGGCCGATTTCGACGCAAAACATTGAACCACGGCAATCGCTCCCAAGAGCTCAGTTTTTAAGCTAGATCCAATTTCTTTGCATGAGAGGACTCAGAATAGACTGCGCTATCAAACTGCTATCTCGGATTTTCGAAATTTTGAAAATTTCGAAAATTTGATATAATGAAATCCAAAATTTATATTTTTACATTTTTTTCAAAATGTTTTTGACTTTTCGAAACAAAACGGAATATATGTGATAGAACGCATTATTATGACTAACTCTAGCAAGTTTTAGCTAAATATCTTCAAAAATGGCCAAGTTTTACGCATTATTGCAAAAAATTCACAATTATTAATTTTTCAAATCAATTTTTCAGCACGTATTTGACATTGTACGCCAATATAAATAGCACCATCGTGTTCCTGAGCTCAAACTGCATCCAATAAACACCTTTTTTGTTGAAAAATTTTAACTTCAAAATTTGACCTTTTTTGACCTGAAAGTGACCTGACCTAAGCTAAATTCGACTCAAAATGACCTCGAATGACACAGAAGACATCACATTCGAAATCTCTGGCCTAAATGGACCATAAAACATGTGTCACGTGACCGACGCATGATATAATATTTTCGTGACCTGTGATGACCTGACCTTGACCTGAAAATCAAAGTACAAGTTTGGTACCCTCGGGGTATCTAGAGCATCTGTTCACGAGTGTGTGATCCAAAAATGAGCCTGATCTGACTTGTAAGACGGCGACCAGAGCCCAAAACGTGAACAAGCAAAATGCTAATAATTTTTACTTTGACCTGACCTGTGACGTCATCGGTGACCTCGAGGTGAATGAAATTAGGTTTCGCTCGACAGTTTTTCCGGGGCTATCAGACGCCGTTTGAATTTTGACGATCGGCCCAGTAGTTTCGGAGTTAGGAGGGGGGCTATGAATAGCCCCCCCCCCCCCCCAGTAGGGCGTGTTATACGCAGACCCCAGTGGGGCGCGGGTTAAGTGCTGCCGAAAATTTCATGTGGTGACATATAAGTAGTGACGAAAACATTGAATAAGTAACACGCACAGCGACGGCCTTTTCCCGGGTCCATATAGACTATAGAGGCACGATAGGTCGTGCCTGAAGACCTGCAAATGATGAACCTAATGAAACGTGCGCGCAGGCGCTGTCATGAATGAATCCTGGCTGGTGTTTCAGGAGCCGCTGCGGGAACATGATGTGGACCGAATGCTCATGGGAATGGCGCTGCAGTCCACCGAGCGCGAGGACAACATCATCGTCAACGACCTCAGGGGTGAGGCCAACAGCTCGTATAGTTCGTCAAAACAGCCTCTGTTTATACGGCAAATTGTGGAAACGCAATCGATGTGTTGTTAGATAAAACATCTAGCAATAATAAAGCTCGTATCTGTAACGTGGGATGACTAGCCCGTCATATACCACGTGCTCTGGTGACGGGTTATCACGATATGTGACATCTGCTGACGTATCCTCTGATGTGTTCTCTTCCAATGTGTCCTGACTAACTCTGCCGGTCGCAGGCGACGTGTTCGGACCGCTGGACTTTTCCCGCCGTGACCTGATGGCCGTGAACATTCAGCGGGGTCGCGACCACGGCCTGCCCGACTACCTGACCGCGCGCCACGAGTTCGGACTGCCTCCGGTGGACTTTGACAACTTCACCGCCATCACCGGCTCAGAGGTCGACCAGGAGGTCAGTCAGTGGCTGATGGAGTACCCAGTAAAGCTTCTGCATTAATGGATGTCATTCATGAATTCATGCCTATAACTGTGCTGCGATAGAAAATGACGTTGGTCTCACTATAAGAGAAATGCACAGTAAATGCTACATAAGAATTCAGTTATGTTAGTTTTGTTACAACTATTATAAGTGTGCTATATGTTACAACTCGTTGCATTGGAATAGTTGTCGGCTCCCATGGTCGGTGCTAGAAGAACAGACGGCCTGTAGTGTAGAATGTAGTGTGTACAGATGTGAGCGTCATGATGCGTCTTAATCCAGGACGTCGGCCTCGGGTGTGACTGCGAGTGTCCTGTCCGTGCTGCCTGTGATGATCATACGGCAGTGCCAACTCCGTGTCCACACGGGCTCCCTCTCCGCCCGGCTCTCTGACCGATTTCACTCTACCCGCACAGGTGATCAGCCGTCTGAGCGAGGTGTACAACAACTCCATGTCGAACGTGGACATTTGGGCGGGCGGCCTGCTGGAAACCTCGGACCGACCCGGCCAGCTCTTCTCTGCCATCATCCGTGACCAATTCACGCGTATCCGTAACGCCGACCGGTTCTGGTTCGAAAACAGACTGAACGGGTAAGCGACACAAAACGGCACGGTGAATCGTAAACGATGGACGGTAAGGGAAATAGCATGGGAAGCCATCCGTTTGCTGTTCATTCTGTCCCGTTTGCTGTTTGAAAATTGAGAGCCTTGGCGCAGAATCAGGCCAGGACCGTTGTTTGCATCTTTTAGCGATGTGTATTGTGTAGGTATCGTAAGTGCACATGGATGCAGAATTATATCCGGTTTCGTTGTTTCAGACGGTTTACCGACGAAGAGATTGAGCGAATCCGGCAGCTGACGATTTACGACATCATTATGTCTGTGACAGACATGGATCAAAACGACATCCAGTCGGATCCTTTCCGCATTCTCATGGCAGGTGAGGTAGAATAAAGCATAGAAGGGCATAATCTGCGGTCTCTGTTCTAAGAACACGCCATAATTCATCGTTATTATTGCTGTCACGCAGTGCAAAATATAGTATGCGACTATATTTAGAAAGTTCAGTGACATGTTGCGTATCTTTAAAGCATCCTTTTGTCATAACTTTGCCAATCTCCTTTTCTATGATCTGACAGCGTTTGGCCAAGAACACGCTGTACATAAATGAGTTGAAAATGGCATTTCATTTCCATCTCCAGGCAACGAGGACCTATCGGACAGCTGCCAGCAAGCGCTGGAGGACAGGATGCAGAATGCCACGTGTCGTAGCGGGCGCTCCACCGTTCCGTGTCGGTTCCTGTACCCGCTGGGCTCCTTCTCGGAGAATGTGGAGATCGAGGAGTGCTCCCCGGCGCGCACCTACGACTACTTCTCCGGCAGCGAGGCCTCGTTCGCGCTCACCTTCCTCGCCGCTTTCCTCGCCGTGTGTGGTAAGTGGGCAGCGAAATACGTATCTGCGGTAGAAGTGAATGTCGTTATTCAAAATCCATGCTAGAAATGTAAGTTTGTTTACATGCATATTTATGTGTATGTATGTATGTATGTATGTATGTATGTATGTATGTATGTATGTATGTATGTATGTATGTATATATGTATGTATGTATGTATGTATGTATGTATGTATGTATGTATGTATGTATGTATGTATGTATGTATGTATGTATGCATGTATGCATGTATGTATGTATGTATGTATGTATGTATGTATGTATGTGTATGTATTACGTATATGTGTAATGTATGTATGCATGACAGTATGTATGCGTGTGTGTATGCATGATGCATGCATGTTTGTATGTGTGTATACCTATATATGTGTGAGTGCATTTATGTGCATATGTATTGACATCGTGGGCATTTGCATACGGCTTAGCGATTACAGCCCGTCCTCCAAGGTTCGATGGATGCCGGCTGAGGACCTCATAGTGCGCTGATATCAGTAAATCCTATCGTAACTTCATATCGTGGCTGGATGCTCCTCCCCAGGACTGGTCGGACTTCTGATCATGCTGGCTCGCAGACGACAGAGACAGAACATGCCCAGCCGCGCCGCAAAGTCGGAGGTGGTGAAAAATGTCGGCCAGGGCATCGCCGTCACCGGTAAGGTGCTCTGCTGGATTGTCTGTGCCTTCCTATCACCGGTATATGTGTATAATGTTGATTCGCTATCATAAAATTGTGTGTGATTTATATGTATTTAAAACACCGATACGCTATCACAAAATCTGTGTGTGATATGGTTTGTTTTGTTGGGTAAGGCCCTTTCGGTCTGACAAGACTATTTCAAAGCCGGAAGGATGCTAGGAATTAGGGGATGACATTGGTCTGGACAGGCAACCTAGTGAGTCACCGGGGCTGAGCCCGTCCCATAGGACAGGCCAACCAGCCCAGCCACCGGCCCCCCAAAGTACTCACTGCACCCGGCTACGGGTGTGCTCTCCAGGGAGCAGCGGTGCCGCTCCAAGCCCGCATGAGATAAAGTTGACTGTCCAGCCCGGATAAGGGGTTGCAGAGTGGAGGAGAAGGATGTGAATTTCCTGAGGATGGAAACGACGGACGGGAATAATATCACAAAATACGTTTGTGATGTCTTATGAGTTACCGATACTCGAAAGTGTGGTGAATAAAGCTCTTATTCTGACAAGCTGCGCGTTGTGTCTATCCAGCTCAGGAGCGGGTGTCCGCCAACAATCTGCGCTCGGTGGTGGTGCGGCTGGACAAGACGCGCCGCTCCATCGAGATCCGCACCATGAAGGGCTCTCTGCTAGAGGTCTGCACCGGCCGGCTGCAGCCGCGGCTGGCTGCAGCCCCACGGCTGTGGGCCGGGGCGGCTGCAAATATCTCCAAGAACACGGCTACGGCTGTGGCCACGGCTGTGAGATTTCAAGCTCAATCTTAAGTACTCCAATATAAAATTTTAAATCCTTAATCTCACATTCTGATAAGCAGTCTAGCCTGTAAAAATCATGCAAAGGATGCCCAGCAACATTGAAAGTGGTGAAGCCTTTGAAAACCTGTAATGGTTTTACCATTTGTTGTTGTAGGGGAGTTTGCACTCTGGTACAGAATACTAATTATAGGTACCAATTGTTCCTTCATCATCAAGAGCTTGACAGTTTCAGAAAATGCAGCATGTTGCATTGTCACATCCCTCTCAAATCAATCTCACCTGGTCATTAGGAGAGCACCTTACAGCTATTGAAGACGAGCGTTCAATAATTCTTTCAGGTAATAGAAAAAAAAATCACGCCTAGGTAAAGGCAGGTAAAGGCTTCATAAAATATTATCAAAAATAACTCTTAGATGTATTTCTGGATTTTCGGCAAGTCCAATTACATAATATAAAATTGGCGCTTTATGTTCTAACTGGTGTGTAAGTGACCGCTAACAGAAAATGCTGATCAACGAAGCCAATGGAATTAGATTATAAGTGAACATGAACCTTACTTACGGTTAATTCACATGATGGTGAAAACCCTGAACACGTAATTCACATGACGGTGAAACCCCTGAACACAATATTTCTTACGCGAGCTGTTGACTTTATTAATAAAATGACGTCTTCTTCTGAAAATGTAGAAAAATTGATATTTACTCTTTATTTGAGAGCAAGTTTTTGACTGTTTAGCATTATTATATATAAATTATAATTTTTATGGCTGTTTATAGTGACACAAAACAATTTGTTGCCACTTCCTTGCTATTGACGTCATAAAAACTCAAGTAAAATTTTTGATTAAAAGAGGTAATTTTGGCTCGCACGTCCTTGGGGATTTGAGCGAAGATCATTATTTGGAAAAATCAAAATAGAAGAATGTTTTTCTTTCTTGGATGCTCACTAGTGTTTTGATGCCTTGCATATCAAATTAGTTTGAGACTTGCCCAGAAGGCTGCTTCAAGTCTGGCATATCACACCCCAGAAAATATGCAAGGTAAGAAAGAAGCAAGAGTTTTGACTAGACAATCACTGTTTGACAGTCCATCAACTTGAGTTTCATTTTCCATACCTAACATTGATAATGAAAAGCATCAGGGTCTGTTGTTCCGTCCCACAACCATGCTTCAGGATTTGGCATTAGATGTCTACACTGCTAGTGCTTCTATTCTGGTTCATTGTTTATGTTTTCTGTTGATGTAGGGACCTACCTACCCATCTTTCTTAACCCCTTGCAAGGGCTTGTGTAGGCATGCGTTGCGCATCAGGCTTTAGGCCTTCGGCCTAAAGCCAGATACACAACCACTTAACCTATGATGCTTCATGAGCTTGAGAATCTATAGCCCATTGCAATGTGCTTTGGCTATATGTTTCAACTAAAAACAACTTATTATATACTATTTGGTTGCATTTCATTGAAAGTATCCGCGGCCGGCTGACGGCTGGCTGCCCACAGTTTGCCACGGCTGTGGGCGGCTGTGGCTGTGGAGCCACGGCTGCGGGGCGGCTAGGCTGTGGAAAATTGCAGCCGTGCAGAACTCTACGTCTCTGCTGCGCTCGGTGGAGCTGCGGCACATGGCCGAGCTGGACGTCATCCTGCCGACAGATGGCAGCACCGTCATCATCAAGGTGCCCCGCGAGTACGACCTGGTGAGTCGGAGAAGGCCCCGCTTCCCCTCTGGCACTGGGGTCAGACCGTGGAACAGAGACCCACGAGTACGACCTGGTGGGTCGGAGACGGCCCCGCCACCCCTCGGCTGTCTTATGGGGGTCAGGTGATGGGACACAGGCACACGAGTACGACCTGGTGGGTCGGAGACGATCCCCCCCCCCCCCATCACCTCTATCATCGGGGTCAAGTTTTGGAACAGAGGCCCGTGATGTGAGAAGCCGGGCTGGCTATGAGCTAGAGCTCAACGATTGAGGAGGGGAGAGTAGCAAATGAAAATGTTTAGCTTTGTAGGCATTAGCGGTGCGTGGCACATAGTGTCTAAAACGCCTCTCTCCCCTCCCCAATTACATCGTGTAGGGTTACGGAGCATTAAGAATTATGTAGCTCTGATTCTTTGGCAGCCGAATTGTCGCCTGTCCCCGACGATGAACTTTATTGCCTTGTGCTGGGCATTTTCAGGTACTGGAGCTGGGCGGCCACTTTCTGAGGGACCAATTCATGGGTTCGCTGAACGGCTTCCTGACCGAGTGCGGCATCCAGAAGAACGAGGTGACTGCCAAGCTGAAGCCGGCGCTGGAGCAGGTGGTCACCCAGGAGCACCGACAGCGCAACCTGGAGCGATTCTTCCGAGTGGTGTTCGCACAGGTGAGAGCCCAAACTCTGGTCGGTGGCGTGCTGTGTTGTCCAGTTTTGGATGCACGGATTTACGGGAGCGTGCTTCTATACCGCTCCGATTACGAATGCAAACGACTAACGAGCCTCATTCTAAGCAAACGTAGCCTTTTGTTGCACATCACCACATGTGTTATGACCACCGACAGGCGTTCAACATAAAGCTGAGCAAGGAGGAGGTACTGAACGTGAGCTCGGAGAGCGCGCGCGAGGTGGTGCACATGGAGCTGACCCTGGCAGAGTTCGCTGACGCACTCAGCATGTCCAGCTCGTCCAGCTTCGTCACCAAGGTACGCACTTCAAACATCACCCGACCGCAGTTTATCCACATTGAGCAGAGCTGCTAGGTGACATGTTTCGTCCGGAGCTAAATGTTCCATTCCCGTGTCATGCTAGGCTTTGGAATAAGCTGCATTTTCTGACGCAAGTGAATCCAATGATAAAAATCACCGAATGAGCTATCGCTCATTTGTTTCCGTATATCAACTCATTCGCACTGACTGTCTCTCTCCCGTCTCCTTGGCCTTGTCTTCCTCACTCGCCACTAACCTGTTCGTCCGCCAACCCTCAGATGTTCGCTGTCGTGGACATGGACAAGAACGGCTACATCTCTTTCCGCGAGTTCCTGAACATGATGGTCGTTTTCGCCAAGGGCACTGCAGAGGACAAGGTGAAGCTGATGTTCGACATGTACGACATCGATCAAGTTGGCAAACTGAGTCGCAAAGACTTCAGCGATATGATTCGGTAAGCTTTCAGTTGCGTTGTTTATAATGCCCCTTTTATAACAAGTACGAACATATGCACTTGTAAACAGCTTTCGGTTTATTTGTCGGTGCGGCTCTTTTGTCGAACAAGTCTTACGCGCTGCCAACAACGTAATTTTCACGATACATAGTGCATGAATCAATATACCCGATCCAGGAGGCACCAGTTGAACTTACTTAAGGTGCACACGGCGCTATGGCTAGTGTTCCGTTTACCCCACACCGTGGTCACAGGCGCCCGTCTCCCCGCCTGCCCGGGCGACTCTCAGTGTCGGTGGCGCTGACACCACCCTCCACCCTCCCCAGGTCGCTGCTGGAGCTCTCCAGCGCCTCGCTGGACTCGACCAACCTGGACGAGGTGGTGAACACCATGTTCAGCTCGGGCGGGCTGAGCGACAAAGACGAGATCACGGCGGACGAGTTCTTGCGGCTGTTTGCTCAGCATCAGGAGGCGCTCGGATACGCCCAGCTGCAGGTGGCAGGTACGCCTGATTGTGCAATGACATTCGTGCAACGAACGGATGAATATGTCTTATGCGTGCTGTCCAAGCCTGAAAGCCTGAAACTTTAAGCGTCATAGCTAAAAACGAAATTATTGGTAAGCGCATATTATATGCGAAAGCCACGATGCCAAAAGGTGTTAAATTTCTTGTCCTTGCCCGGCGACAAATTTCGCTCCCGGTGTAAGCAATGACCAGCTGTTTGTCGGTGACTGTCGCCTCATTGATATCTTACAGGAGCATCGATGCCCCTGCCGTCAAAAGACAAGCGCAAGTCTGGCTTCGCTCGAACCCGTGACACCGTGCTCTCCATCTACAGGTGAGTAGTTATATTTGTTTAGTTTAGTCGTTTTAGGCTATTTCCGCAATGCAGCATCTTTGCAGCGTTTGATCCGGTGGAGTCATTGGGCAGATGCCAGAAGCGGTCAGCGGTTTAGCGTTTCCGAAGGACTGGCCATTGGCCAACGCAGTCGCGTTAGCGGTTAGCCGGGGTAAGATTTTTACACTTCCACCCCAGTAACCGGTGACCGTCTATCTGAAACACGAGGCAGACTGTTCAAGGAAGAAAATGAATAGGTGGATCCTGAAGAATAAAAAATGATATACCATAAGTTTTCTTATTGACGTTCTCGAGAATTCGAGCTATCTCTTGAACTTGGCCCACGCATGCGGCTAATTTCCTGATGCACAAAAGTTTAAAAGCCACCGTGATTAACGGCCATGTTGTGAATGCATTGTAATTACACTTTGATTGTGTGTCACCCGCAGTGACCTGGACAGCGGCGAGGGCGCCGCGCCGACCTCCCCCGATGAACCAGAGGCAGAGATAGCCGTCATTGAGAACCAGGGCGAGCCCAGCAGGCAGCAGGCGGGTGGGGCCGGCCGTCTGGCGCGCTGGATGGAGATCCACCGGCTGACCGTCTTCTGGAGCACCCTGTACACGCTGGTCCTGCTGGGCATTTTCGCCGAGCGAGCCTACTGTGAGTGTTCCACGGCCACCGTCGTAATCTCTGGCTCATAAATCGCATGTTTTTTTATGAAAAAAATAGTAAATTCTTGTTAGGAGTTTGTGCTAGGCGTTACATTCGATATGTCGCTCGTCAGTCGGGCAGATAAGTCGCTCGGTTGTGCTAAACTCCTACAAACTTCTACGCAATATTTATGGTATGCTCGATTTGGCTGGCTTTATGTGCTGGGGGACGAAGATGTAAGTCGCGTCCCCCTGCACCTCCAGACTACTCTGTGGAGCGGGAGCACGCCGGTCTGCGCCGGATCGCCGGCTACGGCGTGACGGTGACGCGCGGCGCCGCCTCCGCCATGATGTTCACGTACTCGACCCTGCTGGTGACCATGTGCCGCAACACCATCACCTTCTGCCGCGAGACCTTCCTGCACCGCTTCATACCCTTCGACTCGGCCATCTTCCTGCACAAGTACATCGCCGCCTGGGCGCTCTTCTTCTCACGTGAGTGTGTTTTGTGGTGTGGTGTTGTCATCATCATCATCATCATATATTTTTTGCGTCACATGGGGAGCAAGTAAGAAAAAGAAAACATCAGAAATCAGTGACACAAAAGATCGGTGCAGAAGCCTGCCGGCTTAAATTAAAGCACCTTTCCTTAAAAAAAAAACGGTAGTGGCGGCTGTCCTAGGAGGGAGAGTGGAGGAGGGGAGGAGAGGGGGTAGGAGAAATATGTTTGCTGAAATGCGAAGCTGAGGTATTTTAGGTTTCATGCGAAAGTTGTTCCGTGTTTTGATGTTTTGTTCATGTTATTTTTAACGATTGAATCTGGCAAATCTCATTTCGTCTGAAGAAGAAGGCCTTTGAAAGCTGCCGCTATATAAACGTTACTGGTGCGAGACGATTATTTTTATCTAATTTGGTCTGTTTCCAGTGGTGCACACGGTTGGCCACGGCATCAACTTCTACCACATCTCGACTCAGGCTCCTGGCGACCTCACCTGCCTCTTCCGCGACTACTTCAGATCGTAAGATAAACAGCGAACCGTGGGCGTTGACCGATATAGGCAAACGCATGCATAAAAGTGCACGACTTTGTTATTCGCAAATCGCAAGGCTGTTTGGAATAAACCTTTATTTCAGAAGTCTTTCAAGAATCAAGTGTTGCATACGTTACTTGCAGTGTCCGGCTCGCCGTCGGGCCTTGCGCAGCGTATGGTACGTTTGTTGGCTATCGTCGGCACCCAGTGCGGTAACGGGCCGTGTCGCGTCGGCCGGCAGGACGGACGTGCTGCCCAAGTTCCACTACTGGTGCTGGGAGACCATCACCGGCTTCACCGGCGTCCTCCTTCTGCTCAACATGGCCGCCATCTACGTGTTCGCCGTGCAGTACGCGAGGAGGAACGTCTACAAGGGCTTCTGGGCGACGCACAACACGTACCCGTTCTTCTACATCCTCACGGTGCTGCACGGGTCCGGTCGGCTGGTGCAGGTGAGACGGCTGAACAGCTCAGCTCAGTCTGCCGATGACCTGCAGCACACTCAGCGCTCATACAACACTGGTCAGCGCTCATAAAGCAGAAGCCTGATCTCAAATTTCTGGAATGATTGTTACTGTGCTGGAGAAAAAAGCACGGTCGAGAGAGGGGCTATGTAACTCATCACTGCATTGTATGCTAGAGTCTATTTTAACCCGCTCGGTCGGAACGTTGCGTGTTTTCCAGGAGCCTTTCTTCCACTACTTCTTCCTGGGTCCGTGTGTGCTGTTTGCCCTGGACCGACTCGTCACTGCCAGCAGGAAGAAAGTCGAGATCGCCGTCATCAACGCAGAGCTGCTGCCCTCAGGTACTGTCCGCTCCCGCAGTCATGGGCATTGGGCAATATGATTGAACGTGGTTTTTAGTAACTCATCTGACCAAGTGACACTGCGCTCAAGGCTGAGCAGCTGCAGCCGCAACTGGCAGTGTGTAAAGGCGGAGAGTACACGTAAATTTACACATTAAGTGCAAAACAACAGTGACGTTTATGATTAATATTGCGCATTGTTTAGGCGAGACAGATGTTTCTGCTTTAACTATCCTTTTGAGCACCCGCTCGCAAGTTTATTACATGGCCGTGTCTCTCCAGATGTGACTGCCATCCACATCAAGCGTCCGTCCAACTTTGAGTACAAGTCGGGCCAGTGGGTGCGCATCGCCTGCCCGGTGCTCAGCAGCAGTGAGTTCCACCCGTTCACCCTGAGCTCGGCGCCGCACGAGAAGAACCTCAGTCTGCACATCCGCGCCGTCGGCCCGTGGACCCGCAACCTGCGCCGTGTCTACGACCCCACCGTCATCCGCGACCACGCGCTGCCCAAGGTACGATCGCAACTAAATACATACCTACTCTAGAGCATGTCCAAGACGCCCATCTTAAAATCATGGTCGCTGAACATCTGAACATCAGGGTGTTGTTAAACTCCGTGTAGTGTTTGATCTGTTCGGGCCTCCCGCCGGCATTGCACACGTTACCGATGATGCCGTTCGCTCTCCGTTGTATGTATCGTTCCGTAAGCCTCAGAGTCTTAGCTGAGCCTGATCGCTAGTCTCGTTCGCTGAGCCTCGGAGCCTGAGCTGAGCCTGAGCCCGACCTTCGCTCGCTGAGCCGGGTGTTCCCCTCTCTCAGATCTACCTGGACGGTCCGTACGGCGAGGGACACCAGGACTGGTACCGGTTCGAGGTGTCGGTTCTGGTCGGCGGCGGTATCGGCATCACACCGTTCGCCTCCATCCTCAAAGACATCGTCCGACGGGCCAGCGCGCCGGCCGGCATCGCGTGCAAAAAGGTCAGCTTACCGATTTTATTCACAAAAGGTATGATTACCAATCTAACCTGAGTGTCGAAAACGAGCATAAGTAACACGTATTATCTTATCGCTGTTAGCATTGAGACATCAGTTTTCGGGCTGTTTAAATTGATCTCATATGGAGAAGGCCATTATTGTTTTGTGAGCTTGTGTTGGCTAGTTTGTGTGTCTGACTGTTGCGCGCCCCTGCAGGTGTATTTCCTGTGGGTGACGCGCACTCAGAAACATTTTGAGTGGATGGTGGACATTATCCGAGACGTGGAGAACAGCGACCCCAACCACCTCATGTCCACTCACATCTTCATCACCCAGTTCTACTCAAAGTTCGACCTGAGAACCATCATGCTCGTAAGTCGAATGGAGCTGGACATGGTCCATGATGTAGATAGCTTTCGATGTTTTTAGATAACACTCGAAATAGTTCGAGCAAACTTCTCTAAAATGTACGAATGCGGCAAATGCTGTTTGTTTTGCAGGTAGTTCCAGACGTCTTAGTGATGGTCCTCTGGTCAAATTTCAGCGTAATAGTTAGTTTGTGCAGTGTCTCCACATGACTTCTGTTATCAATGTCGACTGACAATGCCCTTGTTTCAGTACATTTGTGAGCGGCACTTCCAGAAGATCAGTCGCCGCTCGCTGTTCACCGGCCTGCGCTCCATCACGCACTTTGGGCGGCCCAACCTGCCGTCCATTTTCCGCTCCCTGCAGCGCGCTCACCCTCAGGTAAGGGGCACTTTAAACCGTGTACACGAGCGGGCTAATGTGGGTACGTGAACAGCGTAAGGTCACGTGCACATAAAGGGTGCGTTATACTCAACACTGAGGAAGGCAGTAAAATGTATGGACACTGAGCAGGCGACATTCACAGCTCACGGGTAAAGGGTGTATTATGTCCCGCACACGAGTGTAGCTTATGTGCATGCTGGGCTTGCATGTAATGGTGTGCACTGTGCTATGTCGTGCAACTCGGTGAGCGAACTACCGATAAGGACGCATGGATTTTATGACCACTGTCGCTGTTAATCGTTGAATCAGAGTAGTTGTTTCAGGTTAATCGAACAGTCGGTAGGTGCACTTCAGCGCACAAGGCTGCGAGCGTGCGTGTCACAGGCACGATGACCATCAGGAAGTTGATCTCTGAAGTCTGATGTGACCTTACTGAGTACTGACCTGTGATATCGATCACCCACAGGTGGGCAAATTCGGGGTGTTCTCGTGCGGCCCGGCGCCCATGACTCGTTCCGTGGAGGAGGCTGCCCAGGCGATGAACCGCGGCAGCGGCGCCACCTTCGAGCACCACTTCGAGAACTTCTAGTGGGTGACACGACCACAAACGGAATGACGAGAGAGCAGCATCAGCTCCTTGAGCACTGCCAGACGTCCCAGCCAGTGACATTGTCTTTCGGAGTCGAGATACTGATACCGCCGGCTGCTGGTTGACGGTTACGCCAGGCGGGGAGACCAAACTACCGAATGACTTGCTGTTATGCGTAAGCACGCTAGCATTGGACATAGCACCTTGCTGTATGTTATGTGTAAACTGCGCGTGCTTGATTGTTTGCGAATTTTTATTAAGCGTCTCGTATGTGTTGAAGACGTTGCGAATGAGCCATTCACCTTTTTGACGTCAGTTATATATTCATAGCTTGATACGAAGTCCGACAACTTTAGAATATGGTTAATCCCGAATGCGTCTTTTCTTAGAAAAATACAAACATATTTTTACCGAGAGTAAGAACATGAGACGGCTCTCTGGAAAAGCAACCCAGGTGTAGCCGATGTGATGCTAGCCTTATTAAAGTACATCATGCTTTGTATATCGCACAGTGCGCATTTTGATAACTTGCTTCTTTGTTTTGTTGGGTTAGGCCCTTTCGGTCGACAAGACCATTTCAGAGCCGGTAGGATGATAGGATATAGGGGGAGACATTGGTCTGGGCAGGCACCCTAGTGAGTCGCCGGGGCTGAGCCCGTCCGAAGACAGGCCACCCAGCCCCAAGGCACTCACTGCACCCGGCTACGGGGTGCGCTCCCTCGGGAGCAGCGGTGCCGCTCCAAGGGAGCAGCCCGCATGAGATAAAGTTGCCTGTCCAGCCCGGAGGGGGGTGGCGGTGTGGAGGAGAAGGATTTCAGTATCCTGAGGATAGAAGCACGGAACGGTGATAACTTGCTTCTCAGGCGTCCAGGACTTAGATGCATTTTGATGCAAACATGCATTTCCGAACGTTGCTTGGAAAATGGCAATCATCAGCGAGAGCTATTGCATCAATACATCAGTGACTGCCAACTGCTTGTGAATATCTATAGTAAAGGGGGGCTCGGTCAATTGGCAGCAAAGAGTGCACAATCGGTGCCAGAATTGTGCACATTATTTCACGCCACGATTCCAGAAATAGCGCTGCGAGAGTCGCGTACCGCGCCGAACCGCGATCGGAGCGGATGCATCCACTTGCTGTTGATTTACGCACATCTACGCGGGGAGCATCCCTTGCCCAGCCAGCCCACGGCGGGGCGTAACATCCAGCTGTATGTCTGCTACATTACATATCACTTCTCTACAAACCAGTAAAACGCCTTTTGGGCGAAGAACGAGCGAGCGAGATAGTGAGCCCTGCACGTGCGGAAGGGCGAGAGGGTGCTTCCAACGGGCTTGCGCAAAGCACCCTTCTAACTGGTCGCTAGCGGTGTGCCAAATTTGAACGCAATCGGCCCAGCCGTTCCTGAGATCTGGAAGCGGCATTCTGCACGTGCGCACGTGCAAACGGGGTCCAAAATGACTTTTGCACGGCACCCTACTAACTGGTCCCCAACCGTGTACCAAATTTGAGCGCAATCGGCCCAGCCGTTCTCGAGATCTGGAAACGCCCCCTGCACGTGCGCACGTGCAGTAGCACCCTAACCGCAACACATGGGAATGCATTACCTGGTGGGTGCCTACCTGTATGCCAAGTTTCAGCGAAATCGCCCCAGTAATTACCGAGTTACTGAAATGGGAACAAATTTGGCACCTCTTATTGTTGTATTTTGCACGTGCACTGGGGGTGACCCACTTGCATCGAGAGTATCCTATTTTGGGTAGAAGGGATGCTGCTACCCTACAAAAATTACTGCAAGTCAATCGCCCAAGCAGCTGCTGAGATATGAGCCTCTCAAAATCACTACTTTTGCAAAACAGCTTGAACACCCTTGACTTTTCACGTGGCACGTGCCACGACGGTCACTGAGATGTATCAAAAGTAGTCAATTACGGGGTAGAAGGGATGGGGCTACCCAACAAAAAAGACCGCAGGCCAATCGGTCCAGCGGTTGCTGAGATATAAGCCTCTCAAAAGCGTTACAGGCCGGGCCGGGCCGGGCCGGGCCGGGCCGGGCCGCTCATACTGAGATTTTTCCGTTATATTGAAAAGACTCACTTCGCTCGCTGCGCTCGCTCGCTCGTAATAATGTGCACGTCTTCAATTGTTCTTTCACATTAGTTTCTACGTGATATGACACTTTGTTCGTTTCAGCTCTTAAAACGTTCGGGAGAATATGTTCACATGGACATAATGTATTTCCATATCGACAAAGGTATCATACAGTGGCATCATCAAGTAATAATATCGACTCTAAATTCATTAATCAAGTAAGTTCACTAAGAGCGCTGCGATGGGGCCCGGCCAGCCGGAGCAGTCGGTTGGCCTCTCCAGCTCACCACTCTGAAAGTGCCCTCGAGCTGATGCGACTCGAGGTGCGGCGTTTGGCACAGCTCGCGACACGCCCGCTCTCTCCTCTCTCAGCCCGCCTCCTACCTGTGCGGGTAGACCTCCCTCGGCCCCGTGGGACAGCAGTGGTATCCCGCGCCGGCAGAGTGCTCCCAGCCCCTCCTCCCGTCGGGCAGCAGCAGAGCGGAGCGGCGGCGCGAATACCGCGCCGTCGCCGCCTCCTACTCACTCAGGCACATACTCGGTATGAAAATACTCGGTCTCCGGCCGCCGGAGCTGGCCCGGAGCAGGCACTGGCCCTGAACAGATGCCGGGGCGGCCGCGCCCCGCCCCCTCCTCCTTGGTCGCTCAGGCCGCCGGCTCGGCCAGCCGGGAGCCGCCGGAGCGCTGTCGGCGCACCTCCGAGTTGCCGGCGCACCGGCGCACACACGGGATGAAGAACAGCATGGCGCCGCTTACCGCCACCATGGTGCCGGCCACGTAGAAGCCCGGGTCGTACGAGTTGGTGGCGTCGTACAGGGCGCCTGCGGACGGAGGCACGGTCAGGGGGTGACGCGAGCAGGACCCATCGGCGACCAGACATTGGCGATATTCAGCGCCCATCTCCCCTCGGCGGGTCGACATTGACGCTACAGCCGTCCAGCATTGCCATCACCCTCCGGACAATCGTCAACGGCATCACAGACCTCTCCTCTCCCCCTTCTCCCAAACTCAGTGGTCCGGTACTGGCACCACAGTCACCCCCTCCACCCCACCTACGCCCCAGTAGTCCGACAACGGAGCGGGATTCAACACTGCTAGGGCGTCGCCGTACCGCTGACGTGTTTGCCCCACTGATGACGTAATGTTGACGTCACGGTTGTCAATAACTCATCAATCCATTATGATCGATTCGTCCCGTGAGTGGTATCGATGCGGTGGGTAGACCGTGGACAAAAGCTTTAATTATCTCCACGTTTATACTGCGGTGGAGCAACTGAGCGATGTAGGTAACTATTGGAGGTCATCGGCAGCGACCTCACACATGGTTAGCGATTCCTGCGGGAGGAGCGGAGCTGTCTCACCGGCGATGGGCGGTCCGATGAGCGTGGCCACGCCCTGGAACAACAGCAGCAGGCCGAACGCGTTGGTGAGCTTGTCGAGGCCGAGCAGGTCGACCAGGATGACTGAGGTGAGGCCCACGTAGGCGCCGATCGTGAACCCGAACACGGCGGCGTACAGGGCCAGCGTGGGGAAGTCGGTGCAGAAGGCACTGAGCGCCGTGCCTGGCGACAGAGGTACAGTCAGTACCTGGGGGCAGAGGTACAGTCAGTACCGGGGGACAGAGGTACAGTCAGTACCTGGCGACAGAGGTACAGTCAGTACCTGGGGACAGAGGTACAGTTAGTACCTGGGGGCAGAGGTACAGTCAGTACCTGGGGAAGTCGGTGCAGAAGGCACTGAGTGCCGTACCTTGGGACAGAGGTACAGTCAGTACCTGGGGAAGTCGGTGCAGAAGGCACTGAGCGCCGTACCTGGGGGCAGAGGTACAGTCAGTACCTGGGGAAGTCGGTGCAGAAGGCACTGAGCGCCGTACCTGGGGGCAGAGGTACAGTCAGTACCTGGGGACAGAGGTACAGTCAGTACCTGGCGACAGAGGTACAGTCAGTACCTGGGGAAGTAGGTGCAGAAGGCACTGAGCGCCGTACCTGGCGACAGAGGTACAGTCAGTACCTGGGGACAGAGGTACAGTTAGTACCTTGGGACAGAGGTACAGTCAGTACCTGGGGACAGAGGTACAGTTAGTACCTTGGGACAGAGGTACAGTCAGTACCTGGGGAAGTCGGTACAGAAGGCACTGAGCGCCGTGCCTGGGGGACAGAGGTACAGTCAGTACCTGGGGATAGAGGTACAGTCAGTACCTGGGGAAGTCGGTACAGAGGGCACTGAGCGCCGTGCCTGGGGACAGGCGGTAACCAGTTAGTGCCGTAGGGACAGCGGTACAGTCGATACCTGGGGGACCGCGCGGTACAGCACCTGGTTCAAGGCGGATCGAGCCCGTACGAGTATCGCACGGGACACTGAGTAATGGGCCATCCATCACGGGTATAGTACCTACACGACAGTGAGTAAAACTCTCCAGGTTGTCGGTAACCAGGGGCGGATCCAGCATTTTGCCAAGGGGGGGGCTATTCCGAATCGGGGGCCCCCCATCGATGGGGGCCCTACCTACCCCCAAAAGTTTAAGCCTGGATTTCGTCCACTTTATTTTTTGGGGCCCCCTATCATGCTTTTTTTTGCAAAAAAAAAGAAAATGAGAAAGTCGCCCGGGGGGGCGCTATAGTCCCTATCGCCCCCCTGGATCCGCCCCTGCTAGGAGGCCTTGTATGTGAACTAGGAAGCCCTCTGTGATAGCTAGGAGGCCCTCTGTGCAGATGCGAGCGCAGGCCCTCAGTACAGACTTGGAGACCCTTTGTGTGGATGCGAGTGGAGGCCCTCTGTGGAGATTAAGAGGTCCTGTGTTGGCGAAGAGGATATCTGTGCAGGCTTGGAGTCCCTCTGTGCAGGATAGGAGACCTTCTGTGTGAGTTAGGAGGCCCTCTGTGTTGGCTAGGAGGCCCTTTGTTCGGATGCGAGTGGAGGCCTCTGTGTAGGCTAAGAGATTTTGTGTTTGTTAGGACATCTGTGCAGGCTTGGAGGCCCTCTGTGCAGGTTAGGAGGCCCTGTAAAAGTGGTCATCTCTGTGAGTATAAGAGACCTCCAAGTTATGAAAAGCTTTACCAATCTTCTAACAAAGAAGTCTTCTCAGCTAGTCTTCTAAGAAATAACGAAGTGGGTAGGTTAAAAAAAAAACTCATCGGATTTCGGCCACTTTATTTTCAGGAGGCCCCCTTTTCAGCTTTTTAACTTTTTATTTTATTTTTGAAAAAAAAATCGGCCAAGGGGGGGGCCATGGCCCCCATGGCCCCCCCCCCTTGTATCCGCGCTTGTCGGTAACAGTTGATATAGGTCAGATCAGTGAGAAAAGAGCTCACCAGTGCGTCCCGTAAAACACAACGCGCATCAGTATGGGTCCGGACAAGAGTAATTAACCCCCCAGCGTCTCGAATAAGTCTGTTACGGCTCATACGAGTCAGTGGGCGGCTCGGAGCCATCCCAATGTGAAAATAATGTCCACAATCCGCCCGTGTGCCATCCTGGCCCGGCTCACCGATTCCAGAGACTGTGAGCGCGCAGTTGTAGACCCAGAGCCGGTTGACGCACGGCCGGTCCGATATGTAGCCCAGTACGATTCGAGACACGGTGTTGCTGATGCCGATGATGGAGAGCAGGAAACTGGCGCTGTCTCGGTCCAGGCCGGCCTGCACGGCCTTATCCTGTGAGCGAAGAACATGAAGATGAACTACACTGTTGACAAGGCAACGTTTAAAATCTTGGCTCACAAATGAACAGGGGTGGTATGCACGGCGATCGGAGAAATTCGAGGGTATATCAGACACATAAAACCTCATGCAGTCTTGCTGGGCGGAGAGCGGGGCCATCAGCGCGCTCTCACCGCGATATAGATGTAGGGCACGTTGAAGCCGATGCTGGTCAGGAAGTTGGAGATGGCGAATGTGAGGAACACGGGGTCTTTGAGCAGTGCCAGGCCCATCATGTCGTGGAGCGTGTCGGCCACGTCCTGCGGGCACTGGATGCAGCCGCAGACGACCGTGCGCGCCGTGCCGTCCACCACCGGGGCGGCCACCTCCACCTCATACTCGTCCTGGTTCGACCTGCCGCAGCGGAGAACGACAGTCGGTTCAGTACAGAGAAATCGAACATCACCCTCACACATGAAAAAGTAACGCTTTTAACGCTTAACTACCTTTTGATAAAACAAAGAAGATCGTCAACCACGGTTAATTTCCGTGATCAGCAGCATTCTCCATCTAGAACTTCCAGGTCATTGAAACGTCACACATGACTAAAATGTTGGCATCAGAAAACATTATCATTTGAAGCCATTGAACTCGAACGCATTCCTGTTTTGTTTACCTTTTCAGGGCTGGCACCCGCCACAACTGAGGCAGTGACAGAGGGCGCGCGGATTCCATTCTCCCGTGGCCTGAGCTCAAAATGACAGCCAGTCTCGGCCAGGGCGTAGTGGCTGTCATAGGCTGACCTGCCAGCCGTTGCCGTGGAGCATACGAGTCCCTCAGCCGTTCCCCAGTTCCATATCCAACATCGGATAGATGGTTTTCAACCGACTGTGCTCGCCATATCTCGCCATATTAATCTCGCCTCTATTAGCCACGAAGCTAAGTCGCATGACCAGAAAAAAACGTAGAATCAGACATTAAATACTTTGTAGACCAAGCCTTAACATTGCAGACCTGGTGCGACTTAACAGCTCTCTGAGCGGCGCTAACTCAAAGTTCTGAGGACACAAAATCGTGGTAAAAAAGGACCTAGTAATAGCAGTATCAACTAGCCTGATAACGTCTGATAACATAGGCAGTGTTCTATTCGCTAGATTAGATATGACGTTACATATGATATCAGTTCACCGAGACTGATTTAGCACCGACTATTTTTGCGTGCTATTTTCCGGAAACTAGGAGGTCGCAGTAGCTTCCATCGGCGCGTGGTGGTGTGACCCAAACCTCCAAGGTCACGTCCGTCCGACGCCCCGAGTTGGCGTGCTCGGAGCACCGACTGGAGCTCGGCCAAATTCGTATGTCATTAAGGGGCCGAGCCAGAGCGTACGCGGACGCTGACGCACGCCGGGGCCCGGCAGTCAGAGCCACAGCTGGATAAGGCGCCTTTGGTCCAACAGGCAGACGACGGAGACGGTAGACAGACTAGACACTATAACCCAGAGGCTGGTGGATGAGCCGAGGGGTCACGTAACAATACGCCAAATGGTGACGTGGGTTTTCACCGTCACTATCTTGAGAAGCGTGTTTCGTGAACAACACAAAACAAGAGTCACCTCTGACCCATTGTACTTATATAGGCGGCCTAGCTGCATAATCGCTTTGAACGCAATGAGAGGTAGGTGAACGAAAAGCAGGTGGCGCCAGGATTTATATCCAGTTTCTCAGCACAGCATGTAAAAGTTACGGGAGAACGTAAAAGCGCCCTTGGTCTGAAATGAGACCGTTAGGCCACTCACGGTAGGCCCTAAACCAGCACGGCTTCACACCCAGCCAAGAATACAGCTCTTGTGGCATGAAAGTCAATTCCATCCCGGCGTAGGTCCCTTTACCGCGTCCGGTCGACTGGTCTATAAGCACACATTTTAACGCGATTTATGTGACCCACTAAAATATATTGCATACCTATTTGGCGACGATCTATGTGACTTGTACTGCGGTATATTCAGTCGAGGTGTGGGGTACTCACTTGTATTACGGTATAACTTTGAAAGATACGGGGGTACTGGCTTGTACCGTGAAACATACATCGGGTCTGGGTATTGGGCACTGACTTGTACAGCGGTACAGGCGATAGAGGTACAGGTTAGTACTGACTTGTACCGCTGTACGTTTAGCCTGCCGGGGTACGGGTTAGTACTGACTTGTATATACTGGGGTATGCTGAGCAGGCATATTGCCGGTCAGGTTATAAGGTACAGTGCACTGACTTGTACTGTGGAATGTTGAGCAGGCATATTGCTGGCCGGGATAGTATACTGACTTGTACTGGGGTATGTTGAGCAGGCTGCCGCTGTAGAAGATGTCCTTGCGGCGCATCACCTCCAGGTGCTGCGAGGGCCGCCGGCTGCTGGCTGCGCTGCCCGTCGGCTGGTACAGGTGCATCACGTCGTGCGAGCCAAACTGCTGGACGCCGGGCGTGGGACGCGCCAGCACTGCGGAACAAGCGCACATAGTGAGAGGACGGCAGAGGTCGGGCCGCACAGAAAGACACCCAGCTACCCACACTTTAGTCAGACGTACCGATACTCAGACACGAACATACTCAACGAATCATAACGCAGCTGTTAATCCTTTATTCGGGGAAGGGGAACTTAGGAGCCCCCACCCACATCTTTCACTCGTTGAGGGGAGATCATAGCTAGCAACCGTCTCTTACTCGATGAGGGGAGCTCATATATATATATATATATATATATATATATATATATATATATATATATATATATATATATATATATATATATCCCTCCCTGAATGTAGCTAGCTCACGTGGCTGTGACGAGGTCATCCGGCAGACCTCCTGTCTCCCGGGCGCGGTCACCACGATGGAGGTCGCGGCGGCAGCGCCCGGCTGGTCGGGCAGGTCGCTGTCGGTCAGGTTCCTAGGCACGGGCCGGCGCGCCGCAGTGCCGCCCAGCGCCCCGTCCTCGGCCGCCACCCGCAGCACCGGCTTGTTGAGTACACCGTTAGTGGCCCTGAGACGGGACAGAGGTCAGGTCAACAGCGGCTCAGAGAGGCGGGGGGACACATTACATAGCGGATCGCCACATGCCAGCGTGGTTCGATGGACACACCCGTAACAATAAACACCTGTCAACAATGAACACTTGCAACAATTATAAACAACGTACACTTGTGAAAGATACAAATTAGCTTCGGAAACTATGCCACTGTGACAAGCCTTTGTCTATCGACACTGGACATGGGTCGGGTCGCCGATGTTTTACGTACTTTTGTTGCCGTTTGGGCGCTCGGACCGGCTCCAGAGGCCGGAACAGGACGCCGAAGAAGGAACAGCCGCACAGCACGGCCGCCAAAATGAGCATGGCGTTCTTCCAGCCATATGACGTCACTAGGTGCTCCGTCAGCGGCGCGAAAATAAACGTGCCTGCAAACACAATACAGAACAGCAGGTAAATATATGATCTTATTCCACAGCTTGTGCACAAATAAAACGACACCGACTTATTAAAGCTAGTTGCTGTTACCACACTGACTAAGTTGCCATACTATAATTAGGTTAATTCGCTTATACCTAATTAAAGCAATAGAATTCGATGAAAATAAAAATGCGTGCGAATAGTGAATACACCAATAATTCGCAAAAGTCCCGACCATGCACTGTAAAAAATATTGACGAGCTATGTGTCAAAACAAGGGTCTCGAAACAGTCACCAGGTTGTCAATGCTTCCGGTACCTACCACTTAACTAGTTACCGCTTAGTTAGCTTACAGGCTGAGAACTATCCAGATCGTTATGATCCGGTATTGCAATGATACCCTAGGTGTACCTTTGTTTTGAAGTGCTGAATTAACTATCAAGGTTGTTTGACGTTTGTTTTCGCCTCAATCCGAAACGAGGAAGACCCTCATCAAATTATTAGGTGAAAGCCAGCCTCAGGATGATCAAAATACTAGGGATAGTTTTGTCATAGTAATCTGTGAAGGGCGAGGAACAAGCCGTAGCAATGCACTCGTCACTAAACCAGCCTGAGATTATTCGCCAGGTAGCTGCTGCGTTTCCCTACTTGCTGAATCATGTTTGCAACTTTCCATTTCCAGACACTTTTTACGGCAAATAAATTGTTGGGTTATTTGGAAGGTGAATGACAATTTTATTTCTATAAGTCAATACATTTGTATTTCCGATTGCTCTAAAACTTTTTTTTAATCGTTTGCGGTAGGTTTTTATTGTTCGCAGTAAAGTTGCGCACCTGTGAATCCTTCACTTAATGCGTTCCCGGCTTCCCGGCGCCAGTTGCGCTGTGCCGTGCCGCGTTCGGTCGGGGGTGCGCGCGTCTGTGAAGTGCGAGTGTTTATCACTGGGCAAACCTGTATCGTTTCCATTTGTGCAGTGTCTAGTTATGAAGAATTGCCTGCCGATATATGACCTGCAGTGATCGACGTTCTGATTCAATAACTTGCCATAAGCCATTATTCTCAACCAAATCGCGCAGAGACGTTTGCAAAGTTGTCGAGGAGGGGGGGGACAAGAGCGATTTTAAATGAATTGCTCTCCATGCAATGCAATAGGACTTAGGTTTAATTTTTCGAAAGTTGTGGAGCCGCCCCCGGTGTCCGGCCTGGCCAACCCTCTCAAGAACCGACAGCTAACGGAACACTGAAGTTTCACTACGACGATTTCCGCCAAAGTTATGAAGAAAAGGCAAGTGCAAGAAGTACAAAACTTCTCTTGGTAATCAAAACTTAGGTTTGGCAAATTCCAAACCCTAAGTCACTACAACTGTGGATATAAATAAGCTGGTTATTGACGGCCAGGCTCTGGCCAATCTGAGGTTCAGACCTATCATCAAGTTCATGAGGCAGCTGCGGTTTGGGCGGCTCACGGGCTCCACTGCATAGGCTCAGACAGGTACTCTACAAAATGTCTTCTGTGTTCTTAGGTTCAGATCTATCGATAGGTATGTGCATGCTTCTGATTCGATTGATTACTGTAAACGGGCGCTGGAAGTGAAAGGTTCGCTTGATATACGAAAGGTGCATTGCAAGAAAGCACATTATTTCAGAAATACACTTTCATTTTATCTTGAGCGTTTTTGGAATGGGCCGGATGAATTCGTCATCAAACTGGTAAGTGATTTCGTTTGAAGACCACCGATATTTAATAATATGATGGTCTTCAAACGAATTCGCTGGCAAATTCGATGACTGGATTGGGCGGCGTAGGATCTGCTGGTCATCTGACTATGGGTTGATTAGGGCCTAGTTGGGCCCCTAGTTTTGACCTAGTTTGAGCTTCATTCGTTAAGTAGGAACAAGACGATGCTTCTTTTGAACATCGTCACTAAACAAGCCGCCCTCGTTTTGACATTGTTTTTCGTTATTATTGTTACTAGGTACTTTGTTATCATACACAGCATTAACGAGGACCTGCTTCCAAGACAAGGCAGAAACGCTCCAGCTATTTTTGGGACGTGGTAAAAACTAACCGACACCTGGTAACTGTCATCTGACGAACACAAAACAAGCCAGGGGCTCGTAGCGTGTGTCAAAAGTAGGATGCAAAACTAGTCTGTACCCCCGACATTTAGCGTTGAGAATCATTTGACGAGGGGCTAGTCAATATTTTTTACAGTGTGGGTCCAGACGACACTCATGCGTGGCTAATTCATGTGCGTGCCGATGCTATCGGTATTTGAGATACTCGCGAGATTAATGTCTCAACTGATGAGGCCGGCGGTGCTCGGCGACACACGGCGCCGTGCCTCCTCAAGATAGTGGGCCCGATACCCGGCGCTCCGGTGGACAGAGTCCGTGGAGTGCCGCGTGGTGCACATGGCTGCAGCGGGCAGTGTGGGCGCACCAGAGGAGGGTGCACGACCGTGTGCAGTACCTATCTGTAGACCAGCGGATAGCACATTGGATCACCATTAGCCGTGAATGATATATCTGCTCTCAGCCTATAGGAAGTCGGTGTCATTGGTGTGCCGAGTCAGCTGTTGGGAGCTTTTTCGTAGACAATGTGTCCAGAACCGGAAGCCCGTTCTTAAACCGGCCAGGGTTAATTTGGGACCTATGTAAGTGTCAAAAGAAAGTCTGCATTTGAAGTCATTTTAATTTGAAAATAGCCTCATTGGATTCCCAGCATTTCAGGAAAACAGCTATTATGACGAATAATACATTCTCCGAATTTCGTGTTTCTGGCCTCACTGGAAGTAGGAAATGAAATATCATTCGTCGTCCCCGGGTGCCTCTTTGTGAGACCAGCTCCAATTTAGCCCGCGCCGTGGCACATGGACCACTCAGAACACCGAGTGGAGTGCAGAACCCTCTCCG
The DNA here is from genome assembly GCF_019059575.1 of Amphibalanus amphitrite. NCBI lineage: Eukaryota > Metazoa > Arthropoda > Thecostraca > Balanomorpha > Balanidae > Amphibalanus > Amphibalanus amphitrite. Next base: position 936,205 of record NW_024881543.1, on the reverse strand, counting down.
GCGCCCTCACCAAGCCTCTTACGCAGCTCTCGCGGCCAAAATAGGGAGAGGCGACACAAGAAGTTCGCCAAAAACATTAGACAAGTGCTCCGGTCTTTTTGGTCCAACTCGAATAGCAAGTCATCATGCGTCAACCAAGGCTAATTTTACACGAATTTAACATTATCATAAAACAAGTTTTGTGTTGAACAATTTTCCAACATTGCTAAATATATTTATATCATAATTACTACCACCATTGTAGTTTTCTCATTCAACACTCAAAGTTGACCCCATGAGACAGATATAGATCATGACATAACCGTGCAAACCATCCTGCTGCGCACCAGTCAATTTGTCGAAATAAAAACAAATGTGTTGATTTCCCGTCTGTAACATGTCTCTGTCAAGCGTATTTACTGCGCGGGTAATGCTGTGTGTATGTATACTCGTATGTCATCTACCCGGTCGAAGTTTATTCCCTCGGCGCTGCAATAGTGTAACAACAATACCGCGGGTTAAGTCAACACCAGGCTGAGTACAATGGCGGAGATGAGATGGACCAGATACCTACAGGGTGTCCGCGTTAGTAATGGCCATTAGTGAATGACAGGAGCCCGGAACAAACAAGCGCGGAACATTCGCGGAGTACGAGTCACTGGGTGAGCATCTGACTCACCGAGCCGCTGTGTGAACCTCTAGCTCACCGTGAGTTCTGAGTCGCTGTGCGAGCCTCTACTCGTAACTCATCGTGCCCTGAGCCGCTGGGTGAACCTCTAACTCACCGAGTTCTGAGCCGCTGTGTGAGCCTCTAACTCCCTGAATTCCTGAGTCACTGGATAAACCTCTAGCTCACCGAGTCCTGAATCGTTGTGTGAGCCTCTATTCACTGAGCCCTGAGTCGCTGCGAGTCTCTAACTCACTGAGTCACTGGGCGAGCCTCTCACTCAATGAGTCGCCGTGTGAGCCTCTAACTCACCGAGTCCTGAGTCGCTGAGTGAGCCTCCCACTCACCGAGTCCTGAGCCGCAGACGGCGATACCGGTGGCGAACGATCGTTTCTTCTCGAAGTAGCAGGTGACGCTAACAATAGCTGGCAGGTAGATCAGGCCCAGTCCACCGCCTGAGAATAGTCGACGGATCATCAGTTACAGCCGCTCCCACACGGCTGCCGCTGCTAAATCGAATTAAGATACAGTAAACGGTTCAGCGAAGCCTGAGATGGGATTTCAAAGTGTGGTAACAGAATCATCATAGAGCTTGTTACGAAACAAGATGCTAAAAATGAATAAGGAGAAAGAATCTAGGCATTCAGCAACCGAAACTATCTCGTCATTGTCAATCCAAATTTATTTCTCTGCGTATTTATGCATCAAAAAAGCCAAATAAATCAGGCGAGAGAAAGCTAATCTTCACACACATCGGTAAAAGGTCAAGCCGCTTAGCCCCAAGCTCTTTTTGACGCAAACCTCTTTCGAGAGCGACATGGTCTGAATTAGCTGATTGACGTTTCCAATTATACCGGGGCAGGTCAGCGCAGACATCGCCAGTATTCGGTAACAGCAGCGACTAAAAAGACGAGCACCGTAGTGACAACTCCGATTGATTGGCGCATTTGCTCAACACAATCCCGACTGGCTGCCACACTCACTCAACACAAGCCCGATTCGCACTTACCGAGCACCAATCCGATGGTGACGTACATGACCTGGACGCTCTGTGCGAACGTGGTGAGCACGAACCCGGCTCCCCCGACAAAAGCGCCGGCGATACAGACGGCTCGGCATCCGTACCGATTCACCAGACCGCTGACCAGAGGGCCTATGGAGCACGAAGAGCTAATGTCAGTATACCTATAGGCGTCAGTCAGTAATATAGGGAGGGAGACAATGTCAGTGTACGTCTGTCAGTAACGGGATGACAGTATGTCAGTATATACGTTTGTCGGGAACGGGGTGACAGTATGCCAGTATGTCAGTATACGTCTGTCGGTAAGGGAAGGGGCGACGCCAGTATGCGTCTGAAAATATTAGGACGTAAATATCAGTATAGTACTGCCAATAATAGGATGTAAATTTAAGAATAGGACTGCCAATAATAGGATGTATGTAAATGTCAGTGCCCACTACCTACAGTCTGTCGGTAAAAGGACGTAAATGTCGGTATAGTCTGTCGGTAACGAGGCTCCAACGTAGCTGGCTCAGCATGAGCACACAACATCAGAACATGAATGTCAGTATACGCTAGGTCTGCCGGTGACAGGATGGTAACGTTATTAAATAATAAATACGTCTGTCGGCACTAGGACGGTGATGTCGCTACATCTGCCTGCTGGTAATGGGGCGTAAATGTCCTCATTGACGTCTGTCGCTAATAAAGGACGTCCATGTTTTTACGGCTGCCCGTCAGAGAATGACAAAGTGGTCGCCTCCATGGTAATCCGATTTAGATTAAGTCCAAATAGCGGCATTGACTCCAGCTGTCGCCAGCTCCTTGCAACACTCACCTGCTCCGAATGTAACGCCCTGCATAATCGACGCGATCCACGACGTTTCCGCCTTGGTCGAGCCAAAGTTTGTTGTGATATCCATGTAGAAAATGCCGAACGTGTACATAACGCCGTCAGCTGGAAAGACACGAGCAGATGGACCACATGTCAGAGGGACGAAAAGGCGGGGCCTGTCAGTGTCAGGCGTTGGACGGCCCCTCTGACCCTGCAGCAGCGGTTCAGATGAACCACAGAAGCACATGAAAACAGATTAAAATATGACCTAACATGTCAACAACAGATTCGAGAAGATATGCATCAGGGACGTTAAATGCTTGGTAAACGGTAAACACGCATGTTGCGTGACATTGGATTCCCTTCACACTGAAAAACAACCCCGAATGAGTCCCCCAATGACACCATCGTAATCCGCATAATCTAGGAAAAACAATCACTTGTTGTACCGGCGCAAATGCTGTTTCGACATGCTGTTATTTGTCACGTAAAATAACAACGGATTAGGTAAGTCGAGGTACTTTTTTTTTATTCATCACCCTTCCAACGGGCCGATATGCCCATTTACAGGAAGGCTCCTGCTCCTCCAACCTACATACCCCTCCCCCCTTAGTCTTTTATTCGCCCCCCTTAGTCTACTTAGTCTTTTATTCGCATTTTATTCGCATCCGTATCGTATTATTTAATATTTGGAGTATTTTATTCGTCTGCTTGGCTACTTGGTTGGTTCTACTTGGTTTGGAGTCTACTTGGTCTTTTATTCGTGTTTAATTCGTATTCGCGTATCGTATTATTTAATATTTGGAGTCTTTATTTCGTACCCATATCAATTGTTTCATCAAGTTTTGACGTAAAAAGGAGAAACGTGTCGAGGTTGAGACGGCTATTACCATTGTACAACTTATACCGATTAAAGCACAAAAGTAAATGTTCGGTTGGGAAAACCAAACAGTTGCTTATATGTTCATGTTGGAAAAACAAATGCGGTGAATAAAACACAGTTGTGCATTAAATATTGTTTTAAAATGTATAACAGAAAACTATTACGGTCACAAGAAAGCCAGCAAGAAAACGCCCGGCCAGTGGGCAGCGCGTCCATGAATCCCGCGGGACCCAACCATGCATAATTATTATTCTTGTTTTTAATGTTATTTTACCTGTCACTGGTCATAATACTTATTGAGCTCGTTGAACCAAGTTGAGCGGAAAACATCATAGCCATTTTGTTTAGACATGCTTAAGTTTTTTTTTGCGCCAGCTACAAGTTATAGCTAATTTCAACAGTTCTTTTTGGTAGGTATATTTTTATTGTTGTCAGTGCTTGTCTACAAATGCCACTCGACACACCGATACTATACATAAGTGCGACCCAGTCCCACATGACTTGGAGAGCACGACCTGACCCATTGACCCACAAATGAGAATAAACGTCAAAACATGGCATGGTACCCATCTATACTATGTAGGGCTTGTGTCAAGATAAAAGTAAAAACATCCGGGTCTTAGCTCGGCAAAAAAGAGCTGCTGGAGAGTGCATCTCACGGAAACGGTTCCACTGGGAGTCCTGTCATAAACAGCCTCACTGTTTACAAATATCGTCGTCTGGGCATTCTGGGTCAGCGGTGTGAGTGGCCGCCGGTGGCACTGTGCCAAAAATGGAGCACACAGAGACCGCGAACCCGGCGCCACGGAACCACAGCGGCAGCCTGGGGGCCAGAGAGCAACATGGACGGGTGGGCGGCGGTGGGAGGCCTGTAACCCCCCAATGCCCTCCAATTATCGGATAAAAGTCACATAAGTGTCCACGAAACGATTCAATATTTCAGCTTTCGATGGAGCTCGTGGCACCTAAGCGATGGCACAATTATCATTCAAACATAATATGCCCAATCATTTGGAACAAAGGCGCCCGGCGTCCACGCTGACGTTGTCTGGTAGAAGTGTGAGTCACCGCCACCGTGCCGGGGTGGGAGGGGGAGGGAGCTGTTCCTGGATGCCGCTATGTGGGAGCGAGCGAACCGAGTCAGGCGGCTGGCGCGTGGCGGCGCTGGCAGGCCTGAACTCAGCCGTCTGTCGTCAAAAATGACAGAATTCCGAGCACTGCGGACTCGGCTGGACTGCGTCGCGCCGGTTGGACCGCGTCTTGCAGCCAGAGGTGTCCCCCTTCCTCCTTCCCCCGCCAGTCCTGGCACCGAGCCAGTGACCCAGCTGACCCACAGAGGGCCGCCAGTGAGCGGAGGTTTTTGTGAGACCCAGTCCTGCCGCAGTGCATGCTCCATATACTGACGTCCCAGACGAGTCTGTGACAACAAACAACTACAATCGGTCCAGCAGAGGCGCTGCCAGCACCCACAAAAAGGAAGAAATTAGTCACGGACAGACTGTATGGATGACAAGTGTGTTTTTAAAGTAGAATATAATATATTCACCCGGTGAAACAGGAGACGGGTGGAGGCTGAGCCAACTTCGCCCCTTGGTGGAAACAAAGAATGGCCAAAAGGTCTCCTTTAAATTTTCGACTCGATCACTCGAAGATCAGGAAATTCAGTGCACTGACGGCCACATAAAACTTTCGCTCATTTTTACCGACCGTGATGCATGGGACAAACATTTTTTCATATCTTAGCAGTTGGCACGTTTCTAATCACAAAAAGTCGGTAGACGCACGAATACTGCTACGCCGACATACGTGTATACTGTATACCGAATCGCAATTCCGGCCGGACCTGGGGCCGTATTCACGTCGACTTCGTAAGTCGATTTTCTTTCGTAAGTATAATTTGGTATTCACGTCGACACTTCTTAAGTTTTTGTCGACGGAGTTCACGTGAATAAAAAAATTTACTTAAGAAGTAGGTCAAACTTAAGAAAATTCTTACGAAAATGATCGACGTGAATACGGCCCCTGGTTTCGGAGAAACAGGTCACAGGTGAGAGCTCAACTGGGTCAGGGTCCCGGCCATGACATTTTTGGGGTATGTGTAAGATCAATTAACTTGAGGGTACTTAAAGCTTCGTTGCAATCGACCGTCTCATAAGCGAGTTATTCGTGTAAAACCTAAGTGTCCATCCGAACCCCTGCAAATCCGAGGGTTAATCGAAGGTCAGGTATGCCCATTTTCATCTCTCAGTCGGTACTGCGTTGTGCGCAATCGCGAACAGGCGTTATGGACATGGATGGAACCGGTGAAGTAAACGCCCAGCTTCCCAGCAAGTCGCGGACAAAATTATCATTCCACAGCATTTCCAATTCTCAACGCCGTTCTTCGAGCGCGCAGCTCGTTGTATGGCGAACGCTGGCACATGGGGACAAAGGGAGGAACACTCATTGGAAGGGAGGGGGACGTGTCTGCCTTTGTCCCATGCCTCCGTCGATCACATCCCATTCGGCAGCAGGCTAAAAAAGGTATCGGGAATCGGGCCTGACCGGACTGAGACGGGCAGTCGCACCGGTGCATGCTTACTAACTTCACAGCCAAAAGTCATTAATTTGTGACTTTCTGACAAGCTCTGCAAGAATAATCAGTTAAATCTGTTATCACAGGGTGACCTACTTCAGCTACTCGCGGCGGCTAATTGGGCCAGGACGGGTGCCTTGAACAAAGGACTCGGCAGGTCATTTGAATAATGGCTGAAGAAAGACGGTGTGGGATCAATACTTCCTACTTACGCATGTAATGAAACCAGTCTTCCTATTCAGAAAGTGATTGTGACGCTGCATGGGTCACAGCTAGTGACAAGGACGCTGGAATATAACAAAGGATTTTGAACTCGTGAACATCTTCGGTGTTTTCTCTTGTTATAGCACAAAACAACTCTTACGATCATAAAATAAGACGAGTTCGACGAGGCTCCGAGGCAATTATAAGAAAATAGTTCACTTACCTATAACGTGAATCATGAAAGACGCGAAGACGACCATCCATCCCCAGCCACCGTCGGGCGGTACGGGCATGTTCCACTCATCGTCTTCGGGCTCTTCGGAGAGGGCCCGATCGCTAGCCACCACGGCGCCATTTTTCGCCTCCTTGGCCGCCGGTTTGCCGTTGGCTGCCTCCGGTGCAGCGGTCGCACCGCTCTGGGAGTCCATGGCGGTGAGGTACGGCCGACGCCTTCACAGGGCCAAGTCCAGCCGACATCTGAGGTCCCAGCGGCGGCCGATCAGCTGACCGACGGCGGTGCGCAGACGCGCTGGGCCGCGCCGCTCCCAGCGCGCAGCCAGATATCGCGATTGTGATCGACCGTCGGCCGGTGACGGGGCTGTGGCGCCGTACGGGCGCTCGTGCCGGCCGCCCGGCGACACATCGATCCTGCCAGGTGGCAGCCGGTGGCTGGGAGAGCCCACGTCGGACTGCCGCTCCGCACGTGGGCAGCCGCCCGAGCACTAGGTCAAAGTGAAGTGGGCAGAGCGATACTTCACTGTGGTATGTAGCTAGACAGGTAAGATTGAGTTTATCGCTGCATTCAAAATGTAATATTCAGTAAACGTCGCACGAGCAGAAGGCTAGTGAAGTCGAAGCCGGTCAAAGCAGGACCTTGAAAGTCCCAAGGCCGAAATGAAACTGATTGCTGACTGATTGCCAAAGCTTGCCACCGAGATAACGAACTGTAACATTTCAGCATGTGCCTTGTTTCCAAGCATCCCCACATAAAAGTATTTAATTCGTGATTCATTGCATTCATTTCGAATGTCCTGTTTGACGTCGCATTTCGCATGAAACTCTGAAGATGCTAAAGCGAAAAATATTAACGTCTTTCTCCATTGCGTTCCGCCTCAGCATTTACCTTTTATGCTACTGTGCTGTACGTATTTCCAAGTAACGTATTGATTGCTGATGCAAATAAAACATGCGAGCAAAAGCGTTTTTCAATGCTTATGACGGTTGACAGCTGGTCACCGGGCTGCGTGATCGATAGACTGAGCTTTGTCGCAGCCAGCACAAAGAAGCGACGGCGCCGAGCACGGACAAAGTCGATGTTCCATCAAGGCACATCCAACGGCACATTCACTTCGTCCGTGCCCGGCTTGCCGACATCAAAAGCTTCCACCGAGAAGTAAATGAAAGCCCTGTATGCTCCCGGATTTAAGAGCGGCTTTCCGCTGGGCCGCTGGATCAACGCCGCCTTTTGAAGTTGGCCGCGAGTCCATCAAAAGAGGTCATACTCGCATATGTATACTGTTAGACACCTGCGATGATAAAGTAAAGCAAAAAAGGTACCTAATGAAAATTGTATCATAAAGACACGCTTTGTGCCTTTTCCGTGTAGGTATGTTTTATGAGAATCAACTTTCTGGTCGTAGTTTATTTCATGTCATAGTTGATGTCGTTCGGAGTCACACATGAAAATAAAAGAGGGCGTAATAAGTAATAACGCATTGTACCATTGGTCCTAAAACGAGGAAAAGTTATTGCAACTGAACTGATAGGTTTATGAGGACAATAACGCTGAGGGAAAACGCTTCAAGTTATTTCCCTTGACAACGTTAAAAAATCGTTGTTAAAAAGACATCCATTTGATTTACGAAGAAACAATGAAATAAAAGCCAAAGGATACCAGTTCAAGATGTTTTAGTATCCGCCTATAAAATATGTACGGTATAATTTAACCCACCGGACACTCAGAAATCACGGAAACAAATGGCTTCCTTTTCTAGCTATTACGTGGATAATTTCGTTATTGGTTCGTATGATATGCTTGTGCCTGCTGCTTGCATACATACATTTTGATAACCGATTTCACTTTTTTCCATTACCTCATACCCGATGTATTGCATTTTAGTGCATTCAGAATCGACATTGGCAGACCGGAAAAGGGGTAACAAACGATTATAATCCTATTAATAATCTATAACGTGTAGGTAGTTAAGTAACAACAAAATGACTATGAAATTGCACTCATAAGGTTAAGCACTAACAAAATATATAGCTCGTCAGATTGTTTTCTTACAGACAATTAAAATACAATAACAATATAAATAAAGCCAGACGCTTCGGACAACAAATGCCTTCGTTTGCGCCAACAAATCACTACAGTTTGCATCTGTAGTGTAGTGTCAAAAGCAATCCATCATCACGGCCTTCCTATCGAATGGCCGCGCCGCCCGGCCGTCCGTCTGTGACTGTAACTATGTGAGTATTTGCCGGCGGCTCGTGGCCACGAGGCGGTAACTACAGCCACGAGCCAGTGACCCGCATCCGTCCGCCCCGTCCTCTCTCCTATACAGACACACGCACAGGCGCTGGATATACGGTACGGGGCGACCAGCGACGAGCCACGCCGCCTCCTAACCCGGCCGGGCCCGGGGGGTAATCCCAACCACCGCAGCCCGGGGGGGGGGGGCGTTTTTCGCCCCCCCTGTCTAACTCCGTAAATAAGGGAGCTACGGAAACAAAAGCGATACCAAACGAAAGGTCCTTACGAGACGATTCTATTGCACCTAAAATTTTTGACCTCAGGTCATTTTTCAAGGTCAGAGGTCAAGGTCAAAGGCCAAAACCGGCACATGTGTAGTGATCTCAAAGTAAGCCTTCTAGAGGACGGCAGGCTGCATCAAACCGGCAAAATTGGGTGTCAAACGAAAGAAGAGAATCTGAGGATTCTGAAAATGTGCTCCAAATCAAAGGTCAAGGTCAAGGTCACGCTCAAAATTAACCTCAAACTTGGCACTTTTTCGCACATCTTGCCTGCTAACTTCCAAGATGTTTTGAAATGTTTTGAGGCTTATCAGTTCCCTATTTGTGGTTCATCTTACGATACAAGGCTGCTCAAAGGTCAAGGTCACAGAAGAGTATCCCTGCTAGAGGCTATTTCACTGATTCAAGTTAGTAATAATAAATAAGACAATTTTGCCATCCGGGAGCTCTAAATGAAAGCTTAGAGGAAAATAGATGTCAGATTCGTGATCAGCGGGTACAAATCCATCATAAACGACCTTTCATGTGTCAAGGTCAACCAGAGGTCATTCGAGGTCACATGAGGTCAACATGAAACTTGACCTTTTCCGAACAAAATATACATCATTCGACGCGGCTTGACAAGGCGAATGCGATGGTACCACTGCCGTAGCTCTAGGACCATTTTTGTCGAAGTTATTTGCGAAAAACTAAAACCACATTTTGGGGTCGTTGACCTGACCTCTGACCTCAGGTCACCAAAACTATTTTTCTATTTTTCTCTAGGTCAAATGCTACACAGCCGTGCTCGTAATTTGTCTTTATCTCTAAAACTCTATTTTTAGCAGCTATTTGAAGTTTGCGTCTGTGACGCCGAAGTTTGCCGTGCAGGGGTCTAGAAAAATGGACCTTGTGACGTCATCAAGGGGGCTAGGTCCAAACTTTTTACTTCAGAAGATGTCAAATTGATGGGAGAAAAGGTACTGAAAGTTTCGCCTTCCTATCCCTAAGCGTTCGGGAGTTATCGCAAATATTCGCCAGGGGGGCGAAAAACGCCCCCCCCCCGGGCCCGCGAGGGCTAATGTGTCGCCAGTGGTGTGCGCCGCCGCACAGACGCGGGACTTTGTCCTCTCCAGTCATTGCGGCCAAAAAGAGCCGCCACACAGGAAACGAGGCGGGACAGACGGCGCCTGAATAAACCTCATCACGGCCGGTTGGTAGGGCGCGGTGACGTCACCTTCCCCGGACGTAAAAACAGGTCTGGTGATGATCACAGGCAGAACAGTCGTTCACCTCAGTCGGTCATTGTACGTACACTGTTGACTGTACTGTGCGCGCTGGCTTAGAAACATCAAATAATGCTAAGTTCCTTAATAAGTTTTTTTTTAGCTACAGTTACGTTTAGCAAGCCATATATAATATGGAACGTCTTACAGTTCACTTTATGTACGCATACATACGCATACATAATGCATGATGCATGGTACATATAACATAATGCATTTTTAGACAATATAGTCTCTCGGATAAATAGTTCTTCTCTTAGCAGGACATATATTTCATCGCTAACAGCAGGGGATCCGCTTTCAGACGAAGTCCAGCACTTGTTAGTAGTATGAGATGAGATGTACGACATCTTGTCATCGTTAGTACGGCCAACATGCAGCGCATACAGAGAAAACAGACGCCTCAAGGCACAAGATGAATGAGATGAAACAAAAACAAATACAGGCCAGCTAAGCAAACACGTCAGGTCTTAATTAACACTATACATGAGAATGATCTCATATGTTTTAAAGAATGCACTTTGCTAGGGCTAAGTTCACCAAGATCTTTGTCAACACACGCTTCCGGCGAAATATTAGACGATTTATATTCCTCGTTAGGAATTAATATCCAGAACAAAGTCGGACCCTTTCTGTGCTTACACATTAGCACTTGAAAAACACGTGGAGGGAAAATTACGCAAGGCTTGACAAGTTGATTGTCCAATGTCCATAAACGCTGCTTTAATGGGTGCAGTGCACATACGTTTTGCGTGCGGACGGCGGTAGGTTTTAATGAGTGAGGGATGGCGACGAACGTGCATGCAAGGATTAGCAAACTGTAGCTGCTGTAGGTACTGGATTACCGCATAGCTGTCGTAGATATCTATTATAGGCACCAAGCTACCTACCTATTTAGTAAAATATATTGATATACGTTGCATTAATTAATACATTTAATTATTGTTTGGCAGGCAGCGGAAAGTCTTTTGAGAATTTAGTTATCAAACAGCCACAGGACCGTCTAAAGTGGCTGAAACATTGCTGCAGTCGCTGGCAGGGCTGAGACTCGTCACTGAGAGACTAGTCTCTGACAGTCTGATCTCCGGTCTGTTTAAATTGACAGCTGAAGGCCGATCCATTGCCCTCCGCTGCTTCCATCCACGAATCCCGCCTATTTCTCTGTCTGTCTGTCTGTCTGTCTGTCTGTCTGTCTGTCTGTCTCCCTCCATCCCTCCCTCCCTCTCTCTCTCCCTCTCTCTCTCTCTCTCTCTCTCTCTCTCTCTCTCTCTCTCTCTCTCTCTCTCTCTCTCTCTCTCTCTATTTGTCCATGCCTTTTCGTATGTCACTCTGGGACCCAAACTGACGTCTGGGCTGCCTCGAGTAACTGGCAGCACGGTCACTTTGTACGGTCTCTCTTATGACTCCCAGAAGCTCGTAAGCTGGGATATTACTGCTGAGTGTCCGGCTGTCGCTCTGAAGACCGCTACTGCTGCCGCTGCTGGTATATCCGATGTAATTGCCGCTGGTGAGAGACCGCCAGTTTGGCCAGGATTCTTTATACAGATAGGTCAGCCAACGTATGTATATAATTGTACAGACAGTGACCAGACTCTCAACTCACCTCTTAGTAGGTAATCACGGCACTCGCTCTCTGTTCACCTCACGTGCTGCCGTCTCTACATAGGCGCACCACCCGGTCGACGGAGGCGGGCGCTCTTGAGCTGCCCGCCTTTCGCTTGTCATCGTCACGCCGGGTTTTGGTATTCTCGTACCGGGCAGCCTCGTCCTGGAACCGCCTGTCGCCGGCCGTCACTGGCTCTGGGACCCGCGCCGAATTTCTGCGTCGGCTTTATCTGTATTGTGTGACGATGGTCGGCAACTGTACATGTACTGTATTTTAGTGATTTTTTATGATGTGTTCCTGTTTTATCCTTGTGCCCTTATATATTCTGACTCGGACCAAACAGTAAGCCAGCACTTGGAATTGTCCGTAAATACATTAAACTTATTTTGAACTTAAGGGTGCAGTGTCGACGGTCCTAACCTTTTGCTGACCAGGCAAGTGACCCCAGTCACCCTACTACCAATTATTGAGGGGATCACTTGAAATGAGGCATTTGTTTGACAAATAAAACAGCGGAAGGCCTGGTTAGCGTCTGTATGTTTATATTCAGAGAAAACTCGTGGATAAATGACGCAAGAGCTTGTAATACGACTTTGTAGCTGGTATGCTAATACGGTTTGATGTTATCATAATTATGGCATGTGCAATGAATACATTTAATTAATTCCATGCTACTCCTCTAATTCCACTCATATGTTCAATTAATCATTCGACACCTATTACTAGGAATTTAAACACACACTTACGCAAAAGTACACGTGGGAGTCCGACATCAAGACTAAATTGTTCGTTCTTGTTATGGTAGTTTCATAAACCTCGTTTCCATGCACTGTTGGTCCAGCGATGATAACCGGCCTCGCCAGTTTCATGCAAGTTTCATGTTGAGAAGCCTGCCGCTGCAGATTACCGTCTGTCTCCGGGCCACTCTTCAGGCATCTATTGACACAAGCATGCTATCAATCTGGATCAATCTGGTTTATCTAGCGCCATTATAGAGTCAACTATCGGCTCATCCTGGTGAAGTGATCTGTTCCCGGTAGGTCCGTTCGAGTGTTGACTTGCCGAGTCTATCATGCAGTGCCGGTGTTTGTAAGTATGTATGCACATTGCACATACGGACACTTGAGGAACAATGGCACGGTATTCTCGTTGCATGGCAGCCAGAAGACGAAGCATTACTGACTACGTTTCGTTATCGATATTCGATACCTACACTTGACTTAAATTAGAACTGACCTGTTGTTTGTGACCGAACGTCGGGCCATATCCAGACCATTCTTATATCCGGGGAACCTTTATAGTTTTTGTTTCCGCTTATCATTAAGAATCAAAATGGATCAAATTCGGTGCAGTGTTATGACAGGTCGTGATTGTGATGCTACACTCTTTCGGATTAGGCATAAGTTGGAACTGACCTGACCTGGAGCTGACCTGCTGACTTGCGAACGACTGATGAAAAAATGATGCCCTTTATATTTGCAGCCTGAAGGCATTGGAGGTGTTTGCCGTTTATCCTTTTTTGCGACCACCCCAGTTGGAATTGAAACATCGGGGAGCGCTTCATGCTCCCCACCCTGAATTGCAAGCGACGAGCACCGAATTCCTACCCTCCCGCCATCGTTCAGACAGAGGGCAACCGTTCACCGCTCGTTGTGCCAGAACGCACACCAGCACTCCCTGGCGGCGAAGCCGGACAGCGGTAGTTCGGAGAGCTCCCGGCGCCGTGGTAGGTAGCGCTCTGTCCCAGTTACGCCAGTGCCACCTAGGACCCTCAGACATTCGGTGACGAGTGAACACGCCATTACAGCGAGTGAACACATCTGATTACTAATTCAGCGACCCTTGCGATTAAACTGAGCTGCAGCACTTCAGTAACTGCCTTTTACGTCCTGCACTACCCGAGGGTCCGACCTGGGGATGCTCTGTCTGTCGATACTGGGGTCTAAGGCGATGTGATGGCACTGGACGTTTCCCTTTTTAACAGTGGTTCAGTAGGTATGTGGAATACGGCTGATTGAGAGCCCTTCAGACGCCTATAGGGTCTATATAAGTGAGATGACAGAGAATGTCCCTTACAGCTAGAGCTAGGTGTCGCCGAGCATTCTCTATGCAGCTAAGCCTTAGAGTAGAGATGACTGATGGGGAGTGCTGTCGCAGAGCGGGTAAAGGGAAGGGACTTCTACTGGAGCCCTCAGTTTACCGGCATTTGCAGCATCTGTCGGAACTCTCGAGAAGGCGCAGCTCTCTCCAGTCAACCCAGGTGCTTTATGCGCGGCTATGTCACTGTCGGTATTAGTTTAAGTATCGTGCGCTGGAGCTGCGCCATCGCGCCGCATGTTGCAACGTTCCTAAAAGCGTCGGCGGGGCTGGCAGGGCTCCAGCGGTGCCCGGCCCGCTCCTCCGCGAACCGCCGCGGTTGCACGGGGAGGGGCGTCTTTGTGCGCCGTCGTCCACGCCGGCTCCACCCCTGGGCAGCGTGAAGGGCGCACAAAGGTACCCACTGCGTAAGACTGAAAGAGAACCGTCTACCTGTAGGCGATAACGTTACTCACTGGGTGCAAGTTTTTTGTGTGTTGTTTTATCATTATCATTATTTTGTTTTATCATTTTATCATCTTTACACTGATATTTCAGCATGTGCTTGTTACATGAAGTCGGTGTTAGATGATCACAATGCCGAATACATCAAGTCGAGTTCTGTTGAGTGCGGAATACCGATTAAATAGCTAGATCATGACTGCTGAAAATTTGCCTATCCTGGAAACGATATGTTCAATTTTCAATGTCTAGCTTTTGCCTTCGGATCAAAGTCATAGCTATAAAAACTAATGGTGCAGATGAGCCATTTCGTCGTGCCAGGACATCAAAGCATGGAAGGAGTGTCCAGCCTCTTACGCACCTAGGTATTTTTTAAATTTTTTGAAGCATAACCGATTTTAATGCTTATAGGTATTGGCCTGTAATTTATACGCCTAGTCCCGCGAATGGCTTGATGGGATTGCTAAACGTTTAAAATATTTTGAACATTGGCGAAAAAAAAATATTTTGCGGAAAACTGAGTTTCGGTTGGATAGGTAGGAGGATGGGAGGTAGAGGGATTACCTTTAACATCAACTCACTGCGACGGCATGGTGGAACTTCAAGCAGGCGTCACCTTTTCTTCCTTTAAATTAATTTCCAACGTGATTGATGTTATTCAGAGAAACCTCTCCGTTCCAATATTCGCCACGTTCTTTTTATGCGTTCCGTCGTTTCGCTCCCGCTGCAGACAGCTGAACGGCCCCGTTCTGCCAGCGTCGCTCACCTCAGCCGCTGACCTGCAGCGACGCGGTGTGACAGCCGCGTCACTGAGCGACCGCGGGAAACGGCTGGAAGATTTGGCTCCGGTCTTAGCAGAGAAGAACTAAGGTCAGCGTCACGCAGAGGCGGATCAGGTGGAACGGAATGCCTGCTTGGCGCCGTGACCATTTAAAGCGAAACCTCCCTAGCGTTGCAGCTGTCAGTCCAGGCACGAACTGTATGAAACGACGCAACGTCATCGTTCTACGGAGTCGATGCCGACGTGCTCAGGAAATACCGATGGCGCAGGTGAGGTTAGTTGGCCGACAGCAGAGGGTGTCACCCCCTGACCTGTCGTTTCAGAGTTGGTCGCCATCCAAGACTATGATGGACGTCGTCCATCATAATAAATTGAGCAGCATTCAGCTATGGTTTACCGGTGGAACAAAGTCCACCGGAGCAGTCGCTGCTCAGCACCACGGGTTCAGCAATTCGACTCGCCGGATTGGTCTCGTCGGAACATTTATACACTAAGGCGTCAGCATAACACGCATACACTTGGACAGGCCAGCATCCTACGTTCATCGTCACAGCATACAGATACATGTCACGGCACTTAGCAGCTTCTAAGGCACGGCTACATCAGTAATGTGATGGCAATAACTACTTGTGATTATCCAGCATTCATCGACGGCAACATTATTGCAACGGAATACACACTGCGCTGCAGTCGCTAAATTGATCGGAAAGGCTCTCAGTCATTGTGCCCATGTAACAACGCGTAAAACAATCCTATAAATGTCCAACCATCAGACCGTCACAAAGTTCAACACTAAATATACAAATCGAGTATAAAAATGAGCCTTACAAAAGGCGCGGCATTTTACAGCGCGTCATGCTGCGTGGCGGAGGCATATAGGGCCTTGCGTGGCGGATACTGGCCGCAATGGACATTGGACACGGGGCCTTATAAAGTCGCGGCCAAAACCTGCCGTCGACCGCTAGCCAATGGAAAGTCGCACATTCATTCACCACACATTTAGTCAAGCGTGCGTATAAGCGACTATCGTCACCTCATAACGGCATATTGGAACAGTGAAAATGATTGCGCACCGGCTATTGCTTTTCTATCTAAAAGCTTGTATATTTATTACATACAAAACATGGTGCCTGCGAGCGAGTGGAAGCGTTTTAATAGAGAATTAAACCGCCGTTTGTCTGCCGCAGCCACTGTGATACAGCAGCACGCAAGTGCCAGCCAGCTGTGACTTTTTCATCTCGCTTCAACCGCGTCAGAAGACGGATGCTTTATCCACTGGGCCACACGGAGGACATACGTATATGTGGCTAGTAGGCACTTACATTGTTACAAAATATTGTCAGTTTCCGTATGAATGGCTTCATGTGGCGCTTCGAAGTTTAATAATTAAATAAGAAGTAGAATAGTAGTTAGGACAATTGATTTCAACACGAACCGTTGCGATAGATATTGTGTTTTTGGGGAAATCTAAAAAATAACTGGATATGGCAGGTGAAAAACATTATGTGTGAAAGCACCTGTAACGAAACACAGCAGAAACACTGGAAGTTGCGCGAAAAAGGATTCAGAGAGAGATCGCGGAAATAAGCATTAGGAATGCAACTCAAATAGTCAGGGTGGATTCATGAATAAATTTCGAAGATTCTGTTGTTTGACATGTGGTTTCAAGACTTCACGAAGGATGTGCTTAAATAAAACAATAAATAAGTGTAATATGTACAGTGATTAAAACACGTCGGACAATATGCTGACTTGTCACCGCGCGGTGAGTCTGCTGGCTCGATGAGTCAGGTGCGGCCGTCCCATTCGGTCCGAGTTGGGCGCGCTGGTCAGAGGCCGGGAGTGTCCGCGCTGGACAACCGCGGTCCGAGAATTGGCCATCCGTCCGTCCACGGACAGGGCAGCACGAGCCACCGCAACTGCCAGCCGCATTGACGCGTCTCACAGCTGAAACACAACCGGGAGAGTCTGTAAGCCTCCGTGTCACTGCATGACCGTCCCGCAACCTTACAGTCTTATATTTAATGGGAAATGATCAGACCGTGAGCAAAAACGTGGGTGGGAGACGGTGTGATTATTGATATAGGATGGTGTGGGAATCTCACTGAAATCGGGCTTAATCGATATGCCGCAGTACAAATGCTCTTCTTCCATAGTCTGGATGTAGTAAAAAAATCTTGGTCTGGATAGCCCGGATAGCCCCAGTGCAGCGGCGGCAGCGGCCGCCCCGGCGCGGCTGGCTGCAGCCCGTGTGAGCGGTGATACTGCGCCGCCGAGCTCGCAGGAACGGCGGTACAGTCTGCCTCCCCGGCGCGCCGGCAAAACGATGGACCGAGCACGCCGCGCTCAGCGGCCGTCACGGGCCACCTGTTTTATTTCGTTCACATTTCACAGCCCTCACTGGCGATCCAGTGGGGACATTTGGGACATTTGTACCCCTCCCCGCGGCGCCCGAAATCGACGATAATTTATGACTTTTCAAGGAAAAAAAACAACTTTTATTCGGGAAAGTTTGTTTTTAACTGCACACTGCATAGCAGCAGTGTTGTGCAGTTAGGTAATCCAAAATCCGATGAGCTTTCGGACATCGGAGACACTGTTTTGGGGGGTAAGTTCCCGCAGGTTCCAATACCGCTTTTTTATCCACCCGTGACAGCCCTTTTCACTTGTATGGAAGCAGAGCTGTCGACTTTATGTGTTATGCGCCATCTCGTGGTATATAGCGCCTAGTGAAAGATATGATTTCAGAGGATGATCAACCGACTTTTTTGGCGCTAGTTCATGTAGCTCCCACCTACTCCAGCTCAGTCTGTTGCAGTAATAACCATGTTCCATATTTTCGTGAATCGGGTAAGCCAACCGAATATCAAATATTTGATTCGATTTATCTCTGCTTACATAAGTTTCAGCACAATCTTTAAATATTGATTTTTCATAGTTTTATTGACGAGCATTCGAATATAGATTGCCGTCTGTCAACACGAGTTCCAGGGGGCCGGTTAGTCAGAAGGGGGCCTAAAACTGCTACCGCGATACGTGAGCTGGGTGCCGCTGGCCCTGACCTTTTCCTTGACCTGGGGAGGAGAGGGGAGGGGAAGGGAGGGAGGAAAGGAGGGGAAGGGTGCGTGCCTGGTGGTGAAAGTCTGTAACCAATGCCAGCGGATCGAACAGGTGTCGAACTATAATTTCAAACAAGGGTATGAAAGACTCGCCACTCCTCTGCGCCGTCTCTGTCGTCCTCGACTCTGTTTCAGCGCGATCGGTGGTCTGAGCGCAGCTTTTTTTTCGTAGCTAATGTTTGGTTTAACAACAGCTGTATCAACCGGGAGAGACGCCAACATATTGCGTCATGACAACATGCGGCGTGAGAATGTGGGTTGGTAATCCAACCACAGAACAACAGAACAGACCCCGCGAGTGATGTAAAATTTAGGTGGGCGAAAAAATGATCGCAACTTTCGTGTTACGATGTTACGCTTTTCGCTTGTGCTTTACTATCATGTAAAAATAGGGAATCTAAAATATACTGAAGTGCTTAGTTTGTTGCTGTCAGTAGCATTCTACATAAGCTTGATCCATAATAAGATAAGGAAAAAATAAGATGTGGAGTTAATAAGGGCAATCAATTATTGTATACGTAAATACCCTTGTTTACATTAGGTGTATGCGAGATAACGTTTCTTTGAGCATGATAATTATTGACAAGAATGTTTGATTTTGTTTTGATGGTAAGAGTGAACAGTTTGCTTGACTTTTTCCGATTATTTCTGATATTTTGAACATGAGGTTAATTCTAACATATTTATTCATGCGTGGATTCTCGTATAAATAACGTGTATTGTATATCCCTAATGAAAATCTCTGTATAACTAGTGGGTGCCTACCTACATGCCAACTTTCAGCGCAATCAGCCTAGTAGTTAACGAGATATTTCAATTGTTACAAAACTGACACCTCTTCGTTTTGCATGTGGCACGTGCATAAGGGGTCACCCACATGCATCGGGAATGATCCAATGCTTCATACTTGGTAGAAGGAATGAAGCTACCCTACACAAATTACAAATTTACAGCATGTAAATCGGTCAAGTGGCTGCTGAGATAAGTGAAACTATTTAAAAATAAAGGTACTGTATTACAGAAAGCTTTCGCAAAACTTGGTTTTGCGAAGGCTTTGTTCATTTTGCGGAGGTTTTCTGTGATACAGTACCTTTATATTTAAATCGTTTCACTTTCACCATAGGTGACATGAATCATGTTATCAACATGATTCATGTTGAACATGATTCATGTTATCTATGGTTTCACTTATCTAGTCACATATGTCATTCTACGTTCAACGGTTGCTGAAAGTAAACACATTAATGACAAATAACAAAAACGTAAAACAAATGTGGCAAGAAATGATGTATGTAGGTACCGAATCACAGAAAATATGGATGAACACTAGCGGATCCAGGGGGGCTGGACCATTTTGGGCAGCTACCTCAAATGCCTCCCCCACAGCGCCCGAAATCGACGAAAATTTGCGGCTTTTCGAGGATAAAGGGAAACTTAACATATTTTATGAGGAAAAGTTCGTTTTAAACGACGCAGCAGTGCGTTAGAGATCAAAATCCGATGAGTTTTTGGAATTTGAAGACACTTTTAAGGGGTATGCCTCCGCAGCGTCCAAGACCGCCTTTCTGGATCCGCCAATGTGGATGAATATATCAACAGAAAGCAAGAGAGTATTTCACCGCCATCCAAGGTAAAATGGTTTTGTACCCTATGCTGATGCGCAGTGCACACTCGGGGTAGTTGCCTGCAGAAAGACTAGCTTGGCAAAATATTATCAGCAATTAGCACGTTTGTCACAGTTATCAGAAAGTATGAACATGAACCAATGCTTGGATTTAATTTTTAGTTACAAGTCCTATCTAAATAGTAAATGATATCGCGTGCAACTTTTATAATGTACTTAGCACTTACTCTGTTTGTGTTGCGTACTTGCATTGTTCGGGACCCAATGACCCGGGGCGATCCTACCCACGTGACCCGGACCCTCCTGTGACGGTGACACGTGCCCGTCTGGGGCAGTGACCCGTGCCCGTCTGTAGCAGTGACCCGTGCTCGCCAATGGCAGTGACCCAGGGCGGGCAGGGACCCGTGCATAATGACCCAGCGCGGGCAGGGACCAATGCACAACAATGACCCAGGGCGAGGCAGGAACTCGTGCACACGTCCCGGGGCGGGGTAGGGACTCGAGAACAGTGGCCCGGGGCGGACAGTAGCTCTGAGTGACCTGACCCACTGACCCGGGATGGTCTAGCTCAGTGACCCGGGCACACTAACCCCGGCCGACGGAACTCACCTGGGTGTTCCTCAGCTGGCCCCATCCCGGTACTCTGCCCGGCCACCGGACAGACACTGCTCCTCCTCCATTCGCCAGGCGGAGAACGCCGAGCTGAGCCTCTCATACGGCAGCGAGGGCGGCCCGTCCGCGCCGCCGTGCAGCACCCAGTACAGGAACTCGATGTAGCGCGACGCCAGCCGCAGGGTCTGAATTTTGGACAGCTTGTCCGAGGGCAGCGTCGGGATGATCTGTCGCAGCTCATGGAAGGCCGAGTTGAGCAGCTGGGTGCGGTGCCGCTCCCGGTTGTTGGCCATCTGGCGCTGAGAGTGCAGCTCCTGCAGACTGTGACACACGGATGAGCGCCGGCGTCCCGACAGCGCGCGCTCGCCGGTGGGTCGTCGGCGCCGACGGCTGCGGGCTGGGGACGGTTCTGTGGGCGGCGGCGGCGACTCGGCCGGACTCCACTGGAGACAGGGCGACTCCCAGCCGGTGCTGTGGAGGTTCGCCGCGCCGGCCGTGTAGTCCAGGACGGGGTAGGCCGGCAGGTAGATGTCCGTACCCTCCGGCGAGGGCAGCTCGCGCTTGACGCAGAGTTCGTGGCTGGGAGCGCCGGCGCCGCTGCGCATTGTGGCCGGCCCTGGAGCGCTGCGGACGGGGACTGGCGCGGCGCGCTCACAGGGAGAGCACGTGTGCCGCCCCTGGCCGCCAGCCAGCTGGGGGCGGAGCCTGCGCACAGAGGCGACCATTCAGCGCGCTTTTTGCCGGCTCCAGCGCTGGGCCCGCTTAATTGCCAGCCGGTAATGAGCGAGACGCGATGGGGACGGGGCGGGGCGGGGGCCGACCCTGGGACGGCCGGACAGTGCAGCGGCCGGTGTCGGATTCGGGTGGCGTCGGTGGCGTTACGAGCGGGGACAGGGGCGGCGCGTCAGCCGACGGTCCCGCTCGGAGGCTCCCTAGTGCTGCTTCGGGGATGGATTATCATCAGTAGCGCTAATCGGGAAACGATTCACGGATAGACGACGGAGCGAGTAACTTATTCTCCGAAACTGTCGCTTAGGAGTCGATACAGAAGGCATGTAGGTAAATGTAATGCGCATTGCCATAGACACCCCGTCACAGTTAGACACCTACCCAATAGATTCTTGAGCTTCCAATACAGACAGCATATGTATTATTATATAAGCTGCATGTAGTTTGAGTTCTTTTTATAGGTCATTTGAATAAGACGAAAGAAAGTTAGCAATATGCGTACATATTCAGAATCATAACTTAATGCAAGGAAAAATTCGATTGTCGACATCCAACCGGCAACCACACTGCGAAAACATGAGACGGAAGCCTTAGGGATTATTAGTTGCTGTAATTGCAAACATAATTTTACTAATACAAAACTTAGTGATATCATTCGCGATGTAGGGAATTAGGTAGATGCGTAATGTAACCGAAGGTTTGTGTTCAGTAGTTGAAAAAACTATTGGCTACAATTGCGTTTTTTTATTGGAAACAATGTTCTCGAACGTTTTTGTAAAAGCTGTAGTAACGTTATAAGGGCAGCATATTTTTATAAACGTCTTCACAAATGGTCGGATGATTTCGGCGCTGTCCCTGCATGGATGATGGGGCATGTAGGGATGAGATGGTGATTGGCCGATACCACCCACCATGTAGGTATTGAATCCCTTTGTATGAATATGTGTCCCTATCCAAGAGTTGGTACCCTGCTCCTGCTTTATCCACTATTCCTACTTTACCTATACCCATATCCATCCACCCCTATCAATCCTTCCAAAAATTTATCACCAAAATAATTAAATCAATGGATCTATTTAACGACAAATGGGAACAACTTAACATTGCATTGCTAAGGAGAGTAGGTATAGGTGTACCTACTACCTATGATGTATTTTTAGAAAAAAAGTCTTCGAAGGAAACATCCGAGAAATAATTACGATGAGCCCTAAAGGGAATGATTAATGGTACAGCTCCCCTCTCTGGGTGAGGGAGATCATGTTTCCCCTTCCCGGACCTTCTTTTATCTCCACCTCCCTGCAGTGTCCCTGCACTGGAGAGGGTTCTACTCCGTGGCATGGCCAGAACAGGGGGTGCTAAGAATAGATAATGTCGAAACTAGGAGGGCCTTAAAGGGTTTGTTGAAAGACACGTGAAACATTGATGTTTCGGGCCTATTAGCGCGGCGCAATCCCAAATGATGGTTGAGGATGCTGTCAATGATACCTACCAGCATGTAAATAGCAGCTCAAAATCATAAAGTAGTGATTTTCAATATCAAGATATGAGGAGATAGGTATAACAGCTTGTAACAATTCGAAAATCAAATTATGTTAAACAATGATCGAAATTACCGTCTGTCCATTTAGGCCGTAATCACCACGCTATATGTGGGACGTCTTTGATGTCAATAGACAATACATACATACATACATACATACATACATACATAAGCCTGGCTCCAGCTCGCCCACGCTGGACAGGCACCTGTTCACAGCGCCACCGCTCGGTGGGGGGTGAGAGGGGCTGTCGGCAGTTTCCGGGTCGCCGCTCCCCTGTCCTCTCGCAGTGGTCACTGACTCAGTATATATGACCGTCGGGCGGCGCGCGGGGCGCTCTCTCACGTCGCTCGTCACTCCCGTCTGCCGGCCAGTCGACTCCGAGACACTGTTTATTCAGGTGCATCAGTCGGGAAACTCGAATCCCCGCCGAGCCGCCGGCCGCCGGCTCCCAGCGGCGGCGCGGCCGTGATTCAGCGCCGCTCCGACCCGAGTCCGCCCGCCGCAGAGGCCCGTCGGTCGGTTCGACGCTGCCGCTCCGTTGCACGCTGCACAGATGTCGACGGCGGGATGCTGCAGCGACCCTGACGTCGCGGCGCAGGTGCAGCAGCGACGCGGGACCGTCCCCGGCGTCGACCGCGACCGTCGAGCTGGAGTTCTGGGACCGCCGTACGAGTCCGGGAACGCCGGCTAGGACAAGCGCCTCCACAGACTATCCTTCTCTGTTGTAAATGCAACCTCTTCCGTGATTATTTCATGCACATATTTTACTTTTTAGCTTCCCCGACAAATTTTTCCTCCCTGTATCTAACCCCAGCCTCCGAGTCCGGTGGAAAAAACAATCGTCCATCTGAAAATTTGAAACAATGATGTCCCTTTAGAAACACGAGGACCTTGTTAACTCCAAAGCGCACATGGTTCTTGGTTATGTCAGCAAAAACAGCACCCATATGATCACACGTCGGTTTAGTTGGCCTTGGCTGTCCTAATTAACTCTGTTGTAACAACATGGCTCCCCGGGGCAGCAGTCGGCCACTGCGCGGCGCTCGGCGGGAGGGGAGCCGGCTCCCGCTCCCCACCTCGACCGGAAGTGGGCCCGAGCCCCCGCGACACGGTCATCTCTAATACGGCGGCTCTTCGGGTCTGAAGGAATGCAACAAACAATCCGTCACCGGGGCGCGGGCAGACAGAGCCGCGCCGACGGGACGGGGGTGTCCGAGACGGGGGAGCGGGCGGCATCTCCCCGGCTCGGCAGCGGCCCACATCTGCCCCAGTCGACCGACAGGATGTCTGAGGAATGCCTCTGGTGTCGGAGAAAACAGCCACTGGCAGTGAACCACTGCTCGGCGCCGGGATTGGGCGCACACGTCACCGCTCATCGGCGGCAGCCGGTGCCCGAGTCTCGAGACAGCAATGGCACATACATTCGTGAGTCAATATTGCATGTTCGTGACGAATGCTGAAAAGAAACTGAAGGATTGATGTTTGGATTATCTCCCTGGATACAAAAGAATAATAATTGAGTGCTTGCTTAGAACTTTGCGCAAATCCTATAGCTATAAATAGTCCACCAGAAGTTCACCCTAGTGTGTCGTGTTATGCTCGTGTATTTAACCTCATACGGATACATCCTTATATCGATGAAAAGTCGAACCGTCTTCCGACACGTTTAGGACATTGTTTGGTATATTACGAGCGGTTTGATTATCTGATCTTAGGTACCCCTTTAGTTAGGCACCTTTTATTCCCCGTAACATAACAATGTCTCGCATGTAAGTATCAACATTTTAAAACTGTTCTGCAACCACGAACAATCTGTTGTGGGCGTATAACAAACTTTTAAAGTCTGCAATGTTGTTAAAAGATAAAAAATTATTATTTATATTTCATGTCACTGATTTGGCAAAATGAACGGCTACATCCAAACTGAAATATTCACGTGAATACATTGAAATAAATCGCTGAGCACGGCTTAGAATAATTCACAGCTCGGCGCACGAACAAGCAAGAACTTCACTAAGGACTTCACGTACGAGTCTCACTTGATGTCGATTGTCGTGGAAGGCAAACGCCAAAAAGCTCTTGTAGTTACTTTCGGAAACTGTCGCGATTGTTTCCTGCCAATTGTTTTATTGTCTGTCCATGCCCTGCTAATAGCTGGGCGCCGTCCGTCCGACTCTCACCGTCCGGTCATACCCCCGAATAGCCCGACATCTGGGGACCGCCGGCACTGGCCATTCCCGTTATCACACACTTGGCTATCGACACTCGACTGACGACCCACGTGTGTGAGGGGGGGGGGGGCGTGGGAGCGGCCGTCGGAGCCATAACACGGTCAGTGACGGCCGAGAGCGCGCCCCGCCGCTGGTAGAGAGAGCCGTAACGCAGTGAGCTGATTATAGACGGGGCTCGGAGGGATGGCTGTCACTGGACAGAGTCTGAGTGGGAACAACTCCAGGCGCTGGTGGAGTACCGGAACGCACTATAACGCAGTGACTGCAGTGACCACCGACCAGGGGTTACTAATGCACTGACCACTGGCCACTGGCCAATGAGTAATGACCACTGGCCGACGGACGGTCGCTGTCCCTGGTCGGAGTCTGAGCGGCTGTCGTCTGGGATCGTCCCTGATACGGCCACATCAGACGCGACAAAACTAACAAACAACAGTGCGACTCCGTACACACAGGACAGGGGCTCAAAACGCCACTACTGCCGAGACGGAGCCTCAAAACACCACCCAAATCCGTGAGAACATTACCCAAAATAACCATAACAATACGGGACAGCGCCATTATCATAATCCGCACACAGGGGCCACAGGCCACGGATATACCTCTTACGAAATTCAAAACATCAAGCTGCAGTCAATGCCGATAGCACCAATAGCTTGAGAAATAATATGCCGACAGCAGTAGTGTCAACAGAGCCAACGGGTCTCCTCCCCCCCCCCACCGCCATCGACGGGGGCAGATCAACAGACCGCATAGAGCGAAACGGAGGGACGTATGAACGAAAACAAACCCGAGAAATGGCCGCCGCCCCCCGGCGCGACCGCCGCCGTGCCACGACACAGGACACCCCCTTCTTGCTGCTCCTGCTGAGGGTTAGGAGCCGAGGGGCAGTAGGGGTAGCAGGGCGGACAGGGGCAGCACTGAGGGGGGGGGGACGACAGGAGCCGTCCTACCCTTGGCCCTACCGAGACGGGACATAAGATCCGAGACACCGGTAGCACGAGTGGCCACTGAGCAGCATCTCAGAGCATCAGGACGAGTGTATGGAAGCGACTGGCGACGGAAAAAGCCCACGGAAAGGCAACGGAATTTGCGCATAACTGCCGTAAATTTCGTGTGCGTCAGTCAATTGAGCCACTACTGACTGACTTTCCAAAGGTGAAGAGCACGAACTCTGGTATATTCCCGTTAGAAAAAGAGGGATTAAAGTACTGCAACATTAACCCTATTAGTGGCAGGCTCCTGGCTACCCCATATTAGTGGCAGGGGGGGGGGCTGTTTACGACCCCCCCTTGATATCTCGAGATCTAACCGGCCGATTTTCAAAATTCAAACGGCATTCGATTTGGCTCAACGAGATCTACATTTCTAAAAAAGGTCAATAGGGGGGTAGAGGGGGGTAAAAACGGGCAAATTGCAGATACATTTTAGACTGTTTAGCACGGCCAAGTTTCTGAACCAATCTTAACGCAACTTTTGCCGATCGATAGCGAATGAACCAGGAATTCACATGGATCCTAAAAATATGCATTTTCAAAAATCATAGGCGGATACAGATCATTGAGATTGGGGGTACACAAAAAGTATAGTAAATAAGGTTTTTGTTGGTACTGTTTCTAAAAAGGGTGGCAATGGTCTTGTTATGTTACAATTTTCTTATGAGAGAACGACTAAAATTGTATTGGTCATGCATAGGCGGTGTCAGGGCACCTATGTTGGGAGGTAAAAAATAACCCCCCTTTTTGGACGCCTGGATCCGCCTATTATAGCAAAACGTGTCAAAAGAGGATGCACAATAACTTTGTATATGTTATCACATGATACCTTTCATTCACTGTTCGTAAAACTGGTGCAGCATCGTGATCTTCGCCCAACTGACTCGCTTCACGAATAGGACCCCCCAATTCCCAGTGCTCTGGAGCCGCCCCTGGTAAAGTTATGAACTTGAAATTTTCAGGGAATGTGCCCAATTTAGTTTTAGGAAAAGTCAGAAAATTTCAGCATCGTAGCTTCAGCGGTTTCGGAGATATTCCCGAAAAACCTGAGGGGTGGATAAAAACAACCCCCCCCCCCCTGCCACTCGTATATCGGGCGGCCCGGCTGGACATTGGGAGACGGGCGGGCAGTGGAGAGCAGGGCGGGAGAGAGAGAGGACGGGTCGGTGTGCGCGTTGAGATGTCTGAAGGGTGAAGAAATACAGTCTACGTTAGACGCAAAGTTTGAATGCCACAAGCTATTTCGGCATTTTTCTGACAAGTGGTGAGAAGATGCCGAGTGTCGAGGAGGAGACCAGTGACGCCGCGGGAAGAGCGGTGATGGAGGTGACTCCGGCGTTCGACGCCAGGACTATTCCGGAGTTCGACGGAACTGGAAACGTAGTGGAGTGGCTGGAGCAGGCTGCTCTCCTGTGCGAGCTGCGATCAGTGTCCTTGATGGCTGTGTTGCCGACTCGCCTGCGCGGCGGTGCTTTCGCGGTGTGGTCCCAAATGCCCGCAGCGACTCGTCATCATCTGCCCAGTGTGAAGGCTAAGCTGCTGAGGGCCTTCGCCATGGACCCGTTCACCGCGCAGGCGGAAATGGCACGGCGTCGCCTTCATCCCGGAGAGACGGCGGATGTGTACTTAGCGGCGCTGCAGCAGCTCGCTGAGTTGATGGGAGGTCTGCCGGAGAGAGCTATCGCCATCACCTTCGTCAATGGGCTGCCGGAGGCTGCGCAAGCTGCGGTTCGGGACGGGCTCGGAGACGAGTTTACTCTCGAGTATGTCCTGGACCGAGCGAGAGCCGTGCTGTCCAGGACAGCAGTCACGGCAGCGCCACCGGCGGCGGCGGCGGCGGCGGCGGCGGCGAGTGGGCCATCACGTGACATTTCAAGGTCAAGTCGCCGGCCGGCTCCGATCAGATGCTGGATATGTGGTCGCCCAGGTCATGTCGCCCGGATGTGCCCAAACGGCTGCGGCGGGGGAGCTGCATCAGCGCCAGCACCTCCTCCGCCGTCCACCGAGCCGGCAGCAGAGCGCCGGTAATCCAGATGCTGCTCGACGGGCGACCGTGTCACGCGCTGGTGGACACGGGCTGCGAGGAGACCGTAGTGTTCGCGGGTTGTGTCGATAAATGGGATCGATGTGAGACAAACTTGACCGCGGTGAATGGGAGTGCCGTGCGATGCTGCGGGAGTGCAGAGGTGCTGCTGGAGGCACAAGGCCGGCGGGCGGTGGTCCGTGCTGTGGTAGTGGCGGAAAGGTTGTTGGGTGTTGACGTGCTGTTGGGCATGACCGGGTTAGAGGCGCTGGGTGGTGTGTTTGTTAGTGGTGGAGAGGTGCGTTTTGGTGGTAAAGTGGTGACGGGGGAGCGTTCGGGGTGCGCCGGTGTTAAAGGGACTATCCCACCTTTAACATGGAGTTTGAGTTGAGATAGCCAAGTTTGCGGCGAGGTTCAGAAACCACTATCTATCTAGGTTGCAACCCCCGCGGCCTCTTGGTGTTGAAGAAATTCGTTCCCTTCATTTGAAAATGGGCCTTGTACAGTGGGTCTATTTAAGATCTCCAGAGCCACCACGTGGCGCTACGGTCGGGGTAGGGCGAGTCCAAATCCGGAGGGAAGTGAGGTCACCGGTCATTGTGGGGGAAGGAGGGAGGGGGAGTGACGCGGTATCACGGCGCATGGGGCGTGCGTAGCGCCGGGAGTGGGCCGCCCAGGGCCGCCCGCCACTGCGCCGAGGCTGAGGGGAGGGGATGATGGTTGCGGGTGCGTTCACTCCGGTATGGTATCCTGTTCATGTGGAACCAGCAAGAATGCGACTGAAGGAAATCATTATCTCAAACAAACGGACAAGCGAGAGGCAGCGCCAGTTCCAGCCAAAATCTTGAACAATGATAATTGAAATCTAGGACGTATTAAAAGCATGCAACTATTCAGTCGATAGTTGCATGATGACAGTCTTATTAGGCTTTTCTAAAATGTTATTTGAGTTGGGTATTTTTTTCATTTGGCACGTTCAGTTTTGATGAGTTTATCGGGTCGAAAAGAATCCGAAAAGAAAGAGTTAAAATAGCTCCAGAAAAATGACCAAAAAGTATTTACTTTAAAAATGAAACAAAGCTAGACATTTATAAGCGATAATTTTGACATTTTTGAGAGGATTTTTGGGAAAGATGTTGGCGAAAGATGTCATCGTGCTTGTCTGTGTTGCAGTAGAAGAAAAGGTTTTGGTTCGTGTCCAGATAAAACCAGACCCGGGAGTGGGGCTCGAACTCACGACATCGCGTTCAGCTCACAGGTTACCCAACCTAAACGCTACGAGCACCTATCGCCCTGCGCAGCTTGCTCAGTGCTACGGCTATAGTTCGGCCAAAGTGTCTGACGTCTGTCAATGTCACGAGGCGAAGCCCCTAGGTAAATGTCCGTCCCGGTAGCTCGGTCGGTAGGGCTTTGGACTCCGTGAGGTGAGAGCGCACGTCCCGGTTGCAAAAGTCCGGGTTCGAAACGCGACGTGTGCTTGACGTTTTTGAGCTCCTGACGGGTATGGTTGTGGTTGGTGGCAGGCCGCTGCCAGGCGAAGTCAGTGAGGGGATCGGCCGTGCGCGGCTATGTGCGCACGTTAAACTTTGGACTCTGAACTCTGCCATCAGGAATTGCTTGATCGTCGGGTAGAGGGGTAGGGTCAACGCAACAAGCTCAGCTTAGCGGGGACTCTTTCCTTATGATTCCTTTCATTCAAAAGGTTCGGGCCAAATATATATTAAAAAAGGGGGAGCCGAACCATGTTGGGTTGGGTTGAACCCGGAAATGGACCTGTGTCTTCACGCAATCATGGTCAGAGAAAACAGAGGCCAATTTCGGGTCAAATATTTTTATTAACTAATCTTATTGTTTTTTAGCTTACACGTATAACTTTAAGCTTTTTTTAATCGAGACTTTATGCACAAAAATGTGGCATTCGTCCGCTTTTCTTCATCTCCTCTCAGCGACTTGATTTGACCTTAAATCTTACCAGCAAAAAATAAATCACCTGCGTGATAATTATTTGCCCAAGGGCGCTCTACGGAAGAAACGCCAGCCGGTCAAAAAATTGGCAAACGATACGATATTTCTAGTGCTTGAATAGGGTTGGGACCTATCTGCATGCTCTGTATGTTTTGGTAAAATAAGAAAGCTCAGAATTTTTAATGATTTAATTTAAAATCAATTTGTTAAAAAAATGCCTAGTTAACTCAAAAATTAATTAATTGTGACTGAAAACAACTTGCTTCTGATTGGTCGGGCTAATCATGACGTCACATGTAGGTATATAGCTGTCTGTATATTTGGCGCAGTTGAGGCATTCATTTTCTATGTATTTCCCTATGGTAAATCGGAGTGATTGGTCGTTTATTCAGTGTCTCTTTATTTTGCGCTGGTATTGCGTGGCTAAGAAGTTTTATCAAGAATGGCATATACTAAAATGTTCGTTTGATAGTGGAGCTTCAATATCTGTGAGTTTTAATGGCAAGCGAAAACTGATTTCGCTGTTATTTTATCTGGAAATTACTCATTTTTTAGGTCAATATTCAAAATATTTTACTGGAACAAGTTGACACTTGCTCTTGATTTTTGCACTCAAATCGCGTGCGAGTCAACTATACTGGGACTTGCAAAGAATCTTGCTGATTAATTAACTGTGTTGTTATGGCACTGTTTGCAAAGCATGGATAATGAAACTGTGCTACGTAGCAATGCCTCAAGTACCTAATAAGCAGGAGGGACAGAGTTCAGAGTCCAATCGAGAAGAATCGGTGCAAATGCTACGAGGACCAGGCAGCTCTGATACGATGGCTAGTCGTCTCACTCCATTAGACCAGCTGATTCCTGACAGCACCGACTCGGATACAAAGATGGAGCTCATCTTCCAAGCCAGAAACCAGTTCTTTGATGGAAGATGGGATGCTGCCTCTGTCTGCTTTGTTGGCCACTTTGGACGGGGCCGAGCTCCGCTCCTTGCGTGAGCGGCTATTCGCCTGTCATCCAGAAATAGTTCCTTCGTCTGCTGGCCGTTCCCTGATCATGTGCAATACGGGGAGCTGTAATAAGGGAAGCAACTTTCCATATGAAAGGGGTGTAGGTGCACCCCCATCCACTAGAAATGCACCCCCATCAAGTCAAAGTGCACCCCCATAGGCTAAGCGGCGCCCCACACGCCGCCCAACACCGATTAGCTCTAGGCAGATGGCGAGGGTGATTTCCCGGCTCTGCCATCTCGCCTGCCATCTTCCATCTCGGTGTCGTGATGCTTGCGGGCTTGGGAAGCGTCCAGTCGTATGTAGGGTAGTGTAGGGGTATGGTTGAGTAATGAGTTCAATAAGGCCCTTACATTTGAAAGGTTTGAACAACCCGCAATCAGCACAACATACCACAAGTTAAATAAAAAACTACCAAACTCCGCCCAACTAATATTAATAAACATAGGTACAAGTTTTTAGAGCCAAACTTATCATGGCCTATATAAAAATATATCTCAAATCATAACCGTTATCGCGGGTGATGGCGCCATGATATGCTATTATCCAAAACGGATGCAAAATAAACATGTTTGTATGGTATATGTATGTATGTTTGTTTTAAAAACGTTGCAGCGGCGCTGGGGACTGCAGTCTTAGATCTGGGTGATCTGGGTATGTTTGGCATCTGCAACTCTTGATACACACATTGTAATAGAATTGTGTTATGAATTAGTAGAACGTAGCGTGCCTTGTGTGTGTATTGTGCGTGTGTGCTTATGACCGTGTTTGTGTGGGCGCGCCGAGGCCGTGGGACCGGCGGGCCGCATTTCCTGCGCCTGCGGCGCTAGTTTTATGGCGCACAGCTGTGTGTGCACTGTGGACCGCCGGCCGGGCTCGGGCGCGCGGCGGCAGTTGGCGCCGCGACACGATGACGTAAGGAATACAGCGTGTGAGAGGTGGCTCGGTTTTCTACACACATTAATCCTATTTCGGACGGGGGAGGCCTTTCAGAATTTTCTTGCGCAATTGTCAAACGCCGCGAGACATTCAGCTCATATTTGGTGATTTTTCCTAAATGCTCATTGCGCACATCTCAGCAAAAAAAAAAAAAAAAATGACGGGTCAGGTCAGGTAACCAGAACGGGTTTGTTGGCTACACCTAAGAAAGGTTTGCAATCACGCCAGAGCTTAAGCTTTTTTACGGAGCTATTTCCTCTCATCAGGTCTTCAAAACAGTACCTCCAGTATGTGTCGTTTGTACCTATATCTCAGAAATTTTATCTGTGACAGGTCAGGTCAGAGTCGTGACCTTTACATTGCAAGCCTATGAAAAAATATTGAAATGCGACCTGCCTCGAGTAAACGAGTCAAAACTACCCAATTCTTTAAGAATTATGACAAATTATCTTATCTGTAGGTAATGATCCAGGTGCCATTTACTGACAGGGGCACCGGAGAGGGTTATCTGAGGGCGGGATCATGTGAGGTGATATCTACCATACATCAATGCTCACAATACTTACAATATAGACAATGCTTACAATACTGTTACAATACTTACGATGAGACAAGCAAGCACTCTGCCGTTACAGTTCTAACTTCTGTTTCGAAAACCAACGTTACACACATTCGCTGCCATCATAACATGTATTGTTTGACAGTAACAAAATATAATTGACATCTGAACCCCAAACGGGCCGCCATCCACTCAAATTTTATAACCCTGACCGGTCAGGGGGCGAACGGAGGTCATCTCCTGGGCATTACACTCACACTGGCGGATCCAGGCTTGCGTTTTGGGGGGGGCCAACTCATGCAGGAGCCAAACCTAGGGTACCCCCAAATCCTGTTTTCTCATCGGATTTAGGCCACTTATTTTTCGTCACAGCCCTGACACTATGAATATTTTTTTTTTACTAAAAATAAAAAATATATAAATGGTAGCCCACCCGACCCATGCCTTTATATTACTTTGTAAACACTTACCATTGCTTTTGTCGACCAGTTAACCCGCTTCGAGTCAGTGCTTGGGTCCCTTTGCGGGCCGGGAGGTGGTAAAACTAACTCGGCTGTCTAACTCGGCTCCTGGGCCACGCACTGATTGAACTATGTTTCATTATCGTTTGGGGGAGGGGGCAAACGGGCCACTTTAGGCCTCTGGGAAGGGGGCATGACCCTCAATGCCCCTCCCTGGATCCGCCAGTGTAAGAGACCATTGGAGCTGCAGTTGGGTACCTCAGACATCAGGGTACGCCCTCAGATGTATAGGACTCGAGTGGAGACCTCTTATGCTATAGTGGACTGAAAGGACCCAAAGGAGCCCGTCTAGGGCTCCCGGAGATAGACGTGGGCCCTCAGGAGCCCGCCAGAGCCCCCAATGAGGGATAAGTGAGGGATAACAAGTGCCTGCAATTGCATATTGCATAAGCCATAACGTATCAGTGGCAGATCCAAGGGGGGCCACATGAGTCATGACCCCCTTGGTGCCCGGGGGCACCACAGGCCTGTCAGGGGCACCACCGACCTAGCAGGGGCACCGGGCACCACCAGCCCGCCAGGGGCACCACAGGCCTAGCAAGGGCACCACGGGCCTGTGAGGGGCCCCACAGGCTTGTCAGGGGCACCCCAGGTCTGTCAGGGACACCAGAGACCTGCCAGGGGCACCACCGGCCTCGCAGGGGCACTATGGGTCTGTCAGGGGCACCAGAGGCCTAGCAGGGGTACCATAGGCCTTACAGGGGCACCACCGGCCTTGCAGGGGCACCTTGGGCCTGTCAGGGGCACCATAGTCCTGTCAGGGCCCAGGGGCACCAGCGGCCTAGCAGGGGTATCACAGGCCTGCCAGGGGCACCACCGGTCTAGCAGGGACACCACCGGCCTCGCAGGGGCACCATGGGCCTGTCAGAGGCCCCACCGGCCTCGCAGGGGCACCACCGGCCTCGCAGGCATCACGGCATCACTCAGGGGCACCTTGGGCCTGTCGGGGGCATCACGGGTCTGTTGGGGGCACTTTAGGTTTGTCAGGGGCACCACAGTCCTGTCAGGTCCCAGGGGCATCAGCAGCCTAGCAGGGGCACCCTAGGCCCGCCAGAGGCACCACAGGCCTGCCAGGGTCCAGGGGCACCACGGGCCTGCTGTCAGGGGCACCTCAGGCTCCCGTGCCCCCCCCCCCGGATCCGCCAGTGATGCCACACCACGCGAAACACCGCCAACTACCAGCTGCCGCGCCATAAACACGTGCCAACCAGTCTTTTTTTTTAAGGTGGCGACTCCGCTCGCGCAACTTTTGACTGACCCTCACTGCTACCATATTGCCTCCATATTATGCTGTGGAAAGCTTTTCTTCACCAAGTGGCTAAAAACCTCCATCAAGGTGTATTTTCTTAGCAATTTTTCTGACATTTTGGGGGGGGGGCCAAACAGGCCACTTTAGGCCTTTGGGGGGGGGCCATGGCCCTAAATGCCCCCCCTGGATCCGCCAGTGTTAACACTCAGACCTTGCACAAAATATCTCACCTCACAGTGATCATCACAACAATACCGCCGACTAACTAGTAGATTTCCAGGTATAGTCGACTACAGAATGATGTTCCACTTTTTACAGGCAATTATTTGCCTGGAGTGGTAGGCTGTGCCGCATCACACGGACTGAGTTCACAAATTATAGCTTAGTCCCAATGCTCACAATCGACATGCTTAATTGCGTGATAAACGGCACAACTTAGCGCTCCGGTCCACTGATAGCTTGAAGCTTCTGAGGAGTGGAACATCATTCTGTAGTCGACTATACATACTTGCATCAGCTCTTCTTGCTATTGCAGACGATCATCTCCTCAGGGTAATGTTGTTCGGGACATGAACGAAGATCTTTTTCGGAGTTTCATGAGTGCTACTGCAACGGCCTGGCATAAAACAGGACTTGTACGCTTTTCCCTGCACTTTGCCCTTCAGTATATCACAAAACAATTGTTTAGAATCCATCTTACGCTTCTTTCACAGTCTCCCTTGCCACCGTAGGGCGTAGATAGATTGCTGTTGCTGGTAAGTTAAGGCACGGTAGATAGAAATTACCTCGGTTCTCAACGCCTTCAGTTATTTATATGAAAAAGAACAAAGAAATTATTAATAAGATTAGAGAAATGTTAAAATTTTAATTGTAAATTAGGCCAAATGCGTATTGGAAAGAGCTGTTGCTCTTCAGCATCTTCCGATTCACCATGTTTTTCATTTGAAAATTCGAGGTACACAAAATGTTTACCACGCGCTCAATGTTAAATGGGAACAGTACACGGCAGAGCATCAATTTTTGACACTGAACCTACATCCGTGAATGATTTAGCATAATTTAAAGCTAAAAACAGCGCGGATGGCAGAATGAAACAAACAACCTTTTTCACACATAGAAATAACATGTAATCGGTGGTGCGCCAGATGCGCCATTATTTGTCAACCGCAGAAACTGACATGTGACGTAACAGCATCAAGAGCGTCTTTTTCAAGAACCTTAAAAAACATGTTTTCTATTTGTCATCTCCCATTTCTCTCAGCATATTGATTTTATGAGGAAATCGTATGCACCATAAATTCTGCGAAAACAGTTTGATCATTTTTATACATTCTTAAAAAATCGAGTTCCCAACCCCATTATATTCAATGAAAATTTCAGGAGACATAAATAATATTAATCCTTCGGGCGCACGGAGCATTCGCTAGCATTCCATTGCCAGCTGCATTACCAACATCACATTTGCATTACTTTGGGTTCATCATAGTTGACAGTAGATGAACCGGCCACAGCAAACCCATGCCTCATTATCCTTTCCTCCAAGCAGCCAAGCTAACCGGCCGCCCCGGCCCGGCCCACCAACGCGATATGGAACAACACTGGAGTGCGCCATTTGCCTGCCGCAGTGCTCAACCGCGCCGGGGCTGTTTGACAGGTCACTCGCACCGTGACCTCGACAACCGCCCTCCCCCCCCCCCCCCGCCCACCTCCCCATCGGGCCCAGCTCGGTACTGACCTCCCCTTGAATTTGACATGGACTCGACTGAGGCTCAACGCCATCTAGTAACGTCTGGAGATCCTTACTAGATCCACTGTACAAGGCCCTATCTTCAACATGGAGCGACCGTTAGTGTGACGTCACCTCGTTTAGTCATTTTGATTTAAATGGGTTTGTTTGTTGAAAAATCGCTTAAAACTTGGTCTGAACTTTGTTGTGGTGCCTACAGAGTAAAAAGAATCAGCTTTATGACAGCAATGTGGCCTGGGGAAGGAGGTAATTTTGGGCTGTGACGTCACATATTTGAAAGTTTGTGTTTGGAATATGGGAAGCCTAAGATGTTTAATGAAAAATAAATGCCAGAACCGTGTTCCTGGTCATCCAATCTATAAAGTTGGGCACAATTTAACTGGTTTTAACAACATTTTAGAAGGTGGGATAGTCCCTTTAAGGCAGAATCGAGCGGTATGTCGGCAGCGGTGTCTCAGGGGCGTGGTCCAGTAGACAGACAAATCGAGACGGCTGATTTTGTGGCTAAGTTCAGCGACGGAAAGTGGACAGTTTGGTGGAAATGGGCCGACGGAAAGGAGCCAAAACAACTCAAGAATACTGTGCCGCAATATCGCGTGCCGGCAGAGTCGCAGGAGCGGTTCGACGCAGAGTTGCGGCTGTGGATCGAGGAAGGGTGGCTACGGCCGTATAATGAGCAGGAACACGGGCCGGTGCGTGGCCTAATTCCGCTCATGGCAGTCACCCAGGAAGCCAAGGACAAGGTCAGGCCGGTGCTCGACTATCCGTGAGCTGAATGAGCACCTGGTGGCTCATACGGCTGAAGCTGATGTGTGCCGCGACCAGCTCCGCAAGTGGCGGCAGCACGGCGACGATGTGGCCGTCATCGACCTGAAGAAGGCGTTTCTGCAGCTGCACGTGGCCCAGGAGCTGTGGCCGTTTCAGACGGTAATCGTGGACGGCCAGCGACATTGTCTGACAAGGCGGCTCCAGTGGCGCAGTTGGTAAGGCGTCGGTTCTGTGGTCGGGAGGACCCGGGTTCGATCCCCGGTGCCGCCCGGCTTCCGGACTGGCGTCCCCACCTGTGTCACTGGGGGGTGGGGTGGGCTCCCGCCTTGCACCGTAGCCCTGAGGAGGAGCAGGAGCCCTCCCATAAATGGGAAAACATATCCCGTGTGGAGGACGAGGAATAAATAAAAAAAATAAAAAAAGGGTCGGATTTGGTCTCAGCGTTGCAAGCGGCATCATGCGAGCGGTAGTGCGGGAAGTTTTGGATCAAAGTCCAGAGATCGCAAAAGCAGTGCTCCCGTACGCTGACGACCTGCTCGTTAACGAGACGCTCATCTCTGCTGAGCGGGTGACCGAACATTTTGCCGCATACGGGCTCTCGTGTAGGCCACCGGAACGGGTAACGGATGAGGCCGGAGCCCGGATGCTGGGGCTCCGAGTGAGACGCCAGTCCGGCGGTGACGGCACACTGAGATGGTCTCGAGACGGCGTGACACCAGCTGAGCCACCCGGGGTGCTGACCAGGCGGTCAATCTTCGCCTGGGCGGGTCAGCTAACCTCACACGTGCCCGTCGCCGGGTGGCTGCGGCCGGCCGCCGCCTGGCTGAAAAGGGCGGCGAACAAGGTCACCAAAGATTGGGACTCACCGATCACTGACGATGACCTGCGCAAACAAGTCAGTGATGTGGCCCGGCGGCTGGCAGAGTGTGACCCGGCACGAGGACAGTGGTGCGTCTCAGGAGACTCGGTGACGGTGTGGACTGATGCCAGCTCCATCGCCCGCGGCGTAGTGCTAAGTGACCCCACCACGGGTGAGGTTATCGAAGACGCCGCGTGGCTCCGATCTGACAGTGACTCAGACATGCACATAAACCTATCGGAGCTGGATGCCGCGCTGAACGGTATGAATATGGCGGTGGCGTGGGGATTCAAGCGTGTGATCCTCCGCACAGACTCTGTCACTGTTCAGCGCTGGCTGACCGACGCTCTGACAGGCCGTGCCCGACTGAGAACGAAGGCACAGTCGGAAATGCTGGTTCGGCGGCGGGTGGCCGTTTTCAAGCAGCTCTCCAGCGAGTACGACCTCGTCGTGACAGTGGAGCTCGTGCCGTCGGCTGCCAACCGTGCAGACGAACTCACGAGAGTACCAAAAGAGTGGATCAGAACCGGAAGCGAGCAGCCGACAGGTGTGGTGGCGGCCGTCAGGACAGCTCGACCGGAGGACATAATGGCGGTGCATGAAAGTGTGGGACACCAGGGAGTGCGGCGGACGTGGTGGTATGCGCGCCGAGAGCTGGAAAAGAGCGTGACGAAGTCGGCCGTTCGTCAGATCGTTAGATCGTGCCAGGTGTGTGCGTCGATCGACCCAGCCCCGTCGCGCTGGAAGCATGGTGCCTTGGCGGTCGAGCGCAACTGGGAGCGGCTGGCAATGGACGTAACCCATTTCCGCGGAAAACACTATCTTACCGTGATTGACTGTGGGCCGTCGCGATACGCCATGTGGCGTGAGATCCGCCGCTCTGACGGGAGCGAGATCGTCAGACAACTCGAGGCTCTGTTTTGGGAGCGAGGAGCACCGGCCGAGCTTCTAATGGATAATGCGACCGAATTCAAGGGTCGCGAGCTGAAGGCGTTCGCGGTGCGGTGGGACGTCGAGCTGAGGTATCGCGCGGCCTATGAACCTGGTGGGAATGGCATCATCGAGCGCCACCACCGCACCATCAAAGTGATGGCCGCCCGTCAGGGATGCACCATACCAGAAGCCGTGCACCGCTATAATGTCACGCCCAAGGACGGGCGTGATATTACCACGGCCCCGATACATGGTGCCTACCGTCAGGCTGGCAGAGACTTGTGCGTGTAGTCACAGGGAAACACAGCTGCTCCTCCTCAGACGGCCGGCCAGCCTGGTGTGTATCAGCCCGGTGATGCGGTGTGGGTCCGAAAACGGGGCGATCGGTGCACCGCCGTGTCAAAGGAGGGCACTGTCACCAAAGTCGTATCCGCTCAGACGATTGAAGTAGATGGAGTCCCATGGCACGTGCGGAACATTCGTCATCGTCTTGCCAACAACGGTGACGACGCAATGGCTGCTTCGACGGATGATGAGCAGGAAGAGGAGATCGCCTGTCCGGTTCCGACCGCCCATGTGCCTGGACAGCTGGCCATTGAGGCGCCGGCGGCGGTGGAACCGTCAGAGCTGACCCCAGCTGTCGCGCCGACCGAGCAGACCGAGCCGGTCCCTCGAGCAGCAGCTGAGACGGATGGCGGTGCCGGAACAGAGGAGCGGATCTATACAGTGAAAGTTGTAAAAACAGAAACTGAGGGATTGTCAAACGACCGTGTGAACGAAGGTAGAGCGCCAGCGGAAAGTGTAGATAATATCGATAGTTATAGTGACGTGCTAAGAAGGGGTTTGCGCTGCAGGCGTGCGCCGCAACTCTTCGGCGCTCCCATCCCCCATTAGTTAAATTGTAGTTAGATGTGTTCTTTAGGAACAGGGGGGAATGTGTCTCTCTGTTTGTTCACATAGTTTGTATTCTAGCCTTGTCGCGTAGGGTCGGCGTCGGGTCATAAGTGGTCATAAATGGAGGTCCATGTGCCACACATGTGCGCGGCAGCAGGGACACGCCGGCCCGTATATCGGGCGGCCCGGCTGGACATTGGGAGACGGGCGGGCAGTGGAGAGCAGGGCGGGAGAGAGAGAGGACGGGTCGGTGTGCGCGTTGAGATGTCTGAAGGGTGAAGAAATACAGTCTACGTTAGACGCAAAGTTTGAATGCCACAGTACTGTTTCTAAAAAGGGTGGCAATGGTCTTGTTATGTTACAATTTTCTTATGAGAGAACGACTAAAATTGTATTGGTCATGCATAGGCGGTGTCAGGGCACCTATGTTGGGAGGTAAAAAATAACCCCCCTTTTTGGACGCCTGGATCCGCCTATTATAGCAAAACGTGTCAAAAGAGGATGCACAATAACTTTGTATATGTTATCACATGATACCTTTCATTCACTGTTCGTAAAACTGGTGCAGCATCGTGATCTTCGCCCAACTGACTCGCTTCACGAATAGGACCCCCCAATTCCCAGTGCTCTGGAGCCGCCCCTGGTAAAGATATGAACTTGAAATTTTCAGGGAATGTGCCCAATTTAGTTTTAGGAAAAGTCAGAAAATTTCAGCATCGTAGCTTCAGCGGTTTCGGAGATATTCCCGAAAAACCTGAGGGGTGGATAAAAACAACCCCCCCCCCTGCCACTAATAGGGTTAATAATTAATTGGCTTACAGCATTCTTAAAAACGTTCAAGGAAAGGACACAGCGCCATGCAGGGGGGGGGGGGGGGGAGCGAAGACGGCTGGACGGCTAAGGAACGACTGAGGAGCGATTGGGAGATAAGATGCAGGAGCGGGGGGGGGGGGGGGGGGCGAGACTCGATTCACAGGAGCGGCCCTGTCACGATTGAAACAAACAGTCGTCTCCTCCCCTTCCTCGCGCGGCCGTCTCCCCCTGTTTGGATCACGGGACCACCCTTTCCCGGCCGCACTTGCAAAACAGGGGCTCGTTCACAAGGGTTTTACGTACGTTCCAAAGTAATTTATATTTATAAGCACAAACTTAACGATCAACCTAAACAGTCTATCAGATAAATGTACGAATCTTTGCTAATCGTACAAGCTCGTCAATCAGTCGGCTCGTTGAACGCGGAGGACTTAGGAAAAGGACCAAAGAAAATGAAAGACAATTAAACGTCAATACTCACTTCGTGGTTCAAGCTTTGGCCTCGCTCCACGTGTGGTTGAGATTGAACGTTAAATCGTTTATCTCAAAATCGTTATCGGTTAAATCGTCTACTACTGTGTCATAAGGGAATTAAATTTGAGATAAATTAGTAGGACAATACCTATACTCGTATAATGCATCAAATTATAATAGTGAGTGACATAACAATCAACATAAACAACTAAATAGCATATTACACATAACAATTAACAATCGATAGTTCCACATTTTTTTTTTTTTCTAAAAATACACGCACTTGATAGTGTAACGTTTGAAGAAAATCACCGTTCTAAAGAGTCATAAGCGTTGTGAGGGAAATCATCCTTATGATTATTATCACCATTACCTATGTTTTGACATGTCTACAAATGCGACGCCTGGTATCGGTTGATAAAGATCTGTACTCGAATGAACCGAATTTTGTTATGCATATGTATGTATGTATTGTATGTATTGACACCAAAAGCCTTCCACGTTATTTTGTCATGTATGAAATCTAATTGAGGATTCGGTGACTAAAATATGTTAATAATTAAAAAATAACCGTTCCATTAGACGCGCCTTTGTAGCCCATACGGCTTCACTGATATTGATGCGGATGCCGCGGAACTTTATTCAGTCATCGCACAAAGCGACAGCCGACATCGACCAACCCTATGCATCATTAGTCACTCTGTAGAAAACACACTTCTCTCCTTAATCCTTTCCCCTCTCTCTCTCTCTCTCTCTCTCTCTCTCTCTCTCTCTCTCTCTCTCTCTCTCTCTCTCTCTCTCTCCCTCCCTCCCTCCCTCCCTCCCTGCTCTCTCCCCCGCCGATGAGAGCGGCCCCGGCCGCCGCACCGTAGCGGCGTCAAGTTGGCCAACAGAGAACACGTGTGAGGCGGCTCGTCTCAAATCGACAACGGTCGTCTGTCCGAGACCTGCTGAAACGGTTACTCGGCCATTAATCGTGTGATGCGTCTGGCCGGTGATCAGACCGTCCCGTTCAGCGGGAGCGGGATGCGAGGACGGACCGGGGTCGGGCAAGGGTGCGGGGTCGTCGGACACTCGTAAAAGCGGAGCCGAGCGCCGCGTTGACACCAGTTGACGACTGACAAGTTGGTGTTCAGTATAGTGGCTCTGCCAGCCGCCCGGGTCCGGCGGGGTGATGGGAGAAGCAGCTGGTGGCTGAGAGCCGCCGGTCAGTGAGGGATCAGACGCCGCCGGCCGGCCGGGCGGGGGGGGGGGGGGAGTGTGTCGCGCTCCGATCATTAGATCCCGGCCGGGAGCGGAGCGGCACCCTGACGTCTCCGGCCGGACCAGCTGCGGCCCCATTCGACCCTGTCCGCTCCCACGATCATCGTCCGTGCTTGATGATCCCGCCGGTCGTCAGAGCGGCCCGGCGCGGCCAGCCGCCCGAACAGGTGTCCGCACAGCTGAGGGTTTTACGGCGATTAGCGAGAAAGGCAACTCAGCTATGGACCATGGTCAGCTAAATGTAGCGTTAATTGGTGAGATACCTTATCACGCCAATCTTTCTCACGGTCGCTGCCATAGCCGAAACGTCATGTTAATCTCATAAGGTCACTGAGGTCACGTTAGGTCACTACATTCAAGAAGGTAACGAAATCACATAAAGCGAGTCGATGCGTTTTTGTCTCGATCAGAACAGTAACTTTTTGCTGAGTTATAGGATGGCTACAATAGGCGAAAACTTTAAATACCTATCATCTTAAGGTCAGTGGTCACCGAGGTCATTCGAGGTCACCATACTCGAAAGGCCTATGAAATCGCATACCTACCGCAAATCTACTGGTACCATTTTCGTTTCGATCAGCTCGCTACAGGTCTGCCTATCGGCAGATTCAGAAATTCGCTGGCCCTGCATATGCTGCTCTGGCAGTGGATTCACCGAATGCCCGCCTGCCACTCATGCCAGTAGCAGGCTCGGAAATTCGTCGGCCCCGAGTTTGCTGTTATTATACCGGCAGCGAATTCGTTGCATAGGCGGCGGAACGGGGAGGGCACCGGGGCACCGTGCCCCCCCTTGATTTTGGCATTTTAACATTAGCTCTATGGGCGTTGCATGGAAAGAATGGGACCAAAAGTCGGCAGTGCCCTCGGGAAGGTCGGGAAGGTGCCGTTCCGCCGCTCCTGATTCGTTAAATGACTGTCTACTAGCAGCAGATTCGGGGTGATACCTGTTGCTGCCTATTGGCCGATATCGTAGTCATACCGTGCTCGTAGTCAGGCCGTAGTCATCCCCATTGGGTCCTGCGTGCACGGGTCTCCGTGGCGGCAGAACCAAATGACCTTACCGAGGATGCTCTTCATTTTCAACACTGGCTCGTGCCTCGTAGTGTCATCAATTTATGTGTTTTAACACTAAAAAAACTAGGTAAAATCAAAGAACACGAGCAGTTATTTTTTCTCGTATAAATATTGAAATGCTGTCTGAGAAAAAAATGTCATTTACTTTTTGCAGTGAACTAATGGCTTCTTTGTGAATTTTTTGCTGTGTTTTAGAGGATAATTTATGACAGGCTATAGGACTGGCGCAGATGTTTCAAACGTGATTTTTTGAAATAGCAGTGACGAGTGGCGACAAAGTGCAATAGGGTCAATGCGTGTTTATTTTATTGGAGATTATTCCTATTTACCCTAGATTTCTGATGCTACTTACACAGTAAGGTAGAGTTCATTCGATTTCTTTTATGCACAACTTAATAATATATTTCTCATGCTGTTCCTTCAGCACTGTCGATACAGCTTACACAAAAATACACTCGCTAGATCCGCCAATGAGGCGGCAGAACTAGGAAACAAGCGCACTTTTCACCAATGAGAAACCGAGATGCGTCTGCAACATATGCGGTAGGCATGCTACTGAACAGATCTGCGCGTATCAGTACCTTCTCTGCCCTCTCTCCTGCTCCCTCCCTTCAACCTCAGAATTTGATCTTTGTCTTATTGCCTTGGTCTTATTTGTTAATTTAATCACAGATTTATCCATATTGAGATTTGTCATTGTAATTGTAGAGAAGTTGGTGATTCAGAAGTCTAAATATGATAAAATGTCATATAAGAAAAGTCTGGATTTCTGTGATTATATAGCAATAGAGAAGCTTATTAGCTCACCAGTCACTGCTTCTTTCTCTCAAGCTGTTTATATACCAGCCAACTCGTACAAAGGTATTAAGCTGATTTATTTGATGACGGTTGATGTCGGTGTAATAGTGCTTTAAGCTAGGCTAGCCGGTAAATGTCAAGTTTAAGTCCTAAGAAGATTTCATTGATAAATTTTTCATATTTTTACATTATTTGACATCCTGAATCCAAAAATGATACTCATATGTCTCGCAAATAAAAGAAAAAAACATAATCAAACCTGACCTAACCTTACCTACCTACCTATAACCTACCAACCTACAACATACAAACCTACCCTAACCTAACCTAACCTACAAACCTACCTACCTACGACCTAAAACCTACAAACCTACAACCTAACCTAACCTAAAACCTAAAATTTTTGCTGTTTCATATTCGTATCAACAGCGTCACAATTGCAGTTAGGACCTAAACTTGACATATACCGGCTAGCCTTTGCTTGTATAGGCTAGGATACATGATTTTATATGGTTACTTTGCAATTGCTTGGCAGATAACAATGATAGAATTGCTATAACACATCATGATTGTAGCATGGTAACTGGTACCTACCTAATATCTCATTAAAGATGACATGACATGCAGACATGTGATACTTATTCCAACATTGAGTTGTATCAGATATCCGCGAGTGACATGTTATTATTAACATATTCCGATAGTTTCTCAGACTTTGGTAGGTATGTACAACATGGCCAAAATCTTAAGACATTCTTGCCCATATATGGTTAAGGCGATTGCCTCGCCTTGATTGGAAGTTGTTTGTAGAGATATGTGCATCAATAACTGATGCACTTTAAATCTGGTCTTTCTTAGCCTTGTCAGACTATACTTCCTGCAATGCTCCATCACATTATACAATAAACTGTAACTGAGTACAGTCTGACTACCCATACTGAGCGC
Source organism: Amphibalanus amphitrite (assembly GCF_019059575.1). Classification (NCBI taxonomy): domain Eukaryota; kingdom Metazoa; phylum Arthropoda; class Thecostraca; order Balanomorpha; family Balanidae; genus Amphibalanus; species Amphibalanus amphitrite. Next base: position 891,433 of record NW_024881543.1, on the reverse strand, counting down.
CGCTGTGTGGATGTGTTCCAGCAGACTGAGCCATGATCGAGGTGATCTGTGAGCTGGTGGACGGGCCGGTGTTCCTGGCCGGCCAGACGCTGCGCTGTACCATCACCCTGCGCTGCCCCGAGCTGGACCGACAGGCGGCAGCCACGTCCAATAGCGACGTCTGCGAGAACCTGGCCTGGGTCAGCGCGCAGGTGAGAGGCGGCTGGTCCAGTCTGCTATTAATCGTTTTTAGACAGGAGAATTATCATGAGTTTGTTGTCTGTCACATAGCTTAGTTGGTTGAGCATCAGACTCCCGGTGGTGAGAGCCCGAGTTTGTGTCACGTTTGGCGCTCGATAGATGAGACTCCTGACGGGGATGGTCTGCGCCTGGTTAGAGCAGCCGTGACCCTTTGAAAGCTGTTCAGTGGGAGTGACCGTGTCCGGCTTAGATAGGCACGGCAAAATTTGGTATCACAATTATTTCGTCTCTCTTGCCTGAATTCCTCTTCTCTCTGGACCAAACTTTCACGATCGGGAATAGGGGTCGGAATCTACACAACAAGCTCTCCTGAGCGTGAACTCCGGCCATCAATCCGCCGATTTGAACACTCGAACTAAATCGGAAAAGAAAAACGAATTATCACTGGAGCCGGACTGTGTTCTCACACCCCCACCCGACCCTCTCGTCCTCAGGTGCAGTGCTTCTGCCAAGTCAATGACCACAAAGTGCGCCACCGTGCTGCGGCCACGGACGCCGACCTGGCAGCCGTCTCCAGTACGGCCTACCTCCCGGACCGCGGCGAGCGGGGTCGGATCGTGCTGGCCACCAAGCCCACCATCCTGGTGTGTGACCTGCGCCTGCGGCCCGGCCAGGCACACCGGCTCCACTACAGTCAGAAACTGCCCGCCGACGCCATGCCCACCTACCTGGGACAGGCGGTCAGATATGTGTACAAGGTGGGTGAATGCGATAGGTGCGATAGGTGCGAGGTCCGTCACCTATGCGACGGACTGCCCAATTGTGGGGCTACATTTTTTTATCAATTCTTCCTTACATTGATCTTTCATCTTCAGAATCAGGTTTCTGATCTTTTGAATCAATTGTTGATTTTTATCATATTTTGATCGTTGATTTTGATGGAGGAGTTTGGAGGATATATTCAAATTTCAAATTGAGCCTCACAATATTGTCTCGCTGAACGTTTAACACTCCGGTCCTTGATTCTCACACCTTCTGTGGTACATACCAGCCTGTACCTCTAACCTTCCTTGACCCCTCTATCACCTAACCGTCCCCTCCCCCCTCAGGTGACTGTTGGCGCTCAGCGAGTGAACAGCTCGATCCGGCTGCTGCGCGTGCCGGTCCGTCTGCTTCCTCTAGACCCGGCCGTCACCGTGCACCGGTCGGACGCCGAAGACGACATCACGCCGTCCAACCCGTTCCTGCCGACTGCCGCTGAGCCGGGGGAAACGAGCGACGAGCAGACTCTGCAGCTGCTGCAGCACAGCGTGGCGCGCCGCGCGCCGGCCTACTTCAACATCACCAACCAGGTGACTGAGAGAGGGGTGGGGAGGAGAGGGGAGGGACGGCCCTGACGGAGAGAGTAAGATAAGGGAACTGAGAGGGGGGGGGGGCTCGGGTGAGACTAAATGCTTACTTCGAAATCTAAGCTGCGTTGCGGCATTGGCGGTTATGTGCGGCGTGTATGCCGCATGATTAGTAAGCGGCGACCACTAAATTAAAAACTCAATAGCTTGACCTGTTTTCAATGGATAACACTGCATACCAAAAATGTCCATCGCTCTCGTCATAGGATATTTAGATTTAAATAACTAACTTATCTTCATCATTGTTTTGAACCAAATTAATACTTTCAACTTGACCCTCGCCCGTATTGGTGTTTTTCCAGCCGCGAACGTATAAGGTATAACCCCTTGCCAATGTACCAAAATCATATTTTTGCTTGGGTGTCAGAGGGGAAAATTGCTGACCAAAAAAAGGATGAGAGTGAAAATTGTCGGTCAGGTAAGGCCCAAAAAGAGTGGGAAAATGATCAAAAACATTAATCTATCTACAATTGTGACAGATGTAAAACAACCATTCCCGCAAGCTCCTTCTCGGTGGGATTGGGAGTGGAAAATTGGGCTTGAAAACTGGAGGTGAGAGTGGAAAATGATTTGCATTTCGATGTCGTCTCCCACCCACATCTACAAATTTTGGGACACTGCCCCTTGCCGTTTCGCTCCTGATCAAGCTAGAGCTTCGCGGAAAAAAGGAGCGTGTTACCCGTGACGAGAGGAAGCCGATGATACCCAATTTTAAGGTCCTAGGTCATCGGTTGACCTTCCAGGTCAGGTCAATGACCCAAAAGGCGGGAAAATTGGGACCTGTTAGAACGTCGTAGTGTGGCTGCTATGGGGTTTTTCGGGGTGCTGATCACGAATATCATGCTAGTTTTGATCACAGATGATGTCTTCATTCATTTAGGCCAGGTCGGGTTAGGTCAGGTCAGGTCAACCAGTAGAGGTCCTGCCGGGTATTTGTAGTAGGTGTCAACCGCCTCTGACAGCCTCGTAACATGTTACGAAGGCACCAAAACTACTTTGTAAACGTTCATGTGGCTGCTTAATTCGAATTCAGCTCGAAAAACTGGCCTAGAAACATGTCAAACTCGAAAAGTGAACCGAGGTCACCAAAGGTCAATGACCTGACCTGACCTTCAGGTGACCTTGACACCCACCCTAATGCATGGGGGCAACATCATATCACATGTTTGAACGCTTGAAATCACGAAAAGACTGCAAACGCGCTGCTAATGCGAGCCGACATACGCTGAATCGCGGTTCCGGCCAAACATGGTCTCAAAAAGTAGGTCACAGGTCAAAGGTTATTTGCGTCAGGGTCATGAAATTTTCAGGGTAGGTGTAAAATTGATAAACGCGAGGGTACTAAAAGTTACGTCGTGATCGGCCGCTTTTTACGCGAGTTATTTGCGAAAAACCGAGGGGAGTCCGTTCGACCCCCCCCCCCCCCTAAAGGGCGAGGGTTAACTCACAGTCCGAACTCCGAACAAGTTCGGTCTTGTTTGTGAATTTGTCGGAGCATCACCTAAATCTAGTAGAGATGATGGAGGGAAACTAGGCTTTTAATGACGGTCAGGGGCACTACAAGCTGGTGAGAGGGCTGACATACAATGTTTTGATAGCATGACTGAAACAGACTTTTTGGGTAGCCAGGAAATCGCATGCGAGAGCCTATTGAAATTCTTAAATCGGCCTTTATATGCACCAGTCGTATACAGGTGCGGGACTTGGCATACGATTTCCAGACAATCGAAGTACTGTTTCATGGAGCCAACGAAGGGAGGAATGAGTGAGTACTAAGTTGAAAGCATTAATTTGGTTCAAAATGATGATGCAGATAAATTAGTTATTGAAATCTAAATATCTTATGACGAGAGCGATTGGCATTTTTGGTATCCAGTGTTATTCATTGAAAACAGGTTGGAGCGTTTAAGTCTTTAATTTAGTGGTCGCCGCTTACTAATCATGCGGCATACACGCCGCACATAACCGCCAATGCCGCAACACAGCTTAGAATTCGAAGTAAGCATTTAGTCTCACCCGGGGGCTCCCACGCCATTGACCAGTCGTCGGCAGAGGGAGCTGGGGATCCTGCTCACCAGTGCTCGCCTTTTGTAGGGAGTTGTTTTCACGTTTTCACTTTTTGCACTCAACTACTGACTTACCTTCTGACATCACCTATCTCCTGTCTCCGCCGTCTAACCGGTCTGCGCCCCCGCTCCCGAGCAGCACGGTCGGGTGGTGCGCTTCTGCATGTTCAAGACGGCCTTCAAGCTGGGCGAGGACGTGGTGGCCACGCTGGATTTCAGCGAGTCGGACGTGCGCTGCGTACAGTACTCGGTGACGCTGGAGAGCGTGGAAACGGTCCACGAGCAGCACCAGCAGAAGGAGCAGCAGAAGCCCGTGACGCGCGCCTACAACAAGTGCCACGAGGTGGGTCAGGTCACGGAGGGGTCTGTTCAGTGTTCATGGACTGTCGGACTCTGGTAGGCTGTCGGGTGTTGGACTTGTTCCCCAATTAGTAACCAGCATTAGAGACTTATTGTAGTTCCTCGCTCGAGTTCATTGAGTCAGACCAGCGTTTGACAGATATTTTCTACAATCTCGTAATCCTTGAAAGTCCAAATTCACCAGTTCACTCACACTGCCGATGTGAAGCGGTTGGAAAAGACACCGTCGAATCAGCGATAAACGACTGGATCATGAAGTACTAGTCGCCGATCACATCCTTATTACGGAGCGAGCGAAGCGAGCGTAGTCTTTCCTTAGATTAACAGAAATTTCTGAGTATGAGCGGCCGGCCGGCCGGCCGGCCGTGCGGACGCTTTTGCGAGGCTTATATCTCAGCAACCACTTGACCGATTTACACGCGGTAATTTTTGTAGGGTAGCTTCATTCCTTCTACCAAGTATTGGACTATTCCCGATGCATGTGGGTGACCCCTTATGCACGTGCCACGTGCAAAACGAAGAGGTGTCAGTTTTGTAATTGTTGCAATATCTCGGTAACTACTTGGCCGATTGCGCTGAAAGTTGGCATGTAGGTAGGCACCCACTAGGCACTGCATATCCATGTGCCAAAGTTGGGGTGCTGCTGCACGTGCGCACGTGCAGGGGTCGTTTCCAGATCTCTAGAACGGCTGGACCGATAGCGCTCAAATTTGGTACACGGTTAGGGACCAGTTAGTAGGGTGCCGTGCACAAGTCAGTTGGGACCCATTTTGCACGTGCGCACGTGCAGGGTGCCGCTTCCAGATCTCGAGAACGGCTGGGCCGATTGTGCTCAAATTTGGCACATCGCTAGAGACCGGTTAGTAGGGTACCGTGCACAAGTCAGTTGGAGGTACCCCTTGCAATTTCGCACGTGCAAGGCCCACCCTCTCGCTCGCTCCGTTAGTCGCCCCTCAAGGCGCTATACTGGTTCATTTGGATAGATATGAACAAAGGATAAGTCAAATAAAGATATTTGGTATCATCGATACCGTCGTTCTCTGTTTAGGTGACCTAATGAAAATAAACAACCTTTATTTTTTTCCGCATTCATCTCCATAGAGATGCTGCAAGGTTTATGCCTTATTCATATTTTTATCCACAAGACAGTGTTAACGTTTACTAAAAAAAAAACGTCAGCTGAACAGCTACCGCGTTCCTCCCTCCTCGGTCGCTCCCGTCAGCTGATGACAGGAAATGTCGTAACACGCCGGCGGGAACCGGTATTCGGCCCCCGAACTGTCACGGTATCCGCTCAGTGCGCCGTCCGCTGTGGCGGGTCGCGTCGGCCGAATGTCGCAATGTGATGGGTGTGTATTAACCGCTGCTACGGCGGATGGATGTTTCCCGTAAGCTATTTTGCTTACTTGACCGAGGTAGCTACCTGTGCTTGGTGTAGTGATTCGGCGATGTCAGGTGCCATAATAGTCAACTGCAGGCCGCCTTGATCGCAGCGCTCGCCTCAACCGCTTCATGCGGTAGCGGGTTCTGTAAATTAATTTCAGTTGTTTACTCGTCTTCCCTTAAAACGGACAGGGATTCTGAAACGTAATCTACATCATCATCATCAGTTATCAGCTGGACCCCCTGTTTTTCACGCCCTCCCCCTCTCCCTCTGTGCAGATGGTGATGTTGCCGGTTCCGCTGTGTAACCCCCGCCCCCCCCTCTGTACAGGTGTGTCTGAACCTGGAGCAGACGCACGTGATGCTGCCGGTGCCGTTGCACGTGACGCCCTCGTTCCGCTCCGAGCTGGTCGAGCTCAGCTGGCGTCTGCACTTTGAGTTTGTGACCACGACGGGCGGCGCTGTGCCTCTGGCCACCCCGGCCGACCCGGCGCACCACGCCACCTGGGAGGCGCCCGACACGCTGCCCATCGAGACCATGGTGTGGGACCTGCCGGTGCGGCTGTGTCCCACCAGTCCCGGCCACGTGGCGCAGGCGCTGCACATGGCCGTCACCCATACAGTGTCCGTGTGAGGGGGTGGGGGTGGGGAGGGTAGTCTCACGGGACCAAAGACCGAGATGGTGTGGTGGGTGAGGACAGGTATGGTGCTCGTTGTGGTCGTGTGAATGGTGGGGTTGAAATATGGTGTTTCTGCCTTCTGGGATGATTGCATGGTTGTGTCTTGAACCGGGGTACTGGCCCGACCGTTCAGTGAAACAGACCGCAAATGTATGTCAGGTGGCGTCGTTACCCATTTCCACATGCTGTACGCAGCTGAATCTCATAAGCACTTTGCAATACGTGTCAAATCAAATCTTAATCTATTGTTTTCGCTCCAATGCATGGGTGACGGCCTTTAGGCCTGGTCGATTCGGATGTTTGTTGAGACTGCTGCTAAAGCCTAGCGTCAGGCGTTTAGTATCAATTAAACAACGAAGTGAGATTCAAGAGCGAAGTGAACCCTAGTTGAAAGGCTTTATGTGCTTTTCAGCGTCATTTATGGACTATGGGCGTGGGGTTCCATGACGGACATAAAATGCGACTTATGAACCGCATCTTTATTGTTATTGCTTACTGGTTGCGTGCATATATTTATGATAAATGAGTTCCTGGAAATGTCATCCTGCGCGCGCTCTTTTATCCGAATATTACGTAAAATATATAAAATACGTACAATACGTGCTATTTAACAGATTTCAGGTTTGTCGGGCTTAATAAGTTTTGCGCTATTTTATCTGGAACAAATGACGCCTTCTGGGTCTTTTCCTGTATGTTTGATGCAGTCTTGCATTGCAATGCAATCCAGCCATCCAAGAAACTTTGCGCGAGACGTTTTCTTGGATGGTTTTCTTGGATAGCTTGATTTCACCGAGGGCTTCTGTTTTAAAGAAAGTTCGTAAGCTTTGCTGAACTGTTAAGTAATTAGAACTGCCAGTATTTCAGTATTTAACGTGTAGTTAATGTTACTGTATTTTATTTATGCATATTTCGGCCTTTTTTAAGCAAATAACGAACGATATTAAGAAACATACAGGAAATAATATCTAGGGCTCTACCGCGACGAAATATTCCTATCTCGAGTTTTCTTGGAGTTTTCTTGGAGAGTATGTTTTAGGGCCTTGGAGTTTTCAAAGAATTTCATGCACTCGGCCAAGGCCTCGTGCATGAAATCCTTTGAAAACTCTCGATAGAAATATTTCGTTTTCGCGGTATCGTCCAAGAATGTATAGTTCTGCGTTCCTGAAACAAGTGCGCCCCGCCCCAAACATCGCATGCTTCAGTACGACTGCTGACACACTATTTGGCGACATTTGGCATCCGTAACTTTATTTAATAAAAACACTGCATCAACAATGTTGGAGCCAATCGGTCAACTGTCAAATCATCCACGGACACTAGCAGTCTCACGCAGTTTCACCGGCGCACGCGCACACACCCACACATACACACAGAGGCGTCATCGATGAGCACGTGCACGCTACGGACCTGTGACACAAACGAACAGAACACTAGAAATACAACAAAACGGCTAAGAAAATAGTCCGGTTATTGTACAAATATGGTGGCATAAACTGCCCCCGACCGTGGCAAGGGTGGGAAAATGGTGGGGCGGCCCGGCCGGCCTGCGGAGGGCGCGCGGCCCGCCGCTGCCCGCCGCGGTGTCAGCCCGGCCGCCGGCGCCGCGCGCCTCGCTCGGCACCCGTGTATCACAGAAGGGACGGGCGGCGCCCGTCGCTGGCCCGCGCGCGCGCGCCCGCTCTCACCGCGGCCCGTTCTGTTTGAGCTGTCCGTTCCGCAGCGGCCACTCGCGACTACCGTCCAGGTACGCCTCCAGCCGCTCGGCCAAGTGTTTCCGCTTGAGGCGGCGCGACTCGGCGATTATTTCGCGCACAAAGTCCGTCCGCGTGGCACTGTCACCCTGCACGGTCGCCAGACGGCTGAACAGCACGTCGTAGTCTGAAAACGGAAGGGGGGTCAGAACGGGTGGCCCTGTACGTGGGTGAGACGGAGACGGTAACGAGGGACAGGCGACTGTAGACAGCCCGGAACCAGTGGGAAGTTGAAAGAGCAACGGTTGGCAAGGTAAAATCAACAATGACTCATGGCGTAAATGCTAATGCTGATGCTAATGAATAGGACGTAGAACGATCCAGATCAATGGGGATTCAAGTTAATGGAATAAGTCGCGTGATAAATGATATTTCATTCCGAATTTCCATTAATTTCAAGTTTAACGCACAGCATCAGTGATTCAGAGAACAGTTTAGCTACCCCCGCACCTTGATCAACAATACCGGCCACCATCAATTGTCAATGGATGCTTGCTGATTTAATGAAGTGTGGGGCATGAAAAAACGTCCATAAGTAACATAAATGTTTGGCTTCGGAACCACAGAAATGGGGAAAACATTTGCTGAAATAAAATAGAAACTGGAACCATTTTTTTATCAACGCATGACACGCACGACACAAATATATCAAACGACGCACACAGGATGCTATTTAAACTTAACGGTGTAGGAAAAACACTGAACGTCATGCAGTACATTTGTGATACTTAAACGCAAGCAAAAGTATCGTATCCGGTTGTTCTTAAATAAAAAAAAAAAACGATTCTAACGATCACGCCACAGCCGTCAATGGAACAGTCTAACAACCTACGGTGGCAAACTATAACTCTTCAACACAGAAGCTGCGCCTTCACAGACTAGGTAGACAGGGTTAGAATACTCACTGCGTCCGGGCCGCCGGATCTCCTTGAAGAGGCTCTGGCGCAGCTGGCGGTTGAGCAGCCGGTCGGGCCGGCCGGGCGGCAGGCCGCCGTTCACGGTGGGCGGGGAGGGCCGACAGCCACCCGCCGCCGAGGAGTGGGAGTGGGAGTGGGAGTTTGTCCGCGGTGACGGCGGCGGCGACAGGCTCACTTGCGACGGCTCCGAGGACGTCCGAATGTCCGACAGCTCCGTGTCTGAGAGAGCGGGGAGGCTCGGTCAGAGGGACGATACGGAAAGACGCCAAACGCGATCAGACCGGGACTCGCAGACACATCACAGAGCTCAACATGAGACGGAGTGAGAGGGGACGAGGCGAGAAGGGAATGAAACGAATTTCACTAAATAAAACTGACAGAACAAAACAGTTCTGGGCGAAAAGATAAAAGGCGATATGTGTTATTAAGGTTCCAAGTGGATTTCACAAGTTCCGAATCTGAGCCTGGACTGCCACACAAATACATAATGAAACAAGAGTAGCCAAGACTGCACGCATTGAAAATTGACTATGCAAAAAGTATGCTAAAAGGTTAAATTAACAGGTCTCGGCAAACAGTTTGTACAAGTTCCAAGCGACGAATGCTCTTGCATAAACACGAGAAGTTTCTGGGCAAAAAATCATCTAAAAGCAAACAACGTTTGGACTTATGTAACATAAGCACGTCAACCTTAGAATCAGCCAATCACCAAAGCCTGGTTAGTCTGACTCGGGTAGCAGCTCCACACCCCAAATAGACTCGTCTTACCGTCCTCGAGTTCCTCCAGTGTGACCACGGTCGGCTGTGGCGGCGGCGGGGTCGGCGGGAGCACCAGGGGCGGCGCCGCCGCCACCGTCACTACCGGTGGCGTCAGCGGCGGCGGCGGCGGCGGCGTGGGCGGGGGCGGCGCGGCCGGCGGCGGCACCGTCACCGCCGGCGGCTGCTGAGGCTGCGCCGCTGTTGCCGGCGGCGGCGCGGGCGTGGGCGCGGCGACCGGCGGTGTGGGCGGTGGCGGCGTCACCGGCGGCCGGCCGCCGCGCGGCACGTAACCCAGTGACACGACCACGGGCTCGGCCGGCGGCGGGGTGGCCATCAGCGGCTGCGAGGCGTTGATGAACATCATGCCGGGCGGCGCGGGCGGCAGCTCGCCGATCGGCGGCGTCACGGTGATGGGCGGGGACGCCGGCGCCGGCTTATCGGGTATCACCATAACAGGCGAGACGGGCCGGCGCGGCGGCGCGCCCAGCCGCCGCTGCTTGGAGCGCGGACCGCCGGAGTCGCCCGAACGTTTACCCGGCCGCACGCCGCCGGACTTGTCCAGCAGGTCGATGTCTGCTTCGTCCACCATCATACGCTGCGGCAGGGGGGGGGGGGGGGGGGTCCACCATCATACGGTCAGCCACGGAGCTCCAGCGTAAAAGTCAGCCAGAGACTAGACACCGGGATAAAAAAAAACATCGTACGACATCCAACATGAAATCACATTAAGAGCTGTGAAAACCGAGCCTAAAATGATGTTGCATTTCAATTGAACGGATTCTTTACACGACATCGGTGCTTCTAGCTTCACCATTAAAAAGCTGCAAGCCTTTCCTAGTGGTCAGCTTTCAAACCACAGCGTTCTCAAATGCACCCCACCAACCAGCAGCAAGCCACCCCAGCCTCTCCTCTCACCTTGTCAATCTTGAACGGGTTGCCGAACATGTGCTGCCGGACGGGCACCGTCTCGATCTCTCGCAGCGGCGCCGGCAGCCGCTTCAGGTAGTCCTGGTAGTTGCCCATCTGACTGACGGCCATGTTATGCACCTGGTCCTGGGGTAGTTACGCAGGGGGAGAGGTCAGTAGGGGGAGGGACTCGCAAAAGTCAGGCAGATGTCACGCGAGGGTGGATTACAAATGTTGCACGGACGTTAGCGTCATATCAGAGAGAATGCAGGATGCGAATATACTCGCACTCTGTCGAATTCGCATATACATATTTATGTTAACGTCTGTAGAACACAGAAAACCTAGCAACCAGACTCGCCTCGCCAACATTATCATATGCAAGCTCATGATCCAGTCAACAATTCGCACCGTTGACCCACCCCGGCTCCTACCGTCACCCCCGCCGCGCGCCACCCACCTGGTCCTGCATTTTGATGAGCGACACGTTGGTCTGCATGAAGTTGGCGCGCATGCGCACCACCTGGTCCAGCAGGTGTTTGCGTCCGATGTCGAACGGATTTCGATAGCTCTGCGTGGGCAGGTCGCCGTCCCGCACTGCCAGCGTCACGCCGGCCATGTCCCGCATCTGCTCCAGCAGGCCGGCGAACTTGTCTGTAAGGTCAAACGGGGCAGGGGAACGGTGAGTTGGTTCAAGAATTGCGCTGGGCGTAAGGCCTGTCATTACACTGAAATGTTTTTCACATTTCGCATGAATTGACGGCAAATTAACTATCAACGTCGAGTGTGATGATATCAGTGCGGTTACTTATCAATCAAGTTTTCCTAACAACTAAGCCTCGTTACGAATACAGATGACCTACACCCACACGGCTCGAGCAAGTCTCAGTTCAGGTGGACGCGAAACGCTCTCACCACCTCTCACCAACCCACCCCCATCTCTCCCCCGCTGCCGACCCCACACCCACCAACCCCTTCCTACCCCTCCCCTCACCTTTGAGCGCCGGGTTGCTGGTAGCCTCTCGCGGCGGCGGCCTCCTGCTGGTGACCTTCACAGCCGCCTGGTCCGAGCCCGGCTGGCGGGCGGCCACCTCGTTACACAGTCGGTCGTACTCGAGCTTGGCCTGGTTCTTGAGCCGCTTCAGGTGGTTGATGACGTTGACGGACAGCCCATTGTCCAGGTTGTCGGGCACTAGATTCGGCGCTCCCATCCGCTTCAGTGCCTGACGTAGAGGCTGAGAAGGAGAGAGGGAGTGAGAAGCAGTGGCGTCATAGCGACGACAGAGTCCCCAGGAGAGGCTGGTAAGGGGGAAACATCGCAATGAAACAGCTCGGACAGCGGAAATCATATGACAGGCTTATAAGATTCAGGAGACATTTATTCAGGATCTAACAATAGCAAGGCAGGCGTCAAGACACAACTGGGCAACAAATTATTACCGAGAGTCAGAAAGATTATGAGCAGCTAGTGGGCTGGTCGAGACGAAAAGTGACAGGTTTCAAGAGTTGGGAACATGAAGTTATGTACCGAGTCAAGCCACTGAAAATGGACGGTAGAGCAAGGCATGACGCAAATCAACATGACTAGAGCAAACGCTTGTATGCCACAGTTTGCCCATCACCCAGACGGCATCCCACCCTACCGTCCGCACCCGCCTTCTCAGATCCATTCTGTCCGCCGCCTACCACCGTCCCCTCCCTCATCTGGACTCACCTGGGCATAGTAGGCCGGCATGGTCCTGAGGTAGCTCTCGAAGCGCGCCTTCCACTCCTTGGTGGGTTTGAGCCGGTGCACCTTGAAGAGGTCGTCCAGCAGCGGCAGCAGCACCGGGTAGTTGTACGGCATCACGAACAGGTTGACACACGTCAGCGTCGTGCTGGCCTTGAGGTAGCCGAACGGCAGGCCGGCGTCACCTACCTTGGAGCTGTTGGCGATGTACACCTGGCGGCGTACGCAGAAAACCGGGTCAGATTAGCTGCACACACGGACGCCATGCTGTCGAGTGTCGACTATTTTTCGCCGCATTCATGACTACCAAAGTCTTCAGAGTTCAGGCGCACGGTTTCATCAGATGATCAGTCTGGGTCGACAGCGGTAACAGCTCATTTCAGCCATGCAGACCCCCGGAATAGACGTCGGAGCGACACGAGACCATATACATATGTGTAAGGTAAGCTGTCTATCAGCAGCTGTCACCAATCGCGTCCTGCCATACCTACTGCCACTTCTCCGATACGGCGACAGCTGACTAGGGGAAGCCCGATATCGTGAATGGGCCAGGGAGGGCGGGAGACTGAGGGAAAGTGAGGAGTGAGAGTGCGAGATAGTGCTGAGTGGGTGAGTGAAAATGTGAGGATGTGAGTGAGTGAGTGAATGAGTGAGAGTGAGTGAGTGAGTGAGTGAGTGAGTGAGTGAGTGAGTGAGTGAGTGAGTGAGTGAGTGAGTGAGTGAGTGAGTGAGTGAGTGAGTGAGTGAGTGAGTGAGTGAGTGAGTGAGTGAGTGAGTGAGTGAGTGAGTGAGTGAGTGAGTGAGTGAGTGAGTGAGTGAGTGAGTGAGTGAGTGAGTGAGTGAGTGAGTGAGTGAGTGAGTGAGTGAGTGAGTGAGTGAGTGAGTGAGTGAGTGAGTGAGTGAGTGAGTGAGTGAGTGAGTGAGTGAGTGAGTGAGTGAGTGAGTGAGTGAGTGAGTGAGTGAGAGTGAGTGAGTGAGTGAGTGAGTGAGTGAGCGAGTGACAGCGAGTGAGCGAGTGGGTAAGTGAGTGCGTGTCCAGCTGTCATGCGTCGTTTCTTATTGCTACGCCACCCTACAAAACCACAAAGCACACGCCGACCTCCCTTCCGAAAGGGACAGGAGACAGGTCGACGGGAGCTCCCCTGGCCAAAGTTCCCCGCCACCAGCACGCTGTATGCGGCTCCCGCCCGGTCCCAGTGTCTCACCTGCCAGCAGGTGGAGGGCTGTTTCCTGGATAAGATGAACTGGGTGAGCGGACTCGGCTCCAGCTCGTACTTGTCGAACGGCAGGTTCTCGATCACCATCGGTTCCCGACTGGTGCAGGTGAACTTCACCACCGGGTGCGCCGACCGCGACGGCTGTGATGGGCAGAGAAAAAGGGTCAGAGGGACATTTACGGGTCAGGGCGGGTCACACGGCCGACCGGGACGGCTGTGACGGACAGCCAACAGGTCATCAGGGGCACCAGAGCACCGAGGCACCGGGTCAGGGCGGGGAGGGCAGTCGGCAGGACGGACCGTCAGCATCCGACAGAGCAGAGCAAGACAGCGAGAGTAGCAGCAAATTGTTGATTCCCAAAACGCGAATGTTGGTTCCACAAGACGTCCAAAATACATAATAATAATTGTAAACATTCGCAAGCCGCTGATTAAATGAAAACGAAATCCGAAGTCAAGTCAAGATACATATTCGCTGATCATAAATCTTCATGACATCATCGATTCAACAGCCCCACTCTTCCAAACCACATCGGCCCCTCCCTTCCTCACGATCACCCCATATAGACGTCCCTCCTCCCCCGCGCCGACTCACCAGACTAGGCGAGCTGACCTCTGGCCAGAACGCCTCCGGGATCGGCCAGTGGCCGAGCGGGAAGCCCTTCTGCGCCGAGCGCGGCACGTAGATCAGCTTCCGACAGCTGTGCCACGACTGGCTGGACAGCGGCTGCGGCGAGGCCGGTCGCGACGAGTTGGTCTCGCTGCTGAAGTTGATGACGTTCTCCTTGCCTCCTTCACCGTCCGTGTCCGGTCCGCCTGGTGGAGAGAGGGGCGGGGGGGGGGGTACGTTACACAAAGGGAGCCGTGGCAGGGGGTGATCCGCCTAGTGGATGGGGGGGGGGGGCACGTTACAGAGGGGGGCATAACAGGGGTGAGGTCCGCCTGGTGGAAGGAGGAGAACGTTACACTGGGCCGTGAAAGGGAGGGGGTCCAATTACTGGTGGAGGGAAGTGGCACTTTACTAATGGGCCAAGTCGGTCGACAGACTAGGTCGGGAAGGTTATGATCAGCTAGTGGACTGGTCGAGACGTAAGGTGACGAGACTAGAGACTTGGGGACATGAACTGAGCTTGTTTGGGTCACCAAAGTCATCAAGAACAAAGAAGTTAGCCTCGCGTCATGCTGTTTGGGTGCTGACTCTTCCGCTACTGAGACCAACTTTACGTTCAGAGTTCGCGTTAGGAAGCTACTCAGCCACGATTGGAGGCTGGAGCAGCCACTGGTGTGGGCTGGTTACGTAAACGGGCTGACAGTACCGTACTAACGTGATTCCGTGAAATTGACAACACCATAGGTCACTCGTACCCAGAGATACGGTGGTTTCAGCTCGCGACCCCGTCTGAAGTAATATTATTAATATATTATTAATAGAACCATTTTGAGCCGGTAACGAAAGATCCTGAATATGCGCCACGACAAAGAACGACCGGTAACTAATGTAGAAACAAACACACGAAAAGTACATTAATTCAGATATTTATCACCCATGACACAAGTTCAGTAACGATAAAATGATTCGTAGTCTGCTGAACGTGTCGTATAAAGCATCAAAGCATCGCTAGCAGAGACACCTATCCGGTCATCTCACCAGGATCGGTAGCGACCGGCGGCGGATCGGGACCCATCTTCTCGAAGTTGATGACCACGCCGCTCTGTATCTTTTGCACCAGCGACTCGACACACTGCATCAGCATTCGGTGGGAGGTAATGGCGTACGAGCGACCTGTGAACACAGCGGACACAGAGGTGGGGTATGAGCGGCCTGCGAACACACACACACACAGCGGACACAGAGGTGGGGTATGAGCGGCCTGTGAACACACACAAAATTCAGGGGCAACGTACGAGCGGCCTGCGAACACAAAGACACAGAGGTGGGGTATGAGCGACCTGCGAACACATGGACACAGAGATCTTCGATCTCTGAGAGAATTTGAACTTCGAATCCAGTTCACTTTAACTATAAAACGATAATGGCGATCAAGAAACCTCATAAATATCACCCATCAATGAGCTCACACGGGTGGCTGCCAGTTCAGGCAAGGATTACCGATGCCCGCATATTCCTTATTTCTCGAGCGCAAGGACACAGTCACATAAATAGCATACAGCAGTAATCAGCACTGCTGTTATCACGTTAGCAGTGCCTCAGCACCATCGAAACAGGTCGTTACCGCTCGCTAACAGTTCATCAGAGGCCGTCACACGCTCCATTAGTACGGCCTACCGCCCGTCCACCAAAGCGCGCACGTACGGCCCTCCAGTAAACGAGTAGTTGGTCAGCCGGTCTGTTTTGGGAATAATAACTTCGTATCACACAGACATTCCATCTTTATAGAAATGAGAGAAGAGCTTTCGTGCAGCCACTTCGGCAATGATTGTTAACAGTCTTAAAAGTATTAATCAATATTGATAGATTAGATGATGTTCACAACAAACCACTTAACCCTAAGAGAGTCGTACCGCCAACGGTAAGGTCCACACATGTATCCAGCAGCTAAAGGCCAGCACCAGTGGCCGGCATAAGTCGCACCCTAACCCGGCATACCGACATTGCCGGTGGTGATACGTCCAGTCCACCGCTACCGCCCGTCCAATATAATCACAACCAGAGCGACGACCCCCCCTGCTGCGGACCAGACGCGGGGGGGGGGGGCACGACAAACACCTGTGTCGGAGCCAGCTGGAGAAGAAAAACGCACATGGTGGCCACAGGCATAGCCGTGAGAAATGGGGAGCTAATCGATACGGCAGCACGTCCGCTCGGTGCGTCGAGAACTTCATAAAGCCTCGGCAAACAGAGTTCACTGGTGCCACGCAGAGCCGCCATCCTTTATATCTTAGAACCCGGATTTGAGAAACATGCCAGAAAGACGTCGCGACTTGCGAAATTACATCAAGAACATTAAACTTTCGTTGCGATTTTTGTTGTTTATTGGGGCTTTAGGGCGCGTCGACTGCGAAGGTCATTTTGCGCCCATAACGTCACACTAATAAAACAAGTGTTTCAAAACAAGAGACCTTCTATATACCAAGGCTAGAAAGTAAAAGACTTGATAAAAACGACAAGGTAAGATAAAACAACGCAAGAGCGTCGTAACAGTCAACTGACTAGACAAGTAGACTAGAGAGGAATTGGGTCAGGTTGAGTAAATCACTTGGAAGTTGACCGAACGGATAAAGGAAAAAATATTGCCGGATAAAACCCAGGGTGACTCGTCACCCAGTAGGTGGCGGATAGTGGTACCAGGAGCAATACAGCCCAGGTAGCGTGTCCGGTTCCGTTCAAAGAGTGGGCAAGATAAAAGAACGTGAGCGACGGTTAGAGGCACGGAACACCTGTTGCACAAAGGCTGCTCACCTCCTGAAAGGAGATAGCTGTGCGTCGCGTATGTGTGACCAATACGGAGTCTGCAGAGGACCACTTCCTGGAAACGATTGCCTTGCAGGCAAGACTGCCAAGGCTCTAGAGTTGGTTTCAACTCTCTCAGCTTGTTCCTTACACACAAATCCCACTCTGCCTGCCACTTTGAAAGCATGAAGGGTCGCACCAGCGGATAAAAATCCCGGGCAGGCAGAGGCAAGCGCCGAGTGCAGGGTGCTGCGGCGGCGCGTCTGGCAGCAGCATCAGCAAGCTCATTGCCTTCAATGCCGACGTGACTGGGAATCCAGCAGAAACGGACTGATTTTCCAGATTGCTCCACCGACGTAAGCCGAGTTAAAATGTCCCGCACGATGGGGTCAACTGAGTTAAAAGTACGTAAGGCCAATAAGCTGCTAAGAGAATCAGATAAAATCAAGTAAAATGGACTGCCAGAAACCTCGATGAAACACAAAGCCTTCTCTATAGCGACTAGCTCTGAAGAAAACACCGAGGCGGAAGGTGGCAGAGAAAACGAGCGGGTGTCACGACCAGCGACAAAAGAGCAGCCCGCTCCCTCGGTTGTCTTCGAGCCGTCTGTATAAACCGTGATAAAACCATCATAAACGGCAATGTGCTCTAAGGCTCTGGCTCGCGCCTCAGCAGGCAACAAGTTGTCCTTCTTGACAGTCGATAGTGAGAGGTCCACTTGCGGATTGGCGTTTTTCCAGGGTGGAGGGGGCGTGTCCCAGGTACGCCGAACGCCACGCAAGGATATGTTAGCAGCTGAAAAAAGACCTCCCATGCGTTCTCCAAACGACGGTCGTACCCTCCCGTCAGATCGAGTAGCGTGACGTGAAAAGACGTACGGGTACGTCGGATGCGTTGGGTATTGGCGAAGTTTCAAAGTGTAACGCATCCCCAGCATCTGGCGACGAAGAGCTAGAGGTGGCTCATTCGTTTCAGCCAGAAGACTACTCTTTGGAGAAGTGCGGAAAGCCCCGGTGGCAACGCGGAGCGCAGCGTGATGTACTGCGTCCAGGGACTTCTTGCTGGACTCACTTGCAGAATCGTAAACAAAACACGCATAGTCCAGCTTCGATCGGATGATCGACCGGTACAAGAGGAGCAGAGTTTTGCGATCCGCACCATATGATGTGCGGGCAACACACTTTAAAACGTTCAGGGATTTAAAACATCGTTCCCGAAGCGTTCTAAAATGTTCTTTATACGTCAAACGTCCGTCAAACGTCATACCAAGAAACTTCGCCACCGGCTGCGTGGGGATCGTCTGTCCGTACAGACGGATACCCAATGTAGGGTCGGCGCAGCGGCGGCGACAGAAATGAATGGCAACAGTCTTCCTCGTTGAAAAGCGGAGACCATTGTCGCGGCTCCATCTCTCAAGCCGTCTGACTGCAAGCTGCAGTTGTCTGGCCATGTGCCGAGCGCTGGAAGCGGCGAACCAGATGGCAAAATCGTCAACAAAAAGCGATCTGCGATATCGTTAATCGCCACTGCGAATAACGCCACACTAAGCACCCCTCCCTGAGGGACTCCATTCTCTTGGATAAAACTGCTAGACAACTGGTTACCGACTCGGACTTTAAACCGACGACCCGATAAAAAGTTCTCGATAAAGAGGCCCATCCGGCCGCGTATGCCGTACTTATATACTTTGGAAAGTATGCTGTGTCGTAAGACTGTATCATAGGCCGCCTCAATATCAAAGAACAGTGCTCCAAGGTGCTTCTTTTCAGTAAAACAGGTGCGTATCTCGGTGTCAAGGGCTAAAATGTGGTCAACAGGGCTGCGGTGCTTTCTAAAACCGCACTGGGCGTTTGTAAAAACACCATGATGTTCCAGAAACCAGCTAAAACGCACATTGACCATCTTCTCCATCAGCTTTGATAGCGATGATGTGAGAGAGATGGGCCGATAATGGAGAGGGTCATGTCCCGACTTGCCAGCCTTCAAGATAGGAATGATAGTGGCTTCCCGCCAGGTCTCAGGGAAAGTGCCAGTCTCCCAAAGCGAATTGAAGGTTGCTAGCAGCGCCTCGAGGGCAACTGCTGGGAGATGACGGAGCATGTCGTTGTGGACAGCATCCGGACCTTCTGAGACGCTGCGCAACGAGCTGATGGCAGACGTGAGCTCAGCCATAGAGAAATGCTCGTTGTACACCAAATTTTCAGCTGTGCTGAAGTCCACGGCGGCTGGTGCAGGTCGTGAGGACGGCTCTCCTCGGCAGCGCTGATAGAGTGCACGACCTATCGTCTCTGCGACGTCTGAAGGGTGAGATATGTCCGTGTTGTTCACTCTTAAAACCGGAAGCGGAACAGAGCTGAACCGGCCTTCAATGCGCTTCATGCGTGCCCATATTTGGGTCGTAGGAGTAAAACGGTTTAAGGAACTTACATACGTGCGCCATGAAACAGCCTTTGCCTCCTTTAAAACGCGTCGGGCAAAAGCCCGCGCTCTCTTAAAAGCGATGAGGTTCTCAGTAGTACCACTCCGGTCAAACTTTCTAAAAGCGCGTTTCCTGGCACGAATCGCATCTCCGCATTCCTTAGTCCACCACGGGACCGGAGGACGACGAGGCTGACTCGACGTCTTGGGTATGCACCCGTTTGCGGAGTCATTGAGTAAAGATGTAAAATCCTCTGTAGACATCACAGAGGCGTCGGCTCTGGCTAAAACAGAGGCCTCTACAGCGGCCTGGAATTCGTCCCAGTCGGCTTTCCGAACATTCCACCTAGGTGGACGGTTGCCCGACACTGGGGACTCCTGGTGCTCCAGCCACACTGGGAAGTGGTCGCTCCCGAGTGGGTCGTCATGGACGGACCAGGTAAAAAGCTGAGCTAGCCGCGGACTGACTAAGCTCAGGTCCAGAGCCGATGTTTGACCGGAGGGTGTTGTAAAATGGGTGCGCTGTCCTGTATTTAAAATACACAGCGCCTCATCGCGGATAAAAGATTCTAAAAGTCGACCACGAGTGCCAGTCGTGTCGCATCCCCACGCCAGGCTATGGGCGTTAAAATCGCCGACTACCAGGACCGGAGGTGGAAGCTCATCGACAAGTCGATGAAGCTCAACCACCGGGAGCGCTATACCTGGTGGAAGGTATAAGGAGCACACAGTCAGTTCCCGGTGGTTGAAATCAACTCTGGCGGCCACCGCCTGCAGGGGAGTCTGCAGCGGCACCTGGCGCGCAGGTACGCTGTGGTGAACCGCCAGAAGCACACCTCCATGGGCAATGGTAGGGGTGTCCAGGTCTCTCCTAAAAACAGAGTAGCCCTTGATGGCAAGGGTGACGTTTGGCGCAAGCTTGGTCTCCTGGAGACCTAAAACAAGGGGTGTGCGCCAACGGATAAGAGACTGTAAGTCCTGGTAGTTGGCCCGGAGGCCTCTACAGTTCCACTGTAGAATAAAAGGCGTGGTTAAAAAGGCGCAAAAAGGGCGCGTATAACATGAGGCAAAGGCGCACGCAGATACCTGACTGACCACAAAAAAGGTAAAAAACACCGAGAGAAATGCACCTGGTAAAAAAGCGCAATAGCGCGAAAAAGATAAAAGGATAAAAGAGGAAATGACTAGACTGAAAGACTAGACTAGGTCCTCTAACTCCGAGGAGGCGCTCCCCCCGTAACGGATGCGGGGGTGCCCCGAGCCCTCTCGGTGAAGCCTCCCTTCAGCGGAGGCAGATCGGGCGTGGCTAGAGCCCTGCTGGGGCTTTTTCGCCCGAGGGGCGTCACCCTCCGAGGGCGACCAGCTCGGGGGCGTCTGCCGCTTGGCGAGGCGCCCTGGAGCCGCGGAGGACTGTTGCCGCCCCGACGGGGATGTCGAGGCGGCGGCCTGTGTCCTCGACACAGGCGTCTCTGGCAGCGGCGGTGGTGGCCGCCGCTGCGGAGGTGGAGGAGGCGGCGGGGGACCCATGATGGGCCGAGTCCCCGCCTCAGGTGTCTCCGGGGTGTCAGCGGCGGCGGCCGCGTTGGCACTCCCGGAGGCGGAGTCGGCAGACGAGGCTTCCTTAGCCTCGAGGGCCTTCTGGACGAGGCGAGCCCTCCTCGCCTCACGTGCCCTCCTCTCCTCCTCCCCCCGCCGCAGAGCCTCCTGCACCGCCGTAGACGGTCGGGGGCGGGGCGGGGTGGGTGGCGCCTTACCCTGCGCCGGGGGGCGCCGACCACCCTGTCGGCGCTGGACGACGGTCCACTCGTCTCCACTCGCGGCTGGAGCCGGACTGGGTGGACCCCACACTGACTCCTGAGCAGCCTGCTCCGTGTCGCTCGGCGGCGCACGAGGCGCCGGGGGGTCCGCTGAGCCATCAGTGGCTACGACAGTGAGGCCGAATCGCTTGAGGAGCTGCACGAGCTGTGCAACACTCATCTGGGAGGCATCGGTTGAGTTTGTCACTCTCACCTTTTGGGCATACGAGGTCTTCGGGTGAGTTTGGTTATACACCTCCCGGGCCTCTTTAAACGACAGATTTCTGGTAGCCTTGATGGTGTTTATCTCCTTTTCTTTGACGTATGTAGGGCAGGACCTGTCATACGCGGAGTGCGGTGTCTGCCCCTCTCCGCAGTTGACGCATCGAGGGGTCTCCGAGCTGCACGTGTCGTCAGTGTGGTCCTGGGAAGCACACTTGGAGCACACGGGTTTGCCTCGGCAGTTGTCCTTCGTATGACCGAAACGTTGACAGCGGAAGCAACGCATGGGAGCCGGGACGTAAGGGCGCACACGAACCCTCGCGTACCCCACGCGAACCTCGCTCGGCATGTCGGTGGAGTCAAAGGTTAAGATAATGTTATTCGTGGGGACCGTGCCTCTCCTCGCCAAGATGCGGTGTGCTGCTGTGACGCCAAAGTCGGCGAGGCCGTCTGCGATGTCGTCATTGCTCACGTCTCTGAGGTCAAAGCAGTTGATGACCCCTCTGCTCGAGTTCTTTGACCTGTGCGGCTCAACTGAGAGAGGGACAGAGACCAGCTTCCTGCCGGAGGCCCGTCCCTCGGTATACACAAATCGGGTGGCGCTTAGGGCTTTTGCAGCCTCCTCACTTTTCTCGAATTCGACTTCCAAAGCCCCATCGCGCATCCGATCGCAGCGGAGGATCTTGCCGAGGCGGTCGCAGCCGTCCTTCCGTTGGAAGGGGGACAGCGCACCCAGCTGTTTGTCACTGCTCCTGAGGATAAGGATCTTTGGGTTTCGAGGAACCTTCTCGTGCGACGTTCGCCCGCCGGCCGAGGCCAACGGGCGAGAATCGGCCGAAGCCGAGGGGTTGGATTGAGGGGAAGGGGGGTTGGTCCGGTCATCCATGTAAGTGTGCTTGGTCTCCGCCAGCTCGGCCGCCGACGCTCCGCAACGGCGCCGCTACAAGGCCTGGGACGGCCGAGCTGACTGTACGGGACTTGGCGGCACCTTCCGCGGGGGAGAGAGAGACTCACCACCCCCCACGGTCGGATACCGCCTCCTCCCTTGACGCCTCGCCGAGTCACCGCCAGGGGCAGCGACAGATCAGTCCCACCGACGGAGGACGAGCACAAGTGCCCGAACCCCGCCGGCGACACCTCTCCGACACCACCCCCGGCGGCATCACGACTGGAAATGGCTCCTCAAGTGCGGCGCCCCACTGAGTGTCCCGCCCTTACAGAACTCAGGGCCAAAGAGGCGTGTTGCCCAGCCACCGCGACTGGCTCCGCACGGTGGGGGGCTCAACCTCCAGGATCCCGTTGTCCTGGGGTACGGGTCGGCTCGCCTAGCCTAGTAAAACCGGCTGGTACCCGAGGGGACGCCACTCCCCTTACACTAGCCCAACTCGGCTGTGTTCCTGCGGGTGCAACAACAACGAAAAAGGGTAAGAAAGGAATGAAAAAAAAAACTGTGATCGAACGAAACGCGAACATCCGGTGAGAAGCAAAGCAAAAGCAAACAAAGACCGCTTAACAGAAACAAAACCACGGAAACCAAGAAGAGTCAGGCCGTACCATCTGTTCATCCAGTGATCGAAGCAAGTCGTAAGCAAACAAGTGTCAAGCTGGGGCCGAGGGGGCGCTACTCCCCTTGCTGGCCGAGGCCAGGGCCGCCGCGGGGAGAGGGCCCAAGGAGCCCAGTCCAACAGCGACCCAGGCCACTGCCAACCCCCTGCGGGGAAACTTTCGTTGCGAAACCATAGATACTCCTGGCCAGTATGTGGACGCTAAGTAATGCACTGTGTCCGTTTTTGTTCCTGTTGGTCTATTTTGGTAGCCGTTAGCGGACAGCGTTTGGTAACATTTGTCCAGCGCCTGCCTATACCTACTAGCGAACTGATACAGCGGCACCGAGCCAATACTTAAACAGTTGTCGCCTGATTTAGACAACGAACGCCTAATGGAGTGTCTTACGCAGCAGCAAAGTGGAAATAATGAACTAATCAAAATAGAAGGCCTTATCCAATATCCTGATTGATCAGGCAAGACCTTTCAAGCCTGGCTTACCGTTCGTTATTCGAATGAACAACAAAACTAACAACCCAAGCTCCTTCTCATCACTAAACGACACGAGCTAACTCAGACCCACCAACCAACATTATGCCCTGCAGCAACCTTCTTCCCTCGCCTCAACTCTCACCTCCAGTGGCGTCACACAGTTTGCCGATGCCGCTCGAGTCGCTGTCCACCAGTCCGGTGCCGTCCCGCTCGTGGGGCGGTGTGCCCGTCAGCCGCAGCACCAGGCTGAAGAGCCGCTGGTCCCAGCGGAATACGTCCCGGGTCAGCTCAGTGCCCGGTATCCGGCCGTCGCGCGGGATCTTCAGCTGCCGAGAGGGGGGGGGGGGCGGGGGGTTAGTGACGGTCACAGAGGGAGGGAGGGAGGGAGGGAGAGGGGGGAGGGAGAGGGAGAGGGAGAGGGAGAGAGGGGGGAGGGAGAGAGAGAGAGATGAGAGAGAGGAGAGAGAGAGAGAGAGAGAGAGAGAGAGAGAGAGAGAGAGAGAGAGAGAGAGAGAGAGAGAGAGAGAGAGAGAGAGAGAGAGAGAATGACTGAATGAATGAATGACTGACTGACTGAATGTATAAACTGACGGATGAATGAATAAGTGAATGAATGAATGAATGAATGAATGAATGAATTAATTAATTAATTAATAAATGAATGAATGAAGTAATAAATGAATGAATGAAGTAATAAATGAATGAATGAATTAATTGATTAATCAATTAATGAGATCCTAGAATGTGACGGATGGATACAAGCCAAGAACTAAGAGGGACGTAATAAAAAAGATAAAAAACGACAAAAAATGACTTCAGTCCCAATAAACGAATTGGAAACAAAAAAGCATACAAGGGCTCACATAAACGAAAGACTAAAATGGGACAGAGTTCCGATCCTCGACTCTCCAGGACGAAGTACTCTGGGTGGGAAAGCCTTATCCACAGCCTGGTCGTTGAGTTCGACAGGCCGGGTCAGACTCTGTGGGCCGCTAAAGTTGAGCTTCTATCTTTAGCTCCAGCTTCTCGACTAGTCAGAGTATACTGATTAAACGTAGGCAGCCCTGCCCAAGAGTGATTCTGTTCAGCGCACCTTCCGGAATCGTATCCATGATATTCGCGCAAAATATTTGCATTGGTTATCACAAAAACCAAAAACAACGGCTACTGAGACAATGGCGACGTGACCACGAAATGGTAGCAACAAAACTTCAGGCGGTCTTTCGGCACTCAGTTGCGGGATCGAGAAACGGTGGAACACACCAAGCTTCACTGTAAGTACATCATTGCTGTCTCTAAAATGATGAACTGACAGCGGATTCTAATATCACTACCATGAACAATTGTTTAGACAATTGTTTATGGGTGAGATGTTCGAACCCATGCTGTTGCAGTCATCGAATCCCAACAACGCTTCGCAGCGTCGCCGCCATCCTACCTCGTCCATGACGGAGTTGTTTTGTCCGGTGAGCCGGCCGCCGTCGGTGATACAGACGATGATGGATGGCTCCAAAAAGAACGGACACCGGCCCTGGCCGTACATGTCGATACCTGCCGGAGAGAGGAGGTAGGGGAACGAGTGAGAAAGAGCGGAGGCACACCGGCAGAGTGAGAGCGGTGGGGGCTGGTAGTCCAAAGGGTAACTGTGATATGCAAGGTACAGCGAAGTGAGCAGGGTATCCTGTTAACAGTGTCCCATCAAGAAAACAGTCGCGTGTCAGACACACACGTATGCCAGATACAAAGCTGAGCATAAATTGGTTCACTGAAAATCGAGCAACATTTATTGAAATGAGGGGCAATGAAGGGTAAACTGGGGACCACTGTCCAAGCTTTTGTATGCTCCGGATATACGCGCTCGTCTCAAATTAAGCAAGGACTAAAACAACCGCTTCATTCTCTATCTGGTAGATAAACGTGGGTCCGTACCTTCTCTATGAGATTCGTCAGCGATACTTAAGACGCTATTTATCAATTCAGAATGCCTTTGAGAACGACATCGCCACTGCAAAAGCACGAGCCGGAACTTTAAAGTCACTTTTGAGCGCTCGCGAAATATTCCACCCCTCTGTTCCGTCAAGTTGGTGTTACAAAGATACATAACCTTGGAGCAATTCAAGCATAATTTTAAGTCAGCATCAAAACTAACACTGACGCTCCACAGAATATAGCTCAACACTTTGAACGAACTTCACCGAGAGCCAGCCGCCAACCAAAGTACGGGAGCGTTGAATGGTTACATTCACCGCATCCATAATTCAGAACAGAACATGAGCAGCCGCGCCACCGCGGCAGCGCCACACTGCCGACCGCCCAGTCGCGAATAACAGCATCTGGTCTGACGGGACTGACCATCAAATAAAGCCGCCGCACAATACGGACTCGGGCACCATCTAAACTGACAGCGCTCCCCATCCGAGGCGTAACCTCTCTCCGTCTTCAGCTACAGACCCCACACCAGCGCCAGCGAATGTTTGACTTCCTATCAGACAGATCAACAAACGGAGTCGTTGTCGAAATGCATCCATGGACTGATGCCATCGTAACACTGGCAGCTAAAGTTTGAGGCTGGGTACGACGGGTGCATCCAGTGTAAGGTTTACAACCACAAAATGGCGTTAACATATTCATAAGCACCCTCTTCGGCGACCAAGGACACTAAATCAGACGATACGGCACGATAGCGTTCGTCCAATAAATTTTTCCGCCATGTCAACAGATCTCTTACAGGTTCTCCAGCGATCGAGATAAGCAAGGGTAAGGTTTCCGACCTAGCCCTATCAGATCTATACGATCATCTGTAGCCTGACCGTCTCAAACACACGACTACTATCTCTCCATTGGTCATCTCCTCGCCTCCCACCCCGCAGCCCATCGCATCCCGCGCGGGCGGTCGCCTCTCTCGCTCTCTCTCCCCTGCCTGCCCTCTCACCCGACTGCATCCGGTTGAGGTTGAGCACATCGAACGTGTTCTTGATGGCCATCCCCATGTGGGTCATGCCGAACGCCTGCAGGTTCTTCAGCTCCTGTGTGAAGGTCTGCAGGTTCTCCTTCCAGCCGGCCTGTGGAGAAGGGAGACGGTGGAGTGTGGACATGTGGAACGAAGGGCAGGTGCAGATGTGGTCGGTCTTATCGCGGAGGGGAAAGCTTGTGTTTCGCTAAAATATACCGTGAGCTTAGCAGCATTCGAGCGATTCTCGACTTTACCGCAACAGGAATGCCTTTCACGCACTGAGACGAGGGCTGCACACTGCAATATGGAAGCACTGCCGACATTCGACAGAGCTTCCGACCACAATATTGGCCAGACTGCCACTAGGACGGCATAAGTCGAGCAGATGTGTCAACTCAATGTAACCCGCCGTCAAATGGCGTTCGATCGGACCCGTCGGCAGGACGACGTCCCGGAGCCGACCGCAAAAACGGAACAAATAACGTAACTGGAAACGACACCGCGCCTGACAGTCACTTCAGCTGAGGCGCCGCAGCGCTTCGACTGAAAGTTGACGCTTTAGTTGGAGCTTGGAGCTACGCTAGACAATACTCGTACCTTGATGTGATGTGGATGGTCCTCGAACGTTAGCAGCATGTAGCGATCGCCTTTGCTCTCCGGGGACCTCTGTCGAATCTGTAACGGCACCATCCGACCAGCGTTAGAATACAATGGTCATACAAAGTGCATCGGACTCAGATCCCCAACACTCGGTAAACGGAGGGATGAGGGTAGCAGATATTAGTTGGTGTTAGTTGGTTCGCATCGACTCGAGACCCGGAGCAGTGGCAGCAATAGATGCCAATGACTGCCAAGTGGATCGTTTCATTATGTCAAGTGCCCATGCAGGGCCGCGACTCGCTGCAGCCACTGTCCTAATCACTCCTCCAGCCTGAACGACGAGCCATATCTCAAAATCCAACGCCGCTAATCGTTCCAAACACGATTGCTACAAGGGCGCTGCTAATAAAATTAAACAAATAAAAGAACAGCGTAATGCCGATGAAATAAACCACGTCATTGCGAAACCGCCAGTGACCTCACTGTGCGAGCGGCAGTACATCAACACGTGACGTCACAGACCTGTGATCTTCCACCTAACGGTGATACCATCACACAATCCCCGTTTAGCCAGTGACAGCAACCCTTCCGCCGGGCGAAACTCGCAGCCATTGCCGCCGTTCAGAACCGATACCTAGCACGTATAGCATCATCAAACAGGTTGCACCTGTGCCGCTGCTTCCGTGCCCACACAGCGCTGCAGCAGCCTACACGGCGCCGATAGTCGGGGTAGAAGCCGAGCTTCTTATGCACGATTGATCTCCGTGGGGCTCTCGCCTCCAACCGCGCCGCTCCTCTGCCCATCACCTCACCACACACGCCGAGCACATCTTTGCAGTGGTGGTGGTGGTGTCAGCAGCGGTGGATCGCGACCCCCCATCCCCACCCCTCTCTCCCGGCCACTGGCAGTGGCGGATCGCGACCCCCCCCCCCCCCACCGGCCCAGTGGCAGTGGCGGATCGCACCCCTCCCCCCTCCCCAGCCCAGTGGCAGTGAGCAGGGACGACCCGGAGACCAGCGGTGGAGACATGCCCCTCCCCGCGGCAGGGGCGGCGGAGCACACCCCATCCCATCCCAGGGCCGGCAGCGGTGGCAGACGGCAGAGAAGCAGTGAGCAGAGTTCGACCCAGAGACCACCGAGAACCCGGAGAACCTATGGAAGCCCCTCCCTTCCCTACTGCAGAAGCGGCGGACCCCCCCCCCCCCCCCCAGTGACAGTGAGCAGGGGGAGACCCACAGACCACCGGCGGCAGCCACTCCCTCTCCCCACTGCAGAGGCGGCGCCCGTTGTTTGGTTACCAGAGCCGAGCTGCCGCCTGCCAGTCACTAATAACAGCACATCGCGTAAACACAGCCCACACCAGCGTAAAACCACACAGAATCGGCAGCACGCCACAGTCCACGGCGAAATAAACGCGAGAGATTCATCTAAGCGTTGGTGACGACTTAACAACAGATTTCGTCGCGAGTTTACGTCCGTGTCATGGCCGCTTGTTTGAGCATCATTTGCGCCCTATTATTCCATAAATCTCTCCGGAGAGAAAAGCCTTAGCGGATCAACTCGGTGCGTGGTTGAAATTACGATGAGAAACTCGAGCAGATGAGGACCTCGTCGATCGATAGAATCAACGGCGCCGACAATTTTCACCAACCAGCATCCAACACAGCTCTGGCAGCAAGTTTGGCAGCCGAGGTCCTCCTCCCCCGCCCCACGCGACCGCATATCGCCGTCTCAGCCGCGCCGGAGAGATGCGCCGTCCAGGAAGGAAGCAGTGTGGCTAAATTCATTTTACGTTAGGGGAGGATGTAGAAAAAAGGCCTGAAAGGATGTCGTATTTTAATAAAATTTGACTTCGACCCTTTTTATGTCACGAGAAAATGATGTAGAAATATCAAATACTGATAACTTTGAAGGCATTCTGATATTCGGGATGTTAAGTGAGGTTTAAGTTGGGTCATATATTTGAACATTTGGGACATTCGAATGGTTGTCTTGGCGTGTTGTAAGAGTTTGCGAGGTTTGTGTTTCTCTTCCTCCTAGATTTTTGGGTTCGAGGTTGTCATTATGAGTCGTGACTGCTGTGTGGATGTTTTTATTTACATTTTTAGGATGTGGTTATGCTTTTCATTATGGGCGGATTTCCCCGCATCATTACAATTTCGGACACACTGGAAGGAAGCACCGAGGAAAGCTGGGGCGACAGCAGCGCTTCAAGTGCCCTGTCATGATGCCACTTCGCAAACCAATTTCCCTGATTAATAACGGTCATTGTGGCCGTTGACTTTCAAAGGACACTGGGCAGTGAAGCACTCAGCGGAGGAGCAGGGGGCGGTCGGTCTTCTCACGACAGAAGCGTCACGGTGCATAACACAGTGCTTATCACTTCACGTATCACATAGATCACCCCCGTATCAATCCACACATCACATCACTCATCACAGCGCCTATCACAGCACATGTAACCCTCGCGTATCACAGCAGGTATCACAGCAGGTATCACAGCCCTCACAACTCCTGCCGCCGACCACCTCGCCACACCGCCGGCGTCGCGGCTGATTTCTGCCGTGTAATAAACCTCACCTCTGAGTCGGCCCGTCACACGGTCACCGGCCGCCGCTACCTGTTTCGGAATCAATAAACAGGCACCCGCGGAGGCCTCTGGGGGCGGGCGGACCCCGGACCACACCGACTCACCGCCAGACCGTGTGCGGGTGATTCGATTCGGCGGGGCCGGGCACTCAGCTGTTGCGGGCCGAGCGGCTAGTAGCGTCGGGTGAAGATAAGGCGGCGGGTACGGCGCGTCCTCCCCACGAGGCGGCTGTCGGCTGGCTCACCTCCGAGCGACTGCCGCCGACCGGGCACCGACACCCACACTGCGCGGGGGGACGGGGGAGAAGTGGGAGACGGGGAGAAGTGGGGAGACGGGGAGAAGTGGGAGGGGGACGGAGAAAAGTGGGGAAAGTGAAGAGAAGTGACTGCCTCGATAGACGGGGGATTGGGACGAGGAAGGACAAAGGCTGGAGAAGAAAAGAAGGAGCCCTTGGAGACGAGTCCCTCGTGGGAAAAAGAAAATATCCCCGCGAGAAAAATAAAACACCCCGTAAGGGAGGATGGACTGCAATGGAAAGGGGCACATGGGCCAACCACGAGAGAAGAGCTCGGGCGGATCCCTGGCCACGGAACTCGAAGCGCTGTGTGCTGGACTCGACGAGAGAGACCCATGGCGACATCCTCGCCGATAACCACTCACCGGGTACAGGCAATAACTCTCACTTGAAATATTAACGAGATTACTTCTTCCATCGAACGTTATCACAATCATGGATGCATGCAATCCAGCGATTTCTTCTGCTAGCACTGAGCCGTCGCTGAGCAAGTGATGCTTAACCAGCTTTAGAGCGTTGATAAACAATAGGCTCCTACATGACGACAGCTTGTGGTCCAGAAATACCACCGTTATCAGAACCAATATTGATAAGAGCTGCGATTCACAATGCATCGAGCGCCACAGAGAGCATCAAACTAGTTAACCTCCATTCCGTTTCCTCGACTTGGTTGTCACTACAGAGCGTGATGTATCAGCATGATTGCCTAGTTGTTGATCTTGCTGAAGTTAACTCTTGTTTACGTCAACAAATCATCCACTTTGCATGCTGAGCTGAGACAGCAGCTAACAGCTCGTTCGCGACACGTCACCGCGCGAGCTGCGAGGGGCTCTTTCGTTTTCACGGTGCCGGTAATGCTCTGATTCGGTGGGGTGTAATGAGCTCATTCTATGATCAAAACGAGCGCGCGAGCGAACCGAGGCGATTACCGCTTGTCTCAATGCTTTTCGTATGTTATGTCAGAAAATGGGGAAGGACGCCAATGTGTTATGCAAAGTGACAATGTAAGCTTTAGCAGGTAATGGAGCAACTTCTGCCTTCCGTGTCACAGGTGGTAGAATAAGAAGAAAAAAAATCAGCTTTCCCCGATTTGGACATGTTTTGACAAACCGATTCAAAGCTGGAGAAGAAACAGAGCTGGGAAATCGCGGAGAGAGCATACGGTAACTTTTTCGGAGATCTTTTTCTTAGAGACCTCATATTGAATCAGAGGTTCATACTCTACATTTCGGTGAAGAAGAAACGACCAGGAGCAGCAAATCCTGTTCAAGAGCTGTGGACGATCCTCCAGCAAGACGACAACAGAATCCAGCAGCCAGCGACACAATCAAAGTCAGCATGGTCATTATTCCATCTGTCTGCTGCCTGTGCTTTTCAATCTCATGGCTAATGTGACAAGATATGTTCCCTGGTATAAGCCTGCAACTGGACCATGAGGAGAATCCTCACAGCCTAGCAGATAAGGTGTCTGACTGGTAACCAAGTTGCAACAAATTTTCACAGCTGTTGCATTTGAGACATTTCAAGGCTTCTCTTCAGCACCTGTCTCCAAATGTTGCTTTTGTAATATTTTACATGATCTAATGGCCTCACATTAGAGGACCTATGAAACGTTTTAAGTGTAACCCTACAATTTAAACAGGTTGTGCAAGGCTAGCTCAGCAATGCTACCCACAGATACTTCAGTTGTGAAGCATATGGACAATAAATTGCATTCTTTATCAAATATTTAACCCGCGCCGGGCCGGGGGGGGGGGGTGTTTGAACACCCCCCCCCCCTGCGGTTTTTTGCAGATATCTCAAAAACGGCGGCGCGGAGCGCCGCCGTTTTTGGCACACCTGTTCGTGCATCTTTTCCGCACATCTTGTGAAAATTTCAGACCCAGGTCACCTTAGGTCAGGTCACCAGGTCACGCTAAGTGACCTCACCTCAGAAAAAATAAGAATGCTCGTCATAGCTACACCGATTGATCGATTTCCTTGAAACTTTCAGCGATTGATTAGAGCAACAGTATCTATAAAATGTATATCTCGGAATTTTGATATCGGTGACCTAAGGTCAGGTCAATTTTGCGACCTGCCCATTATAAGTCAATGGGAGAAAATTGAAAACCGTCTGTTTTGCACGAACGCTATTCTAGACACTCTCAAACATCGAGATATAGGTAAAATGGACGCACTGAACCGGGAAATGGCAACTGTGACCCCGCGTTATGTCCCCGAGGTCATCTCAGGTCACGAACAGAATCTAACAGTTTTTCGCTAATATCTTCTGATAGCGACGTGCTAGAGCGCTGAAAACGCCTTAGATGTGTTCGGCTCGACGTTGCGGATCGACTGATATGCAACATGACCTTTTCCGGTCAGGTCATGACCTTGACCTGAGGTCAAATTTTCAAGTTGACCTTTCAAGGTCAAATTATAGTTCATTCGACGCGTCTCGACGAGAGGAACACGATGGTGGCAAAAGTAATGTCGTGGCTCTTTTGAGTCAAAAGTTATTGTCGAAAAAACGTTTTTCGTAAAAACGGCTATTTTTGGAGTTTTTGCCCTCTGGAGGCTAAACCGTTGACCTGAGGTCAAATCTGAGAACATTACTCAGAAAGGTCTGTAAAAGGGCTATCGAATGCGCTTTTCTGCGGCGCTGTAGCTCTATCGGTTCCCGAGATAGCCGTTGGCAGTTTCCAAAATGTTGAAATAGTGGGCATTTGACCTTTGGTGACCTCTGGTGACCTGACCTTTGACCTGACCCCAAAAATGACCGAAGTGTTTTCGTCCTTATTTTCGACGTTCTTTCGATTGCCGCTTACCGCGTGTCGCTACGTGGTCCAGGAGCCGAGTTAGAAGGGGGGGTGTTCAGACACCCCCCCCCCCCGGCCCGGCGCGGAATCTCAGAGCACCGGCCCGGCGCGGGTTAACATATTTCTCAGCACACAAGTACCTAATGATACAAGCTCTGAGATAAAAATAACAAGTAATAATAGCCCTTCAAGCAGCCTTGCTCTAAGCTGCAAGATTTAAAACTGAAACCAATAACCACTGATGAAATATAAAAGGAAGCTGAGCAGAAGAAGAAGCAGACTGTAGATGGATACACTCTGGCCTAGAATGAGCTGTTCATTTAAAATGGGATGTCACTTAGGCAACATGAACAACAAAGCTTTTGAGAGTTGAAAATCTAAAGCTTATGCTTATTAAGACTGCCATAAGGAAGCACCTTGGCAAGCTCATAAGAGCTCTGTGATTTTAAAGAAGTTAACAAATCTATTTATTATGCACAGAATAGTTAACTGAACGCAATAAAGTAAAAGTTCTGCACCAGCATTTTAAAAGAATACTCACAGCATGTCATTTGAATATCTGAATAGCCTGCATCTCTAAATGGGCTGATAAAAAATATCACAATTATCATAACAATCCTTTCTGGAAATCAACACCGGAATAAAAGCATTTCAGTGCTTTATCCTTTGTCCAGATGTTGTGTGGGCATGCAACTTGTTGAGAATTCCCAAAAACACTCATAATATACAAAAATATAGTTCAACTTACCTTGACAAAGGTCTCCACTGCTCCCTTTGCAACATCGAGTAAAGTCGGATGGCCACCCGAGAAGGCTTGCTGGTTCATAGATGCAGATGTATCAATAAGAAAAACTATAATTGTCATTTTCTTGAAGTTCTTTGAAGTGCTTCCTACATATTATGCCAGGATTCCTCTGAATACAAACTTATTTGCTATTTATATGTGAAATAGCACATATAAATACATATAGCTATCAACTTTCTGGTGTAATTCAAGGTTATTTGAAGATATTGGGTGAACTTCATCCAACTATTGAAGACTCACAGTGACAGATATCAGAAAAATGCACTGGAAGGGAGTTTATCAACCATCCATTGACGCCGTTGCGATACAAACTTGTCCGCCGCTTCTCAACACAGGCACAGAAACTTCCACGGATTACTGCGCCAGAACTGCAGCAAAAACAGCAGCGCCCCCACCAGCCCGATGGCCAACTTCAAGCTCATATATCAGCTTATTTAAGAACTTTCACGGACTCAGATGATCCAAAAACTAAAGTCTTGCAACTAGCTTTTGATTTGAGCCACAGACTGAACGAAAAATGCGTTTAATTCCGACAATATCTCGCATAAAAGCGGACAGCCAACCCTCGCTTCTTCAATAACTTGTCGACATTAATGGCGCTGGAGCTCAATTTGCCGATTAAAAGAAACGGTGCCACTAAAGCAAAAGCCCAGGCCAAATGACGGTAGCATCGCTAGCATCTGTGTGTTTTGAAAGGCGCAGTTATTGAAGTGTTTAGCGCCAGTGGCAGTATCATTGCAAAAAGTGAGTGTAGAGTGTGCAGAAGCCCCTTCCCAAAAATACTGAGATGTAGATAAGCTGAAGCATATCTTTTTATACCCTACCTACAAATTTGTGCGTGTCCTTCATAAGCCTCCAACAGATTTTGTCTCGCATGTGAGTCGTGACCCCGAGTCGGTGGGCCACATCAACATCGGTAGGGAGCAAAAGGGCTCTAAAAAGTGGCCGTTCAAAACGCCCGTCCTGCGTCCAGCAAATAAATGAGTTCCTCTCGAAAACTTGTGCTCGGTTCGAGACTGGTGGTGCGTTCGGAGAAGCACATTCCACGTGGAATCCGTGGAATATTTCATGCGCGCGGAATATCACCGGAGGCTGGCCGTTCAGAGAGATACGCCTCTGAACGCGGCAGCCGATGAATTGGCGCTTCGGCCTCCGTGGCGCTCCTCCGAATCGCATGCAAAGTGAGAATGCACGGTCTTGCAAAGTGACATCCCAGTCAGGGACTGGGGCGCTATTCTGCATGTGTGCTTGTGCGCGAGACCAGCTCCTATCATGAATCACGGGCTCAACTTATTTACGCTCATTCATTGTTCACTCTAAATTAGTAAATTTCAGATATTCTGTCGCGAACCAAGGATATGCTCACCACATATCAATTGGTAGTTTGCTGCTTTCACGTTTCCAGCCCATGCAGTAAACAACTGTTTGCTCATTGGCTCACCCCTGGTTGCCATGGAATCCAGAGAAGCAGAAAGCGTCAGTCTCTGCAATACCATTGGTCAGCCCTGTCTGTGAGGTGCAAATCTCAAAATTGAACAAAGTAGGAGAGTTTCATTTTTGACGCACCTGAGACTTTCCCTTTCATCCCCGCGTTTCGAATACGTTTATATACTTAGCTTCAAATTCAAATTCAGATTGCAGATTCATATTCGATGGAAAAAATGATAAAAACGGACCCCTTAGAATCTCACCAAATTTACACCAGCCACTCAGCATGACCTGGTCATCACAGAAAAAAATTATCTAAGCTCGGCAAGCCCTGGGGGCTGAGATATTAGGGGTCAAAGTTCAAGGTCATTGAGGGCGGACCCCTCAGAATTACCTCAAAATTTGCACACAGATGCAACTTGACATGCTGAGCACGATGGACATAAAATCTAAGCCCGGCAAGCCCTGACCTAGAAGTTAGGTCAGGTCAAAGGTTGCAGCCACGTGGAGGTCACGTGACCCATTTTAAAGCGGACCCCTCAGATTTTAATGAATTTTTGTGAGCTGATACATCTAGACACTCTTATTAATATCCTGAATTATCTAAGTTCGGCAAGCTCTGGGGGCTGAGATATGAGGGGTCAAAGGTCAAGGTCATTTGAGAGCGGACCCCTTCAATTTTTGTTAAAACTTTAATCACCCCTCAACTTTGTCTTCTGAATTTAATGATAAAAATTTCTAAGCTCGGCAAGCCTTAAGGCCGCCGTCCACTGCGACGGAATTCCGTCCGGAGTCCGTCCGGAATGTCGCCGCACGCTGGCCGCATCCGGTCCGGATGCGGTCCGGATGCGGAGAGCTAATAAATGTTTCCTATCACTTATTACCAAATAAAATATTGCAAGTAACCAGCAGCGAATACTCTTGCCATTCTAAGGAAATAATTTTTACTTACTTCATGATGATCGAGTTCCAATTCTTCGTACAATTCACAATGTTTGCCTCCGATACGGCCCCAAACCACGTCTGTTCCGGACGTTCCGGATGCGTTTTCCGCAGAAAAGTTCAACGCGTCGGACATCACTCTTCCGTCTCCGTAGCAACCGCATCCGAAACGCATGCGGAGAGCTGACGGAAAATCAACAGCTGATTGCCGTTCGGATGCGGTCCGGACGGAGCGCACACGATTTCCGTACGGACCGGATGCGCCCATAGGGTTCTGTGTTAAATTCCGTACGGACCGCACGCGTTCCGCACAGTGGACGGCGGCCTTTAGAAAAGCCAGAATGAGTATTTAGAAAACGAGCATTTGTATTCCAATATGGCTGACAGGTAGGTATTAAGGCGCATCAATGACAAAATTGACGCGTAAATAGGCGGCGCCGGCGGCGCCATATTTTCATTTTATTTTGTAGTGTAGGCATGGATTTGATGGTGTAGGTAGGGGGTAAGAATCTTGTGTAAGGTTATATAGGGCCTTGAGTGTAGGTATATACATATAACATATTGATATAACATACCGTGGTGTGTAAGTTAAGGTGAAGGTGATATGATGTGTGTGATCCATGGTGTGGGCGTGGCTTCAGAATCAGGGTTATCAGCCACAATCCTTAGAATGAGTTTTTATGCTAGCTAATTATATATAGGTACCTCTGGAACCTATGCATACCTATGACCTATCTGAGGGCTGTTCACGGGCCCTGTGTGTGGTCGGACCGTACACAAGCTCTAAGCTCTGCCCACTTCGTCCCTAAGCCATCCATCCATCTGTCACCGCACACAGCAACCTCTGTGGTCGGTCGGGACTGGCCACAGGCCGTCCACCGCATGGCATGCAGCTGTGACATCAGAACTGGTTACCCTTCCCCTACCCCTAAGCTTGCTGTACACACCACACACAGTGAACTCAGCAGTTTACGGTGCCCGCTAACACCCCTCTGTATTCTGTTGCAGGAAGGCTCCTATGTGCAGACAACCCAATTTTGGAACTGTACTGAAGGCCATTGTCACAAGGTATGCGTGTCACATGCTACACCAGATGTTTGTCTGCAATCTTTCTCCATCCAATGTATTCTCATCTGGAACGGCTTCGCAGAAAATGTTGGGACCGCACCTGACCTAACTAGCTTTAAGAGGGCCTAGGGTGATGTGACATGTAACAAACTACCATCCCGCAAAGTAGGTAGTTGATGATGATAAAGATGAGCAACTTTTGTCAAATAATCTTGATTCACACATAATTTTTGTATGAGTTTTTCATGTGGATGCTGTAACTCCAGGTGTTATGTAACCCCCGCCTTCTTCTGCTCACTGACTGCCTCTCACTGCCTCTCACCGCCTCTCACTGCCTCTCACTGCCTCCCACTGGCTCTCACTGCCTCTCACTTCCTCCTGCCCTGCCTCTGACTGCCTGCCTCTGCTCACTGACTGCCTCTCACCACCTCTACTGCCTCTCACTGCCTCTCACCACCTCATGGTCGTTAGCATTTTTCAGTTTAGGGACTATCTCAAATTTCGTGAGAATAATTTTGGTTTTACAATTTTGCTTTTGATATTCAACAAAAATTATATCTAAGCGCGGCACGACTCAAATATAGATATATGTATAAAAATAATTACAAGTTTTAATTCAAACATGGCCGCCAGGCATCTTGACTGACGCGTTTGATTCGATCTCGGCGCGTAAACAAAAGACCATTAGGCAGCAAAAATGTAGTGTGTTATAGTGTATTAAATTGTGTTTTTAGGTGTTTTTATATACTTTGGTGAGGTCTGTGTATTAGATTACATGCTCTGTTGATACGCTAGGATAGTCCTTTGCATATTTTTTTGCAAAGAAACATATTAAGCCTTGCCTAGTCAATTCTAAAGCCCTCATAACACCCTCTTCAAAAAATCTACTTTATCATGTAGGTACATACCTACCTGTGCAATGCAATATGAAGTCCTAATTTATCCCAATATAATGCCTACTGAGACTTAACACTTACTTCTGCTTTTTGGTATCTGCTGCAGTTTAAATGGAGATGAACTTAGTCAAAGCCAATGTCAATTAGAATCGGGGGCAGCTCGGACATATGCAGCATAGATGTAGAGCTGCTCTGTCTGCGTCACTCCCAGGTGATGTCAGCCGCCCACTCTGCTGGTATGCAGAGCCTAAGGCTGCTGAAGCATTTGAGCAATCTTGTTCCATATGCCCGCTGCTTAAAATGAGCAGCAACAGCTGATCTGATCTGTCTGAGTGTGCTCAACATTCTTCCCTGTTGACCCCTGTTGACCATATCCACCTCTGTCATCCCTTGTCGACCCTTTTTGACCTCTGTCGACCTCTTCTGTCGACCTTTGTTGACCCTGCCCTGCCCTACCCTGCCCTGCCCTGCCCTGGCTCATGTCAGCTCCTGTCAGCTCCTTGTTGACCTCTGTCGACCTCTGTCGACCCTGCAATGCCTTGCCCTGCCCTGCCCTGGCTCCTGTCAGCTCCTTGTTGACCTCTGTCGACCTCTGTCAACTTCTGTCGACCTCTTCTTACGACCTCTTCTGTCGACCTCTTTTGTCGACCTCTGTTGACCTTTGTCGACCCTGCCCTGCCCTGGCTCCTGCCAGCTCCTGTCAGCTCCTGTCAGCTCCTTGTCGACCTCTGTCAACCCTGCCCTGCCTTGCCCTGCCCTGGCTCCTGTCAGCTCCTGTCAGCTCCTTGTCAACCTCCGTCGACCTCTGTCGACCTCTGTCAACCTCTGTCGACCTCTTCTTACGACCTCTTCTGTCGACCTCTTTTGTCGACCTTTGTCGACCTCCGTCGACCCTGCCCTGCCCTGCCCTGCCTTGGCTCCTGCCCTGCCCTGGCTCTTGCCCTGCCCTGCCCTGCCCTGCCCTGGCACCTGTCAGCTCCAGTCAGCTCCTTGTCAACCTCTGTCGACCTCTGTCGACAGGGGCGATGCCAGGTACCATCAACAGTAGGGAATGGAATGACTGACCGAGGTGACTTGAGGTACCGTAAACAGTGGGGCAGGGGCGACTCTTCTGTCCGACCTGACCGAAGTCTGTCCGACCTGGCAGAGGTATGTGGGACCTAAAAAAGGTATGTGTGACCTGACAGAGATATGTGGGACCTGACAGAGGTATGTAAGACCTGTCAGAGGTCTGTAGGAGCTTACATAGATATGTGGAACCGGACAGACGTCTGACAACCCTGGCCGAGGTCTGTCAGGCACCTGACTGAGGTCTTTCAGACCTGACTGAGGTCTGCCAGACCTGACCAAGGTCTGTCCCACCTGCCAGACGTTTGCGGGGCCTGACAGAGGTATGTGGGACCTGACAGAGGTATGTGGGACCCGACAGAGCTATGTGGGACCTGACAGAGGTATGTAAGACCTATGAGAGGTCTGTAGGAGCTGACAGAGATATGTGGAACCTGACAGAAGTCTGACAACCCTGGCCGAGGTCTGTCAGAGACCTGATTGAGGTATTTCAGACCTGTCTGAGGTCTCAGACCTGATTGAGGTCTCTCCGACCTGACCGAGGTCTGTCAGACCTGACAGAGGTATGTGAGACCTGAGAGAGGCCTGTAGGAGCTGACAGAGATATGTGGAACCTGACAGACGTCTGACAACCCTGGCCGAGGTCTGTCAAAGACCTGACTGAAGTCTCTCAGACCTAACCGAGGTGTCTCCGACCTGACCGAGGACTGTCAGACCTGACCGAGGTCTGTCAGACCTGACAGAGGTATGTGAGACCTAAGAAAGGTCTGTCAGACCTGACAGAGGTATGTGGGACCTGACAGAAGCATGTGGGACCTGACAGAGGTATGTAAGACCTGTCAGAGGTCTGTAGGAGCCGACAGAGATAAATGGAACCTGACAGACGTCTGACAACCCTGGCCGAGGTCTGTCAAAGACCTGACTGAAGTCTCTCAGACCTGACCGAGGTCTGTCAGACCAGACCGATGTCTGTCAGACGTGACAGAGGTATGTGAGACCTGACAGAGGTCTGTAGGAGCTGACAGAGATATGTGGAACCTGACAGACGTCTGACAACCCTCCTATGTGGACCCTCCCTGTCTGTAGGAGCTGACAGAGATATATGGAACCTGACAGACGCCTGACAAACCTGGCCGAGGTCTGTCAGAGGCCTGACTGAGGCCTCTCAGACCTGACTGAGGTCTATCAGACCTGACTGAGGTCTGTTAGACCTGACAGAGGTATGTAAGACGTATCTGAGCTCTGTAGGAGCTGACAGAGATATATGGAACCTGACAGACATCTGACAACCCTGGCTGTAGTCTGTCAGAGACCTGACTGAGATCTTTC
This sequence comes from Amphibalanus amphitrite, assembly GCF_019059575.1. Classification (NCBI taxonomy): domain Eukaryota; kingdom Metazoa; phylum Arthropoda; class Thecostraca; order Balanomorpha; family Balanidae; genus Amphibalanus; species Amphibalanus amphitrite. Next base: position 851,415 of record NW_024881543.1, on the reverse strand, counting down.
AGATCTGACCGAGGTCTCTCCGACCTGGCCGAGGTCTGTCAGACCTGACAGAGGTATGTGAGACCTGACAGAGGTCTGTAGGAGCTGACAGAGATATATGGAACCTGACAGACGTCTGACAACCCTGGCCGAGATCTGTCAGAGACCTGATTGAGGTCTGTCAGACGTGACCGAGGTCTCTCCGACCTGACCGAGGACTGTCAGACCAGACCGAGGTCTGTCAGACGTGACAGAGGCATGTGAGACCTGACAGAGATCTGTAGGAGCTGACAGAGATATGTGGAACCTGACAGACGCCTGACAAACCTGGCCGAGGTCTTTCAGAGACCTGACTGAGGTCTCGCAGACCTGACTGAGGTGTGTCAGACCTGACAGAGGTATGTAAGATCTGTCTGAGGTATGTATGAGCTGACAGAGATATATGGAACCTGACAGACATCTGACAACCCTGGCCGTAGTCTGTCAGAGACCTGACTGGGATCTTTCAGACCTGACCGAGGTCTCTCAGACCTGACAGAGGTCTCTTAGACGTGACCGAGGTCTCTCTGACCTGACCGAAGTCTCTCAGACCTGACTGAGGTCTCTCCGACCTGACTGAGGTCTCTCCGACCTGACCGAGGTCTGTCAGACCTGACAGAGGTATGTGAGACCTGACAGAGGTCTGTAGGAGCTGACAGAGATATATGGAACCTGACAGACGTCTGACAACCCTGGCCGAGATCTGTCAGAGACCTGATTGAGGTCTGTCAGACCTGACCGAGGTCTCTCCGACCTGACCGAGGACTGTCAGACCAGACCGAGGTCTGTCAGACGTGACAGAGGCATGTGAGACCTGACAGAGGTCTGTAGGAGCTGACAGAGATATGTGGAACCTGACAGACGCCTGACAAACCTGGCCGAGGTCTTTCAGAGACCTGACTGAGGTCTCTCAGACCTGACTGAGGTCTCTCAGACCTGACTAAGGTCTGTCAGACCTGACTGAGGTGTGTCAGACCTGACAGAGTTATGTAAGATCTGTCTGAGGTATGTTGGAGCTGACAGAGATATATGGAACCTGACAGACATCTGACAACCCTGGCCGTAGTCTGTCAGAGACCTGACTGGGATCTTTCAGACCTGACCGAGGTCTCTCAGACCTGACAGAGGTCTCATAGACCTGACCGAGGTCTCTCTGACCTGACCGAGGTGTCTCAGACCTGACAGAGGTATGTGAGACCTGACAGAGGTCTCTGTTAGCTGACAGAGATATATGGAAACTGACAGACGTCTGACAACCCTTGCCGAGATCTGTCAGAGACCTGATTGAGGTCTGTCAGACCTGACAGACGTCTGTGGGACCTGACAAAGGTATGTGGGACATGACAGAGGTATGTGGGACCTGACAGAGGTACGTGCGACCTAACATAGGTCTGTCACACCTGACAGAGGTATGTGGGTCCTGACTGAGGTATGTAAGACCTGTCAGAGGTCTGTAGGAGCTGACAGAGATATGCGGAACCTCACAGACCTCTGACAACCCTGACCGAGGTCTGTCAGAGACCTGATTGAGGTCTCTTAGACCTGACTGAGGTCTGTTAGACCTGACAGAGGTATGTGAGACCTGACAGAGGTCTTTAGGAGCTGACAGAGATATGTGGAACCTGACAGACTTCTGACAACCCTCCTATGTGGACCCTCCCTGTCTGTAGGAGCTGACAGAGATATATGGAACCTGACAGACGTCTGACAACCCTCGCCGAGGTCTGTCAAAGACCTGATTGAGGTCTTTCAGATCTAACCGAGGTCTCTCAGATATGACCGAGGTCTCTCCGACCTGACCGAGGTCTGGCAGACCTGACAGAGGTATGTCAGACCTGACAGAGATATGTGAGACCTGACAGAGGTCTGTAGGAGCTGACAGAGATATGTGGAACCTGACAGACAGACGTCTGACAACCCTGGCCGAGATCTGTCAGAGACCTGATTGAGGTCTTTCAGATCTGACCGAGGTCTCTCAGACCTGACCGAGGTATGTGAGACCCGACAGAGGTCTGTAAGAGCTGACAGAGATATGTGGAACCTGGCAGACATCTGACAACCCTGACCGATATCTGTCAAAGACCTGACTAAAGTCTCTCAGACCTGACCGAGGTCTGTCAGAGACCTGACCGAGGTCTGTCAGACCTGACAGAGGTATGTGAGACCTGACAGAGGTCTGTAGGAGCTGACAGAGATATATGGAACCTGACAGACGTCTGACAACCCTGGCCGAGATCTGTCAGAGACCTGATTGAGGTCTGTCAGACGTGACCGAGGTCTCTCCGACCTGACCGAGGACTGTCAGACCAGACCGAGGTCTGTCAGACGTGACAGAGGCATGTGAGACCTGACAGAGGTCTGTAGTAGCTGACAGAGATATGTGGAACCTGACAGACGCCTGACAAACCTGGCCGAGGTCTGTCAGAGACCTGACTGAGGTCTCTCAGACCTGACTGAGGTCTGTCAGACCTGACTCAGGTTTGTCAGACCTGACAGAGGTATGTGGGACCTGACAGAAGTATGTGGGACCTGACAGAGGTATGTAAGACCTGTCAGAGGTCTGTAGGAGCTGACAGAGATAAATGGAACCTGACAGACGTCTGACAACCCTGGCCGATGCCTGTCAAAGACCTGACTGAAGTCTCTCAGACCTGACCGAGGTCTCTCCGACCTGACCGAGGACTGTCAGACCAGACCGAGGTCTGTCAGACGTGACAGAGGTATGTGAGACCTGACAGAGGTATGTGAGACCTGACAGACGTCTGTAGGAGCTGACAGAGATATGTAGAACCTGACAGACGTCTGACAACCCTCCTATGTGGACTCTCCCTGTCTGTAGGAGCTGACAGAGATATATGGAACCTGACAGACGCCTGACAAACCTGGCCGAGGTCTGTCAGAGACCTGACTGAGGTCTCTCAGACCTGACTGAGGTCTGTGAGACCTGACAGAGGTATGTAAGACGTATCTGAGGTCTGTAGGAGCTGACAGAGATATATGGAACCTGACAGACATCTGACAACCCTGGCTGTAGTCTGTCAGAGACCTGACTGAGATCTTTCAGATCTGACCGAGGTCTCTCAGACCTGACCGAGGTCTCTCAGTCCTGACCGAGGTCTCTCAGACCTGACCGAGGTCTCTCCGACCTGACCGAGGTCTGTCAGACCTGACAGAGGTCTGTAGGAGCTGACAGAGATATATGGAAACTGACAGACGTCTGACAACCCTGGCCGAGATCTGCCAGAGACCTGATTGAGGTCTGTCAGACCTGACCGAGGTCTCTCCGACCTGACCGAGGACTGTCAGACTAGACCGAGGTCTGTCAGACGTGACAGAGGCATGTGAGACCTGACAGAGGTCTGTAGTAGCTGACAGAGATATGTGGAACCTGACAGACGCCTGACAAACCTGGCCGAGGTCTGTCAGAGACCTGACTGAGGTCTCTCAGACCTGACTGAGGTCTGTCAGACCTGACTGAGGTCTGTCAGACCTGACAGAGGTATGTGGGACCTGACAGAAGTATGTGGGACCTGACAGAGGTATGTAAGACCTGTCAGAGGTCTGTGGGAGCTGACAGAGATAAATGGAACCTGACAGACGTCTGACAACCCTGGCCGATGTCTGTCAAAGACCTGACTGAAGTCTCTCAGACCTGACCGAGGTCTCTCCGACCTGACCGAGGACTGTCAGACCAGACCGAGGTCTGTCAGACGTGACAGAGGTATGTGAGACCTGACAGAGGTCTGTAGGAGCTGACAGAGATATGTAGAACCTGACAGACGTCTGACAACCCTCCTATGTGGACTCTCCCTGTCTGTAGGAGCTGACAGAGATATATGGAACCTGACAGACGCCTGACAAACCTGGCCGAGGTCTGTCAGAGACCTGACTGAGGTCTCTCAGACCTGACTGAGGTCTGTGAGACCTGACAGAGGTATGTAAGACGTATCTGAGGTCTGTAGGAGCTGACAGAGATATATGGAACCTGACAGACATCTGACAACCCTGGCTGTAGTCTGTCAGAGACCTGACTGAGATCTTTCAGATCTGACCGAGGTCTCTCAGACCTGACCGAGGTCTCTCAGACCTGACCGAGGTCTCTCCGACCTGACCGAGGTCTCTCAGACCTGACAGAGGTCTGTAGGAGCTGATAGAGATATATGGAAACTGACAGACGTCTGACAACCCTGGCCGAGATCTGCCAGAGACCTGATTGAGGTCTGTCAGACCTGACCGAGGTCTCTCCGACCTGACCGAGGACTGTCAGACCAGACCGAGGTCTGTCAGACGTGACAGAGGCATGTGAGGCCTGACAGAGGTCTGTAGGAGCTGACAGATATGTGGAACCTGACAGACGCCTGACAAACCTGGCCGAGGTCTGTCAGAGACCTGACTGAGGTCTCTCAGACCTGACTGAGGTCTGTCAGACCTGACAGAGGTATGTAAGATCTGTCTGAGGTCTGTAGGAGCTGACAGAGATATGTGGAACCTGACAGACGTCTGACAACCCTGGCCGAGGTCTGCCAAAGACCTGACTGAGGTCTTTCAGACCTGACCGAGGTCTCTCCGACCTCAGTCTGACTGCCCCATGTTAACTGCCCCAGTTAACAGTTGACTGCCCCATGTTAACTGTTGACTACCCCTGCCCCACTGTTGCATTTCATTTCGCACTGTTCACGGTACCTGAAGTCGCCTCTGCCCTGCCCTGCCCTCCTGTCAGCTCTCTAAGTCAGCTCTGCTCTGCTCGCTCTGCTCTGCCCCGCCTTGCTCTGCTCTGCTCGCTCTGCTCTGTCAGCTCTGCTGTACACTGCTCTGCTCTGTGTGCTCTGTCTTGTCTCTGTGTACATTATAAGCTGACCTTCCCGTGACCTCTCGCCGGCAGCACGCTGCATGGCTACGAGGAGTCGGCTTCGTGCCTGTCGTTCGGCGGTTCGGCCGGTGTGCTGGTCTCCGGCTGTCTTGGCGGCGAGCTGCGTCTTTGGCGACCCCATTCGGGACGCACCACACTGCTGGCCCTACAGCAGAAGGCACACCGCCTGGGTGTTACCTGCTGCCATAATCTATTATCCATCAGCAAACCATATGTATGTTTTCTTTCTGAATAAAAATGTGCCTGGGCAAGTAAATCGGAACATCTTTCAATGGATCAGTGTTATTCGACGCAAAGCCTGATCACAATCCAGCGGAAAAGGCTATCCCACTCTACACTGGGGCTCCACATTGACATGATTCCCACGCCTGCTAGGGGGAGGGCTGCTGAACAGTGAACACCCCCCCCCCCCCCATTCCAACTCAACTCCTGGACAACAACGGGTGTTGGGAGTATTAGAACGAGTATTAGAACGAAATAGTGAGAAGCTGGTGCTGCTGATGTCTGTAACTCCCCCTCCCTATTCAGGAGCTGATGTCCTTCAACGGCGGAGTGGGTGGTGGCGCCGCAGGGTCGATGGAAGGTGACAAAAGAGCGCGCGGCGTGTGACACCAGCATTCGACGTTTATTGCAACAATCCTTGCTACACCGGCGACAATCAGACGCTATCTGTGATACACCCACCCACACAATCTGCACTGCACACGCGTTCAAACAAACACAGACATGCACGAGGAGCGAACAGGACATTATCGATGGTCTAACGCAGGCCCGCGCGGAGACGTTGACTGTACATTCATAACATCCATCCTAGCGCGCTATTCCACTGATGAGCCTGGCGACGGCACTGGGCCGGTCCCTCGAGCCGGGTGGCCTGGAAGTAGGTACCGAGTTTGTATCAGAAGGCCGGTTACGGCCGGCGACTTTCCGAGCTGGCGCACTTCCGCGCCGTAATTTGATGCCTCTTACGTCCCTACACTCTACAGACGCGCTGCACTGCAGCATCATAGGACAACGCCGTCGGCGGGATCAGCACGGGCCCCCAGCGGCACGCGCTGTCCGTCCCCAGCGGTAAATAAAGCCTCGGCTCCGCGCCGGAGCGGGTGGCCGGCCGGCCGGCTCTCGGTCAGCGAGGTATCACATACGTGTCCCGGCCGTCTGAGTCCGCCGGCGGCCTCCATCACTGCGTCGCCGGGTCGATAGGGCACGCCGCCTCCCCCAGCGCGACCGCCGGCCGCACTGCCCGCCTGACGGCGCTAACGGATGTGTCCACCGAGAGCTGGTCGGACCGGCATGACGCTTCTTGGCGACCACGAGTGGCTTCCGCGCGCGCCAGCGGCCGGGGCACCACCATGGTGGGATGAGCCACCACCTTTGTTCCTTTGTCCTAGAGGAGTCCTCCGTCAGCCTCTGCGGCACACAGCTGGGCTGCCCTCCCGGTCCCGTCACGGCGGCTGTCGATCCGGGGACAAGACGTGACGTGACTGACGGTTGCAGTGACGTGACGGTGGTGTTGACGTGACGTCCACCGCGTCACACCGTTAGCAGGAGCAGCAGCGTTCTGGCTAAACCGTATCACAAATGGCTGCACCGGGCCGGACACACAGTGCGCCTGCCAAACCAATACACAGACGGGCTCCGGCACCGGGCCGGTCTCGGCGGGCCGTCCGTCTACGAGCTGGTCGACGGAGCCGAGTCAGGGGCCGGGGCCGGCTCGGCAGACGATGAGGACGGCCCGGCAGCCGAGGAAGGGCCGGCGCCCTCCTCCGCCTCGTCCTTCTCCATCAGCTGTCGGGCCAGCTTCACCGCGTAGAACTCGTTGTAGTGCGACTTGCGCTTGGCCTCGAACTGGCGGTGCGCCGCTGTGGGGCAGATGGGGAGGGGGTGTCAGGTACAGGCAGACAGAGGAATGTAGGGGGTGCGTGGGTGTCAGATACAGACAGACAGGGGACAGTAGGGGTGGGGTGACTGGTGACGCGGGGCGCACCGTCATCCCGGCAGTCATGACTCACGGGCCCGTCATGCGGCAGCAGTTCGGCCGGTGCAGCCCTGCGCTCCCTGCTGATCGGTCCGAGGATGCCTTGTTGAGTTTGTCGGACCTGACAAAGATCTGTCGAGCCTGACCGAAGTCTGTCAGAGACCTGACTGAGGTCTTTCAGATCTGACCGAGGTCTCTCCGACCTGACCGAGGTATGTCAGACCTGACAGAGGTATGTGAGACCTGACCGAGGTCAGTAGGAGCTGAGAGAGATATGTGGAACCTGACAGACGTCTGACAACCCTGGCCGAGGTCTGTCAAAGACCTGACTAAAGTCTTTCAGACCTGACCGAGGTCTCTCCGACCTGACCGAGGTCTGCCAGACCTGACAGAGGTATGTGGGACCTGACAGAGGTATGTAAGACCTGACAGAGGTCTGTAAGAGCTGACAGAGGTATGTGGAACCTGGCAGACGTCTGACAACCCTGGCCGAGGTCTGTCAAAGACATGACTGAGTTCTTTCAGATCTGACCGAGGTCTCTCAGACCTGACCGAGATCTCTCCGACCTGACAGAGGTCTGTCAGACCTGACAGAGGTCTGTCAGACCTGACAGAGGTCTGCCAGACCTGACAGAGGTATGTGACACCTGACAGAGGTCTGTAGGAGCTGACAGAGATATGTGGAACCTGACAGACGTCTGACAACCCTGGCCGAGGTCTATCAAAGACCTGACTGAAGTCTCTCAGACCTGACCGAGGTCTCTCCGACCTGACCGAGGACTGTCAGACCAGACCGAGGTCTGTCAGACGTGACAGGGGTATGTGAGACTTGAGAGAGGTCTGTCAGACCTGACCGAGGTATGTGAGACCTGACAGAGGTCTGTATGTAGGAGCTGACAGAGATATATGGAACCTGACAGACGTCTGACAACCCTGGCCGAGGTCTGTCAGAGACGTGACTGAGGTCTTTCAGATCTGACCGAGGTCTCTCAGACCTGACCGAGGTCTCGCCGACCTGACCGAGGTCTGCCAGACCTGACAGAAGTATGTGAGACCTGACAGAGGTCTGTAGGAGCTGACAGAGATATGTGGAACCTGACAGACGTCTGACAACCCTGGCCGAGGTCTGTCAGAGACCTGACTGAGGTCTTTCAGATCCGACCGAGGTCTCTCCCAGTCTCACAGACGTCTGACAACCCTGGCCGAGGTCTGTCAGACAACTGACTGAGGTCTCTCAGACCTGAATGAGGCCTGTCAGACTTGACCAAGGTCTGTCCGACCTGCCAGACGTTTGCGAGACCTGACAGAGGTATGAGGGACATGACAGAGGTCTGTTAGACCTATGAGATGTCATATGACTTCAGTCAGGTCTCTGACAGACCTCGGCCAGGTTTGTCAGGCGTCTGTCAGGTTCCATATATCTCTGTCAGCTCCTACAGACAGGGAGGATCCACATAGGAGGGCTATCAGACGTCTGTCAGGTTCCACATATCTCTGTCAGCTCCTACAGACCTCTGTCAGGTCTCACATACCTCTGTCACGTCTGACAGGCCTCGGTCTGGTCTGACAGTCCTCGGTCAGGTCGGAGAGACCTCTGTCAGGTCTGAGAGACTTCAGTCAGGTCTTTGACAGACATCGGCCAGGGTTGTCAGACGTCTGTCAGGTTCCATTTATCTCTGTCAGCTCCTACAGACCTCTGACAGGTCTTACATGCCTCTGTCAGGTCCCACATACTTCTGTCAGGTCCCACATACCTCTGTCAGGTCTGACAGACCTCTCTCAGGTCTCACATACCTCTGTCAGGTCTGACAGACCTCGGTCAGGTCTGACAGTCCTCGGTCAGGTCGGAGAGACCTCGGTCAGGTCTGAGAGACTTCAGTCAGGTCTTTGACAGACCTCGGCTAGGGTTGTCAGACGTCTGTCAGGTTCCACATATCTCTGTCAGCCCCTACAGACCTCTGACAGGTCTTACATACCTCTGTCAGGTCCCACATACCTCTGTCAGGTCACACATACCTTTGTTAGGTCCCACATACCTCTGCCAGGTCGGACAGACTTCGGTCAGGTCGGACAGAGTCGCCCCTGCCCCACTGTTTATGGTACCTCGAGCCACCTCGGTCAGTCATTCCATTCCCCACTGTTGATGGTACCTAGCATCGCCCCTGTCGACAGAGGTCGACAGAGGTTGACAAGGAGCTGACAGGAGCTGACAGGAGCCAGGGCAGGGCAGGGCAGGAGCCAAGGCAGGGCAGGGCAGGGTCGACAGAGGTCGATAAAAGAGGTCGACAGAGGTTGACAGAGATCGACAGAGGTCGACAGAGGTTGACAAGGAGCTGACAGGAGCCAGGGCAGGGCAGGGCAGGGTCGACAGAGGTCGACAGGGGTCGACATGTGTCCATAGGGGTCGACAGAGGTCGACAGAGGTCGATAGAGGTCTACAGAGGCGGACAGAGGTCGACAGTGGCAGACAGAGGTGGACAGAGGCAGATATCAGCAGCACCAGCTCCTGAATAGGGAAGGGGAGTTAAACAGGAGCTGACAGGAGCTGACAGGAGCTGACAGGAGAGCTGACAGGAGCCAGGACAGGGCAGGGCAGGACAGGGTTGACAGAGGTTGACAGAGGTCGACAAGGAGCTGACAGGAGCTGACAGGAGTGGGAGGGCTGACAGGAGCTGACAGGAGCCAGGACAGGGCAAGGCAGGGCAGTGGGCAGCTGACATCACCTGGGAGTGACGCAGACAGAGCAGCCCTACATTTATGCTGCATATGTTCAAGCTGCCCCCGATTCTAATTGACATTGGCCAGTTAGCTTTGACTAAGTTGATCTCCATTTAAACTGCAGCAGATACCAAAAAGCAGAGGTAAGTGTTAAGTCTCAGTAGGCATTATATTGGGATAAATTAGGACTTCATATTGCATTGCACAGGTAGGTATGTACCTACATGATAAAGTAGATTTTTGAAGAGGGTGTTATGAGGGCTTTAGAATTGACTAGGCAAGGCTTAATATGTTTCTTTGCAAAAAAATATGCAAGGGACTATCCTAGCGTATCAACAGAGCATGTAATCTAATACACAGACCTCACCAAAGTATATAAAAACACTTAAAAACACAATTTAATACACTATAACACACTGCATTTTTGCGCTGCCTAATGGTCTTTTGTTTACGCGCCGAGATCGAATCAAACGCGTCAGTCAAGATGCCTGGCGGCCATGTTTGAATTAAAACTTGTAATTATTTTTATACATATATCTATATTTGAGTCGTGCCGCGCTTAGATATAATTTTTGTTGAATATCAAAAGCAAAATTGTAAAACCAAAATTATTCTCACGAAATTTGAGATAGTCCCTAAACTGAAAAATGCTAACGACCCTGTATTACAAGTCTACGAAAAACTGCTCTTGGGGCGTGCCGCGCTTAAAGTTAATATAAGTTATGCTAGAAATTAAAATTCAAAAGGTCAAAATGATTTTTGAAGTAATCTAAATAGTCCGCAGTACATGACCTATGTAACTTTGACCTGAGGTCACTCTGCAAATTGACCGCGCCGTGCTTATATTTTACCCTCATTGAATTGGGAAGGTCAAATTGTATAGTCAAAATCATTTTTGAGTCATTCTGAGTAGTCCGCAGACCATTAATTTCGAATATGAATCTGAATCCGGATATGTTGCCAAATAGATGAACATGCGTTTCGAATACGTCTATCAATTCACGTGCATATAGTTGCATCATATTCACATTCAGATTCGCGTGCACATTCGCGGACCCCTTCGATTTGGCTGAAAATTGCACAGCAGATAGACCATGAGCTCCTAAGTGCAAAAATCATCTTTTTATTTACCGACATTAAGTATTTTCCAAGTTATTCACGTTTGTTTTACTAGTACAATATTCTGGTTAGTAAACTTCCCGGAAAAATCGGACATCATCAAATTTCAAGAAAATTTCAGAAATGATTAAGACTGAGTAGTTCTTTACAAAAAACTAATTTGCATTAAACGCGGTCGCATAGTTTTCTCAGGAGAAGTCTCTAAAGTTCAAGGTCGTTCAAGGTCATGCAATTTTTCTCACTTTTTGGAGTCGTTTTACACGTGACAGCTTCGTATTTATGAAGGACATTAGCTATACATACTGCAATAACAATATACTTAAGCACCAGAATCATTGTTAGACCAAAGGGCGAAAAACAGTCGATAAACCTATTGAGCAAAGCCAAGAGGCAAATACAAGTGATATTCAGATTTCCCGTCCTAAAGTGAACTTGCCGGACCCCTCCGATTTCGTTCAAAGTCACAGGAATGATGCTCCTTGACCTCCTGAACACGAAAATAGTGCTCCTTTTGACCGACATCAAAGACTTTTCCAGATATACGCATGCGTGCACATTCAAATTGCATATAATGCATATGGCACGTTGGGCGGACCCCTTCGATTTCGCTCAAAATCACAGGAATGATGCTCCTTGACCTCCTGAACACGAAAACAGTGCTCCTTTTGACCGACATCAAAGACTTTTCCAGATATACGCATGCGTGCACATTCAAATTGCATATGTTGCATATGGCACGTTGGGCGGACCCCTTCGATTTCGTTCAAAATCACAGGAATGATGCTCCTTGACCTCCTGAACACGAAAACAGTGCTACTTTTGACCGACATCAAAGACTTTTCCAGATATACGCATCCGTGCACATTCAAATTGCATATGTTGCATATGGCACGTTGGGCGGACCCCTTCGATTTCGTTCAAAATCACAGGAATGATGCTCCTTGACCTCCTGAACACGAAATTAGTGCTCCTTTTGACCGACATCAAAGACTTTTCCAGATATACGCATGCGTGCACATTCAAATTGCATATGTTGCAAATGGCACGTTGGGCGGACCCCTTCGATTTCGCTCAAAATCACAGGAATGATGCTCCTTGACCTCCTGAACACGAAAACAGTGCTACTTTTGACCGACATCAAAGACTTTTCCCGATATACGCATGCGTGCACATTCAAATTGCATATGTTGCATATGGCACGTTGGGCGGACCCCTTCGATTTCGTTCAAAATCACAGGAATGATGCTCCTTGACCTCCTGAACACGAAAACAGTGCTACTTTTGACCGACATCAAAGACTTTTCCAGATATACGCATGCGTGCACATTCAAATTGCATATGTTGCATATGGCACGTTGGGCGGACCCCTTCGATTTCGCTCAAAATCACAGGAATGATGCTCCTTGACCTCCTGAACACGAAAACAGTGCTACTTTTGACCGACATCAAAGACTTTTCCAGATATACGCATCCGTGCACATTCAAATTGCATATGTTGCATATGGCACGTTGGGCGGACCCTTTCAATTTCGTTCAAAATCACAGGAATGATGCTCCTTGACCTCCTGAACACGAAAATAGTGCTCCTTTTGACCGACATCAAAGACTTTTCCAGATATACGCATGCGTGCACATTCAAATTGCATATGTTGCATATGGCACGTTGGGCGGACCCCTTCGATTTCGCTCAAAATCACAGGAATAATGCTCCTTGACCTCCTGAACACGAAAACAGTGCTACTTTTGACCGACATCAAAGACTTTTCCAGATATACGCATGCGTGCACATTCAAATTGCATATGTTGCATATGGCACGTTGGGCGGACCCCTTCGATTTCGTTCAAAATCACAGGAATGATGCTCCTTGACCTCCTGAACACGAAAATAGTGCTCCTTTTGACCGACATCAAAGACTTTTCCAGATATACGCATGCGTGCACATTCAAATTGCATATGTTGCATATGGCACGTTGGGCGGACCCCTTCGATTTCGCTCAAAATCACAGGAATGATGCTCCTTGACCTCCTGAACACGAAAATAGTGCTCCTTTTGACCGACATCAAAGACTTTTCCAGATATACGCATGCGTGCACATTCAAATTGCAAATGTTGCATATGGCACGTTGGGCGGACCCCTTCGACTTCGCTCAAAATCACAGGAATGATGCTCCTTGACCTCCTGAACACGAAAACAGTGTTACTTTTGACCGACATCAAAGACTTTTCCAGATATACGCATGCGTGCACATTCAAATTGCATATGTTGCATATGGCACGTTGGGCGGACCCCTTCGATTTCGTTCAAAATCACAGGAATGATGCTCCTTGACCTCCTGAACACGAAAACAGTGCTACTTTTGACCGACATCAAAGACTTTTCCAGATATACGCATCCGTGCACATTCAAATTGCATATGTTGCATATGGCACGTTGGGCGGACCCCTTCGATTTCGTTCAAAATCACAGGAATGATGCTCCTTGACCTCCTGAACACGAAAATAGTGCTCCTTTTGACCGACATCAAAGACTTTTCCAGATATACGCATGCGTGCACATTCAAATTGCATATGTTGCATATGGCACGTTGGGCGGACCCCTTCGATTTCGTTCAAAATCACAGGAATGATGCTCCTTGACCTCCTGAACACGAAAGTAGTGCTCCTTTTGACCGACATCAAAGACTTTTCCAGATATACGCATGCGTGCACATTCAAATTGCATATGTTGCATATGGCACGTTGGGCGGACCCCTTCGATTTCGCTCAAAATCACAGGAATGATGCTCCTTGACCTCCTGAACACGAAAACAGTGCTACTTTTGACCGACATCAAAGACTTTTCCAGATATACGCAAGCGTGCACATTCAAATTGCATATGTTGCATATGGCACGTTGGGCGGACCCCTTCGATTTCGTTCAAAATCACAGGAATGATACTCCTTGACCTCCTGAACACGAACACAGTGCTACTTTTGACCGAAATCAAAGACTTTTCCAGATATACGCATCCGTGCACATTCAAATTGCATATGTTGCATATGGCACGTTGGGCGGACCCCTTCGATTTCGTTCAAAATCACAGGAATGATGCTCCTTGACCTCCTGAACACGAAAATGGTGCTCCTTTTGACCGACATCAAAGACTTTTCCAGATATACGCATGCGTGCACATTCAAATTGCATATGTTGCATATGGCACGTTGGGCGGACCCCTTCGATTTCGCTCAAAATCACAGGAATGATGCTCCTTGACCTCTTGAACACGAAAACAGTGCTACTTTTGACCGACATCAAAGACTTTTCCAGATATACGCATGCGTGCACATTCAAATTGCATATGTTGCATAAGGCACGTTGGGCGGACCCCTTCGATTTCGCTAAAAATCACAGGAATGATGCTCCTTGACCTCCTGAACACGAAAATAGTGCTCCTTTTGACCGACATCAAAGACTTTTCCAGATATACGCATCCGTGCACATTCAAATTGCATATGTTGCATATGGCACGTTGGGCGGACCCCTTCGATTTCGTTCAAAATCACAGGAATGATGCTCCTTAACCTCCTGAACACGAAAACAGTGCTACTTCTGACCGACATCAAAGACTTTTCCAGATATACGCATGCGTGCACATTCAAATTGCATATGTTGCATATGGCACGTTGGGCGGACCCCTTCGATTTCGTTCAAAATCACAGGAATGATGCTCCTTGACCTCCTGAACACGAAAGTAGTGCTCCTTTTGACCGACATCAAAGACTTTTCCAGATATACGCATGCGTGCACATTCAAGTTGCATATGTTGCATATGGCACGTTGGGCGGACCCCTTCGATTTCGTTCAAAATCACAGGAATGATGCTCCTTGTCCTCCTGAACAAGAAAATAGTGCTCCTTATGACCGACATCAAAGACTTTTCCAGATATACGCATGCGTGCACATAGTCGTTTTGAGTCTAGAAGCTTCTAAAGAGGCCAATGTTTGGCTATACACCCCGTAAGTGGTCTTTAGGCATACGAGTCAATGCAGAGGTCAACTTAACGGTCTCTCCTGCCTAAACTAAGAAAGATACAGAAACCCGGTTACCACCATTCGATAGTCCTTGAATGTATCTACAACACATAGGAAATTCAAGGTCTTGACGTTTTTGGTCTTGCCGCCAGATGACGCCAAATTTGACATATATTTGAGCCACCTGGTGGGCAGTTGTAGAAGCTCGACGAAAATGCTGTTCTAATATGTTGTAGCCACATCCATTCTGCATCGACTGAAACTAGAATCTTGAAGATCGGTGTAGTCGTATTGAATGTAGAAGCTTCTAAAGAGACCTATGTTTGTCTATGCACCCCTTAAGTGGTCTTTAGGCATGCGAGTCAATTCAGAGGTCAACTTAACGGTCTCTCCTGCCTAAACTAAGAAAGATACAGAAATCCGGTTACCGCCATTCGATAGTCCTTGAATGTATCTATAACATATAGGAAATTCAAGGTCTTGACGTTTTTGGTCTGGCCGCCAGATGGCGCCAAATTTGACATATATCTGCGCCATCTGGTGGGCAGTTTTAGAAGTTTGACGAAAATGCGGTTCTAACATGTTGTAGCCACGTCAATTCTGCATCGACTGACACTAGAACAAGGGTGTCGATTTGTGAAAATGGTTGGGGGTGCCCAGAGCAGGGGCGCGGGAACTACTTTCAGATAAAGATCAACCTAGGGTACCCCCAAATCTAGTTTTCTCACCGGTTTTAGGCCACTTATTTTTCATCCCTTGGCTTTTTTAACAAAAAAGAAAACATTTGCAAAAAAAAAGTGTGGCATTCCGTCTAAAAGCTGTAGGGGCACCACCCCACGGCCCCAGAGTTGGGGGGGGGGGGAAGCTGCCCCCACTCCCCACCCCCCCCCCCCCGGCAAGGGCGTAGGAACGTCATGAAAAGTGGGTGGGCCACCCTGTCAAGGGGCCTCCTTTTCCAGGGGGCCTCCTATTTTCAGGGGCCTCCAACTTTTGCCTCGTCCTGCTGGCTGCTTTCAAGTATGATCTCCAAATCTAGCTTCTGAGATCGGGCAGATGTACCCAGGGGCGTAACCGCTTAGGCGAACAGTGCGGAAAGTCCGCACCATTTTTAAAACTTATTCCCCCTCCGATTTTTTTAGAATCTATTTGCCGCAAACGGCGCATGACCCCTGAAAACCCTTACGCAAATGTCTTCCTCGTTTCCCAGGTGCCCCCATTAGCTTCATAGGCGCCCTCTTTGGCATAAAAGCGCCCTATGTATAGTCATCAGAGACATCCCTATGTCCCACAGTAGCCCCGTTGTCGCATACAATGTGCGCTTATCATAGGCGTCTCTCTTTTATGGACACTTGAAGGCGCCTCTCTTTGCCATGCCGGCGCCCCTGTTTCTTATGAATGCACCCCCATGGCATTGATCAATTGCAGTCGCAGACCTCTATTGCATGTGGACGCCCATATATGTAGGCCTCAGAGGCACCCCTCTTTCGCATTGAGGCGCCCCTATGGGCTTCACAGGCGCCCCTCTATTGCACGTAGGTGCCCTACTCCCTACTGTCTCAGAACCGCTCCCATTTGGCATGCAGACGCCCATCTTTCGTACGGAGGGGCCGCTGTGGTTCTTAGCATAGGCGGTCCCAGGGGGGGGCCACGGGGGCCATGGCCCCCCCTTTGGTACTGAAAGGTGGGGCCATACTATCTTTTGGCCCCACCTTTCAGATCAAACAAAAGTCCTAGAAAGCTTTTTGTATGTTTCATTTTCTTTCCTGCGCCATCAAAGGACGTAAATTTCACTCATGAGTGGGCTCAGTTTCGCATTTTGTCAATTTGGCGGTCAGCGTCGCTGGCACCGGTTCACGAGTATGGCCGGATCTTATATGGAATATCAGCGTGGGTTTATTTGAGGCTCTCTAGGCCCAGCAATGGCTGGCATGAGACCCTCTTCGGCAGTGGCGGGTGGGCCCTGCCAAATGAGCGTGGCTCTACGACACTAAGTCACTAAAGTAAGACCTCATGGGTTGGTGCTGTCAGCTGTGCACCTCAGAAGCCCGGTGGTGACGCCGTATGCCGGCTTGGTTTCTTAAGGATTAGCGTGGGACCTCCGGGGCCTGCATAGAGTTTGCATGAACTAGTATGCAATCTCAGAGGCCTGTGTGTAACGTGTACACAGTGGCGGTCGCGGGGGGGGGGGGCATCAGGGCCATGCCCCCCCCCCCAAAGGCCAATAAAGAGGGCCATCATATCATTTGCCCCCCCCTCAAACAACCGATGGGCCCCCATAGGTGTATGGGGCCCTGGCCCTTATTCGATCGTGACGAGGCTCAAAAAAACCCACTCCCAGTTATTAACTATAGCTCCCACGTCCTACATCCTCAGCGTCCTACACTGACCTCTGAGGGAACTTCAGTGGCGGTCAAGCGCCCACGTTGGCCGCTAAGAGCCCATATCGACCTTTGAAACCCCACATCTGGCCTATGAGGGCCCCTAACCGGCCTCAGTGGCCCAAACCGGCATCTGAGCGTCTCACACCGGTCTCTGGTGGCCTTATTTCTGTCTCTGGTGTCCCAAGACGAACCTTTAGGTGCCAAGGAGGGCCCCGCACTGGTTGTTTAAGACCCGATGACGGCCTCTAAGGGCCTGCGTTGGCCTCTGAGGAGGGCCCATCTTGGCCTTTGAGGGCCCTCTGCTGGCCTCTGGGTCCAACGGAGGCTCATGCCGGTCTTTTAGAGCCCCACGCTGACCTCTGAGGGTCCCATGTTGGCTTGTAATGAGTAAGGACCCACATTAGCCTCTGAGAGCCCAACTCGGTCTCTGATGGTCTTAACTACTGGCCTTTGCAGTTTTCAGGCCCTGTACTGGTGTCTGAGGGCCCTAAACTGGCCTCTAAGTGAAAACATACATGGGTGGGCTTCTGAAGATCAGAGGGCTTACGCAGACTCCTGCGACCTGCACACCCTTACGTTGGTCCTGATCGAGATCACTTTACGTCCTGATGGTCCCGCGTAGATTCCCTCATATTTCGACGTCGGGACCCCATGAGCCGTTGTGGGTCCTGGGGCTGGCAGAGACTGATGAAGTCCTCAGGGCTCAGGGCCAGTCTTTTTAGCATGAGCATCAGATTTCATATGCTTGTTCAAAGCAAGAGGCAGGTATCTGTACTTTTCCGAATTGTTTTATAGTGGTAAGGTCATGAATCCGCGTGCCCGACCTTCAAGTAGGTATATGCTACACCGATCCGTCGCCATGGTGCAGTGGCCCGACCGTGCATGGAAACAGCGTGGGACGGGAAATGGAACTGGTGATTTTGCCTTAAATTCAGCTTAAAGATTCCACGCAAGAATGAGATGGATGAAGCATAAGTAGTGCCAACTGCGCGGCGCCTCGTGGACGTAAAACATTAGCCGATCACCCCCCCCCCCCACCCCCACTGGTGACGGATAAATGTTATGTCCCGCGAGTGTGAGTTTGGCCCCCCCTTTTGCTAGCGGCTGCGACCGCCAGTGGTTCTTAGAGACGGCATGTTGCTCCCAGACGCAGATGGGGCTCTCGGAGTCGACAGTGTGGGACCTTCAGTCGCTGATGGGTGCCCGCCAGATGTGGACCCTCGGAGACGCCGGTATGGGGCCCTCAGAGATGCCGGTATGTGGCCCTTAGAGACACCGGTGTGGAACCCTCAGATACTTCAGTGTGAGGCCCTTACAATTGCTGGTGTGGAGCTATGAATGCGCTGGCTTAAATCCCTCAGAGGCCGGTACATGGACATTAGAGCTCAGTGAGAGCTTGTGTGGTGCCTTCAGTGGCCTTGTGGAGCCGTTAGACATAAACATGGTGCTCTCAGGAGCAGGTGAGTCCTCAGAGTCACCGGTGTGGGGCCTTCAGAGCTCCGAGATACTGGTGTGGGACCCTCAGAGGTGTCGGTGTGGGTCCTTCAGATATACCTATAGAGCCTTGAGATACACAGGTGTGGTGGCCCACAGAGGCGCCGGTGTGGGGCCCCCAGAGCCACCGATATAGGGCCCTAAGAGACACTAGTATGACCCTCAAAGGCGCCGCTGTGTGTGGCGCTCATTAACACTGGTGTGGAGCCATCACAGGTGGGTGGAGCCGTTAGAGGCCGGAAAGGGCCCTTTAGATGCCTACAAGGAGCCTTCAGAAGCCGGCGTGGCACCCTTATGGGGATAAGCGTGTCTACTTAGAAGCCCTTGAGGTGCTCTCATGAGCTCTGTGGGGCCCTACCGAGCCGAAATATGGCCACGGCCAGTTGCCGCCGCATGGCTCTTCGGACTATCATTCTCAGGGGCCTCATCTGCCTAGTTTGAATAGAAGGGCCTCTCAGACAATCAGTATCATGGGCCTCCTCTGGCTAGTATAAATAGAAGGGCCTGTTAGACCATCAGTCCTAGGGGCCTCTTCCGGTTAGTATAAATAGAAGAGCCTCTTAGAATAACAACGGAAGAAGAGCCAGCGGCAATACCTATCATGCCATCGTATGCAATCCTAAGCAATAATCATGCAGTCGTATCAGTGGCGGATCCAGGGGGGGGGGGCAAAATGGGCATTTGCCCCCCCCCCCCCCCAAACGGCATGATTTTAACATTACGCCTATGGACGATGCATGGAAAGAATCGATAAATTTTTATGGTTTGCCCCCCCAAACTTCTGAGCTGGATCCGCCTCTGAGTCGTATATCACACCAATGACTTACTCTTTTGGTAAAAAACCTTCTGATGTCCATGCTTCTTAAGATCTTTCTCACCAGAGGCAGAATCCCAGATTAAACCATGATCTGTCGCCTTTCGGACCAAAAGACTGCCCCGCCCAAGCCCCGCCACTCAAAACAAAACTCAAGGACGTCCGGTACCGAAAACTCTCCCCGCGTTCGATGTCTCTCTGACGACGAAGATTCTACGCCGTCCGGCCAATCACGTTCCACAACCGCAGCCAAGCTGACCTTGAACGGGATTGGCCGGACGACATAGAATCTTCGTCGTCCGAGAGACATCGAACGCGGGGTCTATTATGTTGGAGGGTCCGAGTTGTCAACGTCTCCATGGAAACCCAATTTGACACGTGTGCTTTCAGCACGCTACTACCGGCCGTGAAACACCGCCCCATTGACGCGGTACGAATGCGACGATGGCTACCAAATGCTGCTGTCTTAACTCTGGTATAAACAAAGCAAAAAAAAAAATCGCGTCATTTTTTTTACAACGCATATGTACGGTAGGTAATTAAAAAATAATAATAATGCGCTCAAAGAACCGTGATAGTGATGCCAGTACCAACTTTGGTTGGGGGTGCCCAGAGCACCTTGGGGGGTGCCCAACTCAGCATTGGGGGTGCCCGGGCACCCCCAAAAGTATACAAATCGACACCTATGCACTAGAAACTTGAAGATCAATTCAGTCGTTTTGAGTCTAGAAGCTTCTTAAGAGACCAATGTTTGGATATACACCCCGTAAGTGGTCTTTAGGCATACGACTCAATGCAGAGGTCAACTTAACGGTCTCTTGCCTAAACTAAGAAAGATACAGAAACCCGGTTACCACCATTCGATAGTCCTTGAATGTATCTACAACACATAGGAAATTCAAGGTCTTGACGTTTTTGGTCTGGCCGCCAGATGGCGGCAAATTTGACATATATTTGCGCCACCTGGTGGCCAGTTGTAGAAATTCGACGAAATTGCGGTTCTAACATGTTGTAGCCACATCAATTCTGCATCGAATGACACTAGAAACTTGAAGATCAATTCAGTCGTTTTGAGTCTAAAAGCTTCTAAAGAGACCAATGTTTGGCTATGCACCCATTAAGTGGTCTTTAGGCATACGAGACTAGTCAGGAGACCTTACCTTTGGGAATCGTTCGCTACCTTTGGCTTGCAGAGCGTTTTCCGTCGTTTGGCCTGATGTTGACCTGGAAGGTCATGACTCTGGAGGTCACGATTCTTGGTGAAGGTATTCTGTGAATCGGGGATTCGTTTGAGACCTTAACTTTGGTAATCGGCCGGTAACTTTGGCGTGTAGGGCGCTTTCTGTCATTTTACCTTGGTGTTGACCTGGAAGGTCATGACCTTTGAGGTCATGAACGTTGGAGAAGGTAGTTCGTGAACTGTGGAATCGTTTGAGACCTTAACTTTAGTAATCGGTCGCTAATTTTGTCGTGCAGAGCGGTTTCCGTCGTTTCACCTTGATGTTGACCTGGAAGGTCACGACCTTGGAGGTCATGAACCTCGGTGGAGGTAGTCCGTGAATCGGGGAATCGTTTGAGACCGTTTGAGACCTTAACTTTGGTAATCGGTCGTTAAGTTTGGCGTGTAGGGCGCGTTCTGTGATTTGACCTTGGTGCTGACCTGGAAGGTCATGACTTTGAGGGTCATAAACCTCGGTGAATGTAGTCCGTGAATCGGGGAATCGTTTGACACCTTAACTTTGGAAATCGGTCGCTAACTTCGGCGTGCAGAGCGGTTCCCGTCGTTTGACCTTGATATTGACCTGGAAGGTCATGACCTTGTAGGTCACGAACCTTGGCGAAGGCAGTCCGCGAATCGGGGAATCGTTGGAGACCTTAGCTTTGTTATTCGCTTGGTAACGTCAAAAACGTCAAGACCTTGAATTTCCTATATGTTATAGATACATTCAAGGACTATCGAATGGTGGTAACCGGATTTCTGTACCTTTCTTAGTTTAGGCAGGAGAGACCGTTAAGTTGACCTCTGAATTGACTCGCATGCCTAAAGACCACTTAAGGGGTGCATAGACAAACATAGGTCTCTTTAGAAGCTTCTACATTCAATACGACTACACCGATCTTCAAGTTTCTAGTGTCAGTCGATGCAGAATGGATGTGGCTACAACATGTTAGAACCGCATTTTCGTCGAGCTACTACAACTGCCCACCAGGTGGCGCAAATATATGTCAACTTTGGCGTCATCTGGCGGCCAGACCAAAAACGTCAAGATCTTGAATTTCCTATGTGTTGTAGATACATTCAAGGACTATCGAATGGTGGTAAGCGGGTTTCTGTATCTTTCTTAGTTTAGGCAGGAGGGACCGTTAAGTTGACCTCTGCATTGACTCGTATGCCTAAAGACCACTTACGGGGTGTATAGCCAAACATTGGCCTCTTTAGAAGCTTCTAGACTCAAAACGACTGAATTGATCTTCAAGTTTCTAGTGTCAGTCGATGCAGAATTGACGTGGCTACAACATGTTGGAACCGCATTTTCGTCAAGCTTCTAGAACTGCCTACCAGGTGGCGCAAATATATGTCAAGCTTGGTGCCATCTGGCGGCCAGACCAAAAGCGTCAAGACCTTGAATTTCCTCTAAGTTGTAGATACATTCAAGGACTATCGAATGGCGGTAACAGAGTTTCCGTATCTTTCTTAGTTTAGGCAGGAGAGACCGTTAAGTTGACCTCTGTGTTGACTCGTATGCCTAAAGATCACTAAAGGGGTGTATAGACAAACATTGGTCTCTTAAGAAGCTTCTAGACTCAAAACGACTACACCGATCTTCAAGTTTCTAGTGTCAGTCGATGCAGAATTGATGTGGCTACAACATGTTAGAACCGCATTTTCGTCGAACTTCTACAACTGCCCACCAGGTGGCGCAAATATATGTCAAATTTGGCGCCATCTGGCGGTCAGACCAAAAACGTCAAGACCTTGAATTTCCTATATGTTGTAGATACATTCAAGGACTATTGAATGGCTGTAATCGGGTTTCTGTATCTTTCTTAGTTTAGGCAGGAGAGACCGTTAAGTTGACCTCTGTATTGACTCGTATGCCTAAAGACCACTTAAGGGGTGTATAGCCAAACATTGGTCTCTTTAGAAGCTTTTAGACTCAAAACGACTGAATTGATCTTCAAGTTTCTAGTGTCATTCGATGCAGAATTGATGTGGCTACAACATGTTAGAACCGCAATTTCGTCGAACTTCTACAACTCGCCACCAGGTGGCGCAAATATATGTCAAATTTGCCGCCATCTGGCGGCCAGACCAAAAAGGTCAAGACCTTGAATTTCCTATGTTTTATAGATACATTCAAGGACTATCGAATGGTTGTAACCGGGTTTCTGTATCTTTCTTAGTTTAGGCAAGAGACCGTTAAGTTGACCTCTGCATTGACTCGAATGCCTAAAGACCACTTACGAGGTGTATATCCAAACATTGGCCTCTTTAGAAGCTTCTAGACTCAAAACGACTGAATTGATCTTCAAGTTTCTAGTGTCAGTCGATGCAGAATTGACGTGGCTACAACATGTTAGAACCGCATTTTCGTCGAACTTCTACAACTGCCCACCAGATGGCGCAAATATATGTCAAATTTGGCGCCATCTATCGGCCAGATCAAAAACGTCAAGACATTGAATTTCCTATATGTTATAGATACATTCAAGGACTATCGAATGGCGGTAACCGGATTTCTGTATCTTTCTTAGTTTAGGCAGGAGAGACCGTTAAGTTGACCTCTGAATTGACTCGCATGCCTAAAGAACACTTAAGGGGTGCATAGACAAGCATAGGTCTCTTTAGAAGCTTCTACATTCAATACGACTACACCGATCTTCAAGTTTCTAGTTTCAGTCGATGCAGAATGGATGTGGCTACAACATATTAGAACCGCATTTTCGTCGAGCTTCTACAACTGCCCACCAGGTGGCTCAAATATATGTCAACTTTGGCGTCATCTGGCGGCCAGACCAAAAACGTCAAGACCTTAAATTCCCTATGTGTTGTAGATACATTCAAGGACTATGGAATGGTGGTAACCGGGTTTCTGTATCTTTCTTAGTTTAGGCAGGAGAGACCGTTAAGTTGACCTCTGCATTGACTCGTATGCCTAAAGACCACTTACGGGGTGTATAGCCAAACATTGGCCTCTTTAGAAGCTTCTAGACTCAAAACGACTATGTGCACGCATGCGTATATCTGGAAAAGTCTTTGATGTCGGTCAAAAGGAGCACTATTTTCGTGTTCAGGAGGTCAAGGAGCATCATTCCTGTGATTTTGAACGAAATCGAAGGGGTCCGCCCAACGTGCCATATGCAATATATGCAATTTGAATGTGCACGCATGCGTATATCTGGAAAAGTCTTTGATGTCGGTCAAAAGTAGCACTGTTTTCGTGTTCAGGAGGTCAAGGAGCATCATTCCTGTGATTTTGAGCGAAATCGAAGGGGTCCGCCCAACGTGCCATATGCAACATATGCAATTTGAATGTGCACGCATGCGTATATCTGGAAAAGTCTTTGATGTCGGTCAAAAGGAGCACTATTTTCGTGTTCAGGAGGTCAAGGAGCATCATTCCTGTGATTTTGAGCGAAATCGAAGGGGTCCGCCCAACGTGCCATATGCAACATATGCAATTTGAATGTGCACGCATGCGTATATCTGGAAAAGTCTTTGATGTCGGTCAAAAGGAGCACTATTTTCGTATTCAGGAGGTCAAGGAGCATCATTCCTGTGATTTTGAACGAAATCGAAGGGGTCCGCCCAACGTGCCATATGCAACATATGCAATTTGAATGTGCACGGATGCGTATATCTGGAAAAGTCTTTGATGTCGGTCAAAAGTAGCACTGTTTTCGTGTTCAGGAGGTCAAGGAGCATCATTCCTGTGATTTTGAACGAAATCGAAGGGGTCCGCCCAACGTGCCATATGCAACATATGCAATTTGAATGTGCACGCATGCGTATATCTGGAAAAGTCTTTGATGTCGGTCAAAAGTAGCACTGTTTTCGTGTTGAGGAGGTCAAGGAGCATCATTCCTGTGATTTTGAGCGAAATCGAAGGGGTCCGCCCAACGTGCCATATGCAACATATGCAATTTGAATGTGCACGCATGCGTATATCTGGAAAAGTCTTTGATGTCGGTCAAAAGGAGCACTATTTTCGTGTTCAGGAGGTCAAGGAGCATCATTCCTGTGATTTTGAACGAAATCGAAGGGGTCCGCCCAACGTGCCATATGCAACATATGCAATTTGAATGTGCAAGGATGCGTATATCTGGAAAAGTCTTTGATGTCGGTCAAAAGTAGCACTGTTTTCGTGTTCAGGAGGTCAAGGAGCATCATTCCTGTGATTTTGAACGAAATCGAAGGGGTCCGCCCAACGTGCCATATGCAACATATGCAATTTGAATGTGCACGCATGCGTATATCTGGAAAAGTCTTTGATGTCGGTCAAAAGGAGCACTATTTTCGTGTTCAGGAGGTCAAGGAGCATCATTCCTGTGATTTTGAACGAAATCGAAGGGGTCCGCCCAACGTGCCATATGCAACATATGCAATTTGAATGTGCACGCATGCGTATATCTGGAAAAGTCTTTGATGTCGGTCAAAAGTAGCACTGTTTTCGTGTTCAGGAGGTCAAGGAGCATCATTCCTGTGATTTTGAGCGAAATCGAAGGGGTCCGCCCAACGTGCCATATGCAACATATGCAATTTGAATGTGCACGCATGCGTATATCTGGAAAAGTCTTTGATGTCGGTCAAAAGGAGCACTATTTTCGTGTTCAGGAGGTCAAGGAGCATCATTCCTGTGATTTTGAACGAAATCGAAGGGGTCCGCCCAACGTGACATATGCAACATATGCAATTTG
Source organism: Amphibalanus amphitrite (assembly GCF_019059575.1). Lineage (NCBI taxonomy): Eukaryota > Metazoa > Arthropoda > Thecostraca > Balanomorpha > Balanidae > Amphibalanus > Amphibalanus amphitrite. The sequence goes on along the minus strand of NW_024881543.1, from coordinate 826,090 downwards.
AATGTGCACGCATGCGTATATCTGGAAAAGTCTTTGATGTCGGTCAAAAGTAGCACTGTTTTCGTGTTCAGGAGGTCAAGGAGCATCATTCCTGTGATTTTGAGCGAAATCGAAGGGGTCCGCCCAACGTGCCATATGCAACATATGCAATTTGAATGTGCACGCATGCGTATATCTGGAAAAGTCTTTGATGTCGGTCAAAAGGAGCACTATTTTCGTGTTCAGGAGGTCAAGGAGCATCATTCCTGTGATTTTGAACGAAATCGAAGGGGTCCGCCCAACGTGCCATATGCAACATATGCAATTTGAATGTGCACAGATGCGTATATCTGGAAAAGTCTTTGATGTCGGTCAAAAGTAGCACTGTTTTCGTGTTCAGGAGATCAAGGAGCATCATTCCTGTGATTTTGAGCGAAATCGAAGGGGTCCGCCCAACGTGCCATATGCAACATATGCAATTTGAATGTGCACGCATGCGTATATCTGGAAAAGTCTTTGATGTCGGTCAAAAGGAGCACTGTTTTCGTGTTCAGGAGGTCAAGGAGCATCATTCCTGTGATTTTGAGCGAAATCGAAGGGGTCCGCCCAACGTGCCATATGCAACAGATGCAATTTGAATGTGCACGCATTCGTATATCTGGAAAAGTCTTTCATGTCGGTCAAAAGGAGCACTGTTTTCGTGTTCAGGAGGTCAAGGAGCATCATTCCTGTGACTTTGAACGAAATCGGAGGGGTCCGGCAAGTTCACTTTAGGACGAGAAATCTGAATATCACTTGTATTTACCTCTTGGCTTTGCTCAATAGGTTTATCGACTGTTTTTCGCCCTTTGGTTTAACAATGCCTCTGGTGCTTAAGTATATTGTTATTGCAGTATGTATAGCTAATGTCCTTCATAAATACGAAGCTGTCACGTGTAAAACGACTCCAAAAAGTGAGAAAAATTGGATGACCTTGAACGACCTTGAACTTTAGAGACTTCTCCTGAGAAAACTATGCAACCGCGTTTGATGCAAATTAGTTTTTGGTAAAGAACTACTGAGTCTTAATCATTTCTGAAATTTTCTTGAAATTTGATGAGGTCCGGTTTTTCCGGGAAGTTTACTAACCAGAATATTGTACTAGTAAAACAAACGTGAATAACTTGGAAAATACTTGATGTCGGTTAGTAAAAAGATGATTTTTGCACTTAGGAGCTCATGGTCTATCTGCTGTGCAATTTTCAGCCAAATCGAAGGGGTCCGCGAATGTGCACGCGAATCTGAATGTGAATATGATGCAACTATATGCACGTTATCAATTCAGCAGCAACGAATATCAGCCTCACAGCAGCATATTTCGGGGTCTTTCGATTTGGCTGAAAATCGGTATACAGGGCCTCATCGATGCGCTGATTCCGAAAATGTACCTCTTGGGGTGGTATTTTGCACCGTTAGCGAGTTAACGGCCATTTAACATTTTAACGGGAAACGGCGGGGTCTTTCGATTTAGCTGAAAATCGGTATACAGGGCCTCCTCGATGCGCTGATTCCGAAAATATACCTCTTTGGGGTGGTATTTTGCACCGTTAACGAGTTAACGGCCATTTAACATTTTAACGGGAAACGGCGGGGTCTTTCGATTTGGCTGAAAATCGGTATACAGGGCCTCCTCGATGCGCTGATTCCAAAAATGTACCTCTTTGGGGTGGTATTTTGCACCTTTAACGAGTTAACGGCCAGTTAACATTTTAACGGGAAACGGCGGGGTCTTTCGATTTGGCTGAAAATCGGTATACATGGCCTCCTTGATGCGCTGATTCCGAAAATGTACCTCTTTGGGGTGGTATTTTGCACTGTTAACGAGTTAACGGCCAGTTAACATTTTAACGGGAAACGGCGGGGACTTTCGATTTGGCTGAAAATCGGTATACAGGGCCTCCTCGATGCGCTGATTCCGAAAATGTACCTCTTTGGGGTGGTATTTTGCACCGTTAACGAGTTAACGGCCAGTTAACATTTTAACGGGAAACGGCGGGGTATTTCGATTTGACTGAAAATCGGTATACAGGGCCTCCTTGATGCGCTGATTCCGAAAATGTACCTCTTTGGGGTGGTATTTTGCACCGTTAACGAGTTAACGGCCAGTTAACATTTTAACGGGAAACGGCGGGGTCTTTCGATTTGGCTGAAAATCGGTATACAGGGCCTCCTCGATGCGCTGATTTCGAAAATGTACCTCTTTGGGTTGGTATTTTGCACCGTTAACGAGTTAACGAACCGTTAACATTTCAGCAGCATATATCGATTTCAGCAGCAAATTTTCGGGGTCTTTCGATTTGGCTGAAAATCGGTATACAGGGCCTCCTCGATGCGCTGATTCCGAAAATGTACCTTTTTGGGGTGGTATTTTGAACTGTTAACGAGTTAACGGCCATTTAACATTTTAACGGGAAACGGCGGGGTCTTTCGATTTGGCTGAAAATCGGTATACAGGGCCTCCTCGATGCGCTGATGCCGAAAATTTACCTTTTTAGGGTGGTATTTTGCACCGTTAACGAGTTAACGGCCAGTTAACATTTTAACGGGAAACAGCGGGGTCTTTCGATTTGGCTGAAAATCGGTGTACAGGGCCTTCTCGATGCGCTAATTCCGAAAATGTGCCTCTTTGGGGTGGTATTTTGCACCGTTAACGAGTTAACGACCAATTAACATTTTAACGGGAAACGGCGGGGTCTTTCGATTTGGCTGAAAATCAGTATACAGGGCCTCCTCGATGCGCTGATTTCGAAAATGTGCCTCTTTGGGGTGATATTTTGCACCGTTAACGAGTTAACGAACCGTTAACATTTCAGCAGCATATAATCGATTTCAGCAGCAAATTTTCGGGGTCTTTCGATTTGGCTGAAAATCGGTATACAGGGCCTCCTTGATGCGCTGATTCCGAAAATGTACCTCTTTGGGGTGGTATTTTGCACTGTTAATGAGTTAACGGCCATTTAACATTTTAACGGGAAACGGCGGGGTCTTTCGATTTGGCTGAAAATCGGTATACAGGGCCTCCTCGATGCGCTGATTCCGAAAATGTACCTCTTTGGGGTGGTATTTTGCACCGTTAACGAGTTAACGGCCATTTAACATTTTAACGGGAAACGGCGGGGTCTTTCGATTTGGCTGAAAATCAGTATACAGGGCCTCCTCGATGCGCTGTTTCCGAAAATGTGCCTCTTTGGGGTGGTATTTTGCACCGTTAACGAGTTAACGGCCGTTAACTCGTTAACTCATACCGATCGTTTTCCACAGCCTGTCCTGTCGCTTCGTTTCCACCCTTCCGCACTGTCCGCCGCCTCTGAGCGCGCGCCTTGGACTGCCCGACCTGTTTTGCGGCCTGTGTACTGTGCGCGTCTTATCTCGCCTCGGCCGAAGCCCGGTGCCCTCCCCCTGGACCCGGGTCGTCAACCGCGCCACGACTCGGGTCTCCTCCCACCCCTCTGCCCCTCCCTCCCTCCTCGTGCTGGCCATCCTCCGCTCACTCTATTCGAGCCCCAAATCAAGCTAATAGGTGGGCCCTATTACTGATTAGGGTGTCTCATACCGTACCGATACCGATACCGATCGTTAATTACTTAACGAGTTAACGGCCAATAAACATTTTAACGGGAAACGGCGGGGTCTTTCGATTTGGCTGAAATCAGTATACTGGGCCTCCTCGATGCGCTGATTACGAAAATGTACCTCTTTAGGGTGGTATTTTGCACCGTTAACGAGTTAACGACCAAATAACAGCGGGGGAAACGGCGGGGTCTTTCGATTTCGCTAAAAATCGGTATACAGGGCCTCCTCGATGCGCTGATGCCGAAAATGTGCCTCTTTAGGGTGGTATTTTGCACCGTTAACGAGTTAACGGCCAGTTAACATTTTAACGAGAAACAGCGGGGTCTTTCGATTTGGCTGAAAATCGGTGTACAGGGCCTTCTCGATGCGCTGATTCCGAAAATGTGCCTCTTTGGGGTGGTATTTTGCACCGCTAACGAGTTAACGACCAATTAACATTTAAACGGGAAACGGCGGGGTCTTTCGATTTGGCTGAAAATCAGTATACAGGGCCTCCTCGATGCGCTGATTTCGAAAATGTGCCTCTTTGGGGTGGTATTTTGCACCGTTAACGAGTTAACGAACCGTTAAATTTCAGCAGCATATATCGATTTCAGCAGCAAATTTTCGGGGTCTTTCGATTTGGCTGAAATTCGGTATACAGGGCCTCATCGATGCGCTGATTCCGAAAATGTACCTCTTTGGGGTGGTATTTTGCACCGTTAACGAGTTAACGGCCAGCTAACATTTTAACGGGAAACGGCGGGGTCTTTCGATTTGGCTGAAAATCGGTATACAGGGCCTCCTCGATGCGCAGGGCCTCCTCGATCCGTTTCCCGTTAAAATGTTACTTGGTCGTTAACTCGTTAACGGTGCAAAATACCACCTCAAAGAGGTACATTTTCGGAATCAGCGCATCGAGGAGGCCCTGTATAACGATTTTTAGCCAAATCGAAAGACCCCGCCGTTTCCCGTTAAAATGTTAACTGGCCGTTAACTCGTTAACGGTGCAAAATACCACCCAAAAGCGGTACATTTTCGGAATCAGCGCATCGAGGAGGCCCTGTATACCGATTTTCAGCCAAATCGAAAGACCCCGCCGTTTCCCGATAAAATGTTAAATGGCCATTAACTCGTTAACGGTCCAAAATACCACCCCAAAGAGGTACATTTTCGGAATCAGCGCAGCGAGGAGGCCCTTTATACCGATTTTCAGCCAAATCGAAAGACCCCGCTGTTTCCCGTTAAAATGTTAACTGGCCGTTAACTCGTTAACGGTGCAAAATACCACCCCAAAGAGGTACATTTTCGGAATCAGCGCATCGAGGAGGCCCTGTATTCCGATTATCAGCCAAATCGAAAGACCCCGCCGTTTCCCGTTAAAATGTTAATTGGTCGTTAACTCGTTAACGGTGCAAAATACCACCCCAAAAGAGGTACATTTTCGGAATCAGCGCATCGAGGAGGCCCTGTATACCGATTTTCAGCCAAATCGAAAGACCCCGCTGTTTCCCGTTAAAATGTTAACTGGCCGTTAACTCGTTAACGGTGCAAAATACCACCCCAAAGAGGTACATTTTCGGAATCAGCGCATCGAGGAGGCCCTGTATACCGATTTTCAGCCAAATCGAAAGACCCCGCCGTTTCCCGTTAAAATGTTAAATGCCCGTTAACTCGTTAACTGTGCAAAATACCACCCCAAAGAGGTACATTTTCGGAATCAGCGCATCGAGGAGGCCCTGTATACCGATTTCCAGCCAAATCGAAAGACCCCGAAATATGCTGCTGTGAGGCTGATATTCGTTGCTGCTGAATTGATAGACGTGTTTCGAATTTGTAATTTCGTTCGTAATTCGTAATTACGAACGGATATTACGAACTTGTGATTTGTAATACTTCAAACACTCAATATCCTCCTCTGTGTTTATCTCATCCAGTTTTGTTTCGTGAGTCAAGGTTAGTATTCCAGGTGACAAATTATCCATTCTTTTTCATTCTCCCGCTCCTGTGCTGGCGCCAATGTTATCTTGCATTATTGTTATCATGACATTATAGTTTTCAATTCAATTTTCTAGTTTTTTAGATTGTTACTGTACACATCCATGTCATTTTGGATCATTGTGCTAGTTTTCACTACTGATGTTTAATTACTTTTGATTTGACAGCTTCTCTGAAACATTTAATTTTCAATTTCAAATTTTGCATGCTGTTGGCATGTAGGTCAGGAGGCCGAGGGTAGGTAACCATCCTTTAAAATCCTATCAGTACCTAACTTGCCAGTCCCGTAGCTCAGCCAGTAGAATGTTGGTCACTGCATGGACCATGGTGAGAGCACGCATTCCTGGTTATAACTGCCCAGGTTTGAAGCGCAACATGAGCTTGGCATATGTTTATGAGTCTTCTGACAGGTATGGTTGCGGTTGGTGGCAGGCCGTAACCAGGCAAAGTCAGTGAGGGACTGGCCATGTGCAGTTATGTGTGTACACTGTACAGTGAACATTTAAACTTTGGATTCCAAATTCCGTCATAGAATCAGAATTTCGCGATTGAAGGGTAGAGCTGGTCAACACAACAAGCTTTGTTTAGCAGAGGCTCTGTCCTTGTGAATCTTTCCATTCAATTGGTTGGGACAATTTTTTTTAATTGCGACCCTCATAAGCAGAGTTAAAGTTTGATCACTTGTGAGACAATAAGGAACAAATTTAGTTCTTTATGTTGAGGGCATGGATTGGCATAGCTGTATTTATTGCTGAGGTACCTTCTTCTCAGGTCCTGTCTCCTGATCACTGATCACACCCTAACAACCATTACGTAATCTGCCTTCTGATAAGGATAAGTATTCTAGTAGAAACCAGCTTAAGTCATTTTTCAGTACCTATAATAAATTGTTTCAAGTGTTTTGGCCATTGGGAACGAACTTAACTAAGCAGCATTGCACAGTGCAAACCATTCAGCAATTCAGGTAAAAATGACCTTAAATGAATTCAAAGTGTATCTAGGGGCTTATGCACTTTCATTCAAAGTGCACATATCATTTTCATTGAAAATGCTATGTGCATTTTGAATTGAAAAAAAAAACAAAAAAAAATTGAAAATTTGCCATTGCCAAATCATTTTCATTGAAAAAAGAAACACAAGCTGAATACAGCAGTCAAAGCTAAATATACACAAACTTAAAGCAGGACAGAGAGTCAAATTGCATCCTCATTCAGTGAATTTAAAATGCAGATCTGCAAATTATTTTCATTACAAATTATGAACTGTTTCAGTTCAGTCTTGTGAACAGTAATTGCTATTATATCCAAGGGAAGTTAATATTTATATTGTGTATGCACAATCCCAGACTGTCAAATCATTAGCTTTTCAATTGGATGCATACAGTGTTCTTATTCATGTAGTTTCACTCGCTATGAGTGTCAAGTTAACCTGAATGCCTCCGTGTCCTCAGCGCAGTCGCCATGAAGGCGCGGAGGAGCTCGGGCCTGCGGTACCGACCGTACGCCCGCAGTACGTCCATCCACCACTCCGACCCGGAGGTCATCTGCGACGACGACGAGCCGGACGACACGATCGTGGTGGTGTACGACCGGCGGCGCCACCAGGCCGCGCCGGCCGCCCCCGGCAGGGGCGCCGCCGCCGGTCGGAAGGATGGCGGAGCGGGCGCGGCGGCGGCAGCTTCCTCAGGGACTCCTGCCTCCGCGGCGCCGGGCTCAGCGCCGCCGCCGGCAGGCGGGACGGCCACCAAGTCGCAGCTGGAGTTCTCCCCGTGGCGAGTGTCGCGGATCCCACTGCCGGCCGACCCCAACACGCCGGACCACTCCAAGACGCTGTGCGCCAGCCCCGCCGACGCCGCCACCTCGGGACACAAGGCGGCCGCTGAGCTGACCGTTGACGAACTATTCAGTCCCTTCTCGGCATCCCCGGTCGTGCGGAACACTGACACAGGCACGGTGAAGAAGTGGAAGCGGAATCGTCGGAAGTCTCGCCGCGGAAAGGGTCCGATCACTTCGACGCCGGCTCCTGGCGCTCCAGGCGGCGCTCGCGGCAGCACGGGCTCGGCGCCGGCCACACCGGCGGCCCTCCGCCCGCCGGACGTCAGTGAGGTGCGTGATGTCACACCCTTTGTGATCACGCTAGACGAGGATCCTACTGTATTAGAAGTAACGGAAGTACGCCGTGTGGTGCGTCAGACCACGCCCTCTGAGAAACGGACGGTCAGGACGGACCTTAGCGCGGACGTGATGCTGCTCGACACCTCCTCTGAGAGGACGCCGGCACGTCGCTTGAGGGCCGCCAATCTGTCCAAGATGCGGCCGGGGCGTGTCGGTTCCAAATCGCCGGGGGGACGGGTGACCAAGAAGTCTCCAGCACAGCCTGCCAGAAAGTCTCCAGCAAAGAAGTCTCCTGCGGTGAAGGGGAAGACGGCGGCTGGTACGGCCGCCCCGGCCGCTGACCTCGAGAGCTCCCTGGAGGAGGGCGAGCTGTCCCGCACCCGCCATGACTCCAACGACTGCACGGTTGTGCGGGTGAAGCCGCTGCGCCGCACCAGCAGCACGCAGCGGCGCCTCCAGGCTGTGAAGAAGATGGCGGTCCGCACACTCAGCCGGTCGCAAGTCAAGACGCCGAGCAGGCCGGGAAAGTCGGGCAGGTCGCACCGGTCGAAAAGGTCCGACAGGCCAAGGGATCACCGCAGTCAGCGAAACCTGAAGGGACCGAATGAGCGGGGGCCAACACGCTGGTAAGTGCTCAGAGTGGATGTCTCATGCGCATGTCAATTTTTCTGCATGTTTTTGTTTCGTCAATGAGATTAGGGGTAATGTCTGAACTGATGATCATTCCCGATTTATAGTTGTTGTAATAGTTATTGCTCAACCGGTATTTGCTTGACTTGTTATCATTTAGCGTTTCTTGTTTTTTTTTTTCAGTCGTAAGATGCTCAGCATAAAATAGGAGATTGTTAATCCTTCCCCCATTACCTTTAGCATCGCGCACCGTGCACGTTCTGTGTAACCAGCAGTCTCCCCCCTCTCCCTCAGGATGGTGGACCGGCGCGGCAGCAGGTTTGCCGCTCCCCTTGGAGCCACCTCCGACCAGCCCATCAAGTTCGCGCCAGACTTTTCCGAGTCGTTCGCGCGTATGGTGTCGGAGCGGCCGAAGCGACCCGTCATCATCGATGGACCCAACGTGGCCTATGCGTGAGTGGTTCGGGTGGGTGGGAGCGAAGGGGCGGTCCTAATGTGACAAGGATCCGGGGCTTGAGCTGTATTGTTGTTATTCATGGCTTTTACGTTTTTCACTTCTTTTTGTGGAAGTAGGGACATTGTAAACTACAATTGTGCCATTTTTGTTGCGCTTGTGTGAATATGTCACTATGAGCTGCAAAACAGTAGAGAAAAAGTTACATCTCCTTTCTGTTTCCCAGTGAAGTAGCACGCTATTCACTCACGCCGATAGAGATCGCGCATAGCAGCAAAACTTCAGTGGGAACCCCGAACATGTCTCGATCATATCTGCTCAGTGTTTATCGCTGCCAACTTATCCCTTTCAGCCACGGCCGGAACAAAGTCTGCTCGTTCCGCGGCATCAAGATCGTGCTCGACTACTTTAAGAACCTGGGCCACCGGTGCACCGTCTTCATCCCGAGCACTTTCATCAACCGTGCCCGGACCCAGGAGAATGAGAAGGTGGGTCAGTGAGGGGCCGTACTGGTGTGTCCTGTTTGTCCCGGGTTGAGCCATACATATTGCATCTCACTTACTACACCTTTTTAGGCGCAATTTCAAAAATTTAAAGACCAAATTCAAAAAGTTTACATTCAAAATGCACGTGAACGTTTTGAATTTGGTCTTTAACTTTTTGAAATTGCGCCTAAAATGCTGTAGTTAGTTGCCAGTCAGTGTGATATTCGATTTTGGGAGTTTCGTATGTGTATGGATTGATTGGCGGGAGTGATAAAGCGCCATGCTTTCATATAGCGGAAGTTGTAATCTTTAACGCATTTCAGGATCGGCTAACAGTCTCATAAAAAAAAACGCGATAGCTGACTATCAAGGCACGCAGTAGTCTGTTCCACTACGGACCTTACAGGACAGATTTGTTTCGTGTTCTTGTTTCTCGTTTCGTGAGCCACGCAGCAGCATCAGCTGCAGTTTTTAGCACAAGTCAACGACTAACGCCAGTCTACTGCGACCCGCAATGGAATAGGATCACCTCCGTCACTGGCGTTCAGCAAGCTGATCTCTGCGGCTCTACAGTCCCTTCTCCAGATATTGACCAGAACATCGTCAAGAGCGAAATGATTTACGACTGTTGCATGTCTTGTTGGTACTTTGACGTCCTTCGTGGTACGGATTAGGCCGGTAAAATTTGTTTTAAATGATAAATGCAGGCCAGCAGCTGATCAATTACAACAGCACTCACTTGCGGGTGAAGCAATTTATCACGCGGAACAAGTGCTAATCGGAGCTGTCACGTGCTTTAAGTGGCCAGGAGGTGATTGGCCTCGTTGACATGAGCACGTTGTATGAAGCATGATGTTTTCGGATGATCCTCTTCGTACGATTTTCTCCCGAACTAGGACGCCACGATCGCCCGGGCTGAGTATGTTCAATAGTTGATTCTCGTCACCATCATGCGTCGGAAAAGTCTTGAATGACTTTTTGATGAAAAAAGCCATGTGCCTGAGATATTTGAATGACATGTGATCGAATTCCAAAACGGAACCCACCTGGCAAATCGGCAACACTTTTATGGCCGCCTGGGCCACATCAACAACAATGAATCGTGTCGTAAGTAAGAATGAAGAATGAAGAAACTTTCACAGGTGTTTAATAGAAGTTTCTCCTCCACACGCAAGTTCTGTGTTTGTTGGACTCCTCACTTAACTACTAGTACCTCGGAAAGAGTGAAATGTGAACCGCCCTTTTCAGGGCGAGCAATGCATCACCGAAAACCAACCGCCCTTCTCAGGGCGTCGATGCATCTGCGTTGCGCACTGCGCAGATCAATGTGCATTGTGCACCATCTCATTATGAATACTATTAATTGATGCCATTCATAAGAAGTGGGAAGCATGAGTCAGTGACTTACTACTTTGTTTGTGAGTGGAGGTACCTGCTTGTGTTTTTTTTTTGTGTCATAATGTACTGCGCATGTCCATTTTACGGAGAGTCGCATGCTCACGCACACTAAATCACAACTTTCCGTCATTAAACTGTACAAAAGGACTGTGTTTTTTTTCTTTCTTCAAATACCCATCAACATCGTCCGTGGATGCATGTTTGGTGTCGGCGACCCTACAAACTGTTTTTGGTTAATACTGCGCATGTGTAGAAAAGCATTAATGAAGCAGTGCTCCTTGTGTGTGTGTATCCCCGTAATGTTTGAATATTAATGTGCTTGAATGTTTTAATCGTTAGCGCTGAAAGTACAATATTCCTAAGCGTAGCGTCATCACTGATGCTATATGCTCAGTAGCAAAACATCAACCAACTTTAAGTATGCTTATCATAGCAAGTCTTTGTGGATTGACACTTACCTCAACTGTGTTCCAATTGTTTTTGTGTTTGCATTGCGTCTAATGCTTATTTGTCAGGGCTGCACTGTGCCCGTGCTTCTATATCGTTTACAGTAAGCTTGGTTCCTTAGTCTGGTCTCAACACTCCCAGGGCCCAATCTCACCAAGTGCGGTAAACTCAATTTGGGGTAAAATACCAAACTACCCCACTTCGTAACTACAAAAATACTGTCCCAAAATTAAGTTTACATAACTTGGTGAGATTGGGCCAAGTGCCCAACCTCACCAAGCTAGTTTAACTAATTTCGGGATAGTATTTTTGTAGTTATGGAGTGGGGTAGTTTGGTATTTTACCCCAAATTCAGTTTACCGCACTTGGTGAGATTGGGCCCTGATATGTTGGCCCCTCAGAGCTGAAATATGCTATCAACGAGTATTGCAATCGTGGGGTATGCCCTTGTCACCATCACTGGTTTTTAGCTATTCCGCTATCTTTTTTCTAAACAGAAGTTTCAGTGGTAAGCTCAACTCCAGTGATCACCTTTGGAAGCATTTTCCAGCTCGCTGCGGTGCAGTGATATGAGTGTCCTTGAACCCCAGTACCACGTGTGTCTGTGCCGCGCGCGCCCCTGTACGCGCCTGTGTCTGTACCGCGCGCGCCCCCGTACGCGCCTCTGTCTGTGCCGCGCGCCCCTGTACGCGCCTGTGTCTGTGCCGCGCGCGCCCCTGTACGCGCGCCTGTGTCTGTGCCGCGCGCCCCTGTACGCGCGTCTGTGTCTGTACCGCGCGCGCCTGTACGCGCGTCTGTGTCTGTGCCGCGCGCCCCTGTACGCGCGCCTGTCTGTGCCGCGCGCCCCTGTACGCGCGCCTGTGTCTGTGCCGCGGCCTCGCCTGTGCCCGCCGCTGTATGCGCGTGTGTGATGTGTCTCCGGCTACCGCTAGCTGCTGGAGGATCTCTACCAGACGGGCGAGCTGGCCTACACGCCCAGCCGCTACATCCGCGGCCGGCTCGTCACCAGCTACGATGACAGGTGGGTGCGCCGAGCGGGACCGGATGGGTCAGGTCGGCCGGGGGGGGTCATTGACACTGGCTGGGGTCATAGGTCAGCCGGTGGGTGGGTACAGGTCATAAGACAGGTCATTGTGTCTGGTATGTTTTTAGTCCGTGTGACTAGTGACTGGGTGTCAGGCTGTTTTGTGGCAGCCACCGGTTCCTGTTGGGCCTCTCGTGTGGTTATGTTGTCATTCTTCAATATTCTGATTCTGTCTCTTTTACTTTATTCAGAATTAGCATTGAAATCGATTAATCATAAATTGACGAAAACAGTTTGGTGTGATTCAAGTCAATATGTACTCCAAGCAAACTCCAAGCTTGCTCCAAGGATACCCTGGCTCCAAGGTGTATTCTGTTTGTTTTTATGGTTTTTTAGCCCGACATGCTCTGCAAAACAATTTAACACAGGGCGAGCTGTTTCACGTGACATATACAAAATAGCACATCTGCTGCGTGATTCGCAACATTTCCAACTTCCACTGCCGGCCGTCAGTCAGCGGGGCCAGATGTCGTCTGAATCAGCCGTATCCCCAACTGCGCCCCCATGTCGGCTTAGGATGATAGCTTGAGTGAAAACTCGCGGTGTCACATCAGTGTAAATTGTCCCATTTCGTAGCCTGCCTCTCCGTGATGGAATTAGGCGTATCTTGTTCGTGATTCTGATACTTGTACCACGTCACGTGAAGATGTGTCTTCGTAAACCCTAATAAACAAACAACAAGATGTGTCTTGATTTATGTTTTGTACCAATCGCATACTGAGTCTGACCACGTAAGTGCTTGACTCATGAAGTCGAAAAATGAATTACTTGAGCCGAAATGAGTTGAGTTTGGTCTGCTCCATGCAGTTTCACGTCACGTAGTGAAATGTTCTGTTCAGTCATGTGTGTTTCCTGTGCTGTGTCACGCCACTGTCTGAGAGCTGAGCTAAGTGCGTCTTCATCCCGTATCTCAGGTACGTGGTGATGTACGCCACCCGCGTGGGGGGTGTCATCATCTCCCGCGACCTCTACCGCGACGTGGCCCAGGAGCGGCCCGACTGGGGCGACACCATCGACAACAGGTCAGAACGGAACGGAGGCCCATCGCCGCGCCGGCTCGGTGGGCTATACGCTCCCGTGTGTGCATGCTGCATACCGCTCTTGCTGGATCTATGAGGAATCGTACTTCTGTAAATTTGACAGTTATTGACGTCTGCCATAGTTTATAAGACTGCTTATTTGACTGCCGACTGCCGCCACTGCCAATTTTCAGGTAGGCTGCTAACTGCTGGCGCTGCCCATCTAATGCTGCTAACTGTATGCACAGGCTGTCATTGCTGAGGCTAGTTACGCTGTTGCCTGATTCCCTGCAGGCTGCCAATCCCGGTGTTTGGGGACGACCAGATGCTGACCTGTCTGCTGAGTGCTGACCACTGACATTACCGCCTGTATCCCTGCAGGCTGCTGACCGCTGACATTGCTGCCTGTATCCCCGCAGGCTGCTGATCCCCACGTTTGTGGGCGACCAGCTGCTGCTGCCGCCGGACCCGCTCGGCCGAGACGGGCCTGGCCTGCTGGAGTTCCTGAGGTTCCCACCTGGCAGCTGTCAGCTGCTCGGTGACCAGCCGGCGCCCTGGGCCCAGCTGTGACGGCTAGCCGTGACGGTCACCGTGACGAGGTGAGGTACAACTAACGCCCGGCCACGCACAGTGGCCGCCGAGGAGCTCGAGTGATCTGTTCGCAGGAGTTGTGGCTGAATGGGAACACTGCCGTATGGTGCTCCAGTCAGGGAGATTCGTGCGTACTTGTGTGGAAGACGGGCTGTGAGTGCGCTTACAGGCTTCAGAGACTGACAAAGGCGAGACGAGCTACTTCTAAAGACAGTGGCGAGGTAGGGCCTGTGATTCCTGATTTGTCTGAATGAAGTGCGTTTGTCAAGTTGACAAAATCGACTGGCGGGTGGCTCATGGGTATGGAATAGGGTACGTCACCAATTATATGGTGAAACTGAAAGTTGATGATAAATCTTGAGCATGTTCATTTTTCGGTTCCACTTACTTAGTAGACGCCGCATACAAAAAATAACAGTCCTCCCGCAAGTGGAAGTGCTGCCTCATGGCAATGCGTTTATTGGCCAAAAGCTCGATACATCGAAAACTTATGGCGCTCTGAGGATTTAACAGAAAATATTGAAATGTTATAATTCTTGAGCAGGCTGCGGAAATCAATTGGGAAAGCGAGGACAACCCTTGAAACATGTTTTTGGTTCACCCATGCGATGCCTTCATTTCTTCAAGACGGTCATCTACTTCGCATCCGGGAATCTCTTCCCGGTCTTCCTTGACCGTCTGGAGCAGCTTCTGTTTTCCCTACTCTGCCTTCTTATTTTACGTTTGAAGGTCATTACGAGCGCCAGTGCCCTCTCTGCAGTAGTATAGACGATCTTCAGGGCCTAGACAGTGCCACGTGCCACCTGGTAGTCGTGGTCCTAATCCCAGAACTCCAGGTCTCGTCCTAGGAATCCCGTGAGAAAATGACAAGGAAAATGGAGGATTTCGAAAAAGTGCGAAGACGCATTGACGAACCTATCAATGGTCCATCCAGCGATATCCAACGACGGATTTGATCGCGAAGGCATGGTGGCCCATCGACACCGACGCCAGGATCATTCCGTTTGTCCACAATGCATGGTGGACAAGCTGAATGAACCTGGCGTCGGTGTCGTTGGCCCCGCTACTGGATGAAGCGCTCCCAAACGTTCCTCTTCTCATTAAACGTCTTCAAGCCTTCCGCGAAGGATTCCCTCGACTACGCATGCCACCCTGAAGGCGAAGAGGATCATGAGTCTCTTTGAGGCGAGTGATTAGAGAAGAAGATCAGAGGAACTAGCCCTGGGGCTGCGTACCGATGGCGACCGATAGCCTTCAGCGCGGCATGCGCACATTGTGCAGTCGAGGGAAAACCTTCGTGGAAGGCTTGAAGACGTTTAATGAGAGAAAAGTCGTTTGTGAGCGCTTCATTCAGCAGAAAGGCCTCCGTCCAGGGCTTAACGTACACAAGCGCAGCGAAGGTGGCAAATTCTTCGACTGATTTAAGATCTTTTGGACGCAGTTGGAGGTAATGGCGGAAAAGGAAGATCTTCACCGGGAGAAAATTCGCCGAGGAAGAGAAGTCAAAAGAGTCCTTGTATGTATGTATTATTTACGATCATGCGCGATCCACACATCGCGTGGCGATTACGAAGCAAATTTAATAGAAAATAAGTAAAACAGAATGGTGCATTGATGCCCCAAAGTGACGGAAACGGTCCAAAAATGCCAAAACTGAATAAATAATGATACAGGAAGGAACACGTAAGAACGATTCGCTACCGCTTTGTCAGCATAATACCGGCACCAACAGAATCTCGAACTTTACCATGATTTGTGACACGCTTCCAGCATGTTACCAATATTCCAATTCGTGTAGCATTGATTGGCAATCTCAACTTCGGCGTCATTGGCGTTTTACCAGCAGTGCAGGATCATATTTCAGATTCCTAGCCGGCTGTGGCAAGCGATACTGGCTATGCCATTAGCAAGTCAATGGGAGATTGCACCCCTGTCGGGAGTGTCTTGAGGCAGTGGTAAATGAAGGAGAAAAAACACCAAACTTCACACAGTTAATATTCATGCTAAAAGTAACCCGAAAAATAAAATGCTCAAGTTCCATCGAACAAATTTGTTTTTTGACGCACCCTAGTATGGAACGTCGCGTATGGCTGTCACTGCCATTGTGTGGTATGGGTGTCCGTTCAGCAGTCAGACTATTGCTGCCAGGGACGGTCAGTGACCACTTTCATCGCCGTATGACCACTTAAAGACGGCGGCTGCTACATCAGACACTAGCGACTAGTGCGCCTTTTCCGATAAGTCAGACAATAACAGGTAGGTCGCTCATGTGATCGGTTTGTTCATGCATAATTACTGATACATCATACGCGTCCCGAATGTGTCAGTATATTCCGGATATATTTCTGTAGTAGTGACGGAAGACGAACCACAACAGACGCAACCGATGGTTGTCGTGTCGCGCCATGCAGCGGCGGGAGGCTTCCTGTTCGCTGGCGGCTCCCTGTCCGATAGGGGCTCAGTCGATTGGCTTCCATCCTGTACGCTGGGTGCTCAGCCACGGGGTGGTTATTTGGAAATGAAATAAAGTAGCAAGTGGTTACCGCGATTTATTTACACTCAACAGAGTAAGGTGACACAAAATTGGAAAGGCAATTTTTGGACATTTGATGTGAAACAAAACTCAAATTCGTTCCGTTTCTCTTTCACTCAGAGCAGGCGCTCTAAATGACGACCCTGTTTCGGGCAACGCAGCTCGGCTCGACTGCAGGCGCGGTGAGCCATTCGCCGCAGCCGCACCTCACTGATGTTACGGGCAACTTAATCCACCATGCCCTTCAGTTGTTTCAATGATGGGGACCTATGGCGAACCACTCGTCCTAGTATTGCTGCTAGAAACCTAATTTGAGGCAAGTCTGGGCGGAACTGCGCGAAATCCAGCAATGTTGCTGGCTGCACGAAATCCAGCTGCCACTTTAGCAAGGAGTAGCTGACTGAGGAAAAGCAATATTGCTCTGTTCCTCCGTCACCACTCCCTCAAACCAGCCATTGGCCAACGGGCAAACATTTATCGTCGATGGTGCCCTCTTGGTATCTTGTCCTGTGATCTTCCTTGGATAGAACTATTTGATTAAAAATACGGTGATAAATACCTCAGGCCCTAATCCTTGAGGTGACTAGGGTATAGTGGATTAATTTGCCCGCAAAATCAGTGAGACATAGCTGCGACTAATAGCACACCGCGCCCGGAGCCGAGCCGAGCTGCGCTGCCCGAAACAGAGCGGTCATTTCGAGCGCCCGCTCTGAGTGAAAGAGAACCGAAACGAATTTGTTTTTTGCTTCGCATCAAATTTCCAACGATTGCCGTTCCAATGATGTGTCAGTTTACTCTTCTGAGTGTTAACAAAAGTGTTAATCACAGGTTACTTTATTTCATTCACAAATGATCACCATGTACTAGATTGATATGAGTATGAGTGAGTGATTCTTTGTGAGTTCGCCCGCAGTGAACAATGAGTGTCTTGAGCTGATGAGCTGGGCAGGATTGGCACAAAAACTGCCAGCAATGACCCAGCTCCAAAACCACAGTGCAAAGTACAAGCTAATTGCCCGATTGCTTGCATTGTTTGATGTGGTACCGAGTTTTGTAGTTTGGCTTCGTGGCGTTCCCTGGAAGGGGTTTGTGTTTCAAGGAAATGACTGATGTGTGGTAATTGCTTAGCCATTGGTCGTGAGTCTGAGTTGTTAGTCTATCTCTGTGCTCACAAAAATGTGCCTTACATACAGTTTTCATTGCTGCTCCGCCGTTTTGAAAAATATTTCAATAAACTGTTTTCGTATTTTGTTGATGTTGATTTATATCTTAGAAGTTAGAATGGGTTCAGGGTTGAGCGTCCATTCATTGCTAACCGCTTTCAGGCGGGTCTTTTATGCGAGATGTTTCGTCGCTGCATGTGCTGCTGCCTACGAGGGGGTCGGCTGCCACCTACCGTCGACTGGTGCAGTCCATGTAGTTCCATGGCCTTGGTGCAGTCCGTGTGGTTTCGCACTTCGCAGCTTACGCCACCATGCGCTGCACAATGTGCGTTTCTTTATTGCTGACTCCTGAGTCATTGAACGACGCGGTTGTGCTCAGAAATGCGCCCAGCGGTGGTTCCTTTTAAAGTGAGCCGTCCGCATCCGCGAGGATGTCGCATGAAAAGCGAGGGATCAGCTCACTGCGTTGTAGGGAATCCGTTCACGTTGAAAATGATTCTATCAAAGTTCAAGAACCATGTCAAAGATATGAACAATGTACCGTTTTCCGATGCGCCACGTCACATTCTTACCTCTGATGGTTTACAACTCAACCCCCTCACTGCATGCGACCTTGAATCACTAGGAACTCGATCAACCCTATCCATCACCCCTGTACAGTAATGGATTGCGCGCAGGTTCGGTTATGGGCACCTGCAATAGTGCAGTCTCATCGGAACGCCGCGGGGCGGGCCGCTGCGCCGGCACGACCGCATGGCTCGTGGCCGGTCACCGCTCCGCCGCTCCACATAGCGGGACGGCAATGAGACTGAGGCGCCTCTCCGCAGTAGTCCAGTCCAGAACACACCGTGCCCATGTCAGAGACAGGCAGCGCATTCAATGGAACTGACCGGTCAGTCTTCACATTCATGGCACGAACCTACCGTGGCATCAGCCTGGCAGCCGATATTATGCGCTGCCATCTTGTAATGTGTATATTTATACGGACATCAAGCTTTAAAAATATGGGGAAGAACGCTGCTATTGATCTAGATGCAATGAGATGCCATAATGTTATATAAGAGACAGGTACTCAGAATTATTTTCACGGGAGGAGGCGGATATTGCACACACGGAGAAGCAGACGACCGCTAATGGATAAGGCCGTGTTTTTTTTTGTGCGTACCTACCTACATTTTATTGTTTGTTTATTTGTTTACTTGTTTGTTTTTCTTTTTAAGTTTTTTTTTGTAATGGTTTCGGCGACGGGTGAAGTCCGTCGAATAGACTTATTTTGCCAAAAAATTCGCTAGCGGTTTCGGCTGGTTGCCTGCGGTCAAATCTGACATTAGCGAAAGAGCTTTGAAGAAGCTATCGTATGCGCCGTTCTGCGACGTTCTGCGCTCTTGGTTCACGAGTTGTGTGTCAATTTGTGAAAAATGGTCAAAATGGGGAACTTATACGGGAAAACTTTGGCTGCGATGATCTCAAGTGACCTCAGTGTTCACTTAAACGAGAAAAAACGTCCAGAATACTTCGAGTTCTGACAGAGCTTGTAAAAAGCTAACGATTCCCTTTTCACGTCTTTTTAGCCTTCTTAAATCTTACTTAGTTTATCTTTTAGATAATCGGATCTGTCCAGCCTCGCCCCCACCCCCTCCCCCCACGCACACACACGGTCCCACACCACGGCCTAGTTGGCTCAGACTTCTATCCGGGGGCGGGTTAACCTGCAGTGTTGGCTATTTCAAATGTGAATTGCTGACTTTTTTACCGTAGACTGTTTGAAATGCTAGGCTGTCTACTTCTGGCTACATCAGCCACGCTGATGCACTGCTGGCTTTTTGAATCGTCCACTGCTGTTTTAGGCTGGCCATTTTAAGAGGGAATCACTGTTGAACACCTCTGTACAAATGCAATCGACCCAATCTGCCGAGCTCCGTTCACCTCTCAGGCAGGTGACCTCGGCTGGTGGCATCCGGTAGTCTCACTACGCGCATACATACATGCATGACACGGCGCGTCTCGCCCCGATCAGCTCGACAGTGGCTGCGCGCACGATACCACGCACGGCGCTGTCCGCCGTACTACGGAGCTGCATAACTGAATAGTGTCTGCCTACCCGGCGACATAGCTACTGGCTCATGTCTGCAACTTCAGAGATGACTTGTATTCATTGACACCACTGCACTGCACGGTGACCTGTACTGGATGCAGCCCTCAGGGTTCGGACAGTGACCTGTACCGGGTACAGCCCTCATAGTTTAGACAGTGAAGTGACCTGTGCCTGACGTAGTTATGCGTCGGTATAATGTAGTATAATGTGCCAGTTGTAGTGTTAATCATGTGTTTTGTGTGCACCGGGTGCACCACTGCATTGCACGCCGCACGGTAATCTGCGCCGGGTGTGGCTCTGAGACGGTGACCTGTACCGAGTGCAGCCCTCAGACAGTGACCTGTACCGGGCGCAGCTCTGAGACGGTTAGTCAGTAGCGGCGGAACACCTTCAATGAAGGGGGGGGGGGGCACTGCCGACTTTTGGTCCCATTCTTTCCATGCAACGCCCACAGGGCTAATGTTAAAATGTCAAAATTAAGGGGGCACGGTGCCCCGCGGTGCCCTCCCCGTTCCGGGTTAGTAACTTGTACCGGGTGCAGCCCTCAGGCAGTAACCTGTACCGGGTGCAGCGTTGAGGCGGTAATCTGCACCGGGTGCAGGCCTCAGCTCTATAAGGGTGGTGACCTGTAGTCTGTACCGGGTGCTGCTCTGAGACGATTTTTTTTTTTGTACCGGGTGCATTGTTCAGTGCTCACTGCTCAGGCCACAAACGGGCAATGCACGTGCTTATGTGGGTATACTAGTATTTATTATGCATTTCGAGTGTTGGCGGGTTTGGCCGTTGGCGGGTTGCAGTGCAATTCTTTGGATACCTGCATTGGATATAAGGACAAGAGTTCGGCTATCCTATAGGCGAGACGTGAGCACATAAAGATGCACAAACTATATTTGGCTCTCTTCGAGCTATACCTAACTGGTCATTCTTTTACGCGTTTCAGGTTAGACTGAGCATAGTGAGCAAGACCGAACCTGTAAGTTTTAAAGAAGCTACGTACGGTGGTCTTATATGCTAAACATTTAAAAGTTACCTACTCTAAGACTAATCAAGCCGAGGAACCCATTCAGACGTAGGTAGGTATACGTTTGCGCTTGATTCAAATCAAAACGTATATACGTTTGATTGAAACGTAGGTTGTGGGAGAATCTATCGTTGAATCGTTAAGTGGCCCTTAGGCTTACAAGTATTGTAAGAAGCCCAAATAAATGACCAATTTATGGAAGGTGGCCTTTTGTCAATGTCAGGCTAATTTATGTTATCTTTTTAATAGTGGCGTACGTTTCCAAACTTCTTAGAAAGTGACAACTGGCATTCAGAATCGCAGCTACGAGGTCTGATAACCGATCTATAATGGGGGCAAATACAGGTTTATGAGAGAAGTGGCCCAGTAAGTAGCTGAGGACTGAGGTCTAAACAGTGTCAGCATCCAGAGTCAGCACACCGTCTTTTCGGTTGGTACTATATATACCGGGTGATCATTTTTGAATGATACAAAAAGGAAGTCGCCACGTGCAAAGATAGGACAAGATATTTTGATTTCACGTGCTGGTTTACATGAGGGACATTTGGACATTTTGTTTTTTATCAACATTGTCCAAGTCCGTCCTAAGGTACGGTAAATATCATCCGTTTTATAGCATACCCTTTTTGGACATCTTAGTGTAACGATGCAATATCTCAGCTGGATGGCTTTGCAACACAACAAATTTTAGTTCATGGCGCATGTGCAAAGGCAATAGCACGGTTATACGGGCTTCCTGGAACCTGCAAAGGATCTTGGAGTGCACGGAGACACTAAGAATAACAAAAATTCCGAAGTGGACATTGTTGATGGAAGTGCGTTCGAGTGCACTGGTTTGGCGGACCCGGGGACGGTACGGCCTTCTAGAGAATGTTGTAACCTGTCGTTTGGCCGGCTTTGTGTGACTAATTCACGCGTCTCCGACACTCTTTTCAACAAGAGTGTGCTTCTCCACACATGTTTTTGGAGAAATAAACAAATAAACAAATAAACATCCGCTCCTGTCATTGAGTTCCCGTGTCCCAAAGCTGGCAAGCCTGCAGCTTGCGAATAAGCGAGCACGACCGCCCGTCTTACAGCCCGGACTTCTCGTGACTGTACTTGAGTGTCTGGCCTCACCTAATGACAGGTGTGGTCAGATGTGAGCCGAAGACAATTGCACATCTACATAATAGTGGTAGAAGGAGACTTTACCCGGAGCATGGGACGGCGATAATCAGCAGAAAATGGTCAGACAAACCCGGCATCGAGCGGAGCTCAGCTGGTCGGCGGTCCGCGAGGGAGCATACTTTGGGCACCTCCTCTAAGCTGGCTATTGACATTAATGACTGACTGTGTGTTCCAGATAAAATGTCCCACCTATACGTGTTCGATGGGTGTGTTTGCAGGGGCGTCGCCGACGGGGGGGTCGGGGGGGGTCGTGAACCCCCCACTCTTGAAAACTGGGGGTGTCGACCCCCCCCCCTTTTTTGCGATGCTGAGTATGCTTTTTTAGCTTTTATGTCAGTGAAGCAGGCGTCAGCAACACCAACAAATACATCAGATTCAGAATCGCTTCAAGAGCTCCCTAAAGCCAATTAGCCAATTACCTAAAGTTCAATTAGCTGTGGGCGGGGAACACCAGCACAACAATATTTCTAAGTAGCCACCATTCTAGTACCTTTTTATCCCTCAAAGGATTGGACGCGCCAAAACTGCCCCGAGCGTTCGTCTGATCGTTAAAAAAAAATGGTCGCAGTCGATTCGTCGGATCAGTACCTAACTACAAAACTACAAACTAGCCTCAGCCCCATGGCTACCGTCACAACTAGCTGTACGTACAGTGCACATGTAGGGGAAAGGGAGTCAGATGGAACCGTCTCGGGCTTTCGCAAAGAAGTCGCGCAAAAAGGAGCCGATTGCAACGAAACTTCCGGTGCGCTCGAGTTAATTACCTACTTAAAAATAAATTGATATCCTTGATTCAAATAAAGATGACCTTGGTTCACTTTTCCATAACATGCTTTTAATTTAGGTATAGGATAGTTTTTGGAGCTGATTTTGAAGTTAGCGCCCATCTGAACATTTACGAAGTAGTTGTGTTGCTTATCATTACGAGCGAGCGAGCGCAGCGAGCGAAGTAAGTCTTTTCAATATAACGGAAAAATCTCAGTATGAGCGGCCCGGCCCGGCCCGGCCCGGCCCGGCCTGTAACGCTTTTGAGAGGCTTATATCTCAGCAACCGCTGGACCGATTGGCCTGCGGTCTTTTTTGCTGGGTAGCCCCATTCCTTCTACCCCGTAATTGACTACTTTTGATACATCTCAGTGACCGTCGTGGCACGTGCCACGTGAAAAGTCAAGGGTGTTCAAGCTGTTTTGCAAAAGTAGTGATTTTGAGAGGCCCATATCTCAGCAGCCGCTTGGGCGATTGTCTTGCGGTAATTTTTGTAGGGTAGCTGCATCCCTTCTACCAAAGGTCGGATATTCTTGATCTATGTGAGGGACCCCCACTGCACGTGCAAAATGCAAAAAGAAGAGGTGCCAAATTTGTTCCCATTTCAATAACTCGGTAATTACTGGGGCGATTTCGCTGAAACTTGGCATACAGGTAGGCACCCACCAGACAATGCATTCCCATGTGTTGCGGTTAGGGTGCTACTGCACGTGCGCACGTGCAGGGGGCGCTCCCAGATCTCGAGAACGGCTGGGCCGATTGCGCTCAAATTTGGTACACAGTTGGGGACCATTTAGTAGGGTGCCGTGCAAAAGTCGGTTTGGACCCCTTTTGCACGTGCGCACGTGCAGAATGCCGCTTCCAGATCTCAGGAACGGCTGGGCCGATTGCGTTCAAATTTAGCACACCGCTAGCGACCGGTTAGAAGGGTGCTTTGCACAAGCCCGTTGGAAGTACCCTCTCGCCCTTGCGCACGTGCAGGGCTCACTATCTCGCTCGCTCGTTCTTCGCCTAAAAGGCGTTTTACTGGTACATATAACATGTTAGGAAGCAATCGGTGGTGGTCATCCACTATTAGGTAGGTACTGGTCGATCTGACCTGACCTGATCTACCCCAAATGCATGGAGTCATCTTCGTTCAAAACTAAGATAACATTCGTAATCAGAACCTCGAAAAACCATCACAACTTACATTCGCAAAGTTCTAGCAGGTCCCGAGTTTCCCTACTTATTGGCGATGACCTGAGTCCTGAGATGACCCGAAACCTTGTAAATGGGTATCATCGGCTTTCTCTCGTCACGGGCAGCATGCTCTTTTTTCGCAAACCTCTAGATCGATCAGGGGTCGAAAGCATACCTCAGCGTTACTTCAGTATACGTTATACGTTAGCGACTGGGAACCCACCAATAGAAGGGCTACAGTGAAGCAGAAAACACATTCGATAGCTCTTTCAACGCTCTTTCGCTAGCTTCGCGTCAGATTTCATCTCAGGTCTATGTTTTGCCCATAGAAGGCAAACAGCTAACTGGACAGATTCTGCCGAAACATTTGCTTTGCAATAAAGTCATCAGATTCCGTGAATTTGTATGGTATTTAGATATGTTGTCTTGTCACCACCGTGTTTATCTCTTTGAGACGCGTCACATGAGTTAAAATTTGACCATTCAGAATTAACGTTAAAACGACCTCAGGTCAACGTTATGTCCTGATCGAAAAAGGACCTCCTGCTGCATATGAATGGATCCGTGTTGTTGAGCTGAACAGTGAACACCTTCCAGGTGCTGTCATCGCTCTACCGCGTCTTCGTCAAAAGTTGTAGAAAAAAATGCTGGTGGCCATCGATGGACATTTCTTCCACTAATCACCTTTCGAGTCATCACTCGCCATAAGTTGCACCCTGTCCCAGGCAATGATGAGCTGATTTGTCATGGCTCCAAAGATATTTTGCGTTTCTGACGAACTTTTTCAAAGCAGGAGGCATTCGTGCTTTTTCTAATTTCTCATTATTTTCTAATGATGAGGTCACGTATTTGACCTGCCTCCAGATCATAGATGTAAATCCTCAGAATCATGAATTGCTGACACGTAAAACCCCATACATTAGGTATACAGTGTACCAAATTTCGAAGTTATGGGAGAGAAGCTACAAGAATGGCGAGAGGGGAAAGTTTTTTTATAGAGGTATACCGTATAACTGAACTTGACATGGCGACCTGAAGTGACCAGTGATAATTTTTACGCAAGTGATGTAGGTAGGCATACCTACCTAATAGGTTATACCAAATTTCGCGGCGCTGCGCGCCGATTTGTTACACGCGCACACACACACATACGCACGCACAAAAGTGTGGCAAAAAAAACACCCCTACCCATCGGGCGAAGACTAGAAACCCGACCCCCCCACTCAAAAATCCGTGGCGACGCCCCTGTGTGTTTGGTTTAACTATCCAGCTTAACACATGGCTGATATTAACAAATGTTTTTGTATCATTCAAAAATGATCACCCGGTAGGTACTTCAGCTAGTGGATAGGTAGGTATTAGTACCTATGTCGCTCTCGCTAGGTAGCTAGGTATCTTTCCAATCCGTTTCTGAACCTCTCGAAGTCTATATTTTATTTCTAAGGATATGTTAGGAAATGTTTCCAGCTAGAAGCTAACAAATATGCGGACAGAATGGTGGGGACACTTTCCCTGGCCCCTTCCCCTCCCCAGTTCGCCCAGTCGGTCATTCTACGACTGCAATCCCGGATCCCGTTCCCGACCCCAGTTCGGCCGGCCACGAGGCCTCTCCCCCCCCCCCCCCCCCCACTCCGCCCCGGCCCCAGGCACCAGCTTAGCCCCTCCCCTTGCCCCTCCCTCTACTCTGCATGCCCCCATAGCGCCCCCGGCGCCGGCCGTTGGCGCATGCGCAATTAGCCCATGGTGTGTCAACAAGGCTGAAAATCGAATGCAGCGGCCCCGTCCACGCGGATCAAGGCCGTTCATGTTTTGAGCGGCTTTGAGTGTTGTGGGACGGGTCAGTCGCCTCTTGTGTGTAATTTGTCGTGTGTATGGTGATCGAGCGTGCTAGTGCAACGTGTGATACTGTTGTGAAACTCATTATCGAATATTTATTTAGTATGAGAAGCCAAGACCCTGGATGCCGTCATTGTCTTGCTTTCCAGTTCAAGTTTCTTTCGTTGTCGTACACGTTATCATTGAGTGCTTCGGATTCAAGAAAATATGGAGTCAATATCACACAGAAGGAAACCCTACGGGTAAGTCCCTGTCAGTGCATGCTTTCATTATTTTGGAAGAAAATCTGCCGTTACTTATTTGGTGAACGGTGGAAGCCGGATAAATATTTGAGACATGTGATGTCAGGTCTCGTTGACACCTAACCTCGTTGACCCTTGTTCAATTACCAGACCGTGCATTGTGCATGTCCAGAGTGCTGGATCCGTGATCCATCTCAGTGGCTCCCAAGGCAAGGTGCAGACATTTGATTCCGTCGGATCGGACGTGAAATCTCTCCGATAATCTTGATGTAACTGATCTCAAGGATCCATTACAATTCAAAGACATTCAATATGTTCATATTGATACATATTGATTTTGCATTGCTATATCAATATGTTCCGAGAAATGAGCAAGCCTGTGAAAAAATCCCAACCGATTGAATCGATATCAGTAACTGAAGCGATATAATAAGACTGAATTGTGAGCTGGGGTCATATTGGATTGGATTCACAAGTTTGCAATGCGGCAGATCCCAGCAAGAACATCCTAAGTGTCAAAATTTTCGAAATTGAGTTTTTTTTTTGTACCATTCGACTCAGCTGGTCGAGCTGAGTCGAATGTCGAATGTTATACAAATTGAAATATCTTTCGAAAATTTGACACTTTGGAAGCTCTTGCTGGGAACTGTCGAATGGTTCTGATAACAATCTGATAACAATGTTGTTGGCCTGATCACTGATGCCAGTTATAGTCATGAGTCATTCATGTCTCATGGCTTGGCTATTGTCTTCGACCTCGTGTATCGTTGTGCTAGGTTACGGGAAAGCTGTCAATAATATCCGACTATGAAAATATTGCATATATCCACTTTGTGTTTGTAGGTATCGGTTTGGTACATATCTTAACAGCTTTTGACGAAAAATGATCAAGACAAGACTTCAAAACCTATACTGATGCTGTCCCATTTTTTGGACGTTTGACCTGAGCCGGGCCTGATCATTGACTCCACATTTCAAAGATTAGAACGAATTGTCTCCGAAAAGCTTCCGCTTTCCGCCTCGTGCGTCTCGCTGGGACAATTTATTCAGTAGTTATCAGCTGGGGGGGGAGGAGGGGGGGGGGGGTTACCTCCTAACGGAGGTAGCCCAAGTGCCGCGATCACTTGGGCTAGGTCTTGTGCTGGTCAACGGCACACGGGCCAGACCCTGTCCGCTATCAACTGGTAGCTGGAAAACGCCCAGCTGTCCACGGAACCGCCGATCGATAGGTGAGCATTGCTGCTCACTGAGCAATCGCACCCCGCTCTGCCCGATAGAAACGCAGCGCTCTGTGAGCCACAGTCCGCTGATATGACAGTGTGTGAACTAGCGAAAATGACCCCCGGTCTGGATAAGTCCGCGGGTTTTGGGTGTTTGAGTCGCGTGGTTCGTATCATGAAGTTTCTATTTTGCTGAAGAGACCAAGTGTTCGTACCTTAATGGCCGGCAAGAAAAAAAGACAGTCTAATATAACTATAGAGACAATACAGGAAAGATGTGAAAGATGGCCGAAAACATTTATTGGTGATATTTTGGCCAAGGCAACAGGCCTTCATCAGAATATAACAAGTGTACAAGAATACAATTAATGAATCGTATTCTTGTACACTTGTACACTTGTTACATTCCGAGGCAGGCCTGCTGGGCGAAATATCACCAATATATGTTTTTGACCATTACATAATTTAAATATCGAGGAGACGTCAACTTTTTCTCCATTTTCTAACACTTATGTTCATAGTGTTCCTCGCAAGAGCGCTCCAAAGAATAAGTTCTGAAGACACAGTTCATATTTTTCGATCTAGATGCCTACCGGCACATAGAATGCTTTCGTTCATGCCTGTCCGGTTCTCATATGCGCCTTTTGGACATCCAGGTATAGGGGAAGACGTTTGCTGTAAGCGAAACATAACCGTCTCTATTATTTTCACCACCCTATTCATTTTTAAATTTCCGTCAATTTTATCTACTGTCGATATCGCTCGTCGCCCAGTCTGTGAAACATATCCTCAGCGCCTGGTCGCCGGTTGTTTCCAGTTCCGGTGACTCGACTTCCCGTTCACCGGTCGTCACCGGGCTGTCCCGCTGCGCAGACCCCCCTCCCCCTCCCCCATATCGTCGGTGCCGACGGGCGTCTGCGCGCGCGCGCCCGCTCGCTGTTGACGTCACCGACCAGCTGTGCGCGTGGCCGGCCGGCCGGCGGCGGCAGCGGTGGCGAACGAGAGGAGAGGCCGGCGGCAGTGTGGTGGGCGCCGGCGACCGGTGTTGTGGTGGTGTGGCGCGCGCGCGGCCCGGTCAGGTGTGAGCCGTGTTTGACCCGGCGGTGGTGGTGATTGAACAGGGCGGTTCAGCGGTCAGCACCGGCGCGCCAGGTCAGGTGAGCGGTCAGCCCCCTGCTGCCGACAGGGCGCGGCCAGCGGCGGGCGCCCATATGCGTGCGCGCAGCGCGCGGCGAGACTACTTGGAAGTGATCAAACCACTCTGTTGGATTAGCATGTAATGTATTGGATTACCAGAAAATGGAAATTGCCCTACGCGATCAGCTCATCAGGGTTCCAACCCGAAATTATGCGCGGGTACCGCTCTGCAAATGGGATTGCCACGACACATCAATCTGCGCAACATTTAAATGAGCCGATAGTAG
Source organism: Amphibalanus amphitrite (assembly GCF_019059575.1). NCBI lineage: Eukaryota > Metazoa > Arthropoda > Thecostraca > Balanomorpha > Balanidae > Amphibalanus > Amphibalanus amphitrite. The sequence goes on along the minus strand of NW_024881543.1, from coordinate 797,649 downwards.
AACTACGCTACGCTAGGTGTATCTATTCAGCGGTTTGCATACGTCGGTATCTGGACAGCGCATCGAGCAACAGCGCCGTGGCATTGTTCTTTACTGCCGTGAGGGGAGCGATACGGGGCCGTCGTATGTCGCCGCCTCTGGAGTCTGGAGATTGCACTCACGTTCAATACATTCATGAGGTGGTGAGTGGGCCGTAGTACGCCATCTCATAGTGCAATCTCCGCCCGCGGCCGCTAAACAGGGGAAATTTATACAATGCATGCAGTGAGACCATCTTTGATTAGGAGAACATATGTGCTCTGCGATAAACCCTGGCACAGCGTCTAGGCGGCAGATGGACTTGGGGCTGCTTGATTTAATAGGGGACATTTTCCCTGTTTAATTATTACTTCTTTGGTGATCTTTTTCTACAAATGCTCGCCAGTGACAAAAATATTCGGTCCACAGTTGCGGCTTTATCAAATTTAGCCTGTCAGGGTTAATTGTATGTGTATTACGCGATGAATGGTTCGGCAAGCTGGACTGAGGAAGGACGATATTGTACGAAAGGGATGGCCACTGGCCAGCTAACTGCCAGCCCAAAGACCCCGGTTCAAAGCCTGACCATCTCAAAGTCGTTTGGCTCGGCTGGAACCAAGGCCTCCACTCCACTTAAAATAATTTTTGAGCTCCATGTTTTGGTTGAATTATTTTTGTGTAATTAACCATAAGTGAATAGTTTTTCTGGTGACGGAATGTAGGACAAATGTCATATGACGAGGCTGTCGAAAAGTTGCTCCGTAATTGCATGGAGTGCCGGGTGGGGAATATTTTGATTTCATAACCTATAAGCAAATTTTTTACCTTGCGATTGTAGACCAGAGTGTATAAAGGCGCAGACTGCAGCAATCAACGCTACGCTCATTGCTCCCTTTGTGTGCAATCTTCGTGGTCCATGCTTCTTACCAACGTTCGAGAAGTGGACAATTAAAAACCGGCGATTGTATGATATGCCTGGAAACTTTTGCGATAGGGATATTTCGCAATCTCCATGCGTGCGATACCTGTTATGATTGGCGATTTGGTCATTAATATTTATATAACTTGACCTTTCGGTAGCTGACCTACTTAATAGTTATAATTACAAAATATACCTTTTATTTGGATCACTAGTTGACTTCATCAGGCTCTTGATAGTCATTAATTTCTCTCTAGTCGACCTGCGCTATCTTTTGAACTTGCATCCAATGGTTTTAATCTCGTATTAGAAATGCACACTGACCAACAGTGGATGCGTTTAATCGTAGATGCTCGTGAATATTCGCATCTGACGCATTTGGCGGCCTCATTGTGCTGGTACTCCTATTGCTATTCTCTCTCGCCCCGTCTATCACTACCCACGAATTCGCCGTTCCGTCAAGCCGGTCAGCTCAGCGCGCGCCCTGCAGGTCAGATGCGTCTCGGAGGTCACTGACCCGTCCGTGGACCCCCACCGCTCACCGCTCGATGCAGCGAACTCTTCCAACCGCGCCATGGCTGCCGCGCGTTGAATTTAGACGACCAGCTCAACGCACACGGGCTGCGCAGGTAATCCTTCGCTAACTAACGAGAAGTTGGACGGCCAACTCGGTCTGAGGTATCTGCGGCGTCAGATGCCGTGAAGGTGCTGGATGTAGTTGGTCAGATATGATGAATCTCAGATATGGTGAGATATGGAGTGATGCGAGGTCGGTTGCTTATGGATGATTCGAAAAAGGTGTTTCGAAAAGCTTTGCTGCGGTAGTGTTGCCCTTCCCACAGCGTTTCTGCTGGATTTAGCTCCTTTGCAATCGCAGCAACATTAATTAAGCTCAACTCCTTCACAAACTTATAGTTATTTGCGGCTCCGTGCATTTACGGATGTAGGTGCACATAAATTAAACAAAGTTCAGTGCTAAATTGGGATTGTTTTCACGGCACTGGGGTAGGCGATGTGCTATGATGTTATCGATATTTCCGTCAAAAGCAATGGCGGCAATAATTGGACCAATGCTGCCAAACAACCCGGAGCAGGGCATCGTTTCAAAAGCTGTTGTGGTTCTCATTCAAACTGTATAGCGCGGCCAGTGACCAGTTTTGTAGGTATGTACTTTTCTGTTCAACAAAACAAGCTGTTTGTGTGACATTACTGAACTAAGCTGGTCGTGTCGACTGCATCTGGCGAACCATTCTTTTCATTCGTAATTAAAGCGTTTGACAAATGAGCCACTTATCCAAGCATTATTTGGTCCATCGACCCCATACAGATAAATATTAGAATGAAATCAAATGCTAGTATATCGACGCGCATCTCAGTAAGTCATTCGCTATTTGCCATCAGGGATTCGGAGAAGCGGAAACGTGCTGTGATGGTGACATAACAGTCGTACACTTAGGTCAAAGTAGTTTGCTCCACACCTTCCTCCATACGTGAGCTATCCGTTATTAGGTTATCCATATTCTTGTCGGGTCCGGGCACTTAACTGAACTCCCCACTCCATTTATTGCGCGATACCAAGTGCATAACTTAATAAAAGTCTTCTTGTTTTCGTCTGACACCGAACTGAAGGTCAAATGTATATGGGGTGACGTTTGCGCTACAGTTTGCACGCCTTTATACACTGAAAACAAAATGACACAAAAAACGACTAAAAACGCACAGGCAGAGCGTGTTAACTAGGCTTTCTTGTGAACCCTGCATCATGCATTTTTTGACCCGTCGCAGACGTGTCAATTTACAAATGTGTTAACCCAGTCGTGCTGTGTCCTAAAACACAATATCATTGTGTCTTCAACACATAAGGCTTGTGTGAATACATTTGCAGAATACAAGGTAAATGTGTTACTAAATTTAACCGGGGCGCAGTTGAAGGGACTTTGGCTTTAGCTGGACAGGCTGACTGCCAAAGCCGGGCCCCGAGTGGAATCGGGCGCTCCGGTGCGGTCAGGGCTGAGTACCCGGCCGGCCGACCCATACGGTCAGGGCGCGGTCAGGGCTGAGCACGCGGGCGGCCGACCCATACGAGGCCGCCGACCCATACACGAGATGGAGTTGCGCCCGGTCGGCTGCTTCAGAGTCGAAGGGTGAACGCGTCACGTGGACGGCTCAATCAGTGCATCATGTGACAATGTCCCAAATTGGAGGACTACTGTACAATACAGTTATCCAGATTGCCGGGATAAATTTTCACCCACCGAATTTTCAAATATATCCTATATAGACCGAGGAGTTTCTTCCTCCAAGCAGACGTTAATTAGCTATGCTTCAGCTTGCACTTGATGTAATCAGCGCATATTGCTCTAGACAATTTATCATGTATCGACTCCCTCGGCTGTATTGTGCATTTTGACCTTTCTCAAAACACTTTGGCAATTTTTTACAAAAACCCAGCATAAAAGTCGGTGCTCGAAAAACGCCCTCTATTATCCCCATCTGAAGTTAAGGTTCAGAGGTCGCTCACTGGTGGATGGCACGGTGTATTTGTGCAAGGGTACACATCTACCATATCCGACAACACATGATTTCGATACACTGATGCATTACATTCGTCCAGCGTGCTTGGCACGATAAAATTGTGTCATTATTCTGTTTTATGTGTTATCAAACGTGTCGAAGGTCCCGCCAAGCGTGAAAATACACAGCCTTATTGTGTTTTGGGTGCGATGAACACATGACTGATGTGTTACCAGTACAGAACATGCCCTCACTGTGTCGATTTGTTTTCAGTGTAGGGTCTCATACGGCTTCACGTGGTGGTCAGAGGTGGAACCCAAAGACAGCGATGGCCGGCTGCCAACGGCTGTGAATATCAACAAAAAAAGGATGGCCGCCTTCCTGATTTCGTCAGTCTTTCTGGTAAAATAAACGTCACTCAGATGAGAAACCATGCTTCTCGTTTGCTTTCATACAGCACCACAGAGGCTCCCCAATTTGACGCTTACATAAAGCTGTTATTAAAGTGTTATTACACCAGAATGCGTTGGTTATCTTTGAGCTACTTAATTGAATGACTCATCAGCGCCGCGGTAGGTATTCTGGGGCCGTGAGCGCTGCAATGACTGGATCACGTGTGAACGACCTCAGGTTAATGCTCCTCCCGCGGCGCGGGCACTGACACGAGCTACACGCATCTGCGGCACACCAAAAAAGCGGCGCTCTCTTTTTGGCGGAGGTTTCGGGCGCGGATTTCATCCAAGGCTGTCTGGTTGTGGGGCGGGTGAGCCCATTATTCTCCCGTCTGCTCTCCGGGCGAGGGAGAGGGGACAGGCCGGCTGTTACCCCGGACCACACGTCCGTCCCCGCTTCAACCGTTCATGGTCGCACGCTGACCCACGCCGGGCTGAAAGGGATCGGAAATCTTCTCACCGTACGGCGCGCCGTGTGGCTGTTTCTCAAGTTTGATGATTAGATATTACATTTAAAATGTCAATGAATGATTGAATGACAATAAAAGACGTTTGAGCTGGATGATTTCTGATGCAATTTGTTTTCTGACCTGTGTCTTTATAAAAGGTCCTTCCAATGTTTTCTCGCGGAATGGCGACATAACGGTACGATACGAATCCTGAAAAACATGATGCATGCTGTAACTTAAGACGCATTCATCGTTTTTCCTATCAGCGTAGGTATGTACTTATAGACTGTGCCGGATTCCGGCTATCCATTCTCGCGTTCAAAATGCCGGTTTTGAAATACGATAAGTAGGTAAGTTCTATTTATACCTACTGACGAGGCATTCTGCAACTGCAACGGAGTATGTTTTTCATATTTTGTGTCGCTTCTAACGTAGACCTCATTGAAGCTATTTATATGGGACTTTGATATAACGTCTGTAACACATACTGAATGTCAGGATTGTGTAACATGTTGCGCGCAACTGGTGCGTCAATGCCGCATTAAATTCCACTAGTTACACATCCGTGATGTAGCAACTCTCCTGGTGGAAATAAACCAGCCCAGTTCCCATTGTGGGCGCCTGTTCAGATCCCTCTAGATGCCAATCCCTGTCAGTGCATCGCTGCCCGCCTCTGTCTCCGTCGCCATGCACCCGTGCACCGGCCGGAATTGATGGCGCTGCCGATCGTGTTGCTCGCTCGCTCGTCGCGCGCCGATCCAAGGGCGCTCCGTGCCGCAGGGGCGTCCACGGGGCGTCCTGTGCTGCCCCCAAGGTGATCCGGCCCGTCACCGTGCCCGCCCGGCGGCACTCCTCGGATCACGGCACTCGGGAGGGCACTCAACACTCAACAGGCGGCCGGCGGGTGCCCGCATTCCTGCTGGGTGCTCCGCCCGCTCCGGCCGGCCCTGTACAGGGTGTTGCAGATAAATCCGACACTTGAGAGGCAAAATACGAAATCGGCAATGAAAGCATGAATATTGCACACACAGGCCTGGCATTTTATTCAGCACCAGTTCGAGTCATATGCTGCACTTCTACTCGATGTAACCGCCGTCGGCGGCGACGACCATCTCAAGCCGAGGGCGAAATGATTCGCACGCCTTGGCGACCGTGTCCTTGTCTACGGCGGCGAACTCTGCCACGATGGCGGCCTTGAGAGAGTCGACGGTATTGTGTGCGTGCTTGCTGGTCTTGGCCTCGATCACGCCCCAGAAGAAATAATCGAGGGGGTTGCAGTCAGGTGAGGAGGGCGGCCACAAGTCCGGCGACCAGTGGTGAGGGACGTTGTTAAGCAGCCACGCCTGCGTCGTCCTGGCCTTGTGCGCCGGGGCGGAGTCTTGCTGGAAGACGTGGGGGCGTCCGTTGGCGATCCTGTGTTTGTGTTTTGGGGGAGAGAGAGAGAGAGAGAGTACATTTATTCACTGAAAGACATTGTAATTTTACAAATGATTCGAACAATTGGCGCAAAAGTGCAGATGCACTTGAATCAATGGCGCCGCTTGCACAAACATAATAAAATGAATAACACAAAAATGACACAAATAATCATCACAAAATAATTGTTGACGACCGCCCGAGCTCGGTTACCGCTCCGCGACCCCGGCGATGCGCTGTAGGAAAGGTGTTCCGGACCGCACTTGCCAGACCGACTGCTGCAATCAGTGGGACCGGGATGGGACTAGGATGTAGCCGTAGGTATGTTCGGTTATAACCGATGGGTATGGATAATAAAGGATTGGACTGCGGCGGCGACCGCACCGCCCACTGCACGGCTCAGATCCTTGCCATGGATTAGTATGTCAAGTTGCTCAGAGGAGGGGATCGTGCGGAAATCAAAGTTGAGGATATTAGATAAGGAATTGTAAAGGATGTCTCGTTGATGAAGATAGGACGGACAAAAAAGCAAAAAATGTTTTGTGTTTTCTAAATGATAACCGCAAGAACAGGAAGGTGAATCAGTTTGTTGTATGGAAAAAAGATGAGCGTTGAGTTTTGAAGTGTTAAGTCGTAGTTTAGTATGAAGTAAATTACCAATCCTTGTACCTTGAAAGAAGAAAAAGGGTGGCCGAGGTGGTAAAATAAGTTCTGATAAATGTTTTTTGAAGGTTTTGTGGTTAGCATTTAGGCGTAGATGTTCTGGTATGTTGTTCCAAATACGTGTAGAGCAGGGAATAAAAGATTTGTAGTAGGAGGTTGTTCTGGCCATCGGTATAGTTTGTGTTAAAGTGTTGCGTAGTGTTCTTGTGGTATTTTGCTGTCTTGTGTTTGGAATAATAGATTTGATAAATGTTGGAACTTTAGGGTTAAACACTAGTTTGTGATAGAACTGAATTTTGTGCATTTTCCGTCGGTCAGTCAGTGAAGTCCATCCTAATTCGCGTCGAAGTCCTTCAGTTGATGTCCTAAGTCCTGTTCCTGTAATCAGTCGTGCTGCTCTGTTCTGTGCCTTTTCTAGTCTCATGCAGTCTGTCATTGTGATGTGTCCGTCATAAATGGTGTCACAGTAGTCGAGGAAAGGTTGAACGTAAGTAGAATAGAGTGAAAGAAGCATGTTTTTGGGTATGTGTTTCGCTATTGGATATAATGGTCCCATGGATCGGTTGAATTTTAGAAGGACGTCATTAATGTGTGTGTGAAAACGTAGATCAGTGGACAGTGTGAGGCCGAGGTGTTTGTGGTCGTTTACTATTGGAATGGGGCTACCACCGAAAGTCAGGGTTGCTATGTTTGTCTGTTGTCGGTGTGAAAATGTTTGTTGTGTGGTTTTGGTTGCGTTAAATGTTATAGCCCATGTTTGTCCGTAGTTGTATATTTTGTCTAAGTCTTCTTGCAGCGTCGTCTGGATGTCATGGAAGTTGTCAGTTGGAGAGTAAGAAGAGTATAAAGAACAGTCATCGGCATAATAAAGCATTTTGTTTTGTGTTATGTCACAGAGTCCATTAAGATATAAAATTGCCAGGAGTGGGCCCAAAACTGATCCTTGCGGAACCCCAGCGTCGAGCGTGAGTGTTTCTGAAGTCGTGTTATTAATGTCAACAGTTTGTCGCCGGTCAGTTAGGTAAGATCCAAGCCACTTTAGTAAGTTATCTGTGATTCCAAATTCTTTTTCACACTTTGCTAGTAGTCCCTTGTGCCATATTTTTTCGAAGTAACGGGAAATGTCTAAATAAACTGTGGTGAAGTCCTGTCCTTTGTCGAGAGAGCCGTACAGTGAGTCAGTTATGTAAGTAAGTTGCAGTTGTGTATTGTGTCCCGGTCGGTATCCGCTTTGTCTGTCCGAAAGAAGTGAAAAGTCAGTGATATGTTGGTATATATGTGAGAAAATGATTTTTTCAAAAACTTTTGAAATACAAGGAAGTAAACTTATTGGCCGATAATTATTTATTTCAGAAGGAATTCCTTTCCGCTTGAATATTGGTCGAACTTTAGCTATTTTCCAAGATTCAGGGTATTTACCAGTTGTGAGTGATTTGTTAAATAGGCGTGTCAGTGGTTCATGAATAAGCAGTGCTGTCATCTTCAGAATTTTTGTTGGTAGTCGGTCTGAACCACAGGCTTTATTTACGTCCATGTTATTTAGTGTGTTAAGTACTTCGCCTGGAGTGATTTGTATGTCGGTCAGAGTGGGCACTGGTTCGTTGTTTCTTGTCAGATATGTCTGGAGCTGTGCAATATGCGTGTTAGTGATGTCTAATTGTGTTTGTGAAACGAAATGGTTGTTAAGCATTGTCGCTTTGTCAGTGTCGCTTGTCGCTGTCTTGCCGTCAGGTTGTATAAGAGTTGGTATCGTGTGATTTTGTTTGTGTCCTGTTAGGTCTTTTAATATTTTATGATATTTGTAAGGGTCGTGTTTGTTCTGTATTAAAAGTGACACCTTATTTTTTACGTGCTCGTCGTACAGTTGCCTATTTAAGTTTGTCACTAAGTTGCGCTGGGTTCTCCATCGCGCCCATGCTTGTTTGTCTAATTTGCGTTTCCGCGCAGTGTTAAATAGACGTTCCCGTTTCCTAATTTCCTTCAAAAGTTCCGATGTCACCCAAGGTTTGTTTTGTCTTGGTTTTATTTGTTTAGTCGGGATACACTGTCTGGCTGCGTCCATTATACAATTAGTAAAGTCTCTTGCTGCTTGGTCAATGTCTTTGTTAAGAATCGAAGTCCAGTCTGTTCGTAAAAGAATGTGTGTTAGTTTGTCAGCGTCTGTATTTTGATAATCCCAGTACTCAGAATAAGTAAAGTTGTCATTCTTTTCTCTTTGGATCGATAGTGTTGCGAATACAGGGAAGTGATCAAGTGTTGAGAAGGAAGAGAAGAGTCCGCTGTTAATGATTAGGTTAGTATTAGATGTAAAGAAAAGGTCGCGTAAATTATGCGTGTCGTTCTCGATGCGAGTGGGTTCGGTGATTAACTGTGTAAGACTTAATGTGTCAGTGGTGTCTTTCAATTTACGGTCAAAAGATGTCAGTCCGCTGTGGTGATAGATGGCTGGAGGGAGGAATATATTACCGACGTTTAGGTCACCAGTTAACAACACATTTTGAGAGTAGAATTGGGCGCGAGTCACACTGTCAGTAAGTCTGTCGATGAATTCTTGTTGTCGCTGTGCTGGAAGATTAGGGGGGAGGTATACTGAGCAAAGAAGAAATGTAACATCTTTAATTTTGATTTTTATCCAAATCCATTCTTCACCTGGCAGCTCGAGTGAGGAAATTCTAGAAAACATGAGTGAACTGTGAATATATACTGCCACGCCTCCTCCATGTCTGTCTCGATGTCTAGTAATGGGTGCGTGAAAGTTGTCAATGGTGTATAAATTCGGGTTAACTGTATCGTCCAGTTTGGTTTCTGTGAGTGAGAGGATTGAAATCTGATTAAGGTTGACAAAATTTACTAGTTCTTGAAGCTTTCCGGTGGCCGTGATGCTATTGATGTTTACGTGTGATATCGTAATGTGATTATCAAGCTGATTATTTATAGTTGGTCCGGGATTTAATTCGATTCCACCAATGATTAAAAGAATACGCATATCTGGAAAATAATTGGCCATTTTCAATGAGGAGTGACTGAAGATACGATAGAATAATAACTGGGATGTTTTGGTAAGGACGGTAGGGGTTCTAAGGAGAGTGAGAGAGGAGAGGGAGAGAGGAAAGGCGACCTGAGCGTGCCGCAGGGGGTGGCAGGTGATAGCGAGAGGAGAGGGGGAGGAGAGGTCGAGAGGAGGAGGAGAGGGGGAGGGGAGGAGGGGCTGAGGAGAGGGGGAGGGAGGGGAGGCGACCCGACCGCGCAGTAGAGGGCAGGGCGACCGCCGCAGCCCGGGGAAGTGTTTGGCGCAAAAAGAAAGATTTAAGGATGGGACAGAGGTGGCGAAGAGCTGAGACGAACAACAACACTCAAGTCGGGTTAGGGGGGATGAGAACAAATAAAAGGACTGAAGAAAAGGATGATCCGCGGTCGGTCGGCAGCACGGCACGGAGAAGGAGGTCGTAAGTAGGGTGGGCAGAGCGCCCGGGTCGCGGCGGCGGGCGGATCATCGCGGGCTCGCTAACATAAGACAGTAAATAAAAGAGAGCGAATGGAACACTTATGCAGAATAGACAGGCTGTTACTAAATTATAATGCGGTAAATAGGTTTAAACCCATTTAAACTAACCAAATCTAAAAACGAATGAACGCTACTAATATATCTCGCACATTAAATTAGGTGCTATGGGATGCGAAATAAGACTTGTGCTCAAAACAATAACTCCTTCTCAACGGTTGGAGACTCAGACAGATGCAGAAAGACAGCACTACTGCTTGTGACTGGCACGTGAGAAAAAAAAAAAAAAAATGAATCAGTGAAAGAGAAGAAAGGTCCGAATACCCTCGTGAACCCTCGGTAAACATCGGCGAATAATAGGTACTGCTGCTCATAAACAGCTCTGGTTAACGAAATACCTAGTCGTACCATGCTACTTACACACTAAATTACCGACTGCAGTGACATTATAACAGTTTCACTACACAGGCTATCGTTGAATAGTGTCAGATCGGTTCATACAGTCTATCACCCCTCCCCCCTCCCCCCCCCCGCCCGGCCCCACCCCGGCACCCGGCCGGCAGGACGGCGCCCGTGGCACCAGCGCGGCGGGGTGTGAGGGGTTCCACCTCATATCAGGCACTTCACCGACATTTCAGCTGACATCACAGAAGATGTAACACATAAACAACATAAACACACTTCTAAACTTTCCCAGTTGGACAGTCTGTGTTCGCATGATCTACTTTTTACCGAGCTTTTTAAGGTTAGTTCCACGTTTCTTGCGCTTACCTTGACCTTCGGCGGCAGCAGTCTCACCATCACCGGTCACCGGGGAAGACGGAGCGGTCCCTGTGCCCGGCGGAGCAGGTGACGGTCCCGCACCGGACACCTCAGCAGGCACTCCCACTCCCGGCGACAGAGTGGCAGCTCTCGCCCCCGGCTCCGGCGACTCGGCCGTCGTCTCCTCGGTCGACTCGGCCTCGCCAGCTGCAGTCTCGGCCTCAGCTTCTGTTGCCGTCCTGGTCGACACTTCCGGCTCCGGTCCGGTCTCGGCGGCTTCGGCTTCAGCCCCGGCCCCTGGCACGTCCGGAGGGGCAGCTACGGTCACGGGCGAGCGAGCGGCAGGGGCCCCGCTCACCGGCTCGGGGAGGACTGACACGGTCACTGCCGCGATACCCTCCGCCGGCCGGCGCGCAGTGGCGGCGCCAGGCCCAGCCGCGGCGGGGACGCGCTTCTCCCTCGGAGTAGGCGCGGCGATAACCCCGGTCTGCTGCATAGCGCTCTGTATGTCTGGGTCGTTTCCGACGATGTCTTGAAGGTCGTTGATGGAGTTGATCTTCCTGGTCGGTCCTCCTTCTCTCGTGCGCACCTTGATCTGGCAGTTATTGGTCCAGGCCGAATGCAGCTTTCCCTTCCCTTCCCTTCCCTTCCCTTCGGGGAGGCAATTGATCATAGAGATGTAACGTACTGCCCAACTTTTCATCGTGAGCATAGCACTCGAATAAACACGTTTTTTCCAAGTGTCGGATTTACCTGCAACGCCCTGTAATCACCCAACGACCCACCGGGGCTGGAATGTCCGGTACGCCCTGTGAACCCAAGGGACTGAGAGTCTGTAGCCTTAGGGAGCGACTGTAGAGACTTAGGGATCGTTAACTCAAGTCTCAAGTCTGGAAGACCCTAAGCATTGAGTCTTGCGCCTGGGAATAACGGAATTTTGGGGTGGCCGGGCAGTCGTTGACCCAAAGGAGAGGAAGCGATGAAGCTTCGAAGCTAAGAACCAGGGGGTTTCGGGACTATGACTCACTAAGCCATTTGCGTGAAAATTATCGGCGATTTGCATGGGGTGGTACCGCATCGTCTTCCCTAAATGTTTTGAAGATTCTCAAATTTGCACGTGCACGTATCATGATCCCTGCCTCGGTCAATCTGGGGTCCGGTCCTTGTATCTCATTACGGGCGTCCTCGAAGTGACCTCTCGAGGTCACTGTCGTGACCAGGCAACATCTGGGTGTCCGGGAGGGAGGGGGCGGAGGCGGAGCTCTGCCGTGACGTCAGTGTCCCTCCGGCCCCCGATTGGCCCACTGACGTCCCCAGTTGATTGATGGCCTTTGTGATTGGTGGACAGTCAGGGCGGGACGGTCTCCGTATAGGTGATAGATATGCGTCTCCGACAGAACTCTCGCCGGGTCCTGAAGTGACCGGCAGGATAGCAACAAGACGCCGGTAGGTATTCATTGAGTGTTGTCTGGCCTGCCGTAGTTACATGGCTTTGGGATGGCAACTGTGGAGAGTGGTGGCGAAAGGGCTTAAAAAGAAAATGCTTTCAGATGTTTAAAGGGATATGTTGACACTTCATGGGTAGGTACTTTTACTACGTTCTATCAAATTCAATGAAGTAGTCCTAGATCCGGACCCGAAAATGACACCTGCTACTTGGAAACCTTGTTCTCCATACATTATGGTCTATATGACTGTTTTCATGTCCTCACTTTCTGTATATCGCACATTTGATGACATTTAAGTAGTGGCCTTTATTTCCTGACAATATTTTGGGCTGGTGATACCAGATTTCTCCTGTTATTTACTGCTGCGTCTAAGGTATGTACTTTGCGGACTGAATTTTGTTTGTAAGCTCGCCGTTTGTTCCTATTTTCGATTTCCACCAACTCCTATGGTCTTGAGGTGATCTGCACATCATCGACATTCTGGTGTTGTTGCGTCTGGCTGCTAATCGAATAACCGTCCATCCCATCGACTTGTGTAATGTACATTGTATGCGTCTACATAGTCTGTTCTACCTGCTGCATCCATTGCCTACCGCACTCCCCTGTGCTGGCGTTACCTGCTTTAAACTCTTTTCTTATAATCCAACACATTTTCACTCATCTTCATCCTTTCCCGTCGCCGCCGCTCCTGGCCGGACCACGCCGCTCTCGACACTATTCCATGGCGTGAGGGCACCTGTCGCCGACAGTCCACACTCGTCAGCCCCCGGGTGCCGAGTGTCGAGTGCCGAGTGCCGAGTGCCGAGCCCTCTGGGTTCCGAGGTCGCTGGCCTGTCCGCCGGCTGACGGATGGCGTGCTCCAGCGACTGACGGCGCCGACAGCCGACCGGGCGCTTCGTGCAGGGAGAGTTCCTCTGGACCCGAGAGACTCTCTCGCCGGAGAGAGAAGGAAGTGGAGGGCCGCACTCTGGGGAAATTCCACTTACATTGGAGCATTCTTTGATAAAGGGTGAAGCGGGAAGCAATTGAGAAGACCTTGGGAGAGGATAGAAGAGTACGTTTCTAAGAACTGATTCTGGTGCAGTGAGAGGATGAAGGCCATCAAGATTGAGGTGTGGATATTTAATTTAAACTCATTGAACATTTGCAGTGGGGTGGATGGCTCTATGCATATGTATGCTGGATTATGCATGCATGAAGTAGAAACAGGGCGGTGTATCGAATTAAGAGTCGATACATATACCAGAGGGTTCGGTCGGTGACAATGCAGGAACACGAAATCCATGTCCGACTAGAGCACTGGTCGAGTGTCACTGCCCCGCTCGCCCTGTGACGCTGTAGTGAGCGCTGATGACCCGGTGTCCGACCTGAACAGGATGCGGGCGGGCCGGGGCACAGGCTCTCACCGCACGTGCCGCAGCGATTGATAAGCGTTGTTTAACTTGTCACAGTGACACAAATTGAGTTGTGGTCCCTGCGACCACAATATCGATTTTTGGCAGGCCGATCGTTGATGTTTAGCTGTTTGATAAAATGAAATTATGAGCTGTGGCCTTCTATTGATTTTCCCGTTCTAGATGGGCGCATAGGAGCATAAGTTATTATCCGTATTCCGTGTGTTCTTATAATTGATGATAAAATTCTACGTTGACGTCAGTTTGTCCTGCATCATAGGGTCTTCGCTTTTAAAGCCTAGCGAACTAGTTCCTGTGCCTTCGGAGCAAACGCTGTTTTCAGAGTCATATCGTCGTATTTTAATCATTTGTTGGAAACGAAATGCCATATCATTTTGTTATCGTCTCCGTTAATTAATTATTTCTCGTTGTGCGCCCGGGCTAAGTGAAGGATGATTTTGCTTGAAAGCTTCAGCCGCATACTTTGACATTACCGAGTAGACAAGCACAGTTGGCATACAACATAACATGGCGTGCACTGTGTACTCGGCAAATATAAAACTGAGCAATTGATTTTAATTTTATTATTGAAACACCGTCTGGATGACATGTAAACAATGATGGGATTCATATCATTAATGCACCGTGCTACCTGCGCAGTGCGCTCATCGTGCTAAGCAAGTTAAAATGAATGCCTGCCAGTGCCTAACTTTGTTGTTACTCCGTTCTTCCTTTTGTTATCTGATAACCCTTTTTCATCATAAGAGCCCAACCAGGCCTGCTGCGGCAGAGGTGGGGCCCGTCTGCCAGTGCGCCATACGATGCGTCACCGCCTCCCCCCCCCCCCATGCGAGTGCGGGAGCCCCGCCGCTGGCGGCGACCCGGTCCCGGAGGCGACGCACCGTCTCTTCCGGCTGGGCTACCGGAAATGAAAGATAAACAGAACCCCTCCGGAATTGAAAACACTTGTGAAGAGTGAAAAAACACTAATTCGGTAATCGGTAACCAAAATAATGTTAATGGGTGTTATTTCTTTCTGGCCTAAGTCAAGGTTTCTGATGCTAGAATTATGGGTCATTTGCACTAATGCTATGGCTATGCTAATTTGTACTTATCTGCCCTCTTTGAGGTCAATCGCATTATTTCGATATCGCATGTCATCCAACCGCACATCGACATACCTGCCAGCACCTGAAGTTCACACGCGGTTGTTTCTGATAACTTACACGGCTGTTTCTGATAACCCCACTCCCATTTCCGCGGGCCGCCCCTGGGGACGTGCTCTTGTTACTGTGGGGCCGGGCCGGCGGGCCGCCACAACTCACGCACATCCATCGATTGGGCCATCTCTCTTTGTCGGCTGCCGACTCGCCAGTTTGGCTGTTTCGGGGCGGCGGCAATCAATGCCGCCCGAGGCCACCGGCGCTGGTCGGACAAAGGCGGAAAGGCGCTCCTCGGTGAGTCGGCGACGGAGCCAGGTCAGCTGCTGCGGAGCTGGAGGGTGACCTGGAAACAGTCCGGGCTGTTGGAGTTACCTGGGAACAGCCGAAGTCTTTACAATGGCCTGGAAACAGTCAGAGCCTGTAACGGCGACCTGGAAACAGTCCAGGGCCTGTTAACGTAACCTGTAAACAGCGATTGCTGTTAGGGTGACCTGAAGCCAGCCTGTTAGCGTGACCTGGGAACAGTGGGGGCCTGTAACGGTGACCTGGAGACCCGGAACCTGCAAGGGTGGTTCGGAGACAGCTGAGCCGTGACCAGTGAAAGTGATCTGGGCGTAGCAAGGACCTGTAAGCCTGAGCGTACACGGCCAAAATCTGTGAGACTATCCTGGAGACTGTCGCGGGAGTCTTGAAACTGTCAGGGACTGGGAGCTTCAGAAGCTGAACCATCTTGATGCGGGAGCGAATTAGAGCCAGCGGCTAAATTTCCGCGCTCAGTGGGACGGCACGACCGGAGGGGATCAGTGATTCCGTGGAGCTGGAAAGCCGCGCTGAGCTGCGGAGCGGAGCTATTCCCGGGCGGATGGGCGACCGGCTCCGGCCCGTCCGTAGATTGACCCTGTTCTGAGGGAGGACGACAGGGTCGAGCGGTGTGTCAGCTGTAAAGGAGCAATGTGGCGAGAGATTGTACAGGGTGGGGCAGAAAGATTTACCTCTTTGTTTTCAGCCCATAACTCAAAAAGTTTTGCACGGATTTTAGTGAAATTTTGCTTGCGGCTTCCCAATTGACTCGTGTATAACTGTTATGATCGTTTTTAATTTCGTCATGGTTGTTGATGAGCTATGGCGGAAATTACAAAAAGAGCCCAAATTGCGGCGCCGATACAGGCTGGCCACAGCGTCCGAAACGTTCCCAAACAGCTCGGTGTTGCCATAAAAACTGCTAACAATATAATTAACTATGCCTTAAAAAGACAGGCACAGTGTCGATGAAGTCCATCCCAGCCAGAACAAGGCATATCCGCACCAAAAAGCTGGTTGATATCGTGCACAAGATGGTGTCTCGAAATCCTAGGCGAAGCATGCACAAACTGGCAAGGGACCTCGATTTTCCGCCCAAAATGATCAGAAGAATCATAAACGACAATTTGGGCATTAAGTCATACATGATGCAACGTCGACACCTGATTTTGGCGGCATCCAAGGAAAAGCGGCTACACAGGGCCCAAAAGATGTTGGAGGAAATCAGAAGCGCCGGTAACAAGGTCTTCCTCTGATCCGATGAAAAGATTCCCACGGTTGAGCCCCAGATGAACTCGCAAAGCGACATAATCTTGGCAGATGGTACATCCAGTATTGATCCTGCTATCCGAACCAGTTTTGGTCACCACAACCCTGCTGGTGTCATGGTTTGAGCTGCCGTCGCATCCGACGGCTCAAAAGGACCCTTGATCTTCATCGAGGCGGGTGTGAAAGTCAACTCACACGTTTATGTCCATCTGCTGGAGGAACATGCTCTGCCTTGGGTCACTCAGTCGTTCCGAGACGGATACGTCGTCGTCCAGGACGTTGCGTCGTCTCGCACGGCCATCTTCACTCAACAGTGGTGCAAGACCCATATGACTGGGTTCTGGGGTAAGGTCATGTGGCCACCATCAAGTCCAGACCTGAGCCCGATGGACTTCACCACCTGGACCATCCTGGAGAGGGAGGTGTGTGCAACACCACACAGCAGCATCGCCGCTCTGAAGCTGGCCCTCGACATGGCACGGTCGAATTTCGACGAGGACACCGTGCGGCGCTCGTGCCACTCCGCAGGTGGAGGTTTCGGGGCAGGGGTGAAGACCAAAGGTGGCCATATTGGTTCATAGTGCCGTTGCTGAGATGTGTACATACTACTGAATACGTGTACCAAAAATCAATTGAATATCTTTGTTCGGGACCGTAATATTTTAAAAAATCAAGAGGTAAATCTTTCTGCCCCACCCTGTAGTGCTACCATGAGCGAGGTCCAGCGGAACCAAACAAAGCTGAAACTTTGAGGCGTAGAACTTTGAAACCATAAGCCTAACAACATCGAGCTGAGGGAAAGACGTTGTCATCAGCTGTTGTTGTCCATCTCACCCAGGCCACTTTCGGTGTTTTTTTTTTTGTTGTTGGTCAAATTGTAACAATGCCTACCAGCAACAACCCACTCCAGCTCATCCACCCAATTCGGACTCAGCTCTCTTCAAGCATGAATGCCGATTCAATCATGACGGTCTGGCGCTTGTGTCCATCTCTGGGGCGCTGCTCCTGCGCCCAATCTGGTCTCCTCCGGCAGCGGCGGCGGTCGTCCTCCACTCCCATTGATCGTCCGCCGGCCCGGGCGTGCCTCCTTTCCGTGGCGGTCCCTCTGCTGGGAACTGGGTCACGCGGTCGGGCCAGCGTGGCGCCATGTCTGATTGATAGATGTAATGCAAGAACGGATGACAGAGACGGAGTGCTGATAGGGAATCAGCCTCAACAACGGCCTCGTTTTGTGGAGGAATGACACAATGACTGGTCACTCATAAATACCTACTCTCGCTCGATTGCCCGAGTCCCGACCACTAAATGTTAGAATCAAAAGTCTTTTAATGGCATTTTTTGTCGATTTTGCTGGACGGTGGCTACTAGTCTCCATTGAATGCGAATTTTGGCTGTTAACAAACTTGCACACGGACCAATGCCGAAGTTGGACCTCTGTGCCTTCGCAGCCAGTTTGGGCCTGTGAACTCTCGCGGAGTTGAGCCTATGTCTACCCTGGCGCTCAAGATGGTGACATGAGCGCAGGCCGTCCTCTGCTCTATTGTTACGTCAGCCAATACCGACATTTCACGAAGACGCTCAGCCGTGCCGAACAGCCAGCGATGGATGCTCTCGAAGCGGGGATTTTCTGCCGCCCATGTCTCCCGTTGAGCGGGGCGAATGGGAGGGGAGGGGAGGGGTCCCCGTGGGAGTTGACAGGGGTCTGCGTCAGCTAAACGGCGTCGGAAAAATGTGAGGGACAAATTCGGGTCCACTAGCTTCTGGGACTGAGATTGGTGAATTCGGAGACAACAGCTGATCCGTCCGGAGTCGTAAACAGAAGACTGGCTGACTTTAGCATGATTATTTGTTTCTGCAAAGAGCGGGGTGACATGATATTTTCTTCGCAACATAATCCATATACACTAAAATTAAATAATGATAATATGAGATATTATAAAAAATATACACGCATAAAAAGTAAAAACTGCAGAGTACAGTCACTATACTGCCCAGGGAGTTCTGGGGGTCCCGACACTGCCGTCGGCACTCGGGCGCAGCTAGCTTGTTTGCAAGCACGCCTCATACACTGGTTTCGCGATAACCTTGCTTGCTCCCGCACTTATTTACGTCCCCCGGTGACCTGACCTTTGTCATAGGTCAGAGGTCGAGTCACTGACTGTGTTGTGTATGTGCTTCGGGAGCCTGAACCGTAGTACTGCGTATTCTCTGCATCTGAGAGCGTAAGAAGATTGACTATGAGTGATTATCGGAATCGGAGCTGGCTTTTGTTTTCATGGAATCCATTAGAAGACGGCATCGGGGGCGTAGATAGCTATAAGACATCTGTTACGGTTGTCCTCTCAATTTGTTGAAGCAAAAAAAAAAAAAACGTTCAAAGCTAGATTAATGTCAATGGCAGCCCACTGGCTATCTGTTCCTTATCTCGGGATAATTCTTGCCGCGAAGATGGGAAACTTTATTTGCTTTGATGAATTTTCATTATGCATTAACTGCCTTTTTCCGACACACCTCTGCACGGCTATGCTTTGTCGTTAGAGTAATGCAAGCTAGAGTTTTGGCGCATAGCCCTGAGCCCATTTAATGTAATGATAGACCAAGTGTCTTGAAGGAAGGGAATACTTGAAGTAAAAACATCAGCTACAAAAGAATTACAGGAACAACAGCAAAACTCCTAAGAATGATGCTCCCGGGGTCTTCTCTCACTACAGTGCGCGAGTCTAATTCAGCGACAGGTTATCTAAATGACTACGGATTATGTGCGCATTTCAAAAAGCGTCTGATGCTTCCCAAAAGTGTCAAATTATTTTTAACCCTGTCCTTCAATAAAAAAAGAAAAAGACCAGCGTCCAACAGTCATCGGCACTCGGCAGCATGGTCGAGCGAACCGGGAAATCCGCGGCGATCTCAACCAATTCCAATCCCTACGGACCAGGAACTCAGTGGCTTCACTACTCCACAGTGACTGACTACTCGACTCTCGCCCTCTGTGGAGCGTGTTGAGAGTGCCGCGGCGCGGGTCCCGGCCGCCGCAGAAGTTTGACACAGTTTCACCGGTCTCTCGGGCACTGTCACAGCCGTACGTGGCATCGTGGCCTGCTGGGTCACGACGCGGAGGGACACCATGCACCACTGGGTCACGAGGGGATCGACGACGGCATCGTGGAGAGACCTGGCTGCTGATGTGAGAGTTCCGGATGTCACTCGCTCACGCGCGACATCCGTGTTTGAGAGAAGAATGAGCTGCAATCATCTTCCCGTCAGCTAGGCAGAAGTGTGGACCGTATTGATCCACACGTGCTTCGGGGAAGAGTAGGTGTATCAATGTCTCCGCGTTGCAGGGAAAAGTGAGCCGGGAAAAGTGAGCCGAACTAAATAACAAAAAAAAAAAAAACAATCCGTGTAGGGAAGAGTGAACGCGTTTTTTTTTTTGTCTGGCGAAAGACGATACCATGTCTGTGTACTCTTGTGGCTGACGTCTTTCCGCTTTTGCTTTTTGATTATCGATCTCCGGCACTGGGTCCATTAGGGTCACTGAATAGGCTGGCACATGGGACTGGGTCGGCTCAGGGTTATGAGGTGCCAGTGGACCGACACGTCGGCCGGCCCACGTGGTCGTCCGGACCCGCTCCCAGTTCCCGCCGCGACCGGACGCGCCGGTCGGACTCGCGCCAAAACCGCGTCTGGCGCGCCACCTGGCGGTGTGGCGAGCCGCCGACCGACCCCTCCCCCCTCGTCGACGGTACCACTACCGACAGACCTACCTACACCCCTACACCTACCTCTTACTGTCGGTGCCCGTGCACTGACCAGACCCGACTGCCCTCCCTCTTCACCGCTGGCGGCACCTGTCTGAACCAGCCCTACCCGACCTGACCCAACGGCACCCTACCCAACCGACCGACCGACCGACCGACCAACCAACTGACCCAGGCCGGCCCTACCTGACCCGACCCGACCCGACCCGACCCGACCCGAACCGACCCGACGGACCGACCGGCCGACCGGCCGACCGACCCTCCCCAACACCGACGGCACCTGTCTGAACCGAACGGAGCCGATTTAGAAGATATTTCACTTACAATGCCTTAATAAATGCATATAAATCAGTCCCTCTCAGCAACATTTGCAATGTTTTCTTCTACATAATGCGCATGCCTACCGCCCTGACGTGCCTTATGGAATTATCAATAGGTGCATTGGTTTCCGCACAGAAATAGGTCGCAGTGATTGTCACAGTCAGAAGGTAACAGCAACTATTATTTGTGATGGAAACATTGATTTACCATCACAATGCTGAGACCCCTATGCAGGCACATAAAGAGCCAATGATATGGTCGCACCGCGTAGCTCGGCCGCCAGGCTCCCTCAGAGCACCAAGGAAATGCAGGCAGTCAGTGAGTCTTTTATTGAAGCACTCGCACACATAGCAACTGTGGTTGAGAGGTCATTTTGTGCAACGTTTCTCATTGGAGCACGCTGGCCCGCTTCACTTTAACCTAACGCTGTTTCCGTGGGTACATCGTCAAAGGTGGGCCCGATCTAGCCCCGGCGGACAATCGATAGGACCCGCAGTTCTCCCCCTCCCCGAGGCAACCCCTCCCCTTCCCCGAGGTAACCGCTCCGCGCCAGGCGGCGCCCCTACCTGGGTGTGTCCCCGGTGTATGGGTGGGGTCACTCTGTGCAGGGCCGAGGCTCCTTTGTTACTTGGTGCCGCTACTGACAACCGGGATTTTTTTTTTCGGGATTGAAAGTCGTAGACGTCAACAGAACTAGGAACTGATTCGCCTGCTGACTGTAATTCGATTTAGGTTTCTCTGCTGTCCTCATGGTAGGGGCCTCTGTAGATGCAATATGATTCGCAATTCGCATGATATATTATTATAGCATCGATAAGAGCAATACCGGTCTGGGGCGAGATGATCTTACCTCCCATGCTCCTTCACACGGTGCCATGTGCCGTTGTCACCGTTACACACGGAACCGTCTGAACCTTGGGGCCGGTGCTGGCCGGCTGCAGGCCGATGGTGACAAGCAGAACTCTGTCCGTACGTGCCAGGTACGGGGACATCCGCCACCGCCCGGGTACCGTTCGTCTCCTCCCAACTGTGTGGTGGCGAGCACCGAACCCTGGGCCACACCTGCCCGTGTCCCAGGGCCACGCCTACTGCCAGTGCGCGCACTAAAGTTGTGGAGTGGCAGTCACGTCGTGTTCCTTGTTCTCGCTGAAGGCTTTGCCGGGGAGCCCGTCACGTTCGCAGTTCGAGGCTGGGCGCAGGATTAAAGTGCGTGAGAATGCGTGAAGGAGAAGACGTGAAGAAGAAGAAGATCACACCCGAAAAGCGGCTTGCGCTTCGATGCTTAGGCGGCTTTGAGAGTGGATTTTGTGCGGGAAGGCGTCTGGTGTTTCTCGAAATTTAAGTAAAACTTGGAAAGGAACATAAACGGTACATGAAAACTCTCTGAGCATTTAAAGGCCCCCCTGAACGTCTGACAGGCCTCTCTGAGCGACAGAAGGGTCCCAGCGCTTAAAGGGCCTCTGTACGCTTGACGAGGGCCCTATGAGTTACAGAAAAGCCCTGCGTACACGAGAGGGCCCTCTAAACTCATGAAGGGGTCCCTGATTCCTTGACGGGGCCCTCTGAGCACATTATAAGGGTCCCTAATCGCTTGACAGGGGCCCCTCTAAGCTACATAAAGGCCCTCTGAGTACACGACAGGACAGGTCTTAAAAGCGCCCCACCGATCAGTAGGGGCCTGTAACAGCCGCCTGTTTAATTTTTCAGCATGGGCCCTCTGTCGGCAATAGTTATTTGATCACTGCTAGAACCTATTTAACGGTTTTAGAGGGCCATTGCACGACTACTAAAAAGTCTTGGAAAAGTTCAGATTGGGCTCCTGACTGTGGGGTACTGGGCATATGCAGTACCCCACAGTCAAATGACTGTGGGGTACTAGTACCCCACGTACCCCACGGTGGCGCCGCCCATGCATAAACCAAGGTTGACGATTATTCTGATATGCAAAATGCTGGGACAAGAGTGGTTTTCGCTGTTGTGCCATTTCGATCCTGAAATTGGGCATTTCTATTGTTGCTGTTCTTCTTGTTTAATTGAATAGACTTGCTGCAAATATTCTTTGACAGCCTTTTGCAGCTTAGTTTCAATCTCCTCACGTCAATGCTGCGTTTCTTGCTATTTAATTGCAGCAATAACTCCACACGTAGCTCCAGCGTCAGAGAGATGCCTTGTCATCGTGCCGGGAACACTGTAACGAACAGTTCTGGTAGCTGTGAGCACCGAATGCGCTCGCTCGCCTCACCAATGCCGATTATATTTACCAGAGGCAAGTACGTACAATAACATGGCTATGTAATCATATTGGCGAAGTGCGTTGTGCTGCAAGCACCACTACACCCATACCAGCATCTGCGATGCTGGGCTCCGCATCGCGGGACCGCAGGTTGTTTGAGCAAGCACCTCTGTGAACGCCGCAAAAACGCCCGCCGCCAAACGAGAGGATGAGCCTTGCACGTGCAGACCGGAGTGGGTGTGCTAAAAACTGACGTGCACGGCACCCTATTCGCCCGTCTAGAGCGGTGTGCAAAATTTGGGTGCAATCGGCCCGGCCGTTTTCGAGATCTTGAAGCGGCACCCTGCACGTGCGCACGTGCAAGCTGGGTCCCAACTGACTTGTGCACGGCACTCTATTCGCCGGTCTCTAGCGGTGTACCAAATTTAATCGCATTCGGCCCAGCCGTTTCCAAGATCTGGAAACGACCCCTACACGTGCGCACGTGCAGTTGTACCCCAACCGTGGCACCAGGCTACCTTACGACCTTATAACGTCTCTCACGCTGTCCTGGAACGGAAGAAGAAGCCGGATGCCTCTGTGCTGTAACATGGTTGTTCAGAAATGCAGCTCAGCTGAGTCAAGTCATCATTACATTGCTGAGATCTTGGAGCTCTTCATGTTCTCTGTGTAAAGACTCGTGTTTCTTTCAAGTGCTTCACTGCTTCGTACACCACAATCATGCGCATTGTATTTCACACTCTTGACATATTTGCCACCGTTGTGTTATGGAGAAAGTCGATCCACCAGGTTTCTGCCTGATTGTGTGCTGAGGTCCTGAGTAGAAATGGTCTACCGCTTCTTCCCATTATCGCGGTCAGCTGCACCGGGGCCCTCATGCATCTGTGACCTCTCTCTCTCTCTCTCTCCCCTAGTCGCGGCGTAGGTGTCTGGTATACCGGCCCGGTTTTTCCCGATCTTGACAGTCCCCTCTGGGCGACAAGTGCTGCTCAGCATTCGACCGGCATACCCGTGATGGGCTCGTTGATATTGGGAAGGCCCGGGGCTTATTGGTTTCTGGACGTGACGACTCACATCATTGGTGTTGTCTGAGTGATTCTGTTGCCACTGGGATGCTGAGTCTGTTCGCTGTCCCTTCATATGATTAATTCCATTATTACCGTTGTGGCGTTCCGTAAAGCTGTTCATTACTCGCAACCTCATTATGCGCATTTAGCAATCGTTTCAGGCGTTGTCTGGATAATTAGCGCTAACAATGGACTGGAATTATTATTGGATTTCAGCGATAGCCAGATTTGAACAAACATAACATATTTGAATAAGTTCTGAAACATACCTACTGCGAGGAAAACACGAAATGTAGTAACTGTGTTTTTTTTTTAGAGGTAGGACGCAGGAGGATGCTGGGTGATGGTCGTTGGGTGCGAAAATCTATGCTATTATTCACAGTAAAACATCAACCTGAAGTCACGTCCTTGTATGTGTGGTATTCAGGTATGCTTACAGACATTGTTTGGTATTCCCATGGGCACGTTTTCATTGTCTCAATACCTGAGCCGGTGATGCCAATCCCCATACCGCCTAGGCCCCTTCACAAAGGACATGAAAGGAGTCGCCGCCCTATAAAAACGGGAGACGAGGCCCCCGCTCCCAACTGGAGCGTGTCCTTGCTCGAGCTCGGCGTCTCCCGAGCCGAGGGGTCCTCCATTGCCAACTGGAACGTGAGTTGCAGCGACGTCTTATGTTTTTGCCACCGCGAGGGCTCTGTGACACAAGGTCACTGAAGTCTTGACGAGTACAAAGGAACGTGACCGTTAAATTAGTTATTGGTGAACACCTATCAACGGAGCCGACAAAACACAGAGAGCGGAGTATTGAGGTGTTGCAGAGACGATGGGACAAATGCGGGACTCCCTGCAGAGCAGCGGTCACTTTGTCTGTCGTAACTGGGGAACAACGCCTTGAAGGCCATTTCGGGGTCGGGCTTCGGGCGCACTATTTGCGGCGATGTCGTCTCTCAGACTAACTGCTCTTGATAGATGATGGGTGTGTAGAAAAAGGATGACCTGGGAGGCTGTCTTCATTGAAATGATTTGATCTAACCATTGACGTAGAAAAGAAAACATTGCTCCGGTAGAGAGACTAGAAAAGCCAATTAGAAAATATGTTGACTGCTTGGAGAATATGCTGCTGAAGTATAATGCAGCGTGGCCGTGGTAAGCGCAATGGGATTCACATAAACAAAGCAGCTGAAGCCGCCAAAACACGCACGTAATGTTTACTTGTCTTCTTTTTATAAGTTTCTGCTGTTTTTTTCCACTCCATTGATCTTTATACGATAGTTGGCCAGCATCTTATGCCTACATTTTGAATAACACATAGCTCGAGATTTGTGCGCAAAAAATAGGCGGACGTTGCTAGGCGAAGCTTCACGTTCCAAGAATTAGTATGCAGTATATGCACATATCTTTTGTCGACTGGTTAATGCAGAAGAGCAAGGACCCAGCCGGCAGCCCAGTCCATATGGGTTCAGTATAACTCACCGCCCAGCGATGGTAACTCGGAGAGCGTTCGGGAACTGAAGCCAGAGGCTACCGTTGGGATGCGCTGGTGTCTACCGCTTATGTGGCTTAGTTTCTGCTCACCATAAATGGATCTTATTTTAAGGGTAAAAATAATGTCTCCTGTTTTTCCGGCATCTTGAGAAGGAATAATTTGCAGCTATTGGTATTATTGGTATTATTCGCAGCTTTATTATGCGGCTATGCGCCATAACAAAGCATTCGTTCCAACAATAACACAGATGCATTGCAGTTTGAGTGTCGCTGCTAACCCCGCAAGTTATCACTTTGAGTATAGTCATTTATCGACTCTATTAGTCTGATTTTGTGTGCCAAGAACCATGGCATAGATCAAACAGTGAATGGGATACATTTTACACAGAGTTTTCACATTTATGAGATACCTAACACCTCGATTGAAATACACTGTAATCTTTGGTATCCGTGTCTTGTATGCCTCAAGAGCGTAGCACGCCATTGTTTGGCTTTCATCTTCATTTTAATGCGTATTATTAAATGCTTTACTTTTCCTTATTCTTGTCGGAATTTCGCTCAGTTTCGTTCAGTTGTTATTTTTATCTTCTCTTCGCATGTCAGGATTCAGTTATTATGGTATCAATAGATCGACACATCCTCTCAGAAAGCGCGGCTCCTCAGGACACAGAAATCAGAATCATTCCGTGTCCGTCGCTCCTGCCGTGAATAGCCCGAGATCCCGCGAGGGCCGACCGCCATCCTCTCCGCGTCCAGTGGCCATCCGGTCTCGCGCAGCGATAATAGCACACGGTGACCAGAATAGGCCGGGGGACACAATGGTGCAGGATATTCGCCAAGGTCCTATACCAGGGGCCCGGTGTTAATGCAGAATAGAAACGGTCATACCTCCGTCATGACAACATGCCCATGACGAGGACTGAACCCTGGGCGGCGCTCTATAGCGTGATTTTAATGACCTTGGCGATCACCTTGATAGCTCATTTACCGCTCATCTGTGCATCTCGATAGTAGGACATTCACCCAATTGTGTATTGGATTGTATGAAACATCTGGCTACCAAGATTTTATCCTGATTATCACACCAGTAGGTATAACGCCTTTTGGGGCGACTAACGGAGCGAGCAAGAGGGTGAGCCTTGCACGTGCGAAATTTCGAGGGGGTACCTCCAGCTGACTTGTGCACGGCACCCTACTAACCGGTCTGTAGCGATGTGCCAAATTTGAGCACAATCGGCCCAGCCGTTCTCGAGATCTGGAAGCGGCACCCTGCACGTGCGCACGTGCAAAATGGGTCCCAACTGACTTTTGCACGGCACCCTACTAACCGGTCCCTAGCCATGTACCAAATTTGAGCGCCATCGGTCCAGCCGTTCTCGAGATCTGGAATCGACCCCTGCACGTGCGCACGTGCAGCAGCACCCCAACTCTGGCACATGGATATGCATTGCCTAGTGGGTGCCTAGCTGCATGCCAACTTTCAGCGCAATCGGCCAAGTTGTTACCGAGATATTGCAACAATTACAAAAGTGACACCTCTTCGTTTTGCACGTGGCACGTGCATAAGGGGTCACCCACATGCATCGGGAATAGTCCAATACTTGGTAGAAGGAATGAAGCTACCCTACAAAAATTACCGCATGTAAATCGGTCAAGTGGTTGCTGAGATATAAGCGTCGCAGAATCGTGACCACGGCCGGCCGGCCGGCCGCTCATACTCAGAAATTTCCGTTATTCTACGTAAGACTCCGCTCGCTTCGCTCGCTCCGTAATTAATGCTTTTTTGGTAAATGATGTCGTGCAAAGCAACAATGCACACAACGGAGAAGTTAGACATTGAATGACATGGCTACGTCAAAGAAACGCAAGATGAAATGGGCTCATACCGCGGCTAATATCGCGATTGCACGCTCAATTGCATGCAGCGTTTCATGTGTAGGCAGTCTGCCAACAGATAGAACCATGCAGTAAATGATGCGATCAAATTTTGATTAAATCTTTCCAGGATTTAGTTGTCTCAGGGCCGGTTCTGAAACGCTTGGATATATCGTCAAGCATGTTACTAATGCCGGGTTCACACCGGATTCCGGACCGGCAAAATTCCGTCTGCCGGGCCGGAAAAATGGCCAATTCCGTGCCGGAAAATTGAAAACTGGTGTAATGCCGGGTTCACACCGGATTCCGGACCGGCAAAATTACGTCTGCCGGGCCGGAAAAATGGCCAATTCCGTGCCGGAAAATTGAAAACTGGTGTGAACCGGCAAATCTGGCAACTTCTTTTGACTGGTCCGGCAGGCCGGAGAGCCAGATTTTCCGGTCCGGCAAAAAGTTGAAATCATCTCAACTTTTGCCTTGCCGGATAGCCACCGTTTGTGATATGAAATTAAGGCACGAGGGAAATAATGTTATGTTTCAGCGCTACAGGACCAATTTAACCAACGGTGCCCTAATAGTCTCGCGATTTTTCACGAGAATATGAAATTCAAGCGTAAATTTGACGGCGTTTCATTTTTATTTCAAAACATTTGCATCTCAAACGGAGTGATAGCTACATTTCTGTTTTTGTATTTCACATGACTCATGGCCTTTTCAAATTATAAATTAATTTCATTGGTTGGAAAATATCCATGACTTTATAATAAAAAAAAGATAAATATTATAAGGAAGCGGTGAAAAGGGCGAATTTGTGGAACAACATTGCGGACGCGCTGGTTGTAGAAGGAGCGGAGCCAGTATCTGCAGAAGAGATTATCAAGCGCTGGAGCCGGCCGCAGGACACAGGTAGCACAATGTACGTATTGCTAACTTCCGTCGTCTACGAAGTGGAGCCAGCCGAGCATATTCTGAAATCTACATTCTACAAGACGCGCTGACAACACTTCTCTGTCCTCGATGCCCTCCTACGCAAGCACATAGCAGCTCGGGAGGGTGGAGGCAGTTTTGCCATTCAATCGCAAGTAGAAGATTCAGGAAATACGATGGTACTGACTACTGAATGCCAAGGATATTATCCCGCGCCCTGCTGGGGGTGGGGGTGGGGGGGGGGGGGATATTTGAACCCTCCCTGTGGTTTTTCGCGAACATCTAAAAAACGGCGGCTGTTTTTGGCACAACTTATCATGCATCTTTTCTGCACATGTAAAAATTGTAGACCAAGGTCACTTAAGGTCAGGTCACTAGGTCACTTCAAGTGACCTCACCTCATACAAAGTTTCAACGTCTTCCATATGCTACATCGAGCGAACGACCTCTTTGAAACTCTCAGCGATTGATAAGGGCAACAATATGTACACAATTTAAATGAATAACTATCTCGGAATTTTGATATCGGTGACCTAAGGTCAGGTCAATTTTGTGACCCCCCCCATTATAAGTCAATGGGAGAAAATTGATGCCAAGTTATGCGTTGGCTTGCTGTAAATCGTCGACATTCGACCTGAAAATCGGTGAAATTCGGCTTTCCATTACCTCTGGTGACCTGACCTTTGATTTGACCAAAATAGAAGTGACCGAATTAATTTCGTCATTAATTTTGACACTCTTTCGAACGCCGCCTTCCCCGTATCGCTACGTGGCCCAGGAGCCGAGTTAAAAGGGGGGGATGTTAAACACCCCCACCAGCAAGGCGTGGAAATTTAGGACCCCCAGCGGGGCGCGGGTTATGGCAGTAGAGTTCAGTGACAGTCAGATGACCGATTTTGAAACCCAGCCATCTACATCAGCAAGCGTAATATCAAGCTCGCCGTCTCTAATGCGCCCTGCCCAGCCCTCAATTCCTCTTTGTTCGCAAGTGTTTTTAAACCAACAACAGCCAAAGCGCGATTGAAATTCATGTCTTTTTGTCGATACCCTGCCCGCATGCTGTAAATGTTAAATTGTATTAATCTTGCTAATATACCTACCAGTGAAGTATGAATTATTTTCGGTTGGGTGGAACTGCATCAGGGACTTGTAAACTAAGCCGTCACACAAGTATGTTCGATTTCAAAATAATTCGCGAGATTGCTTGGTACCTACTTATCGTACTTGATGGTTGATGATTATGACATTTCCGGCTCGACTTTCCGGTTTTCCGGTTCTAGCGACTTTTTTGACATCTAGCGACAATTTCAACATTTTGGTGCCGGCCCGGCAGACGGAATTTTTCCGGACCGGAAAACCGGTGTGAACCCGGCTTAAGCAAGGTAACTTCAAAGCCGAAACCAACCTTGTTTGCCGACTTCATTCACAAGTGTTTGTCGTTCCCGTCCTCAAGAGAAGCCCCAGGTTCTATTAAACTTGATAGGTTTTGTGTGGCGAGCGACTCATCTAATGGCGTGCTATTTACTGCGGTAAGACGGTCTTCTGTGAAGCATCTGGACTGCACGACGTTATTTGCGAGGTATTTATATCGGTAGAATGAACTCTAAATACAAGTACCTATATTATGCTTAGTTGTAGATACGTTGTAACTAAGCTCAGTGATTTTACGAAATGGGGAAAAACATGAAAATAATCAATACTCATGTTGTATGAACCTATGGGCATTTAAAGATAAAATATAATGAATGAACTTGTTAATTGGGAGAAAACACGGTTAATTATTTCAGCGTCTAGGCAATGAGAGGAAATCCTCAGGCTAGTGTTCATTGAACGCATGCTGCTGATCTGAATAGGGTAGTGTGGGGTAATTTGAACATATTTTTACGTCTTCTCCGTTGTACCAAATTCCAGCTCAACCCTGGATGAAGAAAAACTGTTTCAGTAGCGCATGTGTCACTTGCTTTCACCATGCAAGCCTCATTTTCGGACGAGCCGAGCATACCTTGAAAAGCATAGCATCACTTCTCCACCAAGTCACGGTGTGTTCAAATTGCCCCACCGTGGGGTAATTTGAACATACTGCCTTTATCTGCCATAAAAACGATAGCCTCGCCAGCACCGATGTTGTTTGACCCATAAACGAATAGGCAGAGCAATTCTAAACATAGCTTCATTTGAAAAAGCAGCACAACAACAAAAATAACAGTTGCAGAGTATCAATATCTGCACGCTGCACACCGGTCAGTTGACAGAATTCGCCTCTCTTCAATGAACAGAACGTCTATCATCTCCGTTCGATAAAAACCCTACCAAACCTTACTTCATCTGTTATAGTGGCGCCAATCGGAACCTGGTCATTCCGAGTTTCGATTCTTTATATTGTCCAATTCGGAATTGATTGCACAAAGGTATAGTAGTCTGGACAACATTGGACGATAGCCTGCCACACTTACGCATTTTCATCAAGTAATCGTGCGTAGCATTGATTGGCGAATGGAAAGCTTGTTAAGCTCTCAATATAATGAACACCTTTCGGCTGGTAAAATTACATGATAAGCAATATAAATGACGGTTTTGAGTGTTGATAGCTGCATAATTTTCGGACATATTTGGACAAATAATTGATTTTAACATTTTTTGGACGGAAAATCAACGAAAATGCCGGACATTAGACGGATATTAGACGTAAATTTTCTAAAACTGGCATCACTTATCTGCTACTGCTTTGGGTCGAAAATATAGGCAAAAAAAAACTGGGAGTGTTGTTTTTTTCGGAGCTATCCCTGTCTTCATTGAAATTCTCACACTATGTTCAAATTACCCCACGCTAAAAGTTATTTTGCCATTTTTAAAAACAGGATTCAAAAGCAAATTTCTTGGATTGAAGGCACTGATTAGGTCATTGTACAACAAAAGCCGTTGCGTATTAGGCGCTAGCAATGCAAGATTTTGCGCTGCAATGAAGTTGCAATGAAGTGTTGTTAGGCGTTTTTCCTTGCGAAATTGATTTTTTACACTGTGCGTCAACATCTACATTCCCTGAAACTTTAAACCCCGTTCATATGATAGCCCTTTTGGTTACGATAATTTCTCTCATTGGTCTTATTGTCATGCCACTTATGGATTTTCCGTAATTTTGTGTTATTCACACTATGTTCAAATTGCCCCACATGTTCAAATTACCCCACCCTACCCTATACTGTCCTTTACCGTAAAAGCGCGAACATCCAGGTGCAACAAATCACATACGTCTGTGCAGGTATTTTCATATCAGACCAGATTTCATCGATGCTATGGCGTGGCTTATCGGCCTCGCTGTTTCCCAATTTATCAAAAATATAATAGTTTGACGCCTTCGTGCTCACAAAACGTTTTGAAATTCGATCTCCGATGGTTAATGACATTCAGATGAAGGTAAAACCAGTGAGGTATGTTGGGCTCTCATTTACAAAGGTTAATCTGAATGAAATAGTTTGGTTTGGATGCATCAATGCCATCTTTTATTTACTGGCATCTGAAGCCTTCCACATGAGCAGCTGAAATTCGATTGTAGCCGTGAGCTTAGCCTCCAGACCTCATCAAACATGGTGCGGCGTCTCTGTCCGTGTCTAGTCCTCTAAGTTAGTGGAAACGACCACATCGCTTTGCCAACCGCTCTACTGCTCAGCGTCATATTAAAAGAATCACCAATCATCAATTGTATCTCGCGGTACACACAAACACTGGGGCCCACCGGCTTCACACGACCGGATCTATATGAACTTCCGTCGACCACAGTCCGTGCCCTCTCCCCAGTTGCGGCCGGCGGGGCCGACTGCGCCGCTCCGAGGGTTCGTTGGGAGCGACTACGCCGTTGTGCTCGGTCGATCTCCCCACGCGCCGCGCTCGGTTACATGGTCACGTTGACGGCCCGTGTGCCGAGACTGAGGCCGGGGCTGGCCGGGGCCGCTCCCCACCGCCGCTGAGTGACCCTCTCTGTGTGACCGTGCCCATCTGATGCGGCCGCCCCGCCGACCGGCCACGGCGTCGTAAAGTATGGGGGAGATTGTCGCCAGGCGCACCCAACCTGCTGTCTCACTGCTCATGAATTTCATGTATTTATGCACTGGAATGTGTCACGAATCTGATAGTAATCACGCATATTGTATAAGACACCGACGTGCAAAGGTGTGCCAAGACAGAGGGCAGGATTTCTTTCGATTTCTAGCGGTCCATTAGGAACATGCTCGTAGTGAATAATGTATTCTAGGCTGGGCTCATTTGGCCGTGTTCTTTTCTCGAATGAATAGATGTATTTAATTAACTGCTGCAGAATCCCCACGCAGTATGTAACCGCTGATTCTCTCGTCCACCTGGTGACTTTCTCTCGCCCCGTGGTTCTCGGAAGCTGACCTGACCCAGGTGTCAGCGCGGACGACCAGCTGACTGGGCCGTGGTGCACCTGTATCGCCCGTAAGTGGTTAAGGACGAATGTGTGGGCACTCGCTGACCTTGGCTGTCAGCGTACCGTCGCCGTATGTTTCGGCTGCGAACGGGGCAGATGTTGGATTGGCGAAACTTTTCGAATATTTAAGTGGTACTTTTGCGACTTTGCGGTTACACGGTCATCATCGATCATCCTGAAAAACGTTCCTGGCTTCCTGAAATACGTGGCCATCTCTGCTTCAACGTTGGCTGATTGATTTTTGATCTGCAGGTGGGTTGTTGGTGAATAACATTCACATTTCACTGTAAGAATACCGGTAGGGCCTGCGACTTGTAGGCATCTTCGTAGCAGGCTGGCCTTCATTGGAAGGTGCTGGAGGGTGGGAGCTGTCGCTCTCTTCATGGCTTATACTCTCCATGATATGACTGTCAGGACGGATGCGGCTGCTCAGTGTTGCAGAAGCGGAGGTGATGCTCTGGCGGAGGCGGAGGCGAGGCGATCCTTGAGAGGCCCCCCCTGATGCTGTCGCCGGGTGCCCATTTCAGCACCGGCACCTCTGCCGTCGCCGGGTGCACTCCGCTGTCCCGTCGCGCACGACTGCAGTGGTGAAGATGCCATGTGTCACTCCGTGTGTTCGCGATAATCCTATGCTTATTTGGAGGCCGGCTGACTTTGCCCGTTGATGCATAGTGATTTTACGGACGGAACGCATCTGCTGGTGAGTTCACTTACGAAACTAAAATGATGTCCGCGGAAAACCCAAGAGAGCATAATTTTGACTATTCCATGAGAGAACGGAGTTAACTTTTCCCCGGGGCCTTCCTCCGAGTGCAGTGGCGTGTCGCCAGACTGGCCCATCAGGCTGTCGGCAGACGCATTTAGCTCTGTCCAGGTGCAGTGGGCTGTCGACGTGCATCAGTGGGTGGTGCTGGGACGCAGCAGACGCAATTCCCTCCTCCCTCCGTGCGATTTTCTCTCCCCC
The DNA here is from genome assembly GCF_019059575.1 of Amphibalanus amphitrite. Lineage (NCBI taxonomy): Eukaryota > Metazoa > Arthropoda > Thecostraca > Balanomorpha > Balanidae > Amphibalanus > Amphibalanus amphitrite. The sequence continues at coordinate 764,303 of NW_024881543.1, read as the reverse complement.
CTCTCTCTCTCTCTCTCTCTCTCTCTCTCTCTCTCTCTCTCCCTCTCCCGCGCGAATCCCTCCTCTCTCCCCTATGGAGACGCTAGAGCTTAGTGCGTGTGATGAGCGAATCGACCGACCTGGGGTGCGACGAGCCGCCGCGATCCAACCGTAAAGCAGCCACGAACCGGTGCGGTGTGGCTCAGTGAGCGAGTTAACAGAAGCTCTTCCCCAGGGTTATCTTCTCCGCGGGATGTGTGACCGTGTCGTATCGCCAACCGGTGATTCCGGGAGCGGGACGCCTCGGACATCAGTGGTGTCCGTGATGGGTTTGACTCGGCGACCCGGAGGTCTGATACCCGCAGAGACTGCGCTGCTGGGCCTGAAGGAGATATAGGCTGCATTGGTGTACCTAAACGTATTGCTGGAAGATAGCCGAGGGACGCTATTTTGTTTGATATTAAACTGGCAGCGTAATTGAATGATTAAATGACAAACTGGTGCATTGTAATAGAAAGTTTCAGGTAAAGGAGTCTGTTCAATCTGGGCGGAACAAATTGGATCGGTTTCAAGTCAAAGAATGTTATTGATATGGCCTTTGTGGACTGCATCCTGTTTGCAATAATTGCTCAAAAACAAAAATTGCGATGATTATTTCACATAGTCGGTAGCTATTAAACTTAACATTATTTATGTGTAAAATGAAGCTTTACTCTACCCATCCAGAACTATCCACCGTTGAGTGTTTTGATAAGACATATGTAGAGGATTCTTCATGGCTCCGAGTGGAAGATAAGGATATCTTTTCCAAGCGGGTTACTGAAAAACCGAGCGACGAAGGAGCGAGGTTTTTTCTGTAACACGCGAGGAAAAGATATCCGATCTTCCACGAGTGAGCCATGAGGAATCCTATATCTTTCTATGTTGAGGTTTATTCTTAATTAATAAAATATGATATTTAAATGCATTCATATATGTAAAAATAGATTCAGAGTAGTTTGTTCTTATTTGATAAGTTTCATCCATAAACAATGTCGTTCGGTTATTGACCCATCATCACTTGAACTCTTGATTTTTCGCTACGAACCCTCGAGACCTTATCTTTGCATCTCAGAGGGATGCAGAGATAACAAATTCTTATCTTTGCATTTCAGAGGAGTGCGAGATAGAAATATCCCTGCACTGTAGACCCAATGGCAAATAAACCTCAACTAGAAAGATATGGTATCTCTCATCTTGTGATGACATAACACACATAGTTTTTTTCGACCACACAGTCTGGATTCCCCTGACCTGTCGGCCAGGTGGGGTGAGCCCGTGGCGACAATCGGCGGCGGTCCACGCCTCGGGCGGCCGACGGCGCCTCGAATTGACCGGTGGAGCCGTCGGGCGGTTAAAGCGGCGCCCGAGTTGCGCCAATATCCGGTCGTGGCGATCCGCTCCGCGCTGCGCGGCTCCGTCCTGTCGGTCCCATGACACGGGGTGATGCACGCACTGCGGGTGGTAGGCGGATGTGCCGGCCTCCCGGTCCGGTCCGGCCGGCAGCCCGGCGGCCGCGGCTGGTGCCCGGCGGTACAGTCTATCCGCAGGCGGCAGCGCCGCCGGTGTACTGCGGGATAGTCTAACTGCAGGCGTTCATAGCTGCAGTACGGCGCCTGCTGTCGGATACCGTTTATGCGGAGGCGGCAATTTGTAGCTTTTAAAGTAGCGATCGCATGATGATATTTCTTGTCAGTGCGATAAATCCTGTTGTTGACAAGGTCCTGCCCATTACAGTATCGCTCGTGGGCGATAGATGGCCGCTCTCCGATTTAGAAGCCGCTGTTTGTCCTTCACATGTAGCCACAACTGTCGCATCTGACCTTCGCCACGGCCGTTCGATCTCGCTGTCAGCATCGGACCTGCCATGGACTGCGCAGAGCGCAGCTCGTAGTGAAATACAGTCGCCGATATACAGCACTGAATATTGCATACGAGCGTTGTGAGAGATCTTGTGCTGTAAACGTACGCTCGGCGCATAATCTGCAGGCGTCCCCGACGGTAGTATTTCAGTCCATTCATGACATGCGAGATGGACATGTCGCGCTGTGTCCGGGCAAGGACGCCGAGGCAGATGTTCGTGTGCACAATACGCCTGCACACGCCTGTACACGTGAACATGTGTATTGCTATCAACAGGTGAGCAGGTGTCGTAAGTGTTTTGGCTGGCGGAGCTGTCAGAGTGTCAATGCGTTGACTGCAGGCTGTAGAAGGGAGAAATATGAGCGTGAAAACGTTAAATGATGTATATTTTCCTCCCAAGGGTATGCTGCGGACTGCAACATGCTTGGGCGCTGCCGTAAGGTAATGCCTATGGTGCATTTAAAATGGGGTTTGCCGATTGTTGCGGACGTTTCATCTGAGGCTGATATGCTGCTGGAAGCCATGGAAGCGTCTCAGCATCTTTTATAAGCAACTGCCGGCTCAAAAGGGAGAGCAAATGAATGTATTCATCAGGTGACCTCGCCTCGGCGTACCCATGGCTGTCTAATCCATTGATCATGCATGCGGCTTTCCTTGCAATCTAGACATATTCAGTGATTAACATCTTTTACGCTTCTCTCATGTCCCTGTTTAGTTATCTCAGCATTCGGAGCTGAAAGGTTCGTTAAAACATTTCACTTTCGGTTGCGCTAATGTTGCTAGCTTCCAAATTATATCTAACCAGAGACCACAATTGAAGACGATGGATCTCATCAAAATACAGGTTGTCTTCCTATGTACTGACTCATGTCCCTGCAACAGCCAAGTTCTCGAAGATTCGGTGACTCATGGTATGTGTTCGGAGACGTCGCGTGATTGTCGTCAATCGATGCCCATCGCCGCGTTTCCGAGGTCGACTGCCTAGCTGACCGTCAGTTACATCGAGCCAATAAAGCTGGTGATCTGGGGGTCTAACTGGCCGTACGATTGGGACGCGGACGGCTGACCGTCGCCGCCCGGCTAGTGGATACTGATGGCTGGCTATTAGTCGGACTGTCATCATGGAACGTTCTGCGTCATTTTTTATTGGTTCGAGTGATTCTGTCGCAGCTACGTCGCAGCATATTTGTAATTCATGACATCTATTAGTCATACCAATAATGGCTGCGCCATTTATAAGAGTTTCTCAAAGGATGGGTTTGTCCAGGTACATGCAAATTTTGTACTTCAGATGAACTACGCAGGCTGTGCAGATTTACCTTAGTGCGATGGCCGCTAAACAAAAGCAAGGATAGGTCGTCTTCTAATCTTAATGCTTGAAATGTTACGACACATTCGCACCACCTAACGGAAGCGGAAATGAAAATCCTGTAGTGTGTTTTTGTGGAAGATATTTACATTAATGTTGTCCAAAACTTTCATAGCTGGAGCTTCATAGCCAACATATTTTTCTTACAGATATTGAATTAACTACGTCTTACTGAAGTCACGGAAACTGCTTTGGAAACCCAGCTCTACTCTAAGCTCACAAACCAATGACATGCAACTGGAGATCAACTCCTTCAAAGGTGGCTGCTGATGTCAGTTGCACTGTTTGAGATTGGCGAGAAGCCTGTGGTTTTCATGTTTGAATGCCATCTTATTTGTCCGTGGTTTCGGTGCATAGCATGGCCCCGTCGCTCCTCTTCAGTTATTTCTCTGGTTTCAAACGTCTCCACCGCTCGCGGATTGTGTTACAGCCCGCAGCAGGTTTTTGTTCCCGGCAACTCTGTGCATGTAGGCACAAGGGGGATGCTGGATAAACATTTGCCTAACAACCGCAACCACTATCTACTCCGTTGCATAATGTATTAGTGTGACAGATGCAAACGAATTTGATTGGTTATGGTTTCGTAGTGAGTGCTGGTTGTTTTGAATATAATGCATTATAAACTCGTTTTCTTCATGATTAGAAGTCACATTATATTGACTTCAGGATGGACATTGGACATAAGGGACAAGCCTGAGTTTTTATTATTCCTCCTTATGTTCTTCATTTATCCCTTATTCTTCAACGAAGCAGTTGTAGTATTATAAAACTTGCCATATTTGGAGGTTGAAAACATTTCTAGCTAGTCGGTCAACTTATATTGTTGTTTAACGATTATCCTCATTTTATGCTTGTCGCCGCTCGTCAGAAAGTCACAACTATCTAACGACTAATGTTCCTCCCTGTCAGGCTCCGTCCCATTATGAAGCTGAAAGATGAGGGGAGCGGTTACAAATGAAACTGCTATCTTGGACTAGGTTGTAAATCAGCTTTCGCCAAAGAGCTTCTCATTTCTTGTATGGCCTCATTTCAAAATACGTGCATGCTTCTCAGTTTGCATTAGCCCTTTCAATGGAATTTCCTTGGCTATCCATGTATGTTTCACGAGAATAATGCCCTTTTTCATCCAATACAACATTATTTTATCAAAATATAAATATTAAGTCGAAAGTGAAAACGGCATTTTCTTTATTTTGCGAACGCCGGTCTGACCAATGCACCTACGCCGATGTTTTCACCTCTGCCATTGAAGAGTAGCACTACCTTAGCTTCATACCTCGTGCATGAACCAGGATCTCTAGGTATCACCTTGTTTTTAGCCGTGCCGGACTGTTGGTACTTCACGGTTTTCGTTCGGCTCGCTCCGCTCCCCGTTAGGAGTTGAACACTGCAAGTACCACCAGTAGCGTCCGGCTCCGGGTCCGCAGATTTAGCCTCGCCGACGGCCTATTTTGGTCTAATGACGTCATACCTCTTGTAGAATGATGTTTCAGAAGGTATTTGTTCTAATATGAAAAGCATGAAGCATCTGTGCTTAAACTTTTTTTTTGACGCGCGAAAGAGATGGCGTTGCGATGACAAAATACTGTAGGCATGCAAATTCTTGCAGTGCTTGCAGATGCCGAAACTTCCTTTGGGTTTGATTCTCGCTTAATTCGTGGTTCTGCGATGCTTAAATGCGCGATTCATGACTTACACAATGTGAATGTATTAATGGTTTATGAGCAATCCACGAAAAGTGAAGCGCTTCTTCCATGCTGACTGGAGCGCCTTATTATGCTCCAGCATAGATAACATAATCATGTTATCATGTTATCTATGGCTCCAGCAATGTCTGGTTGAACACCTGGTCCTTAAGTCAACTAACTCATCGTTGTCGGCGGCTGTATCCTGATCGTCTCATAACGTATTGCACAATGATCAAAGATGAATCGCCAGCGTCCCCAGAGTCGGATGGCGCTCCGATGCTGCTCGTTCTAACCGCTCTGACGAATTCATGGGCCGAGTAGTCGGTGTCGTATACCGTCTGCCTTTCTCCAGGGGTGTCTTGGAGACATGAGATGGCTTATGTTGGTCGTCATGTCCAGAACATGCTGAGCTGCTGCATTGACGTCACACTGATGACCTTCAAGTCACCCAGCGATCGCATCTTGCGATTTACAGCTGACATATGGGTGTGAACTGTCGTCAAACCTTACTCGACATGATTATGTATGGTGTGCTGAGGCCTCACATGTATCTTCGATTTGCATATCTTCTACGCATGTGAAGTATGCTTAGAACAAATTTGTCGCTCTAGTTTCCGACCCAACTTGTTCACACAAGGTGCTTCACCTTGCTTTACTATTTTCCGACCTAACTGCATACATACATTACAAGCCTTTTCTGAGATAAATTTGACCACCATAAAATTCCACCAGCATGACCATCACCATTGAGAAAAGTCCGTGGAACTTGTGTGGTCCGATGTTGTACGCAGCAGGGGCCTGCATTTCCAAAAAGAGATCCATCACACAAAGGGTCGCAGCACAATAATGTACACAGTTATTTATGCGTTGCAGGGGCCTCTGCATCTGGAAGGAGATCCAGTGAACGGTTCAGATATCGGGCAAGATCAGAGGGGCCAGCGTGACCTGTCAAGGTCCTCAGGGGCCGTGTCATGTAGCAGAATCGGGGCCCCTTGACCGGACAGCCCAGTAGGGTCACTTGGCGAAACCGCCTACATACATGCGCATGCTTTGCAAATCCTCGTTGACCTGAGCTCTAGCTGTTTTTGGAGCGAGTCGTGGCCCTCATTTGCGTTCTATCGCGCTCTAGTTCGTCTCTCATGTTCATGGTCCTTCTCTGAATATCGAATCATGTGTTTGTCTTGTGTCTCGTACGGAATCATGTGTCTTGTACGGTTTTCCGTTCATATTTTCCATGGTCAGTTGAAAATCTTCATTGCCCTTTTGTGCGTCTGTGGCCACCCATTTCCCACAATGGTTTCTAGCTACGCCAAATCACTATCGCATCGAGTTCTGGAGATCGGCGCTAATAATTCCAGGAACCGTCTAACTATAGATGACTGAACTCGGAGCAGTCTGGGCGGCTGCGGCCACCACCCAAACAGCCGGTTAATAATTCATGCCTGCTCTGAGCATCAGTTGTGAGCGTGTACGGCCCGCCTCCGGCCTTCAGATAACCGCACGGTGGCTCACGTACTATGCTAATGACACCGATCGCCATAGTATGCTAATGGCCGGCTCTGGACGGGTCACTCCGCGCCGAGACGAGGTGGCGAATTTGTAAGCGAGCATGTCCCCCGATAAGTCTCGGCTGGACGTCATGGTCGCATATCGGCGGCACGCATCACCCGTTCGGAGAAAGCCATTGCCGATGGCTGGCCGGCCGGCTCGGCAAACAGCCTCTGAATTCCATCGCCCTGGGGCGGCTAGCGTCGAACAGCGGCGGCGCGGCGGCGCGCGGGGCGCGGGGCGGGCCTCCTGGCCGGCCGGCCGGTCGGCCCGCAGAGGAGGCCCATATGCAAACGAAGGCAGTCTGCAGGGGAACGAGAGCCGGCCGCTGGTGCGCGCCACCAGTCTACCTCTGTACTGAGGCAGATGAGGGGGGCTGGTCCCGACCCTACCTGCCGCCACACAGCACTGCCGTCACTGGTCCTGTCATCCGGCCGGACACGCACTGAACATCAGGTTAGTTGGCTCATCGAATGAGGAGTGAGAATTAATTAGTGAGAAGTGTCAGCTGGAGAGATTGGGACTGTTGATTACCTCCAGCCGTTTGCCAGGGCTGGATTGTATGACAGGGTCTTTTTAACAACGTGACAGACGCCAGATACCCTGGCAGCCCCAGGATGTGACGTTTCTTGTTAGTTTACCGAAGATCGGTTCGTAGGCCATCCCGAGGTAGTACTTCCTGTCAAATGTTTTATAACAATCATACCTAACTAAAACGGTCGCTGATGATGGATTCAGTGCTTGTTCATGCCAGTAAACGCACCACACAGTGTGGTGGCGCTTGTTAAAAGTTTTCCAAATAAAGTTCAAAGCATTTTATTGCGCGCAACATATTACGCTGTATAGAGAAAACTCTTCGGCTCTGCGTGGCACGCATGCAGTTGGCAACATTTCTATAAAGTTTTTTTTTTTTTGCAAATGACTGTGTTTTATTCGTTTGTCTTTTTAGAGCAGCTCATTTCCAGGTACGTTATTAGAGAACCAACAAGAAGCTCCTTTTTTCTGGGAGAACATTATTTGTTGAAGTTACATTTGCTGTCCTACCGACTTTTATTGTCACTTTGTTGTCAAGAGGAACGCTACTTCCTCGAAATACGAAACGAACACCTCATTTGTCTTTCTTTTTACAAAGCGCCTGTAAGGAATGCTGAATAAGATTGTTCAGTACTTTTGATGTTTCTTACGAGTCCCACTTCTCAGTTAGTCGCAAGGCCTGCGTTGCAGTCGCTTTTTACCTGGTTTGTGTGGCATGTCGTGCATCGTTTGATCAATCATCTTTTTTCGGGCCGTCGGTGAATCAGTTATTTTTGTTGCTTAATTAGTGTAAAATTGATTTTTTTTTCACTTATGTTGACGAAAAACGCTGCCACCGCAAAATTATAATGCTATTTTGTTACGGAGCGAGCGAAGCGAGCGGAGTCTCATACTGAATTAACCCGCGCCCCGTAGGGCTACCGGCGGACCCTACCACCCGTAGGGGGGGGGGGGGCGTTTCGGCCCCCCCTAAGATCTCGGAAATTTACCGGCCGATTTTCAAGATTCAAACGGTGTTCGATAGCCCCACCGGGGAACTACCTTGTGACCGACTTTTATTGACCTAGGTCAAACCGATGACGTCACAGGTCAGGTCAAAGGTCAGATTTTCACCGTTCACAGGCATTTCAAGAAATGTGTTGTGAAATCGAGTAAATTGGTAAATTATTGAAAACCATCGATGGGACATTGTTCGTCCAACACATACTTCGCTATCTGAGGTCACTTACACCAGGTCAGGTCACAGAGGTCAGGTCACTGGGGGTCACAATATGAAAGTGTCGTGTGATACATGTTTTATGGTCCATTCTACATGACAAATGCAATTATGTGGGTCAGGCAGCCTTTGGGACCAGCCTAGGTCACGTTTTGGTGAAGGTCAGGTCAAGGTCAGGTCAAATTAGGTCAAATTTCAAAGTTGATATTTTGGCATAAAATGGGTATCCATTCGATGCAGCTCGTCACGGGGAGTCCAATGGTGGTCTTTGTTTTACCCTACGTGGCCTAGAATTGCAAAAAATTGAGTTTGAAAATTTGACGTCATCATTTTTGAACAGTTTTTTCGCTATAACTTGGCCAAAAAACGAGGTATCGATCTAAAATTTGGTATGTAGATAGAAGACGGTAGGTACTATCACATATCTTCCGGTTTTTTCGAAACTCAAAAAACTTTCTGGATTTTTCGGCTAATATATCCAAAAAATTGCATTTTTGATTTTTGGGGGTCAAAACTCGAAAATTTCAAAAATCCGAGATAGCAGTTTTGTAGCCCTGTCAATTCTACAACTTTTATGTGTCGATCATTTTTCTGTATCTTCAAAGCTGTAGGCCTGACAGCTCTTCTCGCGAAGGTCTTTTTTCGGTCGAAAATGGCAGAACATGACGTCATTCTGACGTCATTTGTGGCCAACCTATCATAGCCTCTGGAAAAATTTTTGATCACAATGTGTAAAATTGATGCCCGGAGGGGTCCTGAAAGTTTGGTGGCGATATCTCTAGCCGTTTAGGAGATATCGACGGAAAAGGACAGGGGGGGCCGTTTCGGCCCCCCCCCCCTACGGGGCGCGGGTTAAGGGAAAATCCTGAGTATGAGCGGCCGGCCGGCCGGCCGGCCGGCCGGCCGTGGGGACGCTTTTCAAAAGCTAATATCTTAGGAACGGGACATCCGATTGACAAGCGGTCTTCTTTACTGAATGTCACTTGGACGTAAAAGTTATGTGGTGTGATGGCCACCATGCGTTCTTGCCAACCATCGCACGTGGCGCGTGGTAAAGTTGGACATTTTTTAAGAACCCCAAAAATTGCAACCTCAATAACGGCACAACGGTTGGGCCGATTGAATTGAAACTCGGTACACAGTTAGGTCTGCATCAGATAATTCATCTGCATGTGTTAAGGCTTAGGTGCTACAGCACGTGCGCACGTGCAGGGGGCGCTCCCAGATCTCGAGAACGGCTTGGCCGATTGCGCTCAAATTTGGTACACGGTTGGGGACCAGTTAGTAGGGTGCCGTGCAAAAGTCAGTTTGGACCCATTTTGCACGTGCGCACGTGCAGGGTGCCGCTTCCAGATCTCGAGAACGGCTAGGCCGATTGCGCTGAAATTTGGCATATCGCTAAAGACCGGTTAGTAGGGTGCAGTGCACAAGTTAGTTGGAGGTACCCCCTCGCAATTTCGCACGTGCAAGGCCCACCCTCTCGCTCGCTCCGTTAGTCGCCCCAAAAGGCGTTATACTGGTTCTATTAGTGGAAAATCGCCATAGCTAAGTAGAGTCCCGAAAACTGATCAATAACTAAATACCGTTTTACCAAACACGTCTGCCATAGTTCAACTGCCTAAAAATGATTTTTTTCCATTCAGATCCTGATCTTTACCTGTTAATTCGCTGAGCGCCTGCCGCCTCCAACTTTTACTTCCTAAACGTTATTTTAAAGTGTGTGTTTTTTTACAGTCTGGGTGACGTCTGCCAGACGCGTCCTTTTTCTGAGATAACACTGTCAGCCAGCACACATTGCACAGTCTTCCACGGTACTGACTAGCAATCATGGTTCTCACTGCGCTACTCACATTTTTGTGACATATTTCCTCACTGGTCTGGTGAAACCTTTTCACTCGCCTACTTCTGGGGTCAGTGACCACTTGTTCGTCCATATTGCGAAATTACGACGGATCGCCGATCCTTGAAGCAGTTGGAAGTCATCACCTGACTGGCTTTAGTAGATCAGTCACACAGTCAGTAACCCGGTGGAACGATTCGAGCGGGCGGAAATGATGACCAGCACTGTAAACGAGAACAATCAACAGAATAAACACATTACGGCCTCTGAGCGTTGCTAACACAGACAGGAGGTACACGAGGTCGCAACTTTGTGTCAGTTTCTTCCGATATAGGAAAATAGCCGACGCATGGAGTAGGGCTGAGTTCTAAGACGTCGGCTGTTTTTGTTCCTTTCCAGCACCAATTAGCGTCTGTATCAGACCACTGCGTGTTTCGGCTCAGTTCGGTCCTGTTTGTCGTCTTTTCGGACGTCTGTGGTGACAGTCACACCCCTCCACGCCGACTGTTTCTCGTTTCTGGACGATTGTGACGGCTATTCCGTACTGACCACGACCACGCGTGACCGGCGTGTGCTCTCCGGGTCTGAAGGTGCCGCTCCTGGTAGGGGGCAGTGAGGGAGGGGCGTGACGTAGATCGTCACACGCCCGCCGTCTGACGTCGTGATGCTGCGCGTGTGATGGTCGGCCGGATGGGGGGGACTGGCGGTCAGTAGTTGGTGGGGACCCGTGGTGAGCGCATCGGACCTGTGGAGCTTCATCCGTCCCAGTTGGAGAACACATTGGCTCGGGAGACTTCAGCCGTCTGAGCCTGCTCGTCCAACCTGCACAGGTAATCGAGGACTTCGGTTATTTTACCTTTCTAATAACATAGGCAAAAACTGGTATGGTGAAAACTGTTTGGTTTTTACACATCTTATGGCCATGTGTATTGTGAATTGTCTGTCGAATAGCTGGTCGATGTTTGTGATCGGTACGCGGGGATGGCTTCCAGTCTTTGCAGCCCCAGCTGTCCGGTGCCTTGCGCTTCTGGTCACTTCTTCTGAAATGGGTTCCGAGGTGAACTTAGCGGCTATAGTGAGCTTGGAAATGGTCTACCTCTTACTCTTTTGAGATTACCTTTGGTGATTGATATTACTGTTCATTGCTCTGGCTCTGGCTTAAACATCACCTTTGGTGATGTTTAAAAAAATGTGCTATTCTTTTTAAGGTCTAGTTGACTAGTTTCATCTTCAACTACCATCATTATTTTTAATTGCTACCTCCCCTTTAAGCCTCGGAGCCTCCTGACATTCCAAAGTCCTTAGGCTTTAAAATTTCGTCGTAACAGGCATTTCTACAAAATATAGGGACCTACCGAAAGGCCCATTGCAGATTTATGTCAATGTGAAGCGGCTTGTGGACTTCCTAGATTTCACTTTGGGCGCTTTCTCCCCGAATCGTGACCGGGGAACATCTTTGATGAAAAATGCATGGCTCTTATTCATTTACCAAAGTCCTTTCTCTACTTGTAATGCTTGTATACCTACTTACCTGAAAAATGACGAGTGCCGAGAGAGACCGGTGAGACAATTGGCTTGCTCAACCACAAACAGGTACGCCACAGTGGTCGAGTCCGTTCCGTTAAAAAGGTAGCGTTCTGATAGTACAGGTCGCACTCGCCACTCAGCCGGTCACCGCGGAGGTGATGGCCCTTTTGGGCTTCGATCCACCAGTGTAGTGTCTCTGACCGCCAGCCCGGACAAGGTGATATGAACAAGGATGTGGAATGTGGATGGACTGGTCCTGTGGGTAGAGAGAATTGTTATCTGCAGCCTGCAGGCTCAATAGGTATAAATGTAATGAATAGTCTTGCCATCTGAGCTTTGGTAGCTTGGAAAGACGTATTTCAGATCTTGGTATGGTCGAAACATTTTTTGTGGAATATACCTACAGGAATACATTTCATGGAATATGGAATAAGTACCAAAGTTATCGAACTGCATTTTTAAAAGTTTTTAGTCAATATTTCTTGAAGACGCGGACCATGAGACTTGGAAGCTCAGGATGCATTGTTCCGAGAGAGCTAGGCTGTCAAAACACTTGGCTGCTTGGGCGCCCTAACATTGTTGGCTACACTAGCGCCACCTGAGGCTGCACCGCTGCTGGTCAGCGCGCCCTGGTGGCGCTCAGCTGAACCTGCTGCCCAGGGTTCGTGCATAATGCACTGTGCATTACGTAAAATGGTAATGAACAACATGGAATCTGATTAAGATTTACATGGGCTAGACGCTAGCCCTGTCGACATGAATATTTTCATGTCAGCCAGATGCACCTGCGCGCCACCACTGATAGTGCCGTGGACTCGTGAAACTATTGGTGCACAACATGCCCAGTAGGTGGCTCTTCAGTCGCGTGGTGCTTCGGTGGACCTGGACAGTCATGGGGGTTTGAGAAGCGACATTCAACAAGGCGCACGGGCGTTAGCGAATTGAGAAAATAATGGTATGACAGTCATGGTAACTTGTAAGGTCGCAAAGCCAATTCTAAGTGGTTATGTGTCTTGGCTATTGACTCTATTTAGTGCGCAGTTTGAGCATTAGAGGACCTGACGCAACCAGGGCAATTTGAGGCATGCACAGCATAAAAGTGATTATTGTTATCGGCTGAATGATTGAAGAAAATAGCTGTACAGCCTCATAGTGGAAGACGACCAGCAATATCCTCCGGGCCCATCTTGCCCAGAGGCTGATAGTTTCCACCAGCAAAATAATTCATCCTTCGCGTATCTTTCGAAAAAAAGAATGCCTATTGGCTACGCTTTACCGCAGCCCCCGTTCACGAGCTTCAGAATTCCTTTACCGTGACGTCATCACGGCGCATGAATTTTCCTTCACCCATAGAAATGCATGCAAAGCATGGTGTGTTTCAGACGGGCTAAGGAGAAATCTAAGGCCTACATGTGTTCAAAAGACGTACCACTAAGCCAATGGATTCGTCTCATTACGATAAATGGGGTTGAAATCGAAACATTCGGCCTATATTTATCTAAAATGGGCCAATCAAATGGTCCCTGCAACTCATAATGAAGGATTTCCTCTGCGTTGAAAAATTTGTTTCAAGTGTTTTTTCATCAGCGACAGGGGAAATCCTTCATAATTGCTACCAGATTACTACCATATTCCCTCGCATTTCTGTTGCGCATTGCCTCACAAATCGGAGTTTTGTGAAGTTCATATTAATTTAATTGTCATATTTTGACTGATTTTGGCGATTTTCAATTATTTCAACGCAGCATGGATCAGATAGCTCTCATAGTTTGCTGAAGAATGTGGCTTTTGCTTGGTTATTTTCAAGTTATCTGGACCGGATTGATGTGTGCTGGTGAATGAGATGGTTCAAAAGCATTATTTGATGTTTTTCAATGTGCATAAGCCATAACATCCCTTTCATACGCTGAAGTTTTAATAGCTTCTCAGTCTCTGTCATTTTCCTGAAATATTGGTGTAGATATATCAGTACCTTCTCAGAGGTACCTGCCTTCTGCTGGATGAATATTTAATTGGTTGGACGAAATGGACAGGTAGCCTTATGATAATGTAATGTGAAATCTTGTTTCTATAAAACTTTGAAAATGAAGTTCTAATTATTCATATGTGCATACATTTTTGATGACTAAGACAGTTTTCCACAAGAGTAGAAAATGTGGGAAAGTCTATCAAATAACACATTCTGAAGGCTCAATGCTGACAGAGTGCTGCCTCAAAGAATAACTGACTTGCTGGGTTACGAATATTTCTTTATTTTAATTTTCAAATGTAATGTACAATACATTGCAGTGAAATAACAAAATAGTGCATTAAAATAGTATTGGCGACGATCAAACAACACGTGCGCCATTGATGTCTGCAAAAATTGCTACCAGATTGCTACCAAATCCGTGACGTAGCTACGGCGCCTTTATTTCCCTAGTGAACCAACCTGAGTAGTAAAGTAATCTTGCGCTTTACCCTCGCCGGACCTATTGGTTTTCTACATACGCGCCGGCCGAGGGGGGAGGCGGGTATGACCCCCCTCGCCGTTTCGCCCCTGGTGTAGGTAGCGCGTCGCGGAAAAACGAGCGTGTGTGCCGTTACGAGACGCAGAGACTGATACCCGATTTTAAGGTCCTAGATCAACCGGTGACCTCTGAGGTCAGGTCAAGTGCCCCCAGGTACGGTTATGTTTTTGGTGAATAACTTCGCAAAAACGGCCGCAGAGCCGCGATTTTGGCAGCATCGTATTGCCTCGCTCAGGCGCGTCAAATGATATACTTTTTGTTTGGGTGAGGTCAACTTAGGGTGTTGACCTCAGGTCACGGTCAGATCAGCGCCCCCAGGTCACGAAGTTGGTCGAAGGAGGTCATGTTGAATATCATTCGATTCGGCAGGTCTTCCTAAGTAGCTCAATTTGATCCGGAGTTACTGACGAAAAACTAATATGACCCAAATGCCGTCATAAATGACGTCACGCAAGGCCAGCATTTCAAAAGTGACGCATCTGGCCTTGCAAGGAGTGCATCAAATCACGATTCTGTGTGATTGAGATAGTTGGAGATCGTTCCCGGCGCCAGAAAAGCAGTTATCATTTTTCCCCATTGACATTATGGTGATGTCACGAAAATGACCGGACCTTATATGACCTTTAGGGAAAGTCCGAGATATACAAGCTGTGAGACTCGTAATGGATACTAGATCCTGGAAGTTCCCTGTTCCTGGAAGTTCATTTCCCTGTGCCAGCTCCTCTGGCAGTGAGGGCGTTGCGAAGTTGCGACATCTGAAGACCGTGCAGAGATTCACTTATGACGTCATAGGTCAGTGACCTGACCTGACCCGAAAATGCGGTTGGTGTCAAAACATTTGGCTTGAATCAAAGGTCAGGTATGCCAAGTTTCAGCTTTCTAGATCGCCAGTGTGTTCGGAGCTATCGCGAAAAAAAAACTATGGGGGCGGCAACCCCCCCTTGGTCGGCGAGGGTTAATGCTTCGCGTTAATTAAAGTGTCCTTGCAGATTGCTGGATACCACAAAGTTATCGTTGTTCAAAGAAGACAGTGGTTTTAATTCAAAGTTTTATTTATTACGGAGCGAGCGAAGCGAGCGGAGTCTTACGTAGAATAACGGAAATTTCTGAGTATGAGCGGCCGGCCGGCCGGCCGTGCGGACGCTTTTACGAGGCTTATATCTCAGCAACCACTTGACCGATTTACATGCGGTAATTTTTGTAGGGTAGCTTCATTCCTTCTACCAAGTATTGGACTATTCCCCATGCATGTGGGTGACCCCTTATGCACGTGCCACGTGCAAAACGAAGAGGTGTCACTTTTCTAATTGTTGCAATATCTCGGTAACTACTTGGCCGATTGCGCTGAAAGTTGGCATGTAGGTAGGCACCCACTAGGCACTGCATATCAATGTGTCAGAGTTGGGGTGCTGCTGCACGTGCGCACGTGCAGGGGTCGTTTCCAGATCTCGAGAACGGCTGGACCGATGGCGCTCAAATTTGGTACACAGTTAGGGACCAGTTAGTAGGGTGCCGTGCACAAGTCAGTTGGGACCCATTTTGCACGTGCGCACGTGCAGGGTGCCGCTTCCAGATCTCGAGAACGGCTGGGCCGATTGTGCTCAAATTTGGCACATCGCTAGAGACCGGTTGGTAAGGTGCCGTGCACAAGTCAGTTGGAGGTACCCCCTCGAAATTTCGCACGTGCAAGGCCCACCCTCTCGCTCGCTCCGTTAGTCGCCCCAAAAGGCGTTATACTGGTTACTAGTTGCTACATGGCAAGGAAAAATTTGTTTCCTCCTGAAATAATTTTGTTTGATTTAGAATCTGCTGTGCTTGCTGCGTAGTTACAGCATCGCTCACACATTTATAAAAAATATGCGTATTCTCTGGCAGTCTGGCCAGCGCTGCCAAATCATATTTACGGCATTGGTAAGATTGGGCCCGTAAGTGTTACCTATTCCTGGCAGCGGGATGTGCTCATATGCCTGACTATAAGCGCTATTTAACTGCTTTTTAATTGTTATGGGTGGGACTTGAGAGTGAGACTAGCGTCACATTTTACCTTGTTAATGTCTATTATTAACATATAGCTATTTTGTAGTCATTTATATTATCGATGATTTCACTTTTCATTTTTCATGTTCCGCTCATATTTCCTTTTTCCCTAACCCTCTCCGGATTGTGATCGCAACTGCTAATAGTTAGCAAGTCGCTAATCGACATTCATTTAAAGTCAAACAACGCGTTCAATTACCCATTTACGCCTGTACTGAATCGCCAATTTGGATCTTATCACAGCACGCTGTGGTGTTTGACATACTAATCATAATTTCATCAAAACATAATGACATCAAATTGGATGATCTTATTGAGGAAATTTTCCTGTGCACCTAAAACCCGCTAATGTAAATGGCCCAATTTTCACCATTCTGACTAAACGCAACACGGTGTCTCAGTTATCTTTAACACATGTTCCCGAGTATTTTAGAGCATTGTCTGAGCGTTGCAGTGGTGCGTGCTGTTGCGTCACTCGCCGTTCCCCACCATCAGTCCCCCTCCCTCTGCCTCCCGCCCGGCTCCGCTCGCGCGCACGTCCCGTTTCGCCGCGTGTGATTGACAAACTGACAAGCGACACGATGAAGACGTCGGTCGTCAACTGTCACCGGTTCAGTCCGACGCCGTACCTGCGGCCCGGTGTCGTCTGTGACCTCAGCTAATTACCTCTGAAACTAGGACAGACAATTGACGCGTCTGAAACAATCGCTTCATTGTCTGCAGTTCGAGTTTGATAGTGTCGCCGCCGTGACTCATATGCTACAATGCTACACGACCAGGAAAATGATGTCCTGAAAGTGCTTTTGATGTGTATCGCAATGGTCGGAGCTAGCAGTTGACGTACGGAACAGCGAAAAAGGCGCAAAAAAGATGCGCCTTGCACGCGTCCAGTCCGGTGTCTGAATAAGTTTGATATAATTGTAGCGCTGCCGTGATTCACTTGGAAAGTCCGTAATTCTTTGAGAGTTCGCCTGGTTTCAATATCTTTTTTCACCGTGTGTTTTCCTTGTATTCTCCTGTGCGTCTGCCTTCAATGCTCGCACCTTCGCTTGTTTTGTAGCTGGGTCTTCTTACACTCCTTTCTTATCGGACGATGCTATGCAATCGGAATTCGTTTTTTTTTTTTTTTTAGTTCGAGCTCAAATTCTTGCCTTTAGACCATGTGGTAGCATTGCCGACGTGCCGTGATTTTGTCGTAGTGCCATTCTATGAATCATTCGCTAAAATTATCACCTTAAAATCTGATATCTAAAACTACATAACCGGTCAACATTTGAATACACCGCGTGCGAATAGGCCACTTCTTGTGCGCCCACATTGGTCATGCAAATAAGGGCTGGTGAAAAAGGAATTTAACTGCGAAAATTGTCCAGAAGATCGTAGTACATTATGACCCCACACAATATGTATGAACCATTATTTGTGTATACTTCACATTGTTTAGGCCTATTTAACCGTAACTATTCGGTAACCTTATTTTGACCTTGTCCTGAGGATCCATGGCACCGTTTCCTGATCATGCAGCTAATGTCCAAAAAAGTTTGTGACATTTTACCGCATTTATTCGCCATTGTAAGTGGTCCACTTTATTCCACATTCCGTGCACGAAGTGTGTTATTTTTGCGGATGGTCGAAGGACGATGTTATCGCCGTGGGACGGTGGGACGAGCGTTCTTTAGGGTAATTAGGCCGCCACTGCCATGACTGAAACGCCACCATGACAGGACAACAGGCTTAGCAGTATGCTGCTAACGCTACACATACCCATAGTACTGCCTATAGTACTAGCTTATATAGTACAATATCTTTCAGTAAGTTTGTATGGTCCACAGCAGAAAGTAAACTCACTTTTCACTTGCAACTTTTGTTTAAGATGACAATGAGGTTATCTGATGTCCCGCGCCATTCCTTTCGAATTTGCTGAGCTCGGAAATGCCGGACATTGTAGGGATGCATGTTTCGACCGTGACATACTTGTGAAGAGTTCGAGGATGTTTATCGTTGCATTCAATGTTCTGATGATTCTTATTTCTTCAACTTAAATCGTAGCTTTATTTACTGTTTTTATACATCGAGATTGGTAATGGACTTTATTTTGAGAAGATTGAGTTTTTTTTTGCAGCCTGTGGGATTAATTGCCGAAATCGGTTGTGGAATGCGGAGCCTTTGGTGGCGCTAATTCATTGCCAGATGGATCAGTGTTCATGCAATGATATGCATGTGTTATCGTGAACATTGAACGTTGAAAACATGTTTTTATTGTGAACATGGAACGGTAAAAGTGAAAGACTCCGAAATATCAAAGTCAATGTTGCCGATAAAATTTGGTGCAACTATGCATACGTAATGCGCTCTTGCATAAACGATGCACATGATAAATGCGATACAGATGTTAGTCAGCTGTTGCGACCGTAAGCTTGAAATGATAAGCGAAACACAGCTTATTTCTCCCGCTTTATACCGCATTGGCTAATTCCAATGTGGTATGTCATAAGTAAGCATTCAGGTTGAAAGCTGTCTATAAAACTTGCTCTGCCCACATTAGAAATTCTAATTTAGAATGTCTTGCAGAGGCAATGCTGCAAATTGAGAGTATTTTTTTCTAGACATCATCAGCGATGCCATTAAACTGTTCAGCCTAAAATGTTCATTTGAACGGCATCTGTTGCCCACAGTGGGTCACTATACTCATTATTTCGCTTTTCTTTAACGTTTTTCGTACTGTGATAAGGCATTAATCATTAATGAAATTTCATTGCTGCCTGTCTCAAATAAATTACGAAACTACTAATTTTGACAGGCAACTTAATTTTGTGGTTGCATGAGCCCAGCTCCAAATCATGCTAAATTTTGTTTGAAGTGGCGTGATTACAGTGGCGTACCCAGGAATTTGCGAAGGACCAGGGCGTCGACTGGAGGGGCGCCAACACTGGACAGAGGGGCGCCACCCACCATCATCTAGGAGCGCGACGCTATCGATTGGAGGGGCGCCAATACTGGACACCAAACACCGAACAGAGCTTTGTGAAGTTGAGCATTTGTTGCGAACAATAGAATCATTGCCTGCTCTTTTATACCATGTCGGTGGAAAAGAAATAGCCTTGAAACACTGGTGTTCTTTGGAACTTCCTGGTTCTTTTTTCCTCATACGTACGAGGCGGTTAGGCCGAACAAACAGCCGCCAACTGACCGACTTACAAAATATATCGTTATGTAAACCAACTGCTTATCAACGGACGACAACCAACAGCGTGTTTTGCTTTCATGTACCTTTGTTACTAATACATATATGCATGTTTTGCTCCTCGCTAGTCGAGATATTTATCGTAGATAATGGTCTTTACGTGGAAATAGTTACGCTATTTATTTATACCGAAATCCCAATAAATCAAGACTCGACAGGCATTGCAGTGTCTTTGTCTATCGTTTACCACTTTGCCATATTCTTCTGAATACACCTTACGAACCTACTGAATATGTACGCAATACGCATGGCTGTAGAGCCAAAAGCATTATGATAAATAAAACTAACATAATTGAAAAATGCCGACAAATGACCGGCCCTGTCGACTGATGTGATCGGTTAGTAATTCTCCCAAAGCCATCACAGTGTTAATGTCTCTGGCCAGTTCCCTCTGAGCTCAGTGCGCCTGGCGTCCCTGGCGCTAGGGCCTTGCTGGTGCTGAGGAGCGTGCCGTCAGTGGCGCCGCCGCCCTCCCATCGCCCGAGGGTGTCACGTGCGGCCGGCCGGCATAGGCGGTGCCAGGTCGGGCAGCTGGGAGGGTACCAAATCCATGGAGCTGATTGTAATGTACGCTTTTGTCGAACATTTATTTGCAGTTAAGACTCACGCAAAGGTGTTTCCCCATCAGCAAAGCACCGACAGCTCGGGAACTGAATCCATATCCGCCCCTGCACGGCGGGAGTCTGCCGCGTGGATAAACTGGATCCAGTCCGTCCACAGTCCTATTTACTGAGGGAGCTATCCGAATTCGCCTCATCCATGCGGTTTTTTACGAAGTGTAGGCATACTAATTGTTTTTTTTTCAGACATGTGGGTTAGAATTTGGCTATAAATCTAATGTTAAAGGTGGATTTGCCAGGTCCCAGCTTAATATCAATGATGGCACAACTCCTTTTATGATATATCGTTGACCTGATTCTCAACCATTGGTGATAGTATGGTCTTTTACTGAAAAGCATCTCTCCTTGTTTTCAGGTTGGAAACTGCTGGCGGTTTCCGATCGCACCAACAGTCACGGTTACAAGTGCGACAGAGGTAGACAGCGCTCCGTTCCACCCTGAGAGCGCGTGTTTCATCTACGACCGCGGTGACCACCGCCCAACGAATCCACCATGGTGATGGGAGCCGCCAACAAGCTGCTGGAGCCGGCCAAGGCCTTCATCGATGCCGTCCGAGAGCCCTGGTGAGTGTTCTGGGCTCCCTTGGCTCAGAGTTGGGGTTAGGTGGGGACTGGGCAGGGAACACCACACCGCCCGCCCTCTACATTACCACCAAGCGCCTCATTATTTTGTTGCAATTTATCCTTGAATTGGTCACCAGTACAGTATAGTTCTTGTTGGTGCAGTGCTAAGGAATACGATTCTTCCGCTACAAAATCTGACCGTTGATCCTCCTTCCAGCGTCATTAACGGTAAACTGAGCTCAATGAAGCATAAATAGGCTAACGGATTAGTTCAACTGTCAGCCTTGAAACTGTAGTTTGAAACCCGGAAACATATGCTTTGATGAGCTTCACCATTGTGCCCATTTTAATTAGCTAGTAAAAGTTGTCCGTGGATCCCAAGTCTAAAAGGCGAGTAAAGTATTTACTTATTAAAGCCATACGCAACGTTTCTCCTCGTTTTCGCCTCCACCTATCTACATATGATCTGTCGCTCAGCACCATCCACTGATTGGGTTGCCGCATGGCCCAGTTTCATCTTCTCGGAAGTCGAGTATACCGACCTTCCTGGCTGAATATCTCGCATCACATTCTCGCAGTGCCGCATCCCGTGTCTCCAGAGACGCGGCCGTCTCCTTCGATTACTCTGGTTTTGCCTCACACTCTGACCGTGTCTCTACGACCACGTGCCTCAGTGGTGCCTCACCGGCGCCGGGGCGCGGGTGAGACAACCTTCGCGTGCCGCGGAGCGTCGTGTAAGGAAAACGGCCGCCGCGCCACCCCTTTCTCCTGGTGTGGGGCGTCTTTTCCAGCGCGGTGCCCCCCGTCGATCACGGGAGCGGCCGTTAGCGGGCCGACCGTTACTGGACGGGGGCCGCCTGTGCGGTGACACCGCACCCGCCGACAAATTCGCCCGAAAACCGCCCCGGGAATGCGCGGAAAACCGCGCTCAAAAAGCGGCTATCTTCACTGCATGCACGGGCGACGGGCGTGAGGGGCACGAGGAATGTGGTCCGACGATTGTTCATAGTGTACGGCACGGTTATCAGCGACGGTGCTGTAAAAGAAGACTGAGGACTTAAATGGCCCATTTTTCATTGCAACAATCGGGTGATAGCGTACACGGTGATTTGACGTGTGATAAGAGGGAAATGTAGGTACGATGGAGGAGCAGTGTGGACGTAGAACGGAGAAACGACACGGATAAATAATGCGATCAGTTTGCCGCCGGGGCTGGACGATTGACGAACACGCTATGGTAAATGATCAAACGTTTGATCGCATTTGCCAGGGAGCATTATGTTCTACGGACTGATTTGATGTCATCGGAGTAGATGCATTGATTTTCGGGCGCACTCTACGAGCGAGCTGACGCTCCCGCTCGTAGTACGCCGTTCATATTGTGTACTCGACGCCGGTGCTAGTGTCACAAGGCTGTAAAGTTGTGCCACTCCTATCTACGGCCACTGAGGTCGCGTTACCTCTATATTCCGTGAGCGCTGCCGTCAGACAGCAATAAATTCTTATGTCATAAACCCCCGCCGTAGTTGATCAAAGATAGCACCAGATTTGGCGTCAATCTGCCATTCGTTCGCAGACAATTGTATGCGCTTAGTTTAATGTTCATTGCTGCCGGCGCCGCGGGTCGTGGGTGGTCAGGGTACAAAGTGTGGCTGCAGATAGGTGGAGGGAGGGCCCCCGGGACCGTGCGGGCCCTCAGATGGCCCCCGGCCTCCCACCCCGGCGGCCGAGAGCCCAGTGAACGCGCAGCCGCTCACGATGTGGTCTAACATCCGCAACTGGTCCAGCAACCTGGTCGGCGGGGCCTCCAAAAGGTAGGGCGATACAGTGTTAATAATCTGATTGAGGGATCCACATTGCACGCATCACCATACTCCTGTTTATTTATTTATCCTGTTTATGAGAAAGATTTTTGCTGAGGTGAATTGCGTGCTCCAGTATTTTCGTGCATTCATAATCCATACGTTGCCTCATGGTAGTGGCGCAATCACAAGTGGTTGGAATGTCTCGCATTTGAGTTGTCTCTTCTTTTCTGTTTACCTTTTCAGCGGTCCAAAAAAAAAAAATGTTTTTTACCTGCAGGTAAATAGCACGGCCTTCCCCTGGACTTAGGGCAGAATGAATAATGCCGATACGAAAAGAAAGCAACATCGCTTGTAAAACGTAGGTATGCGTTTCTAAATGAAATACCTTATTAAATGTGATTAAAATTGGTGTGAATAGGCATGCATATATTTTCCTCTTGCATTTCTTGGCAAAACCTACCGGAAGAAGCGTACTCGTTTCAAAAGTGTGCCGGGCTTTCTAAATGCGAGGGTTTTCCCTTAACGTACCTATCAAGGTAAACTTGGGCGGTGTTTTATTTTAAGTCGTTTTGTAGGCACGCAATGAGCGTGTGTGCATGTGCTTATTTTAGATCTAACATCCAAATATCATGAGCTACTAAAGATCTCGCAAGTCATTTGATTTTAACCAGATACACGCATGCGATACACGGATGATTTTCATAATTGCTCGCAGTGGCTTTTGGCGTTCTGTAAAGAGCATCAAAAATTTACTATCACTGACCACCAAACTGGTCTGCGTGTGAGTACTTGTAACGGTTGAGTGCACTGATCCGATCTGGTCTAACGGCTTTCTGTGCAGTTGGTATACGAGCTCCACCGCTTCTTGGTAGATTGAGACGGAAAACCGCTGTAGGTCGCCCCAAGAACGGGTCTGACCGTGTCACCGGGCGTCCCATGGGAAGGGAGTGGTCCTCACAAGGTCAGAGGACGACGCCCGGCTGGCGGCGCCCGCGCTGCAACAGATTGCGCTCCACAAAAATGCACGGAAATCACCGATGGAAGCTTCCGAGCCGTGTACAGGTATGGGGAACTATACGCACTGGTGATATAAGCCTTCTGGATCTTAAGCCTTATGAGTCAATCTCTGCGGGCTTCACGCAGAGGAGGGCTCGTCGACAGAGGGGTTTATCCATGAAACATCATTGAAAAAGTGAAGCTTACGCCTATCAAGGACAATTGGTCATTACGATTACTGTGAACCTGATCGGTTGGAAAAATTCAGCCGTATTATTGGATAACAGGTCTGATTAGGTCGGTGCCATTATTATCTGCTGGGACCACGTTTTTGTTCCATGTTATTATCCGAACTGGCACTGCAAAGATGCAACTCAAGTAGGTATTGTCGCCCTTGCTGGGCACCTTGAGGCTCATTAGCGGACTTTTTGTACGTCAGTACTGGACAAAGTCGAGCTTATCTGAGCTCAGAATGGTTACGAAGCTTACTAGACGACCTTCTGACTTGGCACTGTGTTTTTACGTGAAATTACCGTATGAATTGGAGCATGCACATTGCACATTGCACATACCGCATAATGTTCCAGGGGAAAACATTGTATATTTGTAAGTTACAACTCTGCAATCTCAAGTTTTTGGTTTATTATTAAAACGGTATCAATGACCTCTATTCAGCCGACCATGAAAGTCACTTTACTGCGAAACTGCCGCATTTCAGAAGGGCAGCACTGAAATTGAATTGCATTCCAAAGTATAAGTAACGCTCAATGGTCGAAGGTGCTTACATTTGCTCGTCCTCGCCCTACATTGATATGCATTTTACCTGGCGTGCAAATAATTATGCATCCATGTTTGAGCCTGCTAAATTATTATCGTTTTTTATTATTAAATTTCTTTTTTCAGCAAAAAATTTAAAGTCCTTATTAATGCTCAGCGTCATGTCATACATCAAGGCACATCATCGATCAAAATCTAGTCTTTTGCCGGAGATGATTTTTTTATTTATTGGGTGCGATTACCCAGCCGCAGTAGGGAGTTGAATTTTCTGGAGATTACCGCTGGAGGTTAAGCTTACCATCAAGCATTCCCACTGGCAGACGAACATGCTCTCCCAGCCAATTTCACCATTCCTCCTTTGCAACCAGCGCAGTTCACTGCTCAACTCCTTGGGCGATGTATGCCAGGGCTGTAAACCATTCCTGGCATTTCAGCGAGCTTCCAAGTGTTTTGCAGGCCCTCAATAATGCTGTCATCGCTGGCCATCGTGCGGCAAGTTTGCCATGATTGTGGAGATGACCGTGGCTGGTAGTCTTCTTCCCGAGTGTTGCCATGCTCTCATCATTTGCATGCATCCCCGATGGCCGTCCTGTCTGGCGTGTCCGGTCCCCGAGCTGGGCCGGCCGCCTGCAGGGGTCCTTCCACATTGGAGGTCGGAGTCGGGACGATCGATGCTGCGGCCTGAGAGTTACTCCGCGCTGCAGCACCACCGGCCGGCCTGTCCTGTCCCCTGATAGAGGGTACACCGGCGGCTGGGAGGGCCGCCGCTGCGGTCAGCCAGAGGCCATGCCGCCGCTGCATGGGGAAAGGACGCCGAATCCAGTTCTCCCAGTCGAGACTGGTGGGAAGCAGCGCGGTCACCTTAGGAGCCGCGACGGTGGCGCCGCCAGTCGAGCGCAGACGGAACTGGCCAGGCGGCTGACCGCCTCCGTTCGGTGTCAGTGTTGGCGCGACGTACTGACCGGTGGCACGTGGATTTGAACACTGAGCAGCACCTCCAACACCGCAACCATGTCGCACGCACTGTCGTACTTCAAGACGAAGCTGATGACGCCGTACACGGCCGTCAACCAAGTGTATGTACCGATCGCATGCTGGAGGGGTGGTGAGGGGCGGCCGCCGGCCGGGCCGGGGCAAATGTCAGATCTGTCACTGGGTGCATGGGGGTGTTAAATGGACGACGGGGGGGGGGGCGGCTGTAGTGCGACCTGTGTTTTGTGACTTCTTCATGGCCTCGGCATAGTTTTGACGAGCTCGCTGGCGGGAGAAAAAACATGAATACTGATAAAATGTTAATGCATTCATTTTATTCGATAAAATGCAAAGTACATACCTATACCTATGCCGAAAATGCTTTCACATTCAGTTTTACGCAGACTTTTCTCCTAACCGTCCTACGCTGTCATTGAAATAAGTGTTTTATAAATCATGTAATGAATTATTGTCATTTTGACGTTTAATTGAAGATATTGCATGACATAGCACTGCCACTAGTTTGTCCTGTAATAAGCGCATTCCATCCTCATTTTCTCCCAAGTTGTGTGGTCCCGAATACCGACCCCTGCGGCACATCAGTCAGCTGACTCGAGGGTCTGCAACTCTCGAGATTCGCATCGATCCACCAAAGTCATGGCCGCCCAGCTCACGAACTCTTTCCGCGCTCCTGTAACTCTACAAGTATTGGAACTATGCAATGATAAGTTTCGGACGCCCCTGCACTCCTGCAGTGATTCTTCATTGAGCTATATAGTAATGATCTCACAGCAAAAATGTATATCGATCGTGCGGTGTTCCTACGGTCGTCACGGTCAGTGGAGGGTGCTTAGCAAGCATATAACGACTCTTCACTTCTACGGTGATCCTATATAACAATAGAATGATCTTACGTTGGTCATAAAGTGATCATATCGAAATGATCTGTCCACCCTGTAGCAGCCTTCATATAATTGTATTGTGATTCAGATCTGAAACCGACGTGTTTCTATGGAAAATGTAAAATAAAATCACAGTCAGTGACATTTAAAAGGTCCCACTGGAGTAGGTACTTGATAAATTCTGCGGAGACCCAGAATCATCAGACGGTAGATCTACACATTCCTATCTGATTTTGGAGCGACCCCCATGAATTGCGTAAAACTTCGAGACTGACGATTTGTAGTGTAACGTAACTTTTTGCTTTTATAGTTTGCAACACTTCCATCAAATCTTGAACTGATTCGTATCGTCATTTTTTCAGTAGCGTTTCCTTTCTTTTTTTGTTTCAGCACAATTGATTCATTCATGACTACGTTGTATTTGAATCCTGTATCACCATTGCATTGAAATAAGCATGTTTATTTGCATTTGAATATGCCCGAATTTCTTATTATTGATAGGTATTGTCAATTATCTTTCGGTTTTATTGGGGATTTGGTCTATTCAAATGTGCTACTGGTAATCTTGGTTATCCTCACAGTGCCACTTCAAAACGTCATCGAGTTAATTGAACTACCTTGCATCGGTTTAAATGCATGTGTGAAAAGATATTTAAATGTTAATTGCCACAAACAAAACATGTTTCTTAGGAATAAATCCATCATAATTATATGTTTACATTCAGATGTTCACATTCCCACGGTATTTTCCAAATTCTCGGCAGAATTCATTCAATTTATGCATCTTTGTCTAAATTTTTGCCTTAAGCATTTTATCTAGGAATAAACCGGCTTTAGGCAGATTGCGGCAATAAAAGTATTTGGCGACCTTTTACTTGATGAATAATGCTTTCGAACAATACAGACAATACTTTTTAGATGCTAATAGTTTTACTTGATAAAGGCAATTTATTTTCATCATTTAAATTTATGTTCCCTTTTCTCAGCACATGTGGTTTCGGAATGTCACTGGGTTGCATTTAGAATGTCAAAACGTTGGGTCATTCAATGAATAGACAAACATTTCATTGAAAACTATGCATTCCTAATTGTCAACTGCGATGCCCATCATCGATAATGGTTAGTTCGAGATGACAAGAATGCTACTTGGTCGGCATCCACACTCGTTTTCATTGACCCACAGCAGTGACGGCGCTGTCCGTGGGTTTTTCGAATCCTTGTCCACATATGGTGCCCTCGGAACGTGCTGGCTTACCTCCTCTCGTGACTGGATGCCCTCCACCTTGCCCTTGTAGCGTGCATTCCTCCTACGCTGAAGCGTTGCGCGAAAAAACCCGCTCCAAAAGGGCTTGTGAACGCCCATCTGTGTCTAGATGCTCATTTTGTCCGGTCGCTAATAACGGATTCTTATAGAGTTCCGATTCCTTGGCTGATGCAAATGATAACGAGTGTGTTAAAATTACAAAACAGATGGATGGGGCGTTGTCCCCTGCCCCGGCCCGTCCCTATTCGCTTTTCCGCTACCTGACATCTTAAAACATCGTCCTATCTTCCGTTTGCCACCATTCCCCGGTCTTGCCACGCCCCTCTGTTCATGTCACTCCCCCCCCCCCCCCCCAACTCCAGCCCTACAACGCAGTTCGACGTTTACGTTCTGGCCCCACGCTCGCGCGCATTTGGGGGGATGGCGCGGCGCGTGCCAGAGTTATACTTAGGCCGTCGGCACCGATGGCGATAGGTGGCGCTGCGGTCGAGTCGTTCGCGACAGAACACGGAACCGGCCGCCGGGGGCACTGCTGAAGCCCATTGAGGTCATGGCTGAACGGTGGCCACCGCGGGCTTCGCGGTATAGCGCCCGGTCGCCGGCGGGAGCGAGAGTAATTAAACGCTAATCAATGGCTCATGGAGCGGCGATTATCTGGGCGGATATTGCAGAGCTGATGGCGATAGGGCGCCCCGGGGTGTCACAGGGCTGATTGGTGATAGCGCCGCCACTGAGCTGACGCCGATGACGGCCTGGGAGTCACCTAATTTACCAGTGATAGCTTCAGGGTTCCCTCCAACCTGAAAGGTGCTGAGTAATGGCTCGATTTCAGATCGCCATATTCCTTATGCCGCTACGGTAGCTACATCGCTCCTCTGGCTTCTCATGAATCAAAATTCGGATCGGTAACATAATTGAGGTTATACGCGAAACTTTGTCTCATTGATATTGCCTCTTCTTTTGACATTTTACGATGTTCCTGAGCTCTGTCGTTGACTTTGTCGTTAACGCTAGCCTTACCGTCCTTCTCCTCACCTCAAGGCCTGGCAATGGTGCCCGATCGCTCGATCGTGTTCTATATGCATGCATGCATGTATGGTTTTAAAATCAAACTAGCCGCTCTTTTGCCATTTTACTCGCCGCTCGACATGAACAGTACGGCGATAAAATCCACGAATTGTGAAAGTAGACCATCCTGTCCGTTATGATGGCCCCGTCTCAAAAAGTGCCTCAATTGATGTCGAGTTCCGCCAACCCTGCTGAAAGCAAGGAAAACTGTCCATCCTTGTCAGGGTGTCGTAGAGTAGAAGAAATTACAATACCGGGAACGCTCCTTTGTCTGTTTTCGCTTGGTTTCGCTGTTACTAGCTGCAGCGCGTTATGGCGAGTAAGCATGTGCCATGGGTCAGCACTAAATGCTTTATTTTAATTTGATATCAGCAATGCTGGATTCAGCACTAAATGCTTTATTTTAATTTGATATCAGCAATGCTGGATTCGCAATTCCTGTGAATTGAAATTCATCAAACCAGAGTGGTAATCGTAAAACAATGGGAAGCAAAACATGTTCAAGAGTGGTCCAATGCAAAGGCATCGTATTGCTTGATTGTGGTTTTAATTGCATAGCTGAAAATTATTTATCGCGTATCAGCCAGTGTGCACTCTCTGTCGTTCAAGCGCTGCACCGCACCGGCCGTTCCCTCATCACCTATCGGCCCAACACTGCAGAATGATTTGTTCCGGCGCCTCTGCACGCTCAAACAGCCAGCTCTGAATTCTGATACACACACCCACAGGTGTGCGTGCCACCAATCGAGCCGCGGCACTGCCCGAGAGCGGGCCGTTCCATTGGCGTAGAACAGTCAACAGGTGTACGGAGCACGCCGATATACAACTGCGCGTCTGTCGCACAGTTCAACTGAGCTGCGGCCGTTTGTAATATAATGCAAATTGGCTCGAGCTGATGGCAGAGCTATCTACTGAATTCGGCCATACTAAAACAGTACCATTAGCTAATCACTAGGACTGCGTGCCGCGTAAAATAATCCAACGGTCCCTTTGAAACTTGCCTCTCAGGCTGCAACAGTTATTGATTGTCCATATTTTCCAACATCGTTTTACGCCTAATTTATTTCCAACTAACGCAAATTGTGAGCGTACCAGACCTGTGGCCGGCTTCATGGCAACCTTATTTGCATCACTAATCCTTTTCACGCGAGTCCCCGGCTCGAACGTCCCCGTCTGGCCTCTGCCGCGAGTCCAAGGGCACCGGTATGGGGTAGAGAACCCTCTAAAGGAAAGGTCCTCTCTGCTCAATGGCAGGTGGCTCACTCACTGTTTCCACTCCGCGCGGAGCCTCTGCCGGCCGCCTCTGCCGCGGCGTGGCCCCGCTGCTACTGTGACGTCATCCATGTACCCACGTGGTGGACCGGTGACGTAGCCGGACGCATGCCGACAATGTACAGCGTATCGGCTGAGCTCGTCGTTCCAAGAATCAGTGTCGGTAGCCGCCCGGCGGGCCTCCTTGTGGGATCCCTATAGGTACGAAAAACCAACTGGGAGTTCCGTTGATATTCGCTCATTGCTCGTGGGTGTGGGAACTGTGGTTTGGATGACTCATCGATATGGAAAGCTACTGCGGTTAGAAAGAGTTATTAACATAACTGACGGTCGGTTTGCCTGAGCTTCACACAGGTGCGTTTTCATTAACACCTCAAATACCTATACGGACATTCCGCCCTCCCGATGTTAAATCTGTGGTTGAAATCGGACCCAGCGCGGCCCACCTGCCGTCGGATTCTGTACCCGGCTCCTCGCGTGGAGGCCGGGCGGCCGTGACCTTTCGGAGCCCGGCGGCGGCGCCCCAAACAGCGGATGCCAGTTCCGAGCCGTCCCCGTAAACCGGCGGCGGCGAGCGGAGAACGAATCGGACCGGGTCGGATCGGCCCGCGCCGGGACGAGTTCGGACCCGGCAGTGCCGCTCACCCGGCTCCGACACTGGTCCATTCGGGCTGCCGACACACCGCCGGCATTCGATTGAACGGCTGGTCGTAAACGGAAACGGCAGGAGGAGCCCCCGGTACCGACTACCGACCCCGCTAAATGCACCCCAACACAGAGTCGAAACGGCACCGAAACGGTCCGACTACGGAACTCGGCGGCATAGACACTGGGGCCTGCATGTAAAAACTGAAATGAAACTCCAAGGAGGAAATAAGCAAATGTTAATGCGGCGCAATGGAACTGCTGACAAAAAAAAAAGAGAGAGAAACTTGCTATCTAAAACACCATAGACAGCTTCATTGTAAATGAATGAATCGTAATTCGTATCATAACATCTCCAGAACCTACTAAGTTCATGGTTGAGTGCTCCATTCCATGTCTCTGCAATATGCGTGCCACTAGGCTGTCGATTTATGAGAAAGCTGCACTGTTTGTCGCCTCAGCTGCAGCTGGCAATTTCGCTGTTCTGTCAACGGCACTTTTCGAGGGTCTCACGGGGCCAAAAGTTTGCCGCGCTGGCGTGGGACCCGCATCACCGGTCTCACGCCAGCTCAGGCCCGGCCGCTCTGAGTTGGTCCGTGAGTCGGCCCGCGCTGGGTGCAGCTGAGCCGCTATTCAGCACGAGCTGCGCACTGACTCCGCGGTATTTATGGACCACTTGGAGGCGAACTAGGCTGCGTACACAACGTTCTCGTCTGGCTGGAGTCAGGAGTGCTGCTCCGCTGCGAACTTCCACCGGCCGTCTGAAGCTCGGGAGGGTTATGAGGCCGGAGTGCATCCTTCCGGTCCCCAAATGAGAGGGCCGCGTGGCGAAATACCATACTCTGAGGCCACTAATGGGACGGAGAGCGACTCGCTCTACCGATGGCTGAAATGCAATTTGGAGACCGTTGGAGCTTGCAGAGTCCGACCGATCCGGACTTGATGACAGCGAAGCGATTCTGAAAGATCGTTAACTCATCTCCTATCTTATTTTCCACGAAAAGAGATGCTGGGAAGGCTGGGAGGCTCATCTCAACACAACACGGATCCTTCGCCTGGGACAGATCTCATCCACCCATTGTCCTTCATCGACCCGCATGGTGCGCCCTAATCTGAGCCCCACATATCCCCACTGACCCACATATTAGTGGCGCAATCGATCTCGCCCGGAGGAGGCATGTTTTTCGCCCCTCACGTCTCGGCCGCGTCCGCCTCCGCCGCGGCTCGGCAGCCGTCCCGGCCGCCCGGGCCGCGCTGGCAGCCGGCGGCGCACGCGCGCTGCCGACGCAGCTGCCTCATCGATCCCGACGCGGGCGGCCGCCGCGCGCGAGTCGCAGTCGGGACGGTGCCGAGACGGCGCCGGGACCGACCTGGTGTGGCCCCGGACCGGTGCTGGTGAAAAACGTGAGAGCCGCGCCGTGATGATAGGTGGAGAGGAGGACGCAGCACGCGAGGAGCGCCGAGACTGGCTGACTAACTGAC
This sequence comes from Amphibalanus amphitrite, assembly GCF_019059575.1. NCBI lineage: Eukaryota > Metazoa > Arthropoda > Thecostraca > Balanomorpha > Balanidae > Amphibalanus > Amphibalanus amphitrite. The sequence goes on along the minus strand of NW_024881543.1, from coordinate 732,543 downwards.
CGAGGGGGAGGAGGAAGAGCAGGAGAGAAAGGTTGGGAACAGGTGAGCGGCCTCGCAGGCGCCGGCTGGGACGCGTCACTGCCGCGGTGTGTGGAGTGTGCCACCGTCTGCCCCCGGGGGCTCAGAGGCGCACGGCCGGGTGCCAGGGGTGCCTGCGCAGCGGGCTGCTGTGGTGTGACCGGGGATCACGGGGATCACCGGGGTGATATCGTCAGCTGGCTGTAACCGATGGAACCTGTCGCGGCTGGGAATGCGGGCCCGACTGCCAGACGATTGCTAAGTGGCACGGCGGGTTTCAGCAGAGGCAGCGTCGATTGTTGGCTTTGGATATTTGCCAGTCGGAATCTTTGAAGGTCGCTGGTGATGCAGCGAAAAAACGCAGTTGAAAACTTTAGCCGCGTGGGCCAGAGGAAGCTCAATTCGATTTCAGCACAGCAGCGCCCGGGAGCATTTCCTTTATTTAAAGGGACTATCCCACCTTCTAAAATGTTGTTAAAACCAGTTAAATTGTGCCCGACTTTATAGATTGGATGACCAGGAACACGGTTCTGGCATTTATTTTTCATTAAACATCTTAGGCTTCCCATATTCCAAACACAAACTTTCAAATATGTGACGTCACAGCCCAAAATTACCTCCTTCCCCAGGCCACATTACTGTCATAAAGCTGATTCTTTTTACTCTGTAGGCACCACAACAAAGTTCAGACCAAGTTTTAACCCTCGCGGGCCCGGGGGGGGGCGTTTTTCGCCCCCCCTGGCGAATATTTGCGATAACTCCCGAACGCTTAGGGATAGGAAGGCGAAACTTTCAGTACCTTTTCTCCCATCAATTTGACATCTTCTGAAGTAAAAAATTTGGACCTAGCCCCATTGATGACGTCACAAGGTCCATTTTTCTAGACCCCTGCACGGCAAACTTCGGCGTCACAGACGCAAACTTCAAATAGCTGCTAAAAATAGAGTTTTAGAGATAAAGACAAATTACGAGCATGGCTGTGTAGCGTTTGACCTAGAGAAAAATGGAAAAATAGTTTTGGTGACCTGAGGTCAGAGGTCAGGTCAACGACCCCGAAATGTGGTTTTAGTTTTTCGCAAATAACTTCGACAAAAATGGTCCTAGAGCTACGGCAGTGGTACCATCGCATTCGCCTTGTCAAGCCGCGTCGAATGATATATATTTTGTTCGGAAAAGGTCAAGTTTCATGTTGACCTCAAATGACCTCGAATGACCTCTGGTTGACCTTGACACATGAAAGGTCGTTTATGATGGATTTGTACCCGCTGATCACGAATCTGGCATCTATTTTCCTCTAAGCCTTCATTTAGAGCTTCCGGATGGCAAAATTGTCTTATTTATTATTACTAACTTGAATCAGTGAAATAGCCTCTAGCAGGGATACTCTTCTGTGACCTTGACCTTTGAGCAGCCTTGTATCGTAAGATGAACCACAAATAGGGAACTGATAAGCCTCAAAACATTTCAAAACATCTTGGAAGTTAGCACGCAAGATGTGCGAAAAAGTGCCAAGTTTGAGGTCAATTTTGAGCGTGACCTTGACCTTGACCTTTGATTTGGAGCACATTTTCAGAATCCTCAGATTCTCTTCTTTCGTTTGACACCCAATTTTGCCGGTTTGATGCAGCCTGCCGTCCTCTAGAAGGCTTACTTTGAGATCACTACACATGTGCCGGTTTTGGCCTTTGACCTTGACCTCTGACCTTGAAAATTGACCTGAGGTCAAAAATTTTAGGTGCATTAAAATCGTCTCGTAAGGACCTTTCGTTTGGTATCGCTTTTGTTTCCGTAGCTCCCTTATTTACGGAGTTAGACAGGGGGGGCGAAAAACGCCCCCCCCCCGGGCTGCGGTGGTTGGGATTACCCCCCGGGCCCGGCCGGGTTAAACGATTTTTCAACGAACAAACCCATTTAAATCAGAATGACTAAACGAGGTGACGTCACACTAACGGTCGCTCCATGTTGAAGATAGGGCCTTGTACAAGGCCCATTTTCAAATGAAGGGAACGAATTTCTTCAACACCAAGAGGCCGCGGGGGTTGCAACCTAGATAGATAGTGGTTTCTGAACCTCGCCGCAAACTTGGCTATCTCAACTCAAACCCCATGTTAAAGGTGGGATAGTCCCTTTAACCACGCATGCCATTAGCTTGAACTTTAAAGCTGATTGGCCCACCTTGAGAGTTTAATGACATCATTTCACCAGTCCCAAAGTTGTCGTGACGTCACATTTCCAGGACTGGAGAGAAGTTTCTCCTAGTGCACCTGGGACAGTCCTGGCCTCTCGTACAGAGCGGCGTTCTGCGAACTCCTGAGTTGAATCTCCTCAGTGACTCCCCCCACTCTGTTCCACACGTGCCGGCCGCTCACATCTGGTATATCCTCTGCAGGGGTTGCGGTAACCGGGCTACCGCGCCGCCCCTCCACCTGCCGTACGGCCGCGCCGCCGCAGGGCACTGACCGGCCTTGGCAGGGCCGTGCACCGCGTCTGCAGCGTGCCGCGCGCCCTCCGCGCCCGCGGAAATGCCCCGAGCAGCAGACAGTCGCCTCTCACCTCAATGACTGCGGCAGTTACGGCTGCATAGCGACTCCATCGGGCCGGGCGCCGTGCCCGTAAGGCGCTACCGCCGCCGCCGCTCGTTGTCGCAGCCGCGCCGTTCGTCGCCGCCGCCGCGCCGCCACCGTCCCTGTTGCTGTCGATGGCGATGGCGGCGCTCGACAGCCGTCAGCTGACTGCCAGGGGCGGCGGCGGAGGGCGCCCCCACGTCCCGAACGATCGGCGGACCGGGAGCTCGCGGCTCGCCGGAGCGACTCCCGCGAGCGGTCCCACTGGGGCTGCCGTGTGGAGCAGCAATCTGGACTAGAGCCCGACGCATTATTGAGAGCTCTCGGCGCTCTCAGCGGGAAGAGACTCGGAGAATTGGACGAATTTACGGTACGGCGGTCAATGGATAGTGCCACGGGCGCTGCAATGGAGCTCTTAAAGGGATGATATTGGCGGGCTGATGTTGGGTTATCTGATGGAGTGATGGCTGCCGATATTGACCGGCCGATGCTGGCTGATGTTCGCTGATGCTGGCCAGACCCTGCTAGCTCTCGGCTGGTAACAGAGCGCCTCCGCTGAGCTGGAACGGCCGCCCTGGGTACGCTGGCGCTGTCCGTGTCTCACGTAACCGGGAGACACGTGATACCGCCGTGATGTGATGCCGTGATCCCGGGACGCTGCCCTCGGACGATGACCGGCGCCGACTGGAGTGCCGCTGACCGGTGCTCCCCTTCCGGGTCGGTCCGCGCCGTACGGGACAGTCCAGCCGGTCTAGACGCCCAGCTGGTCGTGTATGAGCCGGTGTCCGAACTCCGGAGCGGCCGACGGCTGTCGCTGGGCCGGCCGAGCTGGGTCGGGGCTCAGCCGCCGAGGCTAATTGTCGCGCCGGAGGGGCGTCGGGTCCGACGCGGCCAGCCGAGACGCGGCCAAATCTATATCGGCCGGCGACGGCGGCGCAAAGGGCCGCCCCGTTCCAGGAGGACGGCCGACTATTTTCAGAGCGACGCGGCAGCTGACCGTCCGGGGATAATATTTGCAGCGTCCAATCTGCCCGCCGGACGTGTAGGGAAGACGGACGGCCGCCTCTGGCTCCTTAATTCACCCCGTGGCATGTTCCCGCTCTGTTTCATCCGCGGAACGGGACGGGTGTGAGCTCTCCGCCGTTACCTGCGGCCCGCGTAACTCTGTCCGAGGGTGTGGTGTGGTGGACTCAACTGTCACGGTATCGGCCCGATCCGCGCCTGCCGGGAGTCGGGAGTGCACGGGTCAGCTCACTCACAAACACACACCGATGCTGCAAACGGCCGGGGAGGCGGATCGATCAGTCCCCTGAGGCCGCGCTGACCGGGGAATGACATCGCGGACAAGTCGGTAACGGTTTACAGAATCACAGGGGCGTGTAGCGGGTGCGGTCACGGATGCTTCTGTGAAGTTGTTTCTGCAACAGGCGTCTCCTTTCGCAGCTTCCGTTAAGTCGGAGCAAGGCGTTCACTGACAGGTCATATCTGCTTGTTTGTTTATGCCTCTTGCTTCGTGGTGTCTTATGACTGGCTAAATATCAACAGGTTTGGACTGGACAAAATTGGTCCACCAGGCTCACGTTGCAAAGGATATAATCAATACAGAAATAGCGTCGGCGTCGGCCGAAATTCCTGCTGTTATTGCAATTTAAAAGACATGACAAGAGCCCAACGTTAAAAAAGTGGCTGCTATATGAACTTGACCTAATGTCTGTTTTTTTATATGAGTCTGCAGTGATGTGTGGCTATGAGTGGGAAGAGCTGTCATGACCGTACTTATTTGGACGCATTCAGTCGGCATCCCGTTATACCGTCCGGCGAGTAGGGATATCCCCGAGTTTCTGACCGTGCTGCGTGGCACCATGGTGGCACACAGGCCAGCGGGTACGCTGTAAATACATCCATTTACAGTGCGGGCGCGGTGTCCGTTTTTACCGTGCCGAGTGCGTCAGAACCATCATCGATTCGAGTTGACGTGGCAAAAAGCCCAGTTCCAGCTGTCCACCGCTGTGGGCTCTCGGATCGATAGACGCGGCGCCCCATGTCCTTCGCCGTTTGACATTTCGCCGCAGACGCACGCGGCACATCCGCCCGTCTAATTTAATGTTGGTAACTAAGTTATGGCTGAGCCGTTCTTTGGACTGGAGTCTAGGAAATATATCGCTTCTTTTGCAATGCATTATATGTAATCACAGTTGTGTCAGATGGAAATGCTTGCCATGCTGTGAGTAGCGTTTGTTTCGACATTTCCGGCCTGCAGAGTCATCCCGGACCCGAATACGAGCTGGCGCCGTCGAATCAGCCCCCTCCCCCAGGGTGACTCGTCGCCGGGCGCCGCTCCGTTCCGAGACCTCCGTTGTCGTGTCCCGCTCCGCCCGGCAATCGCCGATCGTGGCCAGACGACGGGACTGTTTGCGGGAGAGAATTCGTGCCGAATCACTCCACTGTCAGGGTTGAGTCAGCGTATACCACGTGCTGGCCGCCCGTCTGGCTCCCAGGCGGCCCGCGACCGGTCGCCGCGCCGGCGCCGCCCCGCCGGCGCGACAGGTCGGCCCGTCGAACACATGTGTGACGTCAGCGCTATGTCGTATGACGTCACGATACGCTGCTGTTTGTCTTGTCAGCAGCGCTGGTGTGCTTGCTGCGCAAACGGTGGCGAAAACATCGTTTGGGTTCTGACCGCCTGAACGAGGCGCTATTTGTCTTTTCAAGTCACTTTTACTGCGCTCCTTTGAGTCACGGCTCTCAGGAGAAGTTAAATCACATGTTGTTGTTTGGCTTCCTGCGAATGTGGTGCACCGTCTGGGCGGCATTGCTGATGTGATGACCAAGGTCCATCCAGTGACGTGAACCGTCCTGGTTTGCTGGTGAATGGTGATGCTGACACGTCTCGTCCCTGCGTGGATGCCGGTTAGCTACAGTCAATACCACAGTTAAACGGAAATAGTTTCTCATCTGCTGTTCGTTTCTCGTGTGTCGCCTCAGCTGCGCAGTGGTCGCGCAGTGGTCGGCGCAGTGGTCGCCGCAGTGGTCGCCGCAGTGGTCGCGCAGTAGTCGCGCAGTGGTCGCGCGGTGGTCGCCGCAGTGGTCGCGCGGTGGTCGCGCCGCAGTGGTCGCGCCGCAGTGGTCGGCGCAGTGGTCGGCGCGGGTCTCACCTGTTAATTGGCTGCTCAAAATAGCCTGTTCGTGGTACTCGGGTAACAGAAGTGTTCTGTGGACAATGTGCAGGTAATTAGTGCAGGTATTCTGGAGATGAAACAGTTACTGAAATGAACACGGATATGTGACACTCACCGCACGTGTTTCGGCAAATGGCGCTTATTATGGAGTTGTGAAACATGTGATACGGTGCATATCACCTTAGTCAGGCTCCGGCAGATCGCTTTTTCATTTCCATTTTTGCCTCTTGCTTTCTTGGCGGCAAACTGGCACAGTATTCCCTTTCACAATGAGCACTATGAAAACTTATGTGTGGTAACAAAAACGACAAAGTTGGAAGTCATGCTACAACACTATCCTAAGGTAGCATTGGGTGCCCACTTAAAAAAAAATCATTCCTCCTCCTTTTCAGTTTTCGTTGTTTTTTGTCTCTAAAAGCCACTGCACAGTTTACACTAACACGGTGTGACATTCAACCGCTGCACCTTCCTGGGTATCTATAAGGAGCTGGCTGCCATCCTCCTCACCGCTTCCATCCAGTTCTCTCTGCCCCCGCTCCTATCGATCCCCCGCCTCTGCGGAGCTGCGGTGGCCGGGACGCCCCTGCGCGCCTGTTTACCGAAGCCCGGCCGAGGTGGCGCGTCGTCTTCGACAGAGGCCGTCCGCTCGTCGACTCTCTGGAGCCCGAAATACCGGCGATGCCGGGTCGCGGCGAGGGGGCTCAGCCGCCCGGGGTGGCACAGGGGGGCGAAGTGTGAAGGGGTCCTGGCGCGAATACCGCGACTCTTCATTGATAGGTGTTGACAGGGAAAAGGTGAAGAAACCGGATAGTAGGGACTGAGGGTACTTTAGAGCTGATCGATACGGCGCAGTGACATTTCTTGGGACCGAGGAACATACTTAATTCTCTTATTTATCATAATTTGCACTGATTGAACACATCATATTTTAAACGTTAATTACAGCGTAATATATCCGCTGATCTTCGGGTAAACAAATTTGACTACAAATACCGTTTGCAGTGCGTAAAAACTTCGGTTGTTCTTTCAGTTTGCTCACGCGTTTTTCGTTTTTTCGTCGCCGTTCAGACAAGAGGCTTCCGCTCAGATTCGTTCCCGACCTGTCTATTTTAGCATGTGCGCTATCACTGTCTCTATCGACTGTAATAATACGCTCCTTTCGTTGGTCGCGTGCAAAGCTCAGATTTGTACTAGTGCATGTCAATCTAATGTCATCGCCGGACATTTTGATGGTTTTGGCAAGCCAAAAGACTGTGCCGACTGTGCCGACTACGGATGTCAATTACCAGATTTCTGTCGTAAAGGCGGTCAACGTTGAACGTATACCTAATTTGTACTTAGTATTATTCACAAAGATGCTAACCAATAACCGTGCAACGGTTTACCTAGCACATTAGCGCAAGGCATCCCTGTTCTGCTTTGCATTTGGTGATTACCAAACGTCCTTCGTTCATATTATCGCATCGAATCCTTCCTTGAATTCTCCCTCACTAATAAATACGCACATAGAACAGAGAGTTATTAGACAGACACACTCAACACTCACGTCAGCTCAAACACTCAGGACCTTTGCACCCTCCTGCGCGTGATCGCTTCATGCTCCTCTCCTTCCGCACGGCCCGCGCTCCGTTGCCATGCGCGTGATGCCAGACTCGTGAGGCCAAGCAATGGAGACATTCGGGACTTCCAATTTATACTCATGTCTTGAAAGAAACTACCGAAGATGAGCCAGTGTCACTTACACAATATGCATCATATAATGATCCGTCTAATGCTGATTAGGTCGTTGCAAAACGCCACTATCCTTGATGAAAAAATGTCTCAAGGCCTCCCCAACTCCCATTGTTTATGAGGACTGATTGTACCAATTCAGTTAACATTTACCTATATTTGCTTTGTTTTTAGTAGTGACTGATAGACAGTGGAATTCCAAATTCAGATCCAAATATCAAAATTATAGCCGAGTTTTCTTAGGTGTTGTTTTTATCCGCTGGGACTGAGAGCGTGAGATGATGTTTTTCGTACTCCAGCGTAGATGGGTAGCCATACGGCTTCCACGGTTGACAGTGATGACATCAGTCATCTTTTGCAAGCTCGTTAAAGATTTGGGCTGTACGGGGACTCGAACCCCGGGCCTTTGGATAGCGCTCCAATGCTCTACCTCTGAGCTATACAGACCAAGTACTTTAACGAGCTTGCTGCCAAGTTTTATGCGGATCATTCTTAGGTGTTGTTTTTATCCGCTGGGACTGAGAGCGTGAGATGATGTTTTTCGTACTCCAGCGTAGATGGGTAGCCATACGGCTTCCACGGTTGACAGTGATGACATCAGTCATCTTTTGCAAGCTCGTTAAAGATTTGGGCTGTACGGGGACTCGAACCCCGGGCCTTTGGATAAAAAATAGCGCTCCAATGCTCTACCTCTGAGCTATACAGACCAAGTACTTTAACGAGCTTGCTGCCAAGTTTTATGCGGATCATTCTTAGGTGTTGTTTTTAAAATCTTTAACGAGCTTGCAAAAGATGACTGATGTCATCACTGTCAACCGTGGAAGCCGTATGGCTACCCATCTACGCTGGAGTACGAAAAACATCATCTCATAGCCGAGTTTCCAGACTATAGTGCCACACGTTAAAGAGTCACGAGATGCTCCAGTCATTTCAGCTCATTTGAAACACATTTTCCACTTTTAGGGCCGCCACGTAAGTGATTCGCAGCGAAAGCCTCAGCTTGGGACTCAGCCGCAATAGATACGGGCGTGGGAATTGCGCAGAGTTTCGATCGGTGCCACACGGCCTCACAGTGGGGTGCAGTTTTTTATCTGGGTGTGAGTCGGGGCGGCGCTCGTCGGATCGGTGGCAGATGCGGGTGAGATAGCCGGGTGGCACGCTCCTGCTGTGCCCTCCCCAGCCGAGAGACTGCCGGCTGCCATGCCGTCCCGTGCCCCGGAGGCCGCCACGTGCTGTACCAGTGAGCCAGCCGCAGCCGCGCCGGGCCGCCGGCGCCGCCTTGTGCGCACACACCACCCCCGACGGCAGACAGGGACAGGGGTGAGTCCGGTGACTCCAGTGAGTCCAGTGAGTCCAGTGAGTCGGCAGAGTCGGATCTGTGAACAGATAAGTAGAACGTTATACCTGTCCCGGACGAGCCCATTGGGGCTTCGTTTGATCGAAGTTTTAAGGTTGGCCATTGCCCCTGGCTAAGAAAACATACTTCCTTCAAACGAAGCTGAGTGGAGAAGTTCCTTTCAATGTCTAGAAACGTTAACTATGCATACGTCAACGGTCCTCATTCTCTTTGAACTAAAGAATACCCTCGTTGGTAGCTGCTCTCAAGTGTTTGCGCCTGGAAAATCTGTTGGATATTCCCCGTGCAATTATCTTGATTAAAACTTTGACAGCTTTTTGCCATCGCTGGCAAATGAATATCCGTATTGTGGATGAATGTCGTGCGCACGATTTGCACGGCAGTCTACTTCTACGTTCCCGCCGCCGGGTTTTAGAGCCAATTGACGTAGGTAGAGAGTGTTTACCTGCATTCTATCGGCTGCGGGCGCTTTGCCAGGTCGCTGACCTTTGAAAGCTGGTGACGCCTCTCATGGCTGGTCTCCACCCATCCCCCCAATCCGCGGTGTCCAGACGGGCGGCGGGGCACGAGCTGAGGAGGGGTATACCCGCCGCCGCCGCGGCCACCGGCTGTAGCGGGATCCAAACAAATACGGGCCGATCTAAGGGCGCTGTGATGACTGACACAGCAACAGCCAGCACCCAGTGGCGGGATGTGGTGGCGGCGGGCGGAACTTGGGGATCCGTTTGCGTGGTTTTCCGTCCCGTCTAGTGCTTGCGAAAACAAGGACGGGCTGCCGACTTGGAAAAGCGGCTGATGTTCGCGCCTCTTTATGCGACCTTGATGTGGTCTTGATATGGCTTATGCCAATTACACGGAACATTTTTAAATATGCTATTTGTTTTATCTTATCGCCAAGTTTGTTTTTTAGTTCCACTATCCATAATTGAGTCCCGATACGGCATGTTTTTGTAGAAGCTGGCCTAGCTGTACATTAGTTGACTGTTGAGGACCCAGTCCAGCTAGTTTTTAATTTTCCGTTCTATACATAAAAACATCGACCTTGAAGGAATCTCACAGGAGTGAGAGCCTCGCTGCTAAGCCGTTCACGCTCGTTGATTTCTAAGTCGTCACTACTCGAGCTCGTGACATGAGCTCTCCTGGAGCTGGGCTCGACTACCGTCTGAGCCTCTTAGCCACACGTGTCTGACACCTCTCTCTGACGCATCGGCCCCGTCACCCCCGTGTGACGACCGTCACGTGACGTGTCGCCCTGCGCGGCACCGACCTGTGGCGGTAGTGTGGGCCGCAACACCCGGCTCCTGTCGCTGTGGCTTCCACAGTCACGGGGTGTCGTGCTGACACCAGCGATTGCTAACCATAGACTATCGAGTGATGACCGTATCCCCGCCGTCTGCGGACCTCCGTCGCCCGCTCAGCGGGCACCTCGGCGCGCTCCCACTCATCTCTCTGCACCCGCAGCCCATGTGCTGCACCCTCCCCTCCCGCGCTGTGGGACGGGCAGTGGCGCCCGCCTCTCAGATATCGGCGATCAGATTTCGGTCGCTCCTGTCGCTCCCAGCGCGGCCCACCGGGTCTCAGTGCGCGGGCCCGACACCGACCACTGGGTCCACCGCTGTGCCGAGGCTCACTACCAGCTGTGTACCGCGTGAGGAACCCCGGGACGCGTCACTACCGGCACTACGGACACTATCGGTGTATGTAGTGTTTCCGACCGGAGCGCACTATCACGGTCAGGGGACTGGCGGCACTGTCCAGTCGCCCGGCTGCTCTGCAGGAGGCCATGCTCGTGCTGTGACGGGTGCCTCCGTTGAGGAGAGATGTGGACTGAGAGGAGCCGGTGGTGTGCGCGGTGACTCGGCGTAGGTAGGGCAGACGTGTGGAGTGGTGAATGATCGGTCACAGCTGTGAGACCCGCACTGCTTGCAACCAGAAGTTCCGCGAGAAGCCATTGCTCCAAGTGTGCCCGTTATCTAATTTTGATCAGTGATGCTGTCGATGCTGGAGCTGATGTTGGCGTGAGACCGCAGTGGAAAGCTGCCCCTGTGCAACCCGTTGGCGGCAACTTTGTCCGTTCCTCAGCACCTGGTAAGAATGCATGTCTGCTGTCTATTGGCGGGGTGCGACTGAAGCCGCCGAGGGCAGGCGCCAGGCCAGACGGTCGCCGTTGGCAGGAGGCAGTAGATGTGGACTTTGGCAGAACCGAGAGAGCCCGCTCAATAACATTACCCCGCCCCTTGTCGGGCCGCCTGGAAGGCACGGGTCGGATGCACCTGTAACCAGCAGTTTCACGGTCTTGAAGCCAACAGTCCCTACGCAGTATGCACGTGACCTGGCGGGATCACTGTCCGACCCTTCACCTCGTCCTCCATCCTAACCCTTCAATCCTCTGATGTCTCCACCTCCATTGCTGATCAATGGTCACTGCCTCTCGTATCTCTGACCGTTCCTTTGACGCCTTTACCTTCATTGCTGAGCTGACGATGACATACTGTGCCGCTGACCGCGCCTTTGACACGCTCGCGTTCTTCCGGCAGGCCGTGGGCGATGGACAACGTGACGGAAAACACCGATGAGCCGCCCCGCGATCCGGGCGCCGGCCGCGCCCACCACAGCTACACAGACAAGGACTTTGAAGGTGAGCGAACCGCCACAGACGCGCCCTGCAGGGGCGAACGCTCTGTTCCCGCTGGGAAAGGCATGACAGGTTCTACATGTTTGATTTGCAATAAGTGTTATCGTGGTGATCTTTTCGAAGTTCCTCGATGACACCAAGTGCACAAACAAATTACGTAATAGCAGGGTTGGTTCTTGCTTGATAAACGGTAAACGTTTCCACCGGTGCTGGACAGAAATAATGTAATGCTGGTGCCAAGACAGGCGTCTTGTAGATACGCTTTTTTATGGTTGTCAAGTGTAGAAGCGGTCGTTAACGTTCTAATACCGTCTCGAAATCGTCATGATTGGGTGAACGGCTTGTTCAATGCGCAGCGTTATAGTAGATTACCAAGAACCTTCTGTCGAGTCATTGTCCATGATTGCAAGTGGACCGGTTCAAACCAGTTTCCCGGCATCGCCTCGAGAACCATCAGAAATCCCCTCAGTCATTTCCAAGATTTTCTCGTGAATCAAGCCGCCTCTGAATTTATGGGTGCACCTCTCTTTTCCCCAATATTTCCGATTGGAACCTGATTGAATTGCTCGGCTATTCTTTCCGGCCGTCACAGTGGAGGCGGCCGGCCAGTGAACTGTGACGTCACAATAAAAATGACGTCATCAGACCACAGTTCGTCGGCATTTGTTGTGCGCTGCAATGCGGTGTCTGGGCAGCGACCTTGTGCGCCTGCCGCCGCCGGTCTGACGAGGACGGGCGGACGGTGGGTTTTCCGCTGCGCCGTTTTCGGGAGAGAGTGACTTAATTGATGTCGAGGGAGGGAGAGGCAGGGGAAAAAGAGAGAAGGGAGAGAAGGTCTCCTGCGGCGTGGCACCGGCAGTGCAGAGGTGGCTGCCGGGAGTTTCCGCTACGTGATGATGCGTCCGCCGGCGGGCGTCAGCGTCCCCTCTGACCGCCGCGCCGCCCGGCCGCGTGAGAAGGTCACGCCGGTGCCGATGTCCCGTTCTTTATTGCACCCTCTGGTGGTCGGCGGAAGTCGGCCTCTCCTACAGAGCCACCATAAAGAGCCGCCGCCTCCCGCACGCACGCAGATAGTGCTAATCCATCGCGTTCTGTCCAACTACAATCATCGCGGACACGCCGCGCCGCGCCGTCCGGCCGGAACGCAAAGTGCGCGCTCGTGCTGTGGTGGATATTCCGACATGGTTCGTCTTCTCCCATGGATGCGGCCATCTCACCCATGGTTCCATCCCATTGGCCGTATGGTCAGGTGTGGTGACTCCTACCACACACGTTTTCGCGCAGGTCATCTTGGCGACTGGCAGTGCCGGCCTGGTCTCCCTGTGCACCACGTCTCTGCGTGGTAGCCGGCGCCGCGGGCCAATCTGAGTTCCTGGAAAGCCCGCGAGGTGATGACGGTGCACTGCACTAAATTATCCCGAGAACCGGGCCCAGCGAACGCCGAACGGATGGGCGGTAACGCTTCTCCTTTCGCGTCGCGGGATATGAACCTGCCTCGGATCGCGGACAACACTCGAGCCTGTTTAGACGGCTTGTGACTTGTTCCTGACGGCACCGGCGCGGCGGTCAGAGCTGCGCCCGGAAGTGGTCATGCTCATGGCGTGTCATTTCGCGAACTAGCGACCGGAGTTTAGTACACCTCCTCACCGACAGATGGCAGGACAACTGCGTGAGAATATACCTGAGAAAAACGTAAAAAAGCAAAACAAATATCATGATCATCATTGCAAGCGTACAATAAACCGTCAAGAACACCACTTTAACGATTTATAGGTTTAAAATGGCGAGTTCGCTAAAATAAGATCCAGCCAACATGCCACGGGCTCGCCCGGCATTCATTGCATGAACAAGGTGAGATTGGACATCGAACATTTCATCGAACATTGCGGGCACATTTTTGAACGGAATGAATCGAAACTCGGTGACAGTAGTCTTCAATGTATCCACCAAGCGGAGCCAGGGAACATTTTTGATAAACCTAATAGTTTCAGAGATATTCAATGATAACCGAGCTTTCGTCGCTCCGTCGGTGGCGTTCCCGATGATTTAACATGGGAAAATGAGAATAACTTGCAAAATGTACACGACGATTGCGGGCACAGTTTTAGAGTCTCGCACACCAAAATGGCATCAATATGTTCCAAATTGATCATAGTTTCCTGTACTCGGGAACATCTTTGATAAACGGTCCCGTTCTGCCGCAATCGCCGGTAATGTGACGAATCCGCCCGAAATCCCTATGGCAGCCGGTGCGCCGGAGCGGCCGGCCGCCGGTCGCTAGTTCGCGAAATGACACGCCATGTCCACCGTTGTCTCTGTGGACGTCGATCGGCCGGCAGTTCGCTGACCTTGCCAGGCCGGCCCGGCAGGTGTGGAAGGGTGAACTGGCGACCACGTGCTCGGCTGGTGCCAGGCGCCGCGCGCCGCGCCGGACTGGACCGGGAGAATGAACGGGTGCCGTGAACCGCCGCCGGAGACGGGGCGCCGGAGTGCAGGGGAGGGGTGAACCGGGGGGAGGTGGACGGGGGAGGGATTCATGGTAGAGTTGCAAAATTTCCCCCAAAGGCTGCTACCGGCACCGCCCCGCCCCACAAAAATTTTCTGGGATACCGGCATGCTACCACGACCCAAGCAAAAACACCACCAAATTACCGGCATACTAAAAAACCTGCATTGTTGATTCTAGCTTACCCCTACAAGAGATGCCACACTTAAGCAATTTCAGTACCCATCCCAGTTCCCACCCAGCAGCCACCCAATGTCCAACCCCAACTACGAGAAAGCTGATTTTGGTTCAGTTGGCCCCACAAATACCCACAATTTTGAAACTCAGTTCCAGTCTAAAACTGTTAAAATATCACCCGTAATCAAAGAGGTATTGCCTACAAAAGCAGTAAGAAAAAAAAAAACATCAAAAAAGCAATGACAAAAAGAACTTAAATTACTGAATTGTTTCTGAAGACTGGACAGTTCAAGTTAGCAGTAATCACATTAACATTTCAGAGGTGTTCTACTATTCCACATTCTTCTAAAATGTTGCAGGAACCTACCAACCAAAATCTTTTTTTTTTAATCTAGATGGTGACAACATAAAAAGTAGGTACCTTGACCTACAAGTACAGATTCGGCGATGTGCCCGAGGAAGCAAGATCAACACCTTTGTTTTCCTTTTCGCCATGGCTTGCTGGTTCATGAATAAGATACGAATCATTTGAAAAATGTGAAAAACTCACTTGTCCTGATAACAGTCACCAAATATTATGCATGATAACGATATAATACCCGCTTCCTCGAATCTTCCTCTCCAAACAAAGGTTATCAACACTGTTATCAACTATCAAATATTTCGAAACAGATGCGCCATGATAACAGAGGCTTTTAACCAGCTGATTAAATTGCTGCAAAAAAAAAAGTTTCTGGACTGTAGCAAACTGCCTCATAAATGATTTTGTTGATTTAAATGATCCAAAACGGTATTGAATTATAATGTGATCGACATTGTGAGTTTAATTCACTACAAGAAAATTCAACCTTTTTCAGAAATTTAACAAAAAAGGCATACGAATAAATATTACGTCATCATCTTACATCCTTCCATCAGGGGAGAGAAGATCTAAAAAGTCAATCCTTGTTTCCCCTGCTATTTATGTTAATTTTGTATGCATATTGTGTTTTGTTGTAAAGATGAGACAAGATGCCAGTTTATTTGATTTTCATTTCATTTTTGGGACCAGGTTCAGGCTCAGGGCTACCTAATACCTGCCTTTTCAGCTGGATTTTCAGTGTCAAATACTTTGTAGAGTATCTCAGACCACATCTCAGGACTCAAGGCCAGTTTCCAAACAATGTGTTATGTGGTGTTTTGATACCGCCTTTTCCCCTAGGGAATGTTGTCATGAACATTTATTTATTTTGTTGTATTATACCTATTACATACCATTAGAATTACTGATTGATCGAGCTTTTGCAGCATGAATGAGCATTCTTCCATTTATTGACCACAGTAAATTCTTGACAATTCTAATTATAACAAAACCTGTGAATCCCTGAGGTCCATGTGTTATCCCTACCCTGAGCAATGTAACTTCTACCACAAAATGTATTTTGCAGTGGCTAATATTGCTGTTATTACAATTTGATAGCCTCTTAGTGCCCAAAGTTTAAACCATATGCTGATATTTTCTATTTTTGTGCAAAATCAAAAATACCGGCATGCTACCGGCAAGACATGCCAGATACCACGAAAAACCTGCGGTAGTGAAAATTTACCGGCATGCCGGTAGTGCGGTAGGGAAACTTTGCAACTCTAATTCATGGCAGCACGGCTGAAAACCACGTGGTATGGTCAAAAGGCAGTTTGGGGGACGATTTGTGTCTGGAGGGCTGGGCGAGCCTAGTGAAGCTGTTGATTCATTTGAAATTGAGGGCAGCGCCCTTTTATGTTGAATAGCGAAGCGAGGTAGGGGAAAGACGTGTGCACTGTGCAGTCACAAAACTCTCCCTCCTCCCGGAGGAGAGGGATTTTTGTGACTGCACAGTGCACCCGCCTGCAGTTTCCAACTGTGCCGGGTCTCAGCTCATCCACGTCTCCTATTACCATTGCAAGTGGGTGAGTTTGTTGTTCCGTCAGCAGTCTCCCCTCCCACCCTATCCGTGGCCTCCCGGGTCAGTTCCACCGACCACCAGTGACCTATGCAGCTGTCGCTGTGCCAAGCTGACCGGTCGCCGGCTGGCCGGTGGGCCGCGGGGCGGGGAAACCTCTCACTGCACGCGGCCACTGCGTGTTTGGCTGCCGGCGGCCCGTGATGCAACTGGTTGGAGCGGTAACTGGGCTCCGATTCTGCACACCCGGTCATGGACAAAGGAATGTAGACACCCATCTCATATGCCGACGTACTAGAAACACAAAAAAAGAAAAAAGATTTCCTGAACAGCCAGTGGACACTTCCTGGTGGCCTGCGAAGGCTTCCCTGCCTGTCCAGCGCGCTGGACGGACTTGTGTCGGTGTCGAAGTCGGCCTGTAGGCCTTTAGCTCCGGCCTGGGCTGCTCGGGACTGATCGGTGAAGGTACTGGGATTGTCTGTAGGTTTAGCCTCGGCCCGGGTATCTGGGAATGATCGGTTAGGGTGCCAGGGTCTGGGTCGGGCTGTTGGTTTCGATGTTGGCCCCGTGGCCGATCGGTAAAGGTGCCGGGCCGGGGTCGTTCCGTGCCGCCCCGTCCGGTGGTTCCGCTGTATCGGTCAGTGGGTCACTGAGAACTGCCAGCTGGCTGGTCAGGGACACCGGTGCCACTGCAGCGAGCGGGTGTGTTTGATGGGCTAACCGGCCCGACCACTGGCAGCTGACCGACGGCCCTGGGACCGTGGACAGAGCACAAACCGAGCGGGGAGAGAGCTGATAGAGAGGAGTGACAGGTAGATGGGGTGTCTCGCTGAGGTAAAGCAGCAAGGTTAGACTGGTTCTCAGTGGAATGAAACAAAAATAGGTGCTTGAAAGGCATGGTGAATTGCGGTGACCGTTTTGGTATCCTGGCAGTTTTGAGGGATTTGAAAAGGTCACTGAGAGGGCCGACCATAATGTGAGAAGTTGGACTGAAGTTATTCGGAGTTAGCATTTTTAGTGACGGTAATGGTGATTGAAGTTGACTCGTAAATACGAGTGTTAACCCTTACTGATATGAGCTAGTCATGTATGAAAGGCTCCATAGCAAAATAGGTTAACAGGAACCCATCTTACTTTATTACTAATTTAAATTCAAGCTAGAGAAGAGTAACGTTCGTTTCCTGTAGGCAACATGAATATTGTACGTGCCACCTCTCAGCCCAGAATATGATTTAATCTTACGTGATAACCAGCTTGGCTTGACCTTGTCAGTGAATCCGGTTTTGGTCTTGTATCCAGGTTCATGTCTGTGGTAACGGTCATTAGCTCCAGGAGGGCCCAGGTGTAACTTTCGCAGCCGAGAAATACTGGTAGTAAAATCACGGACCTTAATGGCTCATAAAGGCGTGAATAAATTTTGTGCTTAGGTCATAATCAGATAACTTTAGTGGTTCGTTAGAAGATGTTGGTATAATGGGCTATACATTTATAAAACAAATTATTTAACACTGCGCTTCCATCTCATTCTTAATGTGCTGCTGTATGGTTATTTCCGGGGAGTTGAGTGCATCCGAACACTAAAATTCAAGAACCCATCCCTCATGTGACTTCCATCCCGAAGGAAGCCCCTCGCCGTTAGAGCACCTTCTCCGTTTTACGTGCCCTTTCGACTGGGCGGGCTCGTGACTAATATCTCACCAGGGACCGCACGGCTTCAGGTCGCGAGCACCGGCCGTGTAGGTATACTACACGTCAACACTTCCCCCTGACCGCCCATGGGGGACGCTCATATACTCGTAAGTCTCACCAAACGTGATGCCTTCTAATGAGTGTGTTCCTGCCCAGTCACCTGAGACAAGTACCTACCCGATGGGTGCGTGATGGGTTCGCTACTGATCCTCCATCCGGCGGAGTCACCCACCGCCCGGACCAACCCGCTGACCCAAACCGGAAGCGAGCCTGCCCGGTGGAAGTTTTAGTGCAGGGGACAGGGAGGTGTGAGGGTAGCGGTAGCCCGTATCAGCAGCGCCGCCGACATTTACTGCAGGGCTGGTCGGCAGGTCACTATGGTCCAGCGCCTTACGTTGTGCAAGAGCGTTGAGTGGGCTCCTTTGGGATTACCGGCGTGGCCGAAGGAAAGGAGGTAGTGATGGCGTGTTTTTCTTTAAAAGGATGGCATGTCGGCCCAGCCCATCGATCCACCCCTGTGCGGGTTACACAATATCCGATACATGACGACTGATCCTCCGATTGAGTCTCGTCTCATAATTGACGGCCCTCGGGACCCGACTGATGTCGTCAATAGCCGTGGGCGTCCCCGGCTTTCCCCGGAGTGGTCATTCGATGACTTCTGATCGGCTCGGACCGCGGGCGGTCCGTAGCTGAGCTTCTGTGGCCAAATAACGGGGCATTGTGGGTCATTGCGCGGTGCAGGCCGTCCAGCTCCTCCCGGACGCCGAAATCGCCTCAATCCTGCTTATTTGAACAACAGAGGCTTTGGAACATGCCTGTGATTGTGGATGAAAGGCCTCAAGGACATAATAGCCATCCATCCTCCAAGCTACATCCCCGGGACAGAAGTGTCTCCGTCGTCTGGTGGCCTGGTAACCAGCGTCTGGCGACCGGCCTCAGCGGTCCCGTCGACCCGTTACGTCACCATGACGAGCCGCACTGGAAGTTTATCGGTTCTCGGCGACGTTGCGCAGCTGCAGACATACCAAGTATTTGTGATGTGGTGACTCAGACAGGGACTGTCACTGTCACTGACCGGCGCACTGTCACGCGGCGGACCCAGCCGGCCGTCACGGCGCCATTGGTGACGTTGTGACGGTGTGATGAGTGACGCTCCCAGGTGCATGTCGCTCTACACGGGCGTGGACGTTTTTGGGGCGGAAAAGTCAGTGGGTGGGCTAGAAAGGGCAAGGGGTGAGAAATGGAAGCGAGGGGTGCCTTTCTCCCTGTATGAGAAAGGAAAACGAACTGTGTGCCTTCTGCCGCGTCGGGCGTCGGACGCCCCGCCCCTGCCGTGACGTTTGCCGTGACGCCGCGGCACGTCTGGCCGTCTCCCAGCCCGAGCCGTCACTCGTCGCCACTCGGTGGTGACGTGAGCCCCCCCCCCCCCTCAGAGGTGGGGAGAGGCCAGTCTACATATACCTACTCCCGAGCTCCCGACTGATCTAGAACTGGGGCGGGAGGTAGCGTATGTAATATTTCAGGTGTGGCTTGCAGTTTTTACGAAGGGTTGCACCGATATACGGATAAACTGATTCAGGGGAGAAATGTTCAGTCCACAGCAGAAGTAATGTGGGGTTTCAGTCATGGGTATGTTCTGCTTCTGAAGCTTAGGAACGATTAGCCAGACTACAATGAAACTTTGAATGTAGCTTATTTGTATCGTCACCCTTGCAGCTGCAACTTTAGCTATTGACATCTTCTTTTCGATCACTCCGCATTAAACAATCGCCAGTCAAAGCCAACCGTTGAGATTGGTAAAACCCTACATTACTTTAGCGGTGGACTGTACCTGTCTTTCACTCAGTCCAGATTTCAGACGTGTAACATGTAATAGCACCTTTTCATCACGTATTCTGACGATTTATGCGTTTGTTGTGATGGTGGATTAGGTGTTGTGAGTTAGTGCTAGCGTGACGCCCGGTAAACCACTTAAACCCATTATGGCACAGGCCACTATTTCTGAGTGACACCCGTACGTACACGGCTCGGATCCACCAGCCAACCAATATATCGCTGCCGGCGCCGTGTTGCGTGTTGTGTTTCTATCGCAGCCGGATGTCGAAATGTTTTGCACCGGGCCAGCTGTTCCTCCAGGTTGTGTGGAGGGCGTCATTGTGACCCACGACGTCCCACTGTGCCCCGTCTGACCCCGCTGACCTCCGCTGACCCTCGCTGACCTGAACCCGACCCTCTCTGCCGCCAGGTCACCGGGCGCACTCTCTGTATGTGAGTGTGAACCCGACGGCGCCGAGCGGTCACCATCGGCCGCATCGCTCGCGACGCCGTCACCATCGGCACCACAACCACCGCGACGGCGACGACGACCGTCCCAGTGAGTAGCGACGCCAGCGCCACCGGCCGGCGGCGGCGGCGGCGCCAACTAACGCCGCCCGGCCTGCCCGTCCGATCATTGGTTGCTATGGAGTATGGATTGGACGCGGTGCGACGCGTATATTGTGAGATACAGGCCTGATCAGCTGGACTGAATGAACTCATTTTTGGGTCATTCGGTGTCCCACACGCAGATGAAAAGCCAGGGGGCCTCCCCGCAGATGGAGAGGTGAAACTCTGTTTCCTGAATCTTTTGACCGTTGCAGCAAAAGCTGGCCTAAAATGTATCCCTGTCTGAATGTCCCGTGGGAATACGATCTTTTTATAATTTTGTTGACGATTTGCAACCAGATCTTTTTCTTTGAATAGTAATGGTACCTAAATTGTTGTAATGGCCGTTGTACACAACTGAAATAGGCATGTTCCTTTACGTTATTACGAGCGAGCGAGCGCAGCGAGCGAAGTGAGTCTTTTCAATATAACGGAAAAATCTCAGTATGAGCGGCCCGGCCCGGCCCGGCCCGGCCTGTAACGCTTTTGAGAGGCTTATATCTCAGCAACCGCTGGACCGATTGGCCTGCGGTCTTTTTTGTTGGGTAGCCCCATCCCTTCTACCCCGTAATTGACTACTTTTGATACATCTCAGTGACCGTCGTGGCACGTGCCACGTGAAAAGTCAAGGGTGTTCAAGCTGTTTTGCAAAAGTAGTGATTTTGAGAGGCTCATATCTCAGCAGCCGCTTGGGCGATTGACTTGCGGTAATTTTTATAGGGTAGCAGCATCCCTTCTACCCAAAATAGGATACTCTCGATGCATGTGGGTCACCCCCAGTGCACGTGCAAAATACAACAATAAGAGGTGCCAAATTTGTTCCCATTTCAGTAACTCGGTAATTACTGGGGCGATTTCGCTGAAACTTGGCATACGGGTACGCACCCACCAGGCAATGCATTCCCATGTGTTGCGGTTAGGGTGCTACTGCACGTGCGCACGTGCAGGGGGCGTTTCCAGATCTCGAGAACGGCTGGGCCGATTGCGCTCAAATTTGGTACACGGTTGGGGACCAGTTAGTAGGGTGCCGTGCAAAAGTCATTTTGGACCCCGTTTGCACGTGCGCACGTGCAGAATGCCGCTTCCAGATCTCAGGAACGGCTGGGCCGATTGCGTTCAAATTTGGCACACCGCTAGCGACCAGTTAGAAGGGTGCTTTGCGCAAGCCCGTTGGAAGCACCCTCTCGCCCTTCCGCACGTGCAGGGCTCACTATCTCGCTCGCTCGTTCTTCGCCCAAAAGGCGTTTTACTGGTAGAGTTACAAAGCAGGTATCTTTCGTGCTTGAGTTCTAGGTATGCTTTAAGGATAACGTTGAAGCGTTAAGTCTACTTCAAATGTTTTATTAAGTAGTCGTTTAATAGACAAAGTACAGACCGCACTGCTCACTATGTTTCTAAACCATAAACGTTCGTTTTGCTCACCATTGGTTACTTATTCATCAAAATTTCGCTTTTTTTTGTTTGTCTATACAGAAAGGGACGATGATCTTAAAGGTATGTGTGCTTTGTGGTCGCCTGTATAATTGCACCGTAGATCAGTTCACCTTTCTTTGACACGTTTCCATCAGATGTCGGTGTTGTTCTGCATGACTTCATTTTAAGGCAGTCTTTGCTACGTTTATACCAGTATCAAAATTCAGAACTCTTGACCCGTGCTATTTCGCAGTTAGGATTTCGAAAGGCAATCTCTGCGATGGAACGGGTTAATTAAATTGTGTTGATTTTGGCCGAGAGTTTAGATTGCGATGGCTTTGAAGAGTGGTTGATACACTGATGAACAGGTTCCATAGCGGTGTATATTTGCGACTATATCCGGCGAGCGTTGCTCTGTTCAAAATAGGTGCTTTGTGGGACGCACTCCGGTCTGTCCCTCCGATCAATGACCCAGAGAGTAGTCGGTGATTGTGTGTATGTTTGTGTGCGCAGTCACGCTTTGGCTCGGTTGGCTCCAGTATATATCGGTGTCCTGATTGGGACCCAACGCCAATAACAACCGTAGCCATTCAATGGGCGTTTGGCAATCACAGGCGGTCACGTAATGTAGCGAGGAAAAACATAGGCCAGTCACATCAGTGTCTGAAGGATCCTCAGCTCATTTGTCACAGAGGCTTATCGAAGCACTGCCTGGTCTGGGGGTATCACGAAATTGGCGGGGATTTACAATGCAGCCCTCCGTGATGTTCATTATTATTTTACAACGAAACTATATCTAAAAATGCCAAAATATAGATATTTAGTTCACTTCACATCAAATGTGATTCGTTATTGAGAAGGGAGCGAAAATGGCGCTGATGGCCTTCACGTGACTGTGATGTTCCATTTGCGGTCACTGCCTCTTTGTAAGCTGGAGCACTCCATTCAGTGCAAAAATCACTTCAGTGACATTCCTGTGGCTAAACTGGACGCTTCCTGATGGAAAACTGGTGCATGTCTGCCTTCATGCAATCACTTTCTCTTCAGCCTGGGCATGCAAAATGACAATCAATAACGCTTGCTTCCTTTGAGGCTTTGTCCGACTCGCCTGAGTTTAGTTGAAACGGATTGCGTGCAACCAGCACAGCAAATAGCCAAACGTCTGCATATAGATTATACCGAAGATGTGTGCAGTGTGCACCGTCTTTCAGTCTTGCGTTTTGCTTTCGTTTCTATTGCGTGTTGTTTCTCTTCTCTTGAACTTACTTTTGTGGCATTATTTTTAATTGTCTGTCATGCATTTCATTCGTCTGCACTTTCCAAAAAATGCATGCATGCAATATTCCAAAAATACATATAGCGGAGCGCCAAAGTTAATATCAATATGGTTTGTAATGTTTTTAATAAATCAGGTAAGAGATAAATTTGAGGCAGTGCCTCAACGATAACTGCTGAACTGATTTCGATTCGCTCCTTTCCGTAAATCGCATTAGTGCAGATCCACCGCTATGTCCAGTCGGAGCTCTCGGTACCCTGTCCCTGTAAGACCCCGTGCCGGCTGTGTGGTGTGCGGTGAGCGCCCTCGGTGCAGCAGTGGTATACACGGACAGTCGCGGGCGGTAGATGGCCGCCGCCGGGCCCGCCCTGGTAGCGCGTGTGCCGCTGTTGCAGGCGACCCCGTGTACGAGCACGGCCGGCGCGCCAGCCTGATCGCCGCCACCGACACCCTCGATCCGCCGCGGCCGCGCCACGGACGCCGCGCCAGCAGCATCGGCGCCGACGGCGAGCTCTCACGTACGGCCGTGTGTCCGCTAACGGGCCCGTGGCTCCGCTTTGGCTCCTGTGGCTAACCGCCGGCGTGGGTGGCGCCGCCCGCCGGGACCGGCCGCGCCGCCGCCCGCCCCTGTGTGCGCGCTCCTCCCGCCGCCCGGTAGTCGCTCAGCCGCCGTCTAACGCTCTGCTCGGCCGCTGAGTTTTTGTCTAGGCCCTCCGCTCGGCTTTGGTTGGCGTTTTTGTCCCCGCGGTGAGCCCGGCAGGAGGTCTGTCTCCGGCGTCCCCGAGGGCAGAGTGTGATTGTCACACCGCCTGGATGTGATGCTGAGCCCACCTGTCAGCGCTCCAGACGCCCGAGGGAAGTCGCCAATAATTTACACTAGTGACATAGCGCTATACTGAGGATTGTCTGTGGGATTTCTGCAGAGCGTTTATAGACTGAGTATCGGTCCACCTGCTCCCTCCCTCTGCGGGCCAGCGGCGCCGTCGGCGCTGCTGCACCTTCTGAAAGTCGGCAGAGCTTCGTCCGACCGTCTGGATCTGATTGGTCGCCGCGGACCGCTCGATTGTAGCCCGGGGGCGTTGGGGTCAAGGTCGGGCGCGCGGCGTAGTTGGACGGCCACTCAGTATTCCCCGCACATGAAATTCTGAGCAAGTCTCCCCAGTTGCCGACCAGGCAAGTTATATAATGAAAGCTGCTGTGCACACTTAGGAAAGTCGCCCTCTAAGCCGAGCTCTGAGCATACAATGTCAGTAAGAGGGCTTAGGCCGCTCACTAAAGCTAATGGCTGCTAGACTGTAAAGCAGTTTAATTGCAGCTTTGTTTTACAATTCCGTAAATGGCGTGCATTTATTCTCAGAACAGTATCGGAGTGAACTGATTATTTCAAAGCTTCTGGCCTCCACTTATGCTACTGTGACACCGTGCCCTTCACGCCTACTCGCTACTGCTCCACTTGAGACGCCCCCCCCCGCTCCGCTGAAATCTCGGCAGTTCTGTGCGCGTGTCGGGCCGACAGTACCTACCGACCATAAAACATTGGCCGCTATCAGTAGCGTCCACCAGCGCGGCGCACAATCAGCCAGCAATAAACGCTGCAATCCGGCGTCGGTGGGGATCAGAGGAGGGGAGGGGGACTCGGTGGGAGGGCCGCCTCCCGGAGCGCCGAAGAAGTCGCCAGCCGGGGCCAGCCCCCCGAGCGCCGTCGATGGCTCTGACGCAGCCGTAAAGCCGCCGCTCTGCCCCAGTGAGAGGGCCGGATCAGAGAGAATCCCGTCCACATCCGCCCGGTGCCATTTCACCCCTGTCAAAGCCTCGAGGCCGGTTAGATTCGCGGTGAACCAGTATGGCGTTAGCGACAGAGATTGGTTTTTTGTAGTTACCAGGCTGTGGCACTGGTTTATCAGAGAATTCAATTTACGGCGGGAGGCAGTAGTGATTACATGAGATTGTCGGAATGATTGGAAGCCACCAGCGAGCGAGGTATTTTTGGACCAGCCGCGCCTCAATGCGACAGGACAGAAATCCATCTACCGTATCCTGTCAAAGAAAACCCCACTGGACGGCTGTCCCCGCACTGTGCGCCGCGCTGGTTTCAGCGTGTGACGGGCGACCTTTTCCACCGGTGCGTCCTCTGGGCGTCCGTCGGCCGGCCTCTGGCGACCTTGAGCGGCGGCCGACCTTGACTGGCGACCTGCCCCGCGGCGTATCGAGCCGGCCGCTGGCCCCGCCCTCGCCCGGTGACGTCACTCAGCCAGCACGGACGGCGCCCGTATCCGGCAAGGCTGGAGACGGGTCGGACCGATCAGCTGGAAGTAAAAGACGTGCGCGACCTTCGTTCGTCAGGAGCCGTTTCAGGACATGGGCTGATATAGCGCAGCGGAACGGGCACTGAAGCGACCCAGATAAGCAACAGAGACTCACTGACCTAGCAAAGCGAACACAGAAATTCCAGGATTTCGCGTTGGCCTCTTGCGGTAGGTTTTGCGCCGCTCGCGCGTCATGTCTGTAATTCATCGAAGTTGAGCGGCTGCGACGCTCAGTGGTGTGGCAGTGCGTAAAGTCAGCAATCGGCGTGGGTGACCGGGCTTTGATTCTCTTTTGATCGTCCTGATGATGCACTTATTTTTCTAAATTCGTCCTGCGCTCAGCGCTGCTCTCTTCTTTCAAACGAGTTTCTAGTGCCTGGCATTGTCGCCTGTTTCTCAGTCTGCTATAACTGTTGCGCGTTTATTGAAGACTCTCCGGTCAGCCGTCGATCCTGACCGTATCGTGTGGCATTGACACGGATGCGATCCAATCACCGCACCAAAAAACCGTGTCCGGGACGAGAGCCGAGTCTGGTCGATCATAGCGCACCGCGTCCTGCCCTCGTCATCACGTCAGGATCAGGATCGTTCTGGGCACACGGGACTGTCAGCTGGACAGAGGAGGAGGGCTTATCCTCCTTCACTCTCTCACCTCGCCGGGCAGGGTCGATGAAATCGGCCTCGCCGGGAGGAACAGCGAGGCGACGGTAAACCACCTGGCGGTAACCGGTCGTAAAGCGATGTTTGATAACTGAATGAAGTGCTAACACAATGGACGCCGGGCACTGGGTATTCGTCGCGACGGATAATGCCTACCTGCATGCACGATGGATAATCGGGGGAGTGGCGCCGCCACGCGACGTCGTGTCGATCTCTGTCGCGATACGCGATGCGCAAGTGAAGGCATTGTGAAGCGTTGCAACTGGGAAATAATACAGGAGGTAAAGTTTGAGGAAACTTGCCACGGTGCGGGCTTTCCGAGACAGTTGTGGTGATGTCTCGTCCAATCTGACGGCTACAGCGTGCGGGCGACTTTCCCCGGTCTGATTGGCCAATGTTTGAGAGATCGAGCGGGACGGCCTGTTGCAAAGTGATGCTCTGAGGAATATGGTAATAGAGCAGACTCTGGCGTCCTTTCCTGCATATCGGAGAGCTGATGAATAGCGTCATCATCATGGATCGCCGATAGGGCCGGTGGACGTCATCTCGGAAAAGTAACTTCCGCTGGTTGGTTTCCGGCGGAAATCGACACTCGACTTCCGCCCGAGCAGCACGCCGGAAACGCGCGATTCCCCATAGTACCGCAGACAGAAGGGCTCTGACTCGACGCTGGGAGGCGACTCTGCGCCCCTCTCCCTTTCGTGGGCGTCATAAAACGGATGGTCGAATAGACGACACTGTAGGAAAACGGCTCGTTGATCTCAAGCTCAACACAGGGGCGCTATTGACCTCTGAGCCAAAACGGCGCGCGGCGATCGGCGCTGGGATGACCGGGCTCATCTCCCAATCGGCCGAGCTATCAGCTCGGCGCCGGCCATCGTCAGTCGGAGGTGTCCACCCGCTCAGGAGAACGGGGAGGGCGATCTCAGTTGCCACCGAGCGGCGTGGGCGGCCCGCAGACCGACCGACCGAGGGAGAATGCCGTGACGTCATCTGGGCTCAGCGCCCGCGGCTATTTCCACCGCCCCTGCGGCTCCCTGGGGGGGAGGCCACCCCCTCCGCCGACGACGACGTGCGAGACGATCGGCACACACCGATGGGACGATCGGGAGTGTTCAACACTTGAATGCGGCGCGGAATAGGATGGAGGGCTCGTCTCGGAGCAGTCGTCAGCAGGTTTTGTTCGGGATCAATAGTTACAGCCAGCGGCGGTCAGCGACCGGAGGCCCGGCCGTAGCCCGGACCGGAGAAATGAACGGGTCGGTTGCGTCAGATGGGAGTATTGGCCAGGGTGGTGGCTACCTATCGTCACAGCGCGCCGGCTGACTGCCAGTCGATGAAGGCCACCGGGGTGCTTCTGGCGAACCGACTGCGTCCGGTAATCACCGGCTCGACTTTATTGGCGGGCGTAGTAGGGAAGTTCTAGGAGCGCCTTACGCAGTGATGCGATATTGAGTCGGAGTTTATTAGCATTCCCGTGGTGTCCCAGCTCCATCGCTGTGACATGAATGCTCGTCGATTTGCGTTCGACACGGGATGAGTGCCAGTTAAGATTGCGTTCTGATGTGACATGACACATTTCTCTTAGTCGGCGCCAAGTGGTGTATTCTCGAAACGATATCGATAGTCCTGTTATGTTGATTTTTCTTCAAGTCCGATCGTCTATTAATGGCATGCCTGGACGTGGCGAGTCATCGCTGAATTAAGGTGCGGCTCCGCCTGTCCCTTCTTCCTCGTCTGGCTGGCGGTTAGTTCGCCGAACCGCGGCCGTCTTCCGTGCCGATTTTTCGACCGAGCGCCGAACCGTTCCTGCCCGCAGTGGCCGGTTTTCCCTCTGGCCTGGGGTGCAGTGGGGCCCACGGGTCCGCAGGGGCCTCAGAGGGTCCACTGGGAGGGTCCCTCGGCACATCAGCACCATGGCTGAGTCAGGGTATCGATCGGAGTAGGAAAAGAGGATACAATGGAGCTGGATTTGAGTGGTTTTAAACGAGCCTAAGGAACTGGGACGGGTTATGGTATGCTGATTAGTTAAGACCCTTTCCAGTTTTGTCTTGTTTCAATCCAGTTTGTCTTGTTTCAATAGTCATACCGTCATACGAGGCGCATCTAATTAGCTAGTGGAACTCCTCTCCTGCGGCAATTACGTAAAAGAAGTTTGAGAAGTTGCCGTCTAGTTTCAGGGACAGCTTGATAAACGTCGGTAATGAAAAAGTTCGCATCGCATTTTCGCTTGAAGTTGCAGCTGCTGGTAAAGTAAATATAAGCAAAATTACAAACTTGTTATGATGGTACCCGCGAGCCAGCTAATGGGCTAAAAAGATATGCGCATTCAGCTATTTGATTACTGTTTGCGATGACATTTGAAAGTTCAGCTGGACTCACCGAGGCTGCGATCTTGTGTAGTTTTGGCCGGCAAATTATCCGGGTAACTACCTAGTCTCAGGAAGCATCGCGGTTTCGATTGCAATGATACACGATCAGTTCGTTATTCACTTTGGAAAAGTGTTTTGCAGACAGTGAAAGGCGCATCATGATAGTGTGATACCCGTCCTTGCTTTCTAGACTACCGCCGTGAAAGTCCGCTGTCGTGCAAAGAAACACGCAACACGCTAGCCACCGTGGTCTTTTTGGTCCCGCCCTAAAACACGATTTGTCATTCCTGGGCCCGACATACAGTTAGGTATTCGGTACCGCATTGATTTAATGGCTTCGAAGAATTTGGCCCAGTTTGAGCTGTAGGGACGCGCGGGCGGTCTTGCGTGTTTGATATCAATTGGTGATACACGCATTTAGCACGTGTTGGGCTGTCGCCGTCATGTACTAATGGCGATGCCGCTTGTAAGTCTATATAGGCGCTTACCGCTACGTTTGATCGGTCGGTCTGTTGGGGTTTTAGGCGTGCAATTACCTTAAAGGTAGATACTATATTTCGTCAATCATAAAACATGGCTGCACGTTATTTCGGGTGGGTAGTTTGTGCAAAGCGCCATGAAAGTAGCTTGACAAGTTATTTTCACGACGTTTATTAATATGGTGATAACAATTGGCATCAACAATAATAACTGTTTAAGCTGGGGCGAGGTACGGTGAGCACCACTGATGCTCGTCAACCAGCGAAACGACAGATTTTTTACCTCTATATAACTCCATGATAGTTTAAAAAGCCTACATGCAAGGATGGAGCGATTTCCATAGTTCCCACGGATTTATGGCTCGGGCCACATCGCACGGGACGGGCTGACAGCCCCGCTGCCCGTCCCAGTTTTCCTCCATGCCACGTGGTGCTCACGTGTGTCATGACATGTCGGCCTGTCGGCTGTCACCGGACTGGGGACTGTGTGACCTGACAGGGCGCCGCACGTGCGGCTGCCGCCCGGCCGGTCCCAGGACAGAGTTACCGGTCGGTAATGGTCGTCGTTATCGGACGAGTATTACCAGTTGGTCCCGGTCGATCATTACCAGTTATTCCTGGTCGAATATAACCAGTCAGTCAGTCCGTTTCGAGCATTACCAAGACCAGCTGAACAAGATCGGCTGTCTTGGTCGAACGCCCGGTCGATTATCACCGGCCGTTTTCAGTTGAGCGTTACCAGTGGCCTCGGTCGAGCGTTACCAGCCGACGTCGGTCGAACGTTACCAGCCGACGTCGGTCGAACGTTACCAATTACTCTCAGCTGCTTCACGGGGCCACCTTCTTCATCCCCATACTGGCCGCTGAAGTCCCTGTGAAAGGAGGCAAAGCTTATAGTCCGAGTGGTGTGACCGAGTGGTGATTGTGCTATTGAGCGCAATTAACCGTAAATTACACTTTAAGTCCCTTCAGCTTGCTGTGTGGCATTCAATGAACACCGTAAATAATTGTGTTCAGCAATGCTAATTTACAGAATCCCGCCAATTTTGTCTTGTCAGCATTTTTATATACCAGATTAACAGTGATGTTGTGTGCAATGTGCATGTGGTTCTTTTTCAAAGCACTCTATGTATAGAATAGGTGTGTCACGTCTTCAAGCACCTGCATTTGTTGAGTTTGGACACTGAAAGCAATGCGTCGTTACCTTTGTGCAGATCAGTTACACATTTTGTTGTTAAACACTCATATATGTCGATTGATTGCAACAAATGCTATGTGTCACATTTCATTATACATTTCAGTTTGAGCACCCCCCCCCCCCCACTCTCAGCATTTCTCCCTGTGAGCCGGAGTTTCGGTGTCCTCCCATGTGTGTGACAGCCTCTGCCGGCCGTGTGTGCACTAGATAGCCTCTCGGGGGCGCCGTGTGTGTGTCTCTCCCTCTCTCTGACCCGCTCCCCACCTACACCTGCAGTCACTCCGCCGTCACAGCGTGTCCAGTTCATCCTGGGCGAGGAGGATGCGGAGGGCAGTGGTCTGGAGCCGCACCCGCTCTTCTCCGAGATGGAGACGCTGTGTGAGGCCGACGGCGGGCAGATGGAGTGGAAGGAGACGGCAAGGTCAGTATTGAGTGGAAGGAGACGGCCAGGTCAGGTCAGTGGGGAGGTCAGGTCAGGTCAATGGGAGGCGGTCCGAATAGGGAGGAGACAGGTCAGTAGGGCATGGCGATGTCAGTGAGGAGACGGTCAGGTCAGTGGGGGACTGAGAGGTCAGTGAGGAGATCAGGGTCAGTTTGTGGTGCGATCTTTTGCATCTAAAAGTAGGTAGACCTTGCAACTGTGTGACTGGCGACTGCAATGCTGTAACTCAGTTATGTTTCCGTTTTTATATCGAAATAAGGTCACGCAGTAATTACTCATAAAGCCGCATCGAATGCAGAGCTCCTGGGAGTATGTTGAACCTGTTCATAGAATTTGATGATGCACAAGGAAGGTCACGGCGCGCGCGGTGAGTCGGTGACACCGACCGACTTTCACCGAACCTATCACGCGCACCTGCCGTGCAATTTGGCCAGAAACGAGGATAGTTCAGTCCTAAAATGGGAACGGGCGCGGCGGCAACTGGGCACTGGCCGCCCGCCGCGGCGCGCTCTATTTGGTTATTGACTCATCAACATGCCAGCGGCCGGCGGTGCGCGTCAAAGGAAATTGTCAGAGCGCCTCGGCGGACTGGCGGCGGGATTTTTCGCTCACCTTCGCCGGCCGTTCATGGGCAGACCGTTACCCGATTTTTAGTCGTGTCACGCGGCCGATGTCTGTCCGTCGAATTCCTCTGTGAAGAGCTCATGGGATTTAAATGTATCGTGATACGGCGTTAGCGTTGCTGCAGCTTCATTTCTGTAATATGTGTCTTACACACACATACCTAACTATGTGGCGTTTGGCTGATGTTGGCCGAGTTCGTTACAAACAATCCACTGCTGCAAACTGCCTGGCTTCTTGTCGTGCGGATGGACGAGTTTTCTGGCATTCATCTATTGTTTCGCAATCTGCATACACGACCGTCGTGACATTTTTGGTTCCTACCCCCGAAAAAAAATTAGCCCCAGTGTGTTTCACAAAGAGGATTGGCTGCTTATCGTCTCGCTATTGTGTATTCATCACTGGTTAGTGCACTCGGTGCGGTTTTAAGGTATTCAAATAGAAGGAAAAGCCGTTGGCAACTTCCCCAGAAATGTTTACGCTGCCGATTTTCGAATCACGGTAATTTGCGTGAAAAGAAATTCACCGAGGTCAGGCCTTATTTGCTCTTCCTACGTCAAGGTGTGATGTTGATGGGTAATTACACTGTTTTTGTTGTCATTTGACTTTCCGTCTTATGTTGTCCCTGCCACAACCTTTGATACGAGCTTTTGAAACGAAAACAGAAAGCACAATACGAGGTCACGTAATTGAATTCAAGTACCATCCGCCAACCCGCGCCTGTTCATATGCCAATGCCTATCCCCAGCGTTTCCGAACACATGCTGTAGAAAAAAACCTTCTCTGGCCAGCTCTGACTCGCTCTGACTCCCTCTACCCTCCTCCTCACCCGGTTACTGTTGTGGGCCCACTCTGACTCCCCCCCGTCCCCACAGGTGGGTGAAGTTCGAGGAGGACGTCGAGGAGGGCGGCAACCGCTGGTCCAAGCCGCACGTGGGCACGCTGTCGCTGCACTCGCTGTTCGAGCTGAGGTCGCTGATCCTGAACGGCACCGTGATGCTGGATATGGAGGCCACGTCACTGGAGCACATCGCGGACCTACTACTGGACAACCTCATCAACTCGGGCGCCATCACCTACGACAAGCGGGAGCAGGTGATGGACGCGCCCGATAGTCGGGGAGGGAGACAGGGAGGAGGAGTGTTGTACAGATGTTAGGCGAGATGTGAAGCGGGTGCTGCCAGGAGCTTGTTGTTTGTTTTTACGGTTTTGATGTTAGAATAACAAACTGGTACAAAGGTAACAAGCTCGTAAGGGTTGTCGAAGTAGGCATGACAGTATTGTATTCATGTTAATGATATCGAGGATGATGAAAGGCGTGATGCCGGGGCACGGCATTCGTTCTAATTTGATGTCGGCATGTGATAGTGGCCATTCGCCCTGGCAGCGGCCGCGGCGCCGTTGGCCTGCGACGCCCGTTTCGTAATGTTTTCCATCCGCAGTTAAACGTCTGCCAACTATTTTAGCGTGCTATCACCAAGTGCCCGAACTGACCCTCTGAAGTCGGCTGGGCTGAGCTGTGCGCCCCGACCTCTGCTGCCATCCAGTGACCTTCAGTGACCCGTGCTGTCCTCCAGGGGCCGCGGCTTCCCCGGTAACCACCTCTCTCCTTCCCCCGCCCACTATTGACCCGTATCGGCGGCTCCGTGTTCCGCGGCCCCGACCTCGATCGGCCCCCAGTTACCATGTTGACCCGTGTTTCAGTTTCGGGAGGCGCTGCTGCGTCGTCACAAGCATCTGCACGACCGGAAGAAGGCGTCTGACGGCAGCTCAGTGGGCGGCAGCGTGGCGCGTCTCCCGCTCATCCGCTCCCTGGCCGACATCGGGCGCTCCTACTCCAACGCCAAAAGTACGGACAGATATGACACGTGACCTCGTCACCCTGTGACCTGTGACCCGCCCCGACCCTACCTGAAACGGACATGGTCCCTCCCTGCCCCGCCCCGCCCCGCCCCGTTCTGCCCCTCATCGCCTTGTCCGATCTGTGTGGTGTCGGCACTGAAATGACCTGCTCTGATGTTCTAAGATCCTTAGGTCGAATGCCGGGTGCAATGACTCTCATCACTATTTTATGACTGTGGCGGTGGCCTAAGGGTTCTTTTTCAGGCGCCCCTGTGTCGGAGCTTCTCCCGTGTGGGAGAGGTTCTGACCCACTGTGATCTTCATATAGCGTAGCGGCACTTAATTGTGTCTGGTCAGTGGCTTTTTCGGGAACGGTGCCGACGTTATTCGAGATATATGAACGGCGATATGTGGCGAGATGAGGGCAGCTGGCTACGAGCGAGCGATGGGGTCGGACATAGTCTGCCGCCGCTGGTAGAAATAGCTGATATGGTATGGCTCATTAGTCGGGAGTGTGGAGTAATGCGGTAGATGCAGGCGTTGGTGCGATGGCCAACAGACGGACGGAAAAGCAGAACGTGAGGAAAATTGCTTTTCAAATTGTTTCCTGCAGCTGACATTACAAAATTGGCTGAATTTGCCAAAATTATCGACATAATTTGGCAAAAAAGGAAGTAAATGTTGACAAGCTTTAGCTAGAAGGCGGCTGAAGCTTCATAAAAGCTTCCCGTTCAAAAGTTTTGGCTCGCCACCTAAACTTTTGCTGAAATGTCACTACAAATTGTCTCACACGTTAATTTAGTGGAAGCATATGGACGTTTGCGCTTGTTCTTCTTGCCTCTATCCCGTCGCTTTTTAAGGACGTTTTGTTCTTTGGCTGCTCTTTTAAGTTGGGCCGCTTGCACGCACATACGACAGGCCAGTGGCTGGATTGGTTTTCATTTATTTAATTTCTTCAGCCGTGATGAACTGAACTTCGGTGGTCTTTCCCCAGCTAGCATGAGCCCCATTTGCTCGCTGATGCCTGCCGTTTTGGGTTATGTTTTTTCAGCTTGGCCGTCCCTGATCCTGTAACCCGCGGACTGTTCATGCCCCGAATCCTGTAAATATTTTTCCCGCCGGCCATTTTTGCCCTTTGACCGGCACTGGCCACCCCGCCCCCAGTGTGTGAAGTGCGGGGGGGGGGGGAGGGCACAGAGCCGTGTGCGGACCGGACGTGTGACCGGTCTGGTGTGTGTGCGCGCCAGCTTTCATGGCTGTGTCGCCGCGCTGCGAACGGCGGACCTCGTGGCACTCCCACATTGCCAGCGAGCATGGCCCAGAGCTCCGCGCCATCATGCCTCTGCTGTTGCTCGGCGTGCCAGGTACCCGGCCGGCGCCGCCTGTCTGGGCGGCCCGGCCTGCACTCTCGCTGCACCTGTAGGTGGCCGTAGCTCGAACCGGCAGGTGGCACTAGTGTGCCCGATCGGTACTTTTGCAGTTGATGAGCATTGCGCAGTGAGCTCTGCAGGGCCTGCTTTTCGCAGATAGAACGAATGGAAACCAGACCTTACAGATAATACTGTTGATGTTGTGTTCAGAAAACATTTGGAACATTTTGGCGCTCTGCCTAATGCGCTAATTGCGTGAAAAGTTATGCTTTTGGTATGCTTTTGGTCCAAATTGAAGTGACCTTTGATTTGAGAGGTGGCCATTCCATTTCTGAGAAAGAGCAGCCACATATTGGGGCTGCTCAATGAGTTAATACTTCGTTTTGTCGTAGTCTGGAAGCAACAGTGACTCCACAGATCCTCTTAACCGGTGCCAAATACCTGGTGGTTTTTGGGCGTTGTGAAACAATTACTGATGGACGATGGTTTAATTTTAGTTAATAACATGCGTTTTAAACATTGTGTTCAATGTTGCATGCCATTCTCATGTGGAGTATGCAGCATATTATTTTATCGGTGGCAGGACGTGTCCCTTGTCCATGAGGAGGGAGTGTTGTTCTTCGACATAAACTATCACTAGCCACCCCATTTTATTCCAATGTGCGTTACGTTTGTGGATCTCTGTGTCAACAGCACACCGATGACTTCGCAGCCTCTGTCGTATTGGTAGTGTGCGTCTGCCGTCCCACGCGGGAATCCTTTCTCTTATTCTTTTTTTTTTTAATTTGGGCGTCAGCACAAATTCTGGCATCCCATTTTCCATTGTGTTATTTTATTGCCTTCTGACTTTCTCTTCTTTTTCGTTTTATGCAGCCTTTTGTCTGGAAGCGTCCTGCTCCACCGCAGCTCCCCCTCTCTCCCTGAGTCCCCCTGTCCCCCCTCTCCCCAGCCGCCGTCCCGTGTGTCCCGTGGACTGAGTCGGCCTTCAGTGGTGTGCCGCGGCCCGCGGACGGCCCGTAGCTAGCCGCCGGCTGCGCGCTGCCGCCGAGCTGTCTGTCTGTGTGCCTCTGCGCGCCGGGCGCCGGCTGACCGCTGTTCGCCGTGTGTGTCGTAGATCCGGAGGGAGGCGGCGAGTCGGGCCACCAGTCCGGCCACAAGGCGGCCGAGCACCACGGCAGACATTTCGGCACCCACCTGAACGTGCCGGGTAACCAGCGCACTCCCTGACCCCGTCTCTGGCCCCCGCCCGCCCGCCCATCACATCCTGCCACTCAGACACACACACACACCAGAGTCCAGACCTGCTGCCCTCCACCCTTGTTGATCGTCCAGGGATTGTGATCTGCTGACAGTATCTCGTCTCAGCCACGGAACTGCGGACACGCTCAAATTCCGCGCTGCCTCTGGTCGCGTTCGTTTGTTCCGCTTTTTCAATTTCTATCCGTGGGTTTGCGTTTGGTGAAGAAGCTCAGGTTTAAAATGCTGAATTTGAAGGCGGAATTCAATGCCATCAATGACGCATTAGTACTCATGACAGGAAAACTCTGTGAGATCCGCTCGGTCCAGGGCGTCACCGGGCTGGCGGTACCGTTCCCCACTGGTCGCCCGGACAGCGGCGGCGCCTCTACCGCCTCACCGTTATATTTCGGCCCCGTCACGAAACCCCTGTAATAGCCATGTCAGCCGGGCCATCGCCACGCGTCGGCCGCGAGCTTTGAGGTCCGAGCGTGGCAGACAGTAAAAATACGACCGCTCCATTCCTGGAAATTAAACCCGACTGGCGGCGCCTTGCGCGAGCTATTTCTACCAAAAGCTGCATCGGGAGACACTGAAAACAGTTCTAAGATTGGTGCAACGCATCCCGTTTGCATGCTGTCCTAGATAAATTGAAGTTGGTGCCTCAGACATCCCATCTCGGCCGTTTTGCGCTGAAGACTTGCCGAAGGCTGCCTTTTCATGTCGGCTAGTGCCGTCCTATTCGTGTCACTGAGCCGTTTGCCTTGTCCTGCCGAAATGTTTTCACTTAGGTTCCATTTATCTTTTCCTGGTGGCAGCGTTTGAAGAGGCTTAATTTGTATAATGGCGGCGGATCGTCCCGAGGGCTTCACAGAACCAGCGTGATCCTTCCAGCGGACTTTTTCACATTAATTCGGCGAACGAAGGCCACCAGTTGCCTGTCACTTAGACATGTCCCGAAATACGGCCGGTAAATGTGGTTTTGCTGTATTGCCTGACATCAGTGCGATACGAACCATCGGGACGATCACAGCAACACATCTACAGGACGATCACAAAGACATTCCGATCCGTCCTCCTCGCTCTGTCCTGGACGGCACACCCTCAGGCCGGTTCACGGACTCCCCGACCCCTTCTCACCCTTCCCCGGCCCCTCAGCCCGTTCCATTCTCCCACGGTCACCTCCGTTTTTTCGCTGCTGCGGCACGCCGGAGTTCCGCACTGCCGGGACGAGCATGCCTGTTACCGTCTGCTTCTTTCACTCGCCTCTGTTTCGGACGACTCACTCCAGTTTATAGTCAGCGATCGTCTGGAGTCCCTCCCGGACGTGAGATCTGCACGGAAGCAGTGCTCTGTCTATAGCTGGATGTCTTGTAGGAGCTAGTCTAACAACACTTATTCCAATCGCATGATAATGTGGCCCAGGTAATGTGGCCCAAAGTCTGCTTCTTTCCAGGTTTGCGCATTAGTTGATGTGCTTATTTTGCACGCCTGCTCTTTCTCGATGTCTTTTGAGATTCGAATCTGCTCAGTATCGCATTAGCTTTTGCGTTCTGCCGCACCGTGAACCTAAAGTGCTAAGTAAGAAATAATGCCTATTACCAGATAAACCTGCATCTTACTCATAGCTGCGCTTTTAGCTCAGCTGTCGTTTTCTAACCGACTGCAATCTGCTCCGAAGGGCATCTTATAGTCCGTTTACTATTCATGTTGCTGTGTGCAGATATAAAGGTCGGGTATTTGGATGGTTGGCATGTCGCCTCCGATGATGGACAACCTACAGTGCTTTGAAGCTCAAAAGCCATTGCTTCCCTGGCCGGATGCCTATTTGTGAATACGGAACGAAATATTGGCATTCGCTGTGATTTTCGGGAAATGTGGCATATTTTCATGCACGCCTGGCTACTTAAGCACTGCACTGCTGACACTGGGTGGGACCACTGGAGTTTTTAATGTACAGAGGCGTCATACGAGGGTTGACGCTCCTTCACGGGTTACCCTTCGGTAGCACAGCCTTGGCTCATCCCACTATCCATACGCTGGCCAAAAGCTGCAGTGAGGGCACATGGTATCTGATCTCGGCGGCACCGTCCTGACCTCAAACGGTGTCCGCCGGCGCGCCGCACCGGCTGCTGGGCGGCTCTGGCACTGCTCGCGACACTTCGGCAGCGGACCCGATCCTCCCCGGCATGCCGCCTCTCGAGATAGATTTCAGCGGGCTGGTGCTGACCCAGGCTCGCTCTGTCGGTGTCGCGCAGCGCCTCCCACTCGGGACTCTGAGGCTGCTGAGGCTGCTGAGGCTGCTGCCGCCGGCCGGTGCCGCACTGCACGCCCCGCGGCACTGCCGGCTCGTGGTCCCTCCTCACCCCTCACGCGCCGCCACTGCGCGCCCCCTGTGATCGTTCGCTGTATAACTCATGCCTCCGGCATGCCCGAACTCCTGTGTCGTCTGACATTGATCTGACTGTGGGACTGTTTTGCTCACTGACTTTGTTTATGAAACACTGCGAAGAGGATAGTTCACGGGTGAAAAATCGATGAAAACTGTAAGACACGCTCTCTGAAATCCTGTAAAATATTTGTTACATATTTAGCAATACTTACAGCGAATGCTGATCGGTTTTACTCGATTTTCCACTCCAGAACCATCCTCAGAGCTCTTGCGATTCCCCCGAGCGATTGGCTACCTGCCGAGCTAGTGTAGTCACTAGCCGATGTGACTGCACTTTCTCTTTGTCGATTGTAAAATGCACATACTTGCATGGTTCTCTTGTCGATTGTCGAATTTGTAGTGACGTCCTTTTGCAGCATTTGTCCTGTTTTTGCACCACAGGCATGTTCTGACCAGGCCCAGAGACGCCACTGAGAGGGCGCGCCACCTTGTTTTGTGCATGCATGGCACACTATCATGTCATGTAGTCCCTCTAGTGCCGTTTTCCCTGTCGGTTTACGTTGGTTTCGTCTTGCTCCTCCGGTATTGGGTCTGGCATCGGCACGCACTGACTTTGGAACGTGCCCGCCTCTTTTCTCTTTTGTTTTCGTTTCTGCGTGTCTGCCTGCGCCTGCTGTCTGCTGGCTGTCTGCTGTCTGCTCTGCTGCTGTCTTCCCTGCTGTCTGCGCCGCTGTGCGGGCGCAGTGCTACGACGAGCGGATACCTTCTCAGGCGCGGCGATGGCGGACAACGCGGGCGACATGCACACGAGCCCGAGCGGCGTGTCGCTGCCGGATGCCAACGGACACGCCAACGGCACCTCCACCGCCGACCTGGCCAAGGTAACGGGCGGGAGACGGACAGGGTCGAGCGTGAGGGAGGGAGGAAGACATAGTGATAGCATCGGGAACGTGAGGGTAGTGATTGGAGATGAACTGTTACTGAGCATTGCAATGCTGAACCTACCAATCTTTAGAAAATGGGAATAACGATCTATTTACACTGTATGTGACACGCCGGACGTCGTCGTCCTGATGTTTTATCGATGACAGAGACCCCATTTAGTGCGTATTTCCCTCTGTGAAAGCACAAAGGATTATAATGCAATCATCAAATATGTGGGCTTGAGGAACTGTGTGCACCTATTTATCTCGTGTGCATACGTGTGTGCGTGTGTCTAACAAGTATACGTCCATCCACAGAGGAACCTGCAGTTCATGCGGAAGATCCCGCCGGGCGCCGAGGCGTCAAACATCCTGGTCGGCGAGGTGGACTTCCTGGACAAGCCGGTGTCGGCGTTCCTGCGTCTGAGCACGGCCTCGCTGATGGGTGACCTGACCGAGGTGCCCGTGCCCACCCGGTTCATCTTCCTGCTCCTCGGACCGGTGGTGAGTGGGGAGGAATGGAGATAGAAAGCGAAGGGGAGAGGTGGAGAGAGGTAGGGAGAGAAGTATAGCAGAGGTGGAGTGGAGCGCAGCTCAAGTGCTTCCGTTCGATATCGCTATCTCTGATTAGTGGTTGTATCTATAGAGGAATTCAGACAGGGTCTGATCATGATCAGTGAGACTTCTGTGAAACGACAGTTAACATTGCCGATACATTGGAATTCTCTCATCAATGATAGTGTGCTGTTTTGCAGGAGCTGGTAAATGCTTCAGTTATGCTGTTGGCGGCGGAAGACTCTCACTCAGACAGCTCGATCATTTCCTCTGATTCTGACCGGGCTCGTTCTCTCTCCGACAGGGCGGCATCTCGCGCTACCACGAGGTGGGTCGCGCCATGGCCACCCTGCTCTCGGACGAGGTGTTCCACGACGTGGCCTACAAGGCCAAGAACCGCAACCACCTGCTGGCTGCGGTGGACGAGTTCCTGGACGCGGTGACGGTGCTGCCGCCGGGAGAGTGGGACCCCACCATCCGCATCGAGCCGCCGGCCGCCGTGCCCTCGCAGGACCCCCGCAAGCGGCCCAACAAGGAGGACGAGGAGTTTGACGACGAGGCCGAGGAGGAAAAGTACCGCGTCCAGTCGGGTCTCGTGCGCACCGGCCGCCTCTTCGGCGGTCTCATCAACGACATCAAGCGCAAGAAGCCGTGGTACGTCTCCGACTTCAAGGACGCCATAGCCGTGCAGTCGGTGGCCTCGTACATCTTCCTCTACTTTGCCTGTCTGACTCCGATCGTCACGTTCGGCGGTCTGCTCAGTGACGCCACCGGTACGCGACTGGCGGCCATCGAGTCGCTCGTCTCCGGTCTGGTGTGTGGCGTCATCTACGGCTTCTTCTCGGGTCAGCCGCTCAACATCCTCGGCTCGACCGGACCCATGCTGGTGTTTGAACAGATCATCTACAAGTTCTGCACGACCAACGACATAGACTACCTGTCGTTCCGAGTCTGGGTCGGCTTCTGGATCGCGTTCTACTTGTTAATTCTGGTGGCTCTGGACGCCAGTGCCTACGTCAAGTACATCACCCGCTTTACGGAAGAGAACTTCGCCACCTTGATCGCCTTCATTTTCATCATCAAGGTGAGCAGAAAGAGCACGGTGTCGTGTTGCGTGATTAGCTGTGCTCACAGCCTAATGGTGTTAGCTAATTCTGTTGTCGTTTGCATCATATCAAGGGTAATCTGTAAGTGGTGATCTGCGTTTCTTCCGTTTTTATTTGCCACGAGTCACGACTTTCAATGAATGATAGTTCCGATGATAGTATCCTCACCTGCCTTATATACTTTAGTAGTATATTCTCATGTTGTGATGACTCACGCACGCCCCCCCTCCCCCCGATCTGACCCGCCGCTGACCGGTCGTGTCGTGCCCCCAGGCGTTCGAGAAGGTGATCCACATCGGCGACCACCACGAGCCGGCCGCCCACCTGTTCATGCTCTCGGACAACTGTACGTGTCTGCCGGGCGACGACTCCCTGTACGACAACTTCACGTGGCCGGCCAACTTCACCTGGGATGGAGTTGAGCACGCCACCGACTGCCTCCTGGTCAGTATGCAGGGGTCAGGGGTAGGGGCAGGGCGAGGGCAAGGGGGGAACGGACATGCACGGTCATGTGCTTTAAAAGTGACAAAAGTGACTGGGTTACGATGACCGTGGGCCGCGTTTTACGAAAGAAGTAGGTACTTGTGTCGTGCTTTTTACATTGTCGTTTATTTTATGGGAAGAGTCAGTTGTATGACATTGTTCTAACTCCATGTCCTAAGCGTGAAGTTTCCCGCGCGATAGGTTGTGTTTTTAGCGCCATCTATTCGGGTTGTAGCTGGGCGTCACATGCGACGTCCAAAGTGCGACGTACCACATCACCATGCTGTCATTTTTATCAAATACAACCCAAAACCTGCGTCACCGGCTGCCTGTGTCGTACCATTGCTCTCCCCCCCCCCCCCGCCCCCGTTCTTCTGTCAAACTGACATCATCCCCCCCCCCCCCCCCCGACAGACATTCAACGGCACGCTGAACGGCACTGCCTGCCCGGACGAGCACGACGCGGCGCACCCGCTGCACGTGGCCGAGGAGTCGCTGCTGCACGGCTGCTCGGACGTCTTCCTCATGTCGATCCTGCTGTTCCTGCTCACCTTCCTGATCGCCATCAACCTCAAG
Organism: Amphibalanus amphitrite; assembly: GCF_019059575.1. Classification (NCBI taxonomy): domain Eukaryota; kingdom Metazoa; phylum Arthropoda; class Thecostraca; order Balanomorpha; family Balanidae; genus Amphibalanus; species Amphibalanus amphitrite. The sequence goes on along the minus strand of NW_024881543.1, from coordinate 691,091 downwards.
GAGTTCAAGTCGTCGCCGTTCTTCCCCAACAAGGTGAGTCGGATGTGCCGTAGGAGGAAGTAGTGAGGCGTCAAGTCGTGAGTGGGAGTAAGTAGGACTACCTAAGTGAATAGTCTTGAGTAGGAGTCGTGATGTGTCGTGAGAGGTCGACGTGGGGAAGCGGGAGGGAAGGGGTGGGTGAGAAGGGTGAGTTCTGGTTCTTACTGGTTTGAAGTAATTGGAGTTAACAGAACGCACATTCTCACAATGCTCGATTTATGGGAATATCCTGTATATTGTATTATGTGTATGTGGAAGTGAATCACTCAGCCTCAGTCACAGGTTTTACGGTCCTGTACCGTCCCCCAATTAAGACCGTTGGATTACATCTCCTCGTCTGATGTGAGTCCTCCCGCTAACCGTCTCGCCGCCTCCCACAGGTGCGCGGCTTCATCAGCGACTTCAGCGTCATCATTGCCATCGTGTGCATGACAACGGTCGACTACCTGGCCGGCATCGACACGCCAAAGCTGAGCGTGCCGGACAAGTTCCAGCCGACGTACCCGGGCCGCGGCTGGGTGATCCCGCTGTTCAACGGCAACGCCTGGTGGACGGCGCTGGCGGCCGCATTGCCAGCCCTGCTCGGCGTCATCCTGGTGTTCATGGACCAACAGATTACGGCCGTCATCGTCAACAGGAAGGAGCACAAGCTGAAGGTGCGCAGGGGAGCGGTGTGGAGGGAGCTAGAGGGGGCTGAGGTGGTAGTTTGTGTACTGTGGCGTTGTGCGATGAATTTGGAACACCAATGGGTGTCGAGTTTAGACTGACTGGACTCAAGTTTTTGGTGTACAGCTGTGTTTGAGCTTAAATCCGGCAAAAATAGTGCGCTCATCTCATGCATAATCACACAAGGTCTACATATCTCCACCAAGCTCGTTTGCAGAGCCTTTGATTGTTGTTCTCACTATGAGACATGCTTTAGCCACCGTTCACTCACGTTACCTCGGACGAACTCAGTCCGTCGTCTTTAGCCCCGCACCCCGCGCCCTCCATCGTCTCCTGCACGGGGACCTGTCCTGTGCCGTCTGTGACCTCGGACCCGCTCTGTCGTCCACAGAAGGGCGGCGGCTACCACCTGGATCTGTTCGTGCTGGCCATCCTGGTAGTCATCCTGTCCATCCTGGGCCTGCCCTGGTTCGTGGCCGCCACTGTGCTGGCCATTAACCACGTCAACTCGCTCAAAGTGGAATCGGAGACGGCCGCGCCCGGCGAGAAGCCGCAGTTCCTTGGCGTCAGGTGAGACGGGTGAAAGGGAGAGAAGCCCCAGTTCGGTGGGTGGTTGGGAAAGGGAGAGAGAAGCCCCAGTTGGGTGGGTGGTTGGGAAAGGGAGAGAGAAGCCCCAGTTGGGTGGGTGGTTGGGAAAGGGAGAGAGAAGCCCCAGTTGGGTGGGTGGTTGGGAAAGGGAGAGAGAAGCCCCCGTTCCTCGGCGCCAGGTGAGACGGGTGAAGGTGTCAGTTGAGACAGGTGATAGTGCGACGGGACGCGCTGCAAAGGGGTTAGTGCCGATTTGAGAGGCTCGCCCGCCACCTTGTCTATGGAGTTTTCTCATGCAAATTGTTGATTTGGCTGTAACTGTACACTCTCACATCATGCTCTTACGCGGGCCTCGCGTGTATCTCACATCCATTCCCCGGACACCCGTTCCTCCGACTGACACAAGTCTCCCTCGTCTTCCGCAGGGAGAACCGCGTGACGCACATCCTCATCTTCGCCACGATCGGCCTGTCGGTGTTGATGACGCCGCTGCTGCGGATGATCCCCATGCCGGTGCTGTTCGGCGTGTTCCTCTACATGGGTGTCAGCGCGCTCAAGGGCCTCCAGTTCTTCGACCGCATTCTGATCATGTTCATGCCGGCCAAGTACCAGCCCGACTACACTTTCCTCCGTCAGGTGAGGGTCGGAGGAGAAGGAGGTGGTGGTTCGAAGTCGTTGAGCTTTTCAATTTATATAGTAAATGTCTCGTTTGGATATGGTATAATGTTAATGTCATGAGGGATGCAGTTATATGCCTTGACTGTTCCTTATCCGCCTGGTGTACAGTGTTCAGTGTTCACCTGTTTCATTCGTTCTTTCCAGTGTGCTGACTGATGGTTTTGTGTCCGTTTCAGGTTCCTCTGAAGCGCGTTCACCTCTTCACGTTCATCCAGCTCATGTGTCTGGTGGTGCTCTGGGTCATTAAATCCATCTTCGAAACCTCCATTCTGTTCCCGCTTATGGTAAGCGGCGGCGGCACGTTTGTGTTCTAGTGGGTGTTCGGAAACTGCGACATCTTTTCACGTATGTTCTAATAGTGTTAACTTCGCTTAGAGAACGAGCCTCTTCAATCGATCATTCTGCTCAAATGCAGAATTACTAGAAGATATTCCTGCTAGCACGGTAAATGCAACTTGGAGTCCTTCGTTTCTTACATGAGAACTGTCTATGCCGTCCCACTGTGCCCTTCCACCGCGTGGAGCAGCACTAACCGTCCCCGTCCTTCCCCCTACCGCTCAGCTGGTGGTGATGATCGGTATCCGTAAACTGCTGGAGAAGATCTTCAGTCCGGGCGAGCTGCGCGTGCTGGATGACGTGCTGCCAGAGTTCAGCCGCAAGAAGAAGCAGGAGGAGCACGACATGCTGGAGGAGGAGGTACGTGGACGAACGGAGGAGAGGGGAGAGAAATGAGGGTAGGAGAGAGGGAGGGATGGAGAGGGGTAGAGGGAGGAGGGTAGGAGGTAGTTGAAGGGGTGGTGGAGTGACGGAAGGGGAGAGGGAGGAGGTAGGAGAAGGGTTGAGTGGGTTGACATGAGGTCTAAGTACCGTGGGCGGTAAGTGATGGCGTTGTGGTGTGATTGACACTTCAATGATGTTGAATAGGTCAGATTACGGTTGATTCAGTTGTCTTGTCAGATTTTAGGACGTTAGACTTGTCGAACGGTTGTCTGTCCCCGCGTGTTTGTTACAGTGGCGTATATGAAGCGTAGTGTGCTTCCTGTTGTTTGGACTCAACCGCAAGGTCCAATTGTAGCGCTAACACCCGCGGACTGAAAATGCAATCGCAGAGAATGATCATAATGCAATAATTTACCGTTTCAATCACACCCATTAAAGTAACCCCCGACAGTCCGTAGATACAGCTCTCCAGTTTTATGACGCCCCCTCAGCCCGCCGCTGCCGTGTGTAGGTCCCGGTGGACAGTCTTATCGGCCGTGTCGCGCCGTTCGCGAACAAAACGGTGGGCGCCGCGCGTTGCATACTGTCCGCGCGGCCCGCCTAAGTGGCTAAGTGGCGTCCGGTGTCGGCGAGCTGTTACCCGAGCTGCGCCCGCCCGGCCACGGCGCCTCCGCCGTGCAGGCCGCGCCATTGTTCGTCTCTGGCGCCATTGTTTGTCTGCGCCCAGTTGTCGCCGGTTTTTGCCGGGCGTCGACGCCCGGATCTGGACAGCCGTCTTGTAGGATGTGGTAGTGATCAGGCGCGGAGCGAGAAATCGTAAACGGGGGGCAACGCGGTAATAGAATCATCCGCCTACGCGTCCCCTCACATGCTACGGTCGTATATTCCTTAGAGAAGACCTTATTTCTTAATTTTCAAATTTCCCATTGTTTTGTCCTCCTAGAGATCCTCCTGAGCGCGCCTCTGACGGTGGGTGTCGTTTAGGTGCGCGTGCGGGTGCCGTCGATTTGTCCGCGGGGGGCTGTAATGGGTCTGGTGCCAGCTTACCGGTACTTAGCGTCCGGGTTGTTGCGCCGAGTTAAGTCGGCGGTCCGCCGGGCCGGATGGATGGCCCGGCTGAGTGCAGTGTCACCGCGCCTCTCGGGGGTCGGGCGGACGATGGATGACGGCAGGGCCGCGACACCGGGGCTCTCAGCGGACAGGGACGGAGGGTGCCGGAGACGGGGCAGCGGGCTGCTGGCCGGCCGGTAGACGGCCACGCCGCGGTGGTGGCACTGAAAAGGACGGGGGCGTTGGTTAGACGAGTATTGTTCACTGGTTTAAAAAGACAACTGCGTTTTCTACAGTATCAGTTTTCTCAGCTGTTTTAGGTTGTGTCGACGCCAACTAACTTATGGGTGGCTCATGGCTATGACTAACCAACTTCCTTCGTTTGATGCTGATATAATCATGCTCAACTTTTCAACAAGGCGTCAGTCAACCTCTGATACGCAGACTGTTTTGTGTGTACTTCGCTGTTAACCCGTTCCGTGCCTTATTGCGATGTATTTTATTCGGCGAGTCCCCGCTGATTTTCCCCACCGCGGCGCCCATGGCGGGGTGTGTGCCGTCGCCGATATTTTGTGTGCTCGTACGGCCGTCGGGCTCGCCCACTAACCCCGGCCGCCTCCTCTCCGCAGAAGGCGCTGATGGGAGCGACGGTCGGTGTCGGTGTAGGGGTCGGGGTCGGGGTAGGTCGACAGTCCGCGACACAGCGCTGTCCGTGACGCCTCCTCTGCCTGATCACGTGTGCTGTGTGTGTGGTGTCCTCCACTATGACGTACTCGTGACTGACGTCCGCATGTGGCTTGGTACTCGGCATGGCGCATGACGTTTGGATTTGTCTGGAGAGTGACTGGATAAGGTGGGCTGCTGTGTTTGTGAATGGGTAGGTAGTTAGTCACGCTTGCGGAAAGACGCTTAAACTCGTCCATTGCATGGTCGCTGCGGCAAGTTCCAGCAGGAGTTAGAGCCACTTTCTACTGCATGTAGTTTTTCTATACATCTTGACCTGTAGTTAATGATAAAAAAAATCAACGGCATGTCCCGGTCTTGAAACGATTTCTACTTACTGCTGTCACTTTTTCGTTGGGGATGTCTATGAATCTCAATCATACTTGATAGTCTTCTTTTTGCATTCTGCACCACTTTGGTACCCTGAATGCGAAGCTTTAGCGGTCTTGTTCGTATTTGCTTTGCATTTCCGTGGATGTATGACGAAAGCCGACTATCTGCGGCACGACGTTCCGGCTCTCCGCTGAGCTTCGGATATGACGACGTTCTGTACAGAGATCACAGCCCGTCTCTCCGTTGTTTTGTCCGGACTGCCTGAACAATACTGTATTTCGTCTCCGCACATCGGTTCCGTACCGTTCTCACAGCACAGTCTCTGTCTGCCAGTGGCCGTCCGTCTCTGGTCAGCGATCTTCGTTTGTCCCTCGTCCAAAATTGTCGTTTGTCTCTTGTTCACGACTCTTGTCTGTGTTCAATGCAGCTCATTCATTTCGCTTGGTACAATTATAAACGTACAAACGGAAACTGATGCAATTTCGAGAAAATATATTCCTGCCCGGGGCCGGGATGATTGGGCCGTTAGGCCCGAGGTGATTTTGCTAAAAAAGCGAGGTGACATTTATTGAATTCCCGGCCTTAGGGCTGGAAGGTGTTTCCCATACCTGCCAAAAAGCTCACAACTATATGATAGTGACGTCAGCAGCCGTGTGGTTCAACGTGTTTAACCACACCCCTTGAACCACACGGCTTGTAATATTAAAGCATTGCATTAAACTTTGTTAAGTGTGGCACAGTGCACGTGCCGTTTAAATGCCTGGATGTCTCGATTTAATCATGCAATGTAGCAGGTATGGGAAACGCTTGTACTTGATCCTCTAATTTCGCATTATTTGCACTGAACAGATAATTTATATCTTACCTACCACTCAATCATCATCAAAACCTCCAAAGTGAGCTCTTGACATTACCAGTGGTCAAGTTCGCCAACTCAGCCCTCGCCCTCACCTCTGTCCTTCCTTCCGCTACCGTTACTGACTCTCCCGCCGCCTCCCTCCAACAGCAGGAGGTCGGTAAGCTGCCCATCAACGAGTCGGGCAATCTGGAGATCCCGCTGGCGAGCGGTAACGTGATGCGCATCCCGCTCGACTCGTGCAACATCTCCGAGGAGCTGAACCGCTCCGGCGTGTGGAAGGGCATCAACAAGGAGAACCAGCAGGGCCGCCGCGACGACGACGACCGCCGAGAGGACCGCAAACACCGCGGGTGAGCGCGCGAGCAGAGGGTTGACGGACGGGGCGGGTCGACCGTGGGTGTGGGTTTGGACTGGTGGTGTTGAAAGTACCTGAGTCGCATTTTAGCCTAGCAGTGCGTCGTGAATGGTTGTAGAGTCGATTCAGCAGCAGAGTCGATTGTAACTGGGGAATAACTATCACTGAAGTTAATGCGCGTTTAGCGTTTAGCATTGATGATTGAACGATCCGCCTAACCTCACAACAATTCAAGCACTGTAGTCTTTTACCTTCCCCGACAGTCATTGACGCTACCTATATGATAGTAGTTGGGTCCCCACTCCTACCAGGTTATCCCTCCGATATCACTGACGCCCCTCTGCTCGTCCGCAGTCACCGGCGTCACAAGAGCAGCAAGCGGGAGGCGCCGGCGGACGACTCGAACGCCACGCGGCTCACCACTATGCCCGAGGAGGCCGAGGAGGAGGAGGACGCCGGCATCACCATCAAGGTTGGAGGCAACCACCATCCAGAAGGTCAGACCGAACACTCTCTCCACCCTGCTCTCTCTCGCTCTCGCTCTCGCTCTCGCTCGCCGGCGCCGCACCGCCGCTGGCTGCTTCGCTCTGGTTCTGGTCTCTCCCCCTCTCTCTCTCTCTCCCCGGTGTGGCCCCCGCTCTCCCTTCTGGCGCTCTCTCTGTCCCTCTCTCGAGTGGCTGTGTCGCTTGGTCTGGGGTCGGCGGCGCGGAGGCGCTACGAGGGGGCGCTTAACCCGCGCCGGGCCGGTGCTCTGAGATTCCGCGCCGGGCCGGGGGGGGGTGTCTGAACACCCCCCCTTCTAACTCGGCTCCTGGGCCACGTAGCGACACGCGGTAAGCGGCAATCGAAAGAACGTCCAAAATAAGGACGAAAACACTTCGGTCATTTTTTGGGTCAGGTCAAAGGTCAGGTCACCAGAGGTCACCAAAGGTCAAATGTCCACTATTTCAACATTTTGGAAACTGCCAACGGCTATCTCGGGAACCGATAGAGCTACAGCGCCGCGGAAAAGCGCATTCGATAGCCCTTTTACAGACCTTTCTGAGTATTGTTCTCAGATTTGACCTCAGGTCAACGGTTTAGCCTCCAGGGGGCAAAAACTCCAAAAATAGCCGTTTTTACGAAAAACGTTTTTTCGGCAATAACTTTTGACTCAAAAGAGTCATGACATTACTTTTGCCACCATCGTGTTCCTCTCGTCGAGACGCGTCGAATGAACTATAATTTGACCTTGAAAGGTCAACTTGAAAATTTGACCTCAGGTCAAGGTCATGACCTGACCGGAAAAGGTCATGTTGCATATCAGTCGATCCGCAACGTCGAGCCGAACACATCTAAGGCGTTTTCAGCGCTCTAGCACGTCTCTATCAGAAGTTATTAGCGAAAAACTGTTAGATTCTGTTCGTGACCTGAGATGACCTCGGGGACATAACGAGGGGTCACAGTTGCCATTTTCCGGTTCAGTGTGTCCATTTTACCTACATCTCGATGTTTGAGAGTGTCTAGAATAACGTTCGTGCAAAACAGACGCTTTTCAATTTTCTCCCATTGACTTATAATGGAGAGGTCGCAAAATTGACCTGACCTTAGGTCACCGATATCAAAATTCCGAGATATACATTTTATAGATATTGTTGCTCTAATCAATCGCTGAAAGTTTCAAGGCAACCGATCAATCGGTGTAGCTATGACGAGCATTCTTATTTTTTCTGAGGTGAGGTCACTTGGCGTGACCTGGTGACCTGACCTAAGGTGACCTGGGTCTGAAATTTTTACAACATGTGCGGAAAAGATGCACGAACAGGTGTGCCAAAAACGGCGGCGCTCCGCGCCGCCGTTTTTGAGATATCTGCGAAAAACCGCAGGGGGGGGTGTTCAAACACCCCCCCCCGGCCCGGCGCGGGTTAAGATGCGCGGACTAACGGCTTTCGGGTACTAACGTGGGTGCTGGTGAACAGGCCGCTTGTGGTTTTCGTCACTTACGGCTAGACTTGTACATATTCCAGATTTCTGATAAAAAACGTACGCGCTCAATAGCTATTGAAAGGCATTCAGTCATTAAGTAACTACAAAAAGTAGAAAAAGTGATTTCTTTCGTTCTTTTCTGCAGATCATGTTGCGAAATGCTGATCAGTCTCCATTTTGGACCGTCATCCATGAACGTACGCTTGTCAAATATGCGCAAAAGCTGGCAGTTTTGGCGCCCCTTCTCTCACGGATTTTCTGAATTGTGTAGATAGAGCGGAAATGGCGTTTGTTTTTATACGCTGGATGTGATGGGTGCCTGGCTTTGACTGTTGGTGATGGCAGCTTTTCATGGTGCCGGCTAAACGCAACACGTGTTTGTTTTTCTTGACGTCCTGTGTTGTAATCACCCCTGGCATGATGATTGGTTAGCCTGCATTTGCCATGCTGAAATCACACTGGAAAAGGCTAAGAAAATCCTTGGTTCAATGAATGGACGTTGCATACTTAAGCCGGCAATGTATGTTTAGGATGATTTGACGCACAGTTATCTTTTATCTTCGGTTAGAATCCTGGTCAGGCATATAAAATTAATGCTTAACTATGTCTGCGTTTAAAAGCATAAATGTCGTACATTTTATTGGCCTAAAAAACTGCTAGACCCATTGTGCCTTGCAATTTCTACTTCCTTCAGTTTCAACTTCGTCTTAACTGATATTCTGATTATCTGATATTCATTCTGAGCCATTTTGATATTTAGGTGACTTAAATCGATTGCAAAATCATAAAATTTGTTCGGCCGGAACCTTTGTTGTGCCCATCACTAAAACATACTTGTAAAAGGCGCTGATCTATTAGTTTTTGACGTGTTATTATCAAGGAGCTAAAAATTTGTATTCGAATGTGCCGCCAGCACCGGACATCCAGCGACGTTGAAAGGCCCATACAAAATTATAGCGCAAAACGGAGGCAAAAAGCATCTTTACGAATACCTACATTAGAGAGTGTTGCTTCGATAGGTGCGTGCCTAAGAGGCCATAGACAGGGAGCTACTCTCGAGACACGTTCAATGCCATCTGCGGCCCCAGACCAAGGGACTCTGTTGGAGAGAGAAGGACAGAGAGCTGGTAAGAGGAGAGAAAAACAGAGAGAGGGAGGAGAGTCTCAGACGCGGCGCCGGAGCGATGTCAGAAGGAGACCTCGAGAGGCGGAGGAGAGTCTGTTCGGCCTGATCACGACGCGCCGGTTATCTGCAGCGAGCTCGCCCGGCCAGTAGACTGACACAGAACGGAGCCGTTCTTCTCAGAGATGATAAACTCACTTCAGTGAGGTGTTTCTTATAAATAAAACACAAAAGGGTGGAGTTCACGTGCTTGAACAAATTCAGGTCATTACCGGGCGTCGGCTGCAGATCACCAGCGCATCAGACTGTATTATTTAACGATAGTCCGTGTTATAAGTCGGTTATTTCCCCACTGGCCTTCCCTCCATTGCCTGCCTTTGTAAGTGTCGAGTGAGGATGGGGTTGACCTCTCACCTCTCGGTTATCAGTCAGTGCTTGTAGGCGACTAACCACGGCCTCGGGGGCGAACAGTGAACGGGCATGTCCATTCTTCCTTGTTCTCTCGTATGCTTTGTGCGTGTGGTGTTGGTTTGGACACTTGTGGTGCTTGCCTAATCATTAACCACTAGGACACCGTCCAAAGTAGCATACAGCGCGTGTGCCGGACGTTCAATTGTTTGCGTCAGTTCTCTACTGCCATGACAAAACGTTGGCCCAAATCGGCCTGGTGCACTGAGCCCTCGGGTTTGATTGCAGCACAGAAGAGCTCTGTTGCGAAGAGTGAGTAGTGTCTAAGATCAGCTGCCTGTTTCTGACGTCTGTCACTGCCCTAAGCTCAGTGACGCCCTTGCTTATGCAGGCGATCAGATTAAATTGCATAGGCTGATGTGCTTCCTGAGGCGGTCCATTTCGTTTCCAGTTTTGTGCTGCCCGTTGATGCACTTTTCGTCTCTAGTCTATAGATATTGTCGAGTTTAATCATAAATGCATCTTTAAAAAAGCAGAGGCGCACGCATGTTTCTAGATTCGGGATCTTTTTTTTTCTGTGTGTGTGTGTGTGGGGGGGGGGGGGGGGGGATTCCGATACTAATACTGCCGTACTAGCAATGTGCATGGCTTCTGGTTGCGGAAATAATCATAGTTAGCGATCATTCTGATCATATTGTACGTTTGTTGACGGATTCGCTTAATTTCAATAAGGGAATTTCGGCACTTTTTAGACGTACACTTCAAATATTTTTCATTCGTGACCAACCTAAAGCAGAAGGGCTTGTTTCACTGCCTGGCTGCTGCACAAATGTTCTTAGAAGTATCAGAATAGTTTATCAGTGTATGCTGAAAACTACCTAGCATATGACCACATGCTATTTGCCTAGCGTTTTGACTTTTGTTGTTTGTGACCTAACTGTCTGGCGTCCACGTTTCTGACCCATTTACCTGCTTAGGTACTCAGTTGGCTTTTCTTTTACGTCCCTGTGCACCGTTCTTGTACTGAATCCTTGTTTCTCTTTCAGATCGAGAGGATAAACTCTGATAACTCTATGAACAAGAAAAGCTCAGAAACTGTAGTGTAACGTCCGCGCATATAGTCCGTTTTGGCCGGAGCGACACTGCAGCGCCGCGGTCGGACAGCGCACCACAACTTCCGCGACTGTCCGCCAGGTGGCAGAGGGGTCGCCGGCCACCTCGTCTCCGTCGTTTTAGTGCGGACACATTGTACCGTCGGCGGGCGGGCGCCAATGAAGTGGCGCGCCGCCGCGCCGCTGGTGGGGGTGTGTGTTTAGATGAAGCCCGTGCAGGCCTCGACTCCACCCAGAGATCAAATCGGTGTGTCTCTGGCGCCTGCGGCGGGCGTCGCGGTCGGTCGCGCCGGGCAGGAGCCGTGGATGTGATCCGGGCTGTCGAGCCGGCCTCTTAGAGGCGGCGCTCCGTGCCGTAGTCGAGTGTTTGGCTTGTGATAGGGTCGTCGAGGCGTCGCTCCAGACGCCGCCGCCGTCTCGCGCTCGGCGGTCGCGGCCGGACGCCGACGCCGTCATGTATCATTTTATCGGGTGACTATCGAGTGGTCCTGGCCGGTTCACTCGCGGTTGCTTTGGTCGGGGATGGATGCTGGTGATGATGTGCCTGATTGTACGCGGTGACTAACTCGTGTAGCCGTCTATCTCGCCGAGCCGAGCCGACTAACCGGCGGCCGCGCACGGCCCGCTCGGACCCGAGCGGCGCTCGTGCCGGCCGCCCCCACGCAACGATGGGACGCCGACGGCGCCTACCGGCTCCGTTCGGCCCTTATTTATCACATTATTTCGGTAGCTGAGCGAGGCGTTGTGTGGCAGCATAAAACCCTACATATATGGCGCGAGTCGCCTGATTGCGTTCCGTTCCGTTTTCGTTCTCGTTCCGTTCCAAGCGCCGTTCTGGCGCTCGCGATCTCCTGACTGGGCCACCGACCGACCGACAGATCGACGACGCTCGTCGCAAACGATATATGTATAATACACCGGAGGTGGCGGGCCGGCGGCCGGCGCGCGGCCGGCCCGTCCATCCGTCAGCCGTCTATATGTAGGGCTTTCCTGTGTGCATGTGTGTGTGTGCGCGCGCGTGCGAGTGCGGGTGAGGCGCGTGCAGGTGGTGTTGTAGGCGCGCGGCCTCGGCCGAGAGGAGGGCCATCATGTGTTCCGTGTGCTCGACTGAAACTAGGGAGAGACGACAAAATAAACGGCCTGCGAGCGGAGCTCTGTGTGACCGGGGCGACGGGGCGGGGCGGCGGGATGGGGACTGGGAACTGAGGCAGGGGAGATGAGACAGTAGGCAGGAGAGCTGAGACAGGAGACAAGAGAAAAAACTGGGACAGTAGACAAGTGAGCTGGGAACGGAGAGCCTAAGGCAGGAAACGGGAAAACTGAGACATAGGAAATAGGAAACTGAGATAGGAAATAGGAGAAAGAGACTTGAGACCGGAGAACTTAGGCGGGAGAGCTGAGACAAGAGAATAGAGATGGGAAATAGGAGAACTGAGACAGGGGACGGGAAACTGAGGCAAGACACAGGAGAGCTGAAACAAGAGACGGAACAGGAGAGCTGGGACAGGAGACTATACATACAGGATGCACGCTGACTGCTGAGACAGGAAACGGGAGAACTGAGACAGGAGAACTGAGTAAGGAGACAAAGGGTAGGTTCACTGAAACAAGGGACAGGATAACTGAGACAGGAGACAGGAGGTTTGAGACAGGAGAAAGGAAATGTGAGAAATGAAACAGGATATAGATAGGCGAAATGAGACTAGAACGGAGCGCTGAGTCAGGATACCGGAGAAGTGGGCCAGTACCTACACAAGAGAGCTGAGATAGGAGTCAGGAGACGGGAGACAGCACAGCTGAGGAAGTAGACTGGAGAACTAAGATAAGAGAGCTGAGATAGGAGACAGGAGCCCAGAGACAAAAAAGGAGCGGAGAGACGAAAAGGCGCAGAGACGAGACAGTAAAACTGATACAGGAGACAAGACAACTGAGACAGAAGAACTAGTAGGCGTACGTATACAGTAGACGAGAGAGCTAAAACATGAGACGGATAGGTACGATAGATGAGCCCGGAGAGCTTAGACAGGAGACGGGAGACGGACGGGAGAACCGAGACAGAAGATGGGACAGCTGAGACAGTAGGGAGGAGAGCTGAGGAAGTAGACTGGAGACCTGGGAAAAGAGGCTGAGTCATGAGACAGGAGAAATGAGAGCTCAGACATGAGACGGGTATAGGATACTGCTGAGTCCGGAGAGCTTAAACACGAGACGTTCAGACGGGAGGACTGAGGCGGGAGAGATGAGACCGGAGACGGGAGAACTGGGACGGTACATAGACTGGGAGCTTAGCCAGGAGAGAGAGGACTGAAGAACTGTGAGACAGGAGACTGGATAACTCCGACAGGGCGCTGCGACTTATATGAGATGAGGTAGGAATAGGAGACAGTAGAGCTGAATAGGAGACGGGAATATATGATTTCAAGCTTTTACGACTAGGCATCTTAATTCAAGGTAGGTACGTTTTTCGGCTACTAGTCGTTTATTGTTTTCGTTTCGAATTTTCGACCTTCGCATCGAGGTCGTTGTCAAGAAACATATAACAATGACAATAACATGCATCGTGAACACGTTTGAAAAATAGTACGGTCATCATATCTAAAAACGTGCAAGTAATCCCTCCAGCTATTTCTGACCTGAAAATCTGTACCCAAAATTAATGAGGAAAAAGTGTATGAATAGATGAAAGAATGAATGATTGGCTAACTGACGGACTGACTGACTGAATGAATGAAAGAATGAATCAATCAATGAATCAATCAATGAATGAATGAATAAACGAATGAATGAATGAATGAATGAATGAATGAATGAATGCAGTACATGAGACACACAAACAGGCTGTGACACATTAAAAATACATGTTTAAAATCTTTGATTGCTTGATCGTCGGAGATCCGATCGTCGGAGTGCCGCTATTTTGACTTCCTTTTTGCTCCTGTGACGTCATCTTTGACCTGACCTGAAAATGACCTCAGTAAAAATTATAGACGTTATCCGTGTATACCCTGTACCGTTTACCGCTTGTCGCTAATGCTATCTTGCTTTGTTCTCGAGATCTCGCTGTCGCTCCCGCTCGTAATAATGGACAGGTCATAAAAATGACCTGACCTGAGGTCAACGCAGGGCGATAACCACTTTTTTATTATCGCGTATGAATGACAATTGACAAGGCTTTAATCGTCATCAGACAAAACTTCTTTCAGTGGGGAAAATATCAAGGTCACTTTGAAAAATAGGTCAAAAGGTCACGTGATCAAAATTTTCAAAAATTGAAAATCCGAGATAGCCAAAATGTTTGTTGGTTGATTGTGAGTTGAGCCAGATAAAGTTTTTACCGTAGAAAACAAATAGTTTCTGAGTTATAGGCCGCCAAACATGGGACTGCAGCTCGATCTCCAGGAATTGCCCGAGGCTATATCTCGGAAACCGTTGTTCGAAGAAAAAAATCCTTGCCACAGCTGGCTTCCCCGCCCATCACAAGGCCCTAAAACATAAGGTTGGACGAAGTTTTCTACCAAAAATGTACTAGAATAGCGCACGAGTCAAAGCTTTTTCCGTTGTTTCTTTACAAATATGTCGCAAACAAGGTTTTTCTGTAATGAATCATTATTTCGAAGTTAAGCAACCAGTTGCTATAAATTCGATAAGCAAACACTTATTTTTTATATAAAAGCCTAGCTGATATAGTCCAACTCTAGTTGAATAATCAAGTAGCTACTAAATTTTCCAGATGTGACACATATTGCGCACTTCAGACAAATGCGTTGCTAGGGCGTTGCTAAGGACTCTTTCGCATGTTTTGCTGCCTGGTTTTTGTTATGAAGTGAGGGAAGTGAGATGGACAGGCTTTTTAATTTTTTTTTCTGGTTTTCTAGGACCGTCTCAATTATTTAACTTGACATAATTTTCTTGCTTTTTATCCGAGGCTTTTTCTACAATTGGTAGATTCTAGCGCGGAAATAAAAGGGCGAGCAGCAGTGGCGGCGGATTCGATTTTGGCGTGGGGGGGCAAGATCCCAGTCGAGATGATGTCATAGGCGGATCCAGAAAGGCGTTTTCGACGCTGTAGGGGACATACCCCCTCCCTAAAAAAGTGTCCAAAATAAAAAAACTCCTCGGATTTCGATTCCTTACGGACCTACTGCTGAACAGCATAAAAAAATCCTGATAAAAATGTTATTATTAGGAAACATAAGGTACGTTTTGTCTATTTCGGGCGATGCAGGGGCCAGGGGGAGGGGAAGTAAATATTTGTTAAATGCCCGCTCCCTACAGGGAGCGGGCACTGGCGGATCCATGGATCCGCCAGTGGACGATGTAACGCATTTCGTATTGCTGTATTAGAAAAAAGCTCCAATGGGAAAAATTGTGCCATAACCCGATCGCATATCAGATGTTGAAGAACGGTGCCAAACCTTTTGAAGTAGGCGAGCGCTACTCTTCAATGAGGTAACTCGTTACCATTTCCTCTGTTCATTTTACGTTGGATTTCCATATAACTTCCTTTAAAAAGTATTTCTGAGACAGATATCAACTGAAACTAGCTCACAGCGGGAGGAGACCGCTCAAACATTCAGAGACAGTCGGTCGCATCTAAACCTATTGGGACAGCGATCCGCCAGAAACCCTCCCCAAGGCGGTAGTTCGCCAACTAAGCTCACCGAGACGGGCTGTCTCGATGGGTTTTTACAGTAAGCCTACAGCAAGGCTTAACTAAGGCCCAAACGCTCGTCAATTAGCTGGGAACAGAGGGCTGAGGTGAGGGAGCGCGGCGGCGGGCTGGGGTGAAGGAACGGTGGACTGGAACGAGAATCAAGAAGCTTTGGGTGGGGCGTTTCTTTATTAGGGCTTTAGGGTGCGCTGACTGCGGTAAGGTCCAAATTATTACACCAAATTTTGCCATGACATCTACCGGTTCAGGCACTCGAGAATCAGCGGCCAAAGATATCTGCAAAGACGAAGCATTTCCAATCCAGCTTCAGCCTGGTGTCAGGGCGCCTCAGGTGGCTTTAATTACAGTTGCACATATCAAACGACCTCAGTGCAGCAAGTCTGTGGCCGAAACCATTCGGAACAGACTTCAACGAAAAGTGAGACAAGGTTAGTGCTATCGTTAAGTGCCATTATAGACTTGGGCCCCGTCGGCTTGACCCACTGGAAGGTGGTAGTTATCGGACGCTGCGGGGCATACTCATTTTTTTTTTCCAAAATGCCTTAGATTTTGCTTTCGTGTTCATGGGCGGCGGAACGGGGAGGGCACCGGGGCACCGTGCACCCTCCTTTTGATTTTGGCATTTTAACGTTAGCCCTATTAACGTTAGCCCATGCAACCCAGCCTTATGGGCGTTGCATGGAAAGAATGGGACCAAAAGTCGGCAGTGCCCCACCCCCCTTAATTGAAGGTGTTCCGTCGCTACTGTTCGTGTTTGATGCTCTTTATTCTATAGCCAGCCTTACGACAGAGGGGGGCCCACTAATGATTAGTGCCCTAACCCTCAAAAGTTTCCAACATTAATTTTTACTTTTTTAATGGTGAAAACTGAAATAAAGCGGATATTGAACTGTGAACATTCAGTTTTTACACTGGCCCCACACAAGCCTCCGAATGCCCAAAGCAGATCTCTGATGACTGGCCTTTGGGTGTCATACCATACCGTGCATTGGTCAATGTGGTCAATGTGTACAACCTCGGCGTTTACCATTTTATGCGCTGGAAACTGTTGCGCTCGAAAAAAATCAGGGGAGTGGCTTATTATGAGCGCTCATCAGTCCTAACTACCCGCAAGCGAATGGCTAGCCCTTCCGTCTCCGCTCGCTTGCGATTTGGCATTTATGTAGGTACAAAATAGCGGCAAACGACCACTGAAGGTATGAGTTGCGTCTCTCGCACACTTAAAATATATATAAATCGAATCTGAAAAGACAAAATAAATGATATAAAGCGGAAATGGTTAGCATTTACACATATTCAAAAGGCACCGTTGGGCAAACTGTAGGAGCGCAAAACTACAATATGGTTATGAAAATTACCACATGCAATAGAAAATATGCAATAGGTTATGAAAATTTTCCTCATGTTTAGGGCACAAATTATGGAGGGGCAAGAATATACGTTTGCCCCTCCTCCAAAAGTTTCTTAGGGGACGATGCCTCCTCTGCCACCCCGTATCTGTCGCCCCTGTAAGCGGTCACTGAAGGCCTGGGCTGCCGCTGCGTCACGTTGACGCTTATAATGCCTCCAAAACTAGGTTGAAGAGAGGACATTTGCCATTTAAGAAAGGCAACGTATGATAAAGTATATGGGCATCTGGTTACATCTTCAGATGATCGAACAGAATAATCAGCTATGTGGTTTCTTATCCAAACTTTGTCACAAATTATGGGGGGGGGGCAAAAAGATACTTTTGCCCCCCCACGAAGTTGCCAGGGGGGGCAGCTGCCCCCCCTGCCCCCCCGAATCCGCCGCCCCTGGCGAGCAGGCCACAGCTCAGGGATAAATGCAAGTCGACTGATTGACTGATTGTGAAATATAGAAGTGTGTGTTCCATTATAAATTTAATGTGATGTGATGGAACATGAATGATGAAGCAACAGGATCAGACGCAAGAACCACCAATTAAGAACTCAGAACCAGCAAGCGCCGTGCAATCGAGCAGCCATGGTAACGTTTGATTAACTTTCAGAAAGAAAACCTTGGAAGACGCCAGACGGTGAGCAATCAAGAGATCTTACAAGACCAGTAGTTACTTGAAAACGAGAGCCGCCATGAAAATCAGTAGATTCTTCAATGGCAACACATTTCAACATCCATCTAAGAATGATTTGCACCAGCGAGGTGCTATCATCGTGTTTTGTGTCTGTATCCCTAACTGCCCAAAAAATATTTGTCAATAAATAAACAAACAAATAATGCGTCTTTTTCTACTCAAAGTAAGTCCTCCAAGTTGCAGGGGATGAATAATAGAAGGTACTTACCTAATTAATTGTCATCTATTCATTCAATTCATAGGCAATTCAGGGCATCGATCGGTGCAGCGCCCTTACTGCATGGTACTGCGGATCGTCGATGGGTTTCTTGATGACTCCGACTCTGACTCAGATTTTCAAAAATCAACTCTGAATTTGATGTCAAATGTCGGCTCTGACCGACTCCGACTCCACAGCCCTAGCAGGTCTGCGGAGGCAATTTTGATTTTTGGTGACTCCGACTCTGACTCTGGCTTTAAAAAGCGACTCTGACACTGACTCTGGTCAGAACTGCGACTCTGACCGACTACAATTCTCCGCCTACGGAACCCTGAAAGGTCTGCGGAGGGGATCGAATTTCGGTGACTGACTCAGACTCCAGCTTTTAAAATCTACTCTGACTCCGACTCCATGACTCAGGTCAGAACTGTCAACTCCGACCGACTTCATGACTCCGACTCCGGAGCCCTACTGGCAGCTATCACGCCAGGGAGCTGCAAATCGTATGTTCCGTGGCGGTTTATGGCATTAAAGTCGATAATGCGACTGAATTGCACTATGAAACACCCTTATTGGCTGCAAGAACCACGAAAGTTAGCGCATCACCACTGGAAAACGTGACAAGTTATCGATTAATTGGGCCTGGATTTGGATATATAACATGTTGATGATCATATTAGCACACATTTACATTATCATCTATCTCAAGGTTGCCCTTCAGGCGGCTCTAAACTATGGCAATTTCCCTATCTTCAACATGTAAATGCCCTCGGGCGTCCTCGTGGTGACGTAGGCATGGGAGTGCCAGGTTGGTAGGAACTAGACTTCGACGCCCCCTGGCCCATCACAACCCCTTACACCAGTTTTCAACGAAGAATAAAATATGAGGGTGCAAATTTAATTTTTTATTTGTCGATTTGTCGTGGAAGGCCTGAAAACGGCCTTCCGATTGGTGGGTGGTTCGGCTGAGGTGTTGAATGGGACGATTTGCAGCACCTTTCAGTGTCTGAATGGCTTCCCAAAACTCAGTGGGACGCTACTCAAAACGAACTCGACCGAATCATATCATGAAACTGTGGTGTAACAATTAACCCGCGCCCGGCTGGGGGTCCTGGATTTCCACGCCCTTCTGGGGGGGGGGGGGGTGTTCAAACACTCCCCTTCTAACTCGGCTCCTGGGCCACGTAGCGATACGCGGAAGGCGGCGTTCGAAAGAGCGTAAAAAATAATGACGAAATCACTTCGGTTAATTTTTTGGTCAGGTCAAAGGTCAGGTCACCAGAGGTCATTGAAGGCAAAATTTCGCCGATTTCCAGGTCGAATGTCGACAATTTCCAAGAAGCCAACGCATAACTCGGGAACCAATAGAGCTACAGCGCCGCGGAAAAGCGCATTCGATAGCCCTATTAACGCTCTTTCTGAGCAATTCTCTCAGATTTGACCTAGCGTCAACGGTTTTGCCTGCAGGGGGTAAAAACTGCAAAAATAGCCGATTTTTTCGGAAACAGTTTTACTGCAATAACTTTTGACCCAAACCTTGTACGAGCTTACTTTTACCGGCATCGTGTTCCTCTCGTCAAGACGCATCGAATGAACTATAACTTGACCTTGAAAGGTCAACTTGAAAATTTGACCTCAGGTCAAGGTCATGACCTGACCGGAAAGGGTCATGTTGCATATCAGTCGATCCGTATCGTCGAGCTGAACACATCTAAGGCGTTTTCATCGCTCTAGCATGCCTCTATCAAAAGTTATTTGCGAAAAACTGTTAGATACCATTCGTGACCTAAGATGACCTCAGGGGCATAACCAGGGGTCACGGACACCATTTTCATGTTCAGTGTGTCCAAACCACATGTAATTCAGTGTTTGGGAGTGTTTATGATGCCTTTCGTCCAAAAGAGGCGCATTTCAATTTTCTCCCATTGACTTATCTTAATTGACTTACTTAAGGGAGGTCGCAAAATTGACCTGACCTCAGGTCATCGATATCAAAATTCTGAGATATAAATTTTGTACATGCTATTGCTCTCAGAAATCGCTGAAAGTTTCACAGCGATCGGTCACTCGGTGTAGCTATGGCAGACATTGAAACTTTTTATGAGGTGAGGTCACTTCAAGTGACCTGGTGACCTGACCTTGAATGACCTTGGTATGAAATTTTCACAACATTGCATGTGTAGAATTGATGTATGATAAGGTGTACCAAAAACGGCGGCGCTCCGCGCCGCCGTTTTTGAGATATCCGCGAAAAACCACAGGGGGGGGGGGGGGTGTTCAAACACCCCCCCCCAGCAGGGCGCGGGTTAAACAAGCTATTCAGCTACTAGCCACTCTAACCAGCTCTGTCTGCCATTTGAGGTCTGAAATGGTGCGTACCTAAATGGTGGTGTCGGTGAGCCTATACTATCATTTTACCTCAAAATTTGAGGGTGTCGCATAAATTTAAACGAAGACGGTAGTCTTCATTTTTCCTTTTCACACGTTCAGCTGGCTGGCCCCCTTAGCCCGCGCCCTAGTGGTGGTTGCAGCCAACCTCGCCGTAGCGAGGGTATTTGGTCACACCTAATTATCTCAACAACTTAAAAACCTTTAGAAGAAAGACAAGGAAAAGACAACAGATAGTTCGCTATCAGATAGGTCTTTTTACGGAGCGAGCGAAGCGAGCGGAGTCTCATACTGAATTAAGGGAAAATCCTGAGTATGAGCGGCCGGCCGGCCGGCCGGCCGTGGGGACGCTCTTCAAAAGCTAATATCTTAGGAACGGGACATCCGATTGACAAGCGGTCTTCTTTACTGAACGTCACTTGGACGTAAAAGTTCTGTGGTGTGATGGCCACCATGCGTTCTTGCCAACCACCGCACGTGGCGCGTGGTAAAGTTGGACATTTTTTAAGAACCCCCAAAGTTGCAACCTCAATAACGGCACAACGGTTGGGCCGATTGAATTGAAACTCGGTACACAGTTAGGTCTCCATCAGATAATTCATCTGCATGTGTTAAGGTTGGGGTGCTACAGCACGTGCGCACGTGCAGGGGGCGCTCCCAGATCTCGAGAACGGCTGGTATTACGGAGTTAGCGAAGCGAGCGGAGTCTTACGTAGAATAACGGAAATTTCTGAGTATGAGCGGCCGGCCGGCCGGCCGGCCGTGCGGACGCTTTTGCGAGGCTTATATCTCAGCAACCACTTGACCGATTTACACGCGGTAATTTTTGTAGGGTAGCTTCATTCCTTCTACCAAGTATTGGGCTATTCCCGATGCATGTGGGTGACCCCTTATGCACGTGCCACGTGCAAAACGAAGAGGTGTCAGTTTTGTAATTGTTGCAATATCTCGGTAACTACTTGGCCGATTTCGCTGAAAGTTGGCATGTAGGTAGGCACCCACTAGGCACTGCATATCCATGTGCCAGAGTTGGGGTGCTGCTGCACGTGCGCACGTGCAGGGGTCGTTTCCAGATCTCGAGAACGGCTGGACCGATGGCGCTCAAATTTGGTACATCGCTAGAAACCGGTCAGTAGGGTGCCGTGCACAAGTCAGTTGGAGGTACCCCCTCGAAATTTCGCACGTGCAAGACTCACCCCCTCCCTCGCTCCGTTAGTCGCCCCAAAAGGCGCTGGTCAATCATGTCATCGCTGAGGTCGCTACAGGTTACAAAAGATAAGAATGTCACGAAACATATTTCCGATTTTGACATTTTTATAAATCGGCGCATGGCTTGTCAACCAAAAGAGCTCGAGAGTCGCAGAAAAGCACATTTGATAGCTCTTTTAAAGCTCCTTCCCTCGAATGTCCTCAGATTTGACCTCACGTGCTACTAGCCACTCTGGCCAGCTCTGTTTGCCATTTAAGATCTGAAATGATACGTAAACAGTGGTGTCAGCGAGCTTTATGCCGTTCTAGTTACCTCAAGATTTGAAGGCGTCTCATGAATTGAAATAAAGACATGAGTCTTCATTTTTGCTTTTCACACGTTCAACTGGCTGGCCCATTTCAGAATGTGCTAGGAGCTATCGCCACGAGACGGAACCTGTTATAACAGCCCCGACACTGACTACAAACATGGGTGGATAAAGTGGCTTTCTGGTACTGAAAACACACATAACTAATAGTTCGACAACTTGCAGGTCTTCTTCTGCGACACTTGATTTTTTTCCACACCTCTTATATGTTTTGTGTGACTACAGTAACGTGAAATCTGGTTTCGCTTGGGGCATGGATCAGGATACGTTTTCAAAACATGCATCGAAAATCAGATTGAAAACATTACGATACGAGACAATTACTTACAACCGACTAACAGATTCGGGTAAATTTCATCGGCTGATTCCCTCTCTTTTGTCGCAGAACCTTCTCAAAAGTCCCACTGACCTTGCTACTCGATCGATTTTATACCACACCCTCATAAAAGTAGACTCTTAAGTCTTAACCTGTTTGATATCTCGATTACCGTCTTTGGACTGGACATCAGCGTCCGGCCGTTAACTCATTAGCTCTATAGAGAGGCTGATGGCTGAATTAGGTGACCGGCCACTACACAGCCCGGTACACAGCGCGGCGCGCTCTCATGTCCCCCGGTGACCGCGCCGATTTGTCCCCACTAGTATCAATGGGTCCCCGGGCGGCGCCACATCCGGGCCACCGTTTAATTACGACAATTAGACGTTTTTATTGATCTGTCCGGCGATTAGGCCCTGTTGCGGTGAGTGTTATTTGTTCTGTGATGGTCGGACAGCGGCGGCGATTGGTGGGGCCCGCCGCCGGCCGCGCCCGATCGCCAGACTTCTCACGGTGTTCGGGAGACGGGCCGGCGTCACAGGGGGAGGGGCGGGGAGGGGTACCCAGGAAAACGGTCCTCTCACGGACATGGGTCGGTGACGGCGGAAAATTTCAGTGACTGATGTGACACCAGGGTGGAGCTGTTGTACCAAACAATATGAAGACGGTTCTACCGCATATTTTGTTTAACCAAATTCGACTTGCATTATCAAGTGATGACAAAGCATACTGGGTCCTGAGGGTTAGAAGCAGGCAATGAAATTTGTTTTACGCACTTTTAAGTTGCCTATCGGCTGAAACTTATCAAAGCTGTTTGTCACTGTTATTATCATCAAGATAACGACACGATGTATAATGTAGCTCTGATGTGCTTTTTCAGGTTTTTAACCCTCGCACTTATAAGGGAGGTCGAACGGATCCCCCTCGGTTTTTCGCGAATAACTAACGCAAAAGCGAGCGATCGTGACGAAACTTTGAGTTCCCTCGGGCTGATCAATTTTACACCTATTCTGAAAATTCATGACCCTGACCCAAATGACCTTTAACCTGTCATCTGTTTCTCGAGACCATGTTTGGCCGGAATTGTGATTCCATGTATGTGGGCTGACATTATCTGCGCGTTCCCAGTCTTTTTGTGATTGTAAACGTTCAAACATGTGAAATGATGTTGGTCCCATGCATTATGGTGCGTGTCAAGGTCACGTTGAGGTCAGGTCAAGGTCACTTACCTTAGATGACCTTGGTTCACATTTTTTACATGTTTCTAGGATACTTTTTATAGCTGATTTTTAATTAAGCACCCATTTGAACATTTACGAAGTAGTTTTGGTGCCTATGACGTAACATGTTAAGAACCTGTCCGTGGTGGTTGACACCTACTAAGGATTTGTTCGGCTCCGTTTAAGGGCATAATATGAAACTTATTGGAAGCCCAATGGCCGACACATACCGCATTTCGCCTTCCACAGTACCCACACCTGTATCATCAAAGGTCTCCCCTAAACCTCACATCGAGAAAGCGTTCTACGCATAGCCGGCAGGACGGCTACTGGTTGAACTGACCTGACATGACCCGACCTAGCCTTAATGCATAAAACATCATCTTCAATGAAAACTAACATGTAATTCGTAATCAGTTCCCCGAAAAATAATAATCTCACCTTACAAATCTCTAGCAGGTTTCTTTTTTATAAATTTAGTCTGAACCTTTTGACAGGAAAGATTCACAAGGACAGAGCCACCGCTAAGCGAAGCTTGTTGCGGTGACCCTGCCCTCTACCCTCCGATCTCGCAATTCCAGTTCTAGCGGCCCTGGTGGCGCAGTCAGCGGCCCTGGTGGCGCAGTCGGTTAAGGCGTCGACCCGCGGTGCGTGCGGTGCCGGGTTTTCGGGTTCGATTCCCGGTTCCGCCCGTTCCGCGGGCGTCGTCCCCGGCTGAGGCACCAGGTGTGGGGTAGGCTCCCACTTCAGCCGTAGCCTGGGGGGTGGGGAATAGGACGGAGGGAGGAGCAGGTGCTCTCTCCTATAATTGGGACATGAGCCCGTTGGAGAGAGGTCCGACTAAATAAAATAAAATAAAAAAATATGGCAAAATTTAGAGTCCAAAGTGTAACGTGCGCACATAGCCGCGCACGGCCGGTCCCCTCACTGACTTCGCCTGGCTACGGCCTGCCACCAACCGCAACCATACCTGTCAGGAGGCCCATAAATGTCAACCGCCCGTTGCGCTTCGAACCCGGACTGTTATAACCGGAAACGTGTGCTCTCACCACGCAGGGTCCAACGCTCTACCAACTGAGCTACGGGACCGGCTCATAGGTCCCGATTTGCCCGATTTTTGCACCATTGACCTAAACTGGAAGGTCAACCAATGACCTAGGACCTTAAAATTGGGTATCATTGGCTTCTTGTCGTCACGGGTAACACGCTCGTTTTTTCTGCGAAGCTCTAGCTCGATCAGGGGCCGAACGGCAGGCGAGAGGGAGCGAGCTATACGTTAGACGCTGTTGAAAGGCCAATACAGGCGATGTTTAAAGCACACTCTTACGTGCAACACTGAGTTGCTTGCTATATCCTCGTTCCCTAAGGATTTGTTTGGCTCCGTTTAAGGGGATAGTATGAAACTTATTGGTAGCCCAATGGCCGACGCATACCGCATTTCGCCCTCCACAGTACCCGCACCTGTATCATCAAAGGTCTCCCCAAACCTCACATCGAGGAAGCGTTAGACGGTGAAATCGCTAAATCAGCAATCCGGGCCCGCGTTCTAGCTATCAATAATCGATTCCAAACAAGTGTCATCGCGCGTCCTGTGTTATGTGGAGGGACATTTGTCATAGCTATGGTCTGTATGAACACTTGGGCGAGCATCAATATAGACAATGTCGCTTCAAACCCTATAGGTGTGCCGTAAAAGCAACACCTGGGGGCTCTGTGTTACAGAAAGTAATTAATGTCGTTATATTGATATTTCGGACAACCTGTTGCATGTCGTCTTAAAGAACAGTAATATACCTTCAAATAAATTACAACAAAAATGAAATTGATGGCTAACACCCCACAGAACCGCGAAAAAAAACTGACCAGAGCTGTCCTTCATTTGTTTCTGGTGCCGATATGCCTAAATTGCAACCATCTACTAGTCCCCGAGTTTGAGAGTCTGACATACCTTCTCACAGCGGTCGCACCCCTTCAATTTGTATCATTTTGTGTCCCTGGCCTGAAAGGTGCTCTTCGTGTCCTGATCACACTGCTATAATCAGTTTCAAGAGACTTTTTTGACAGTTTTTTCATTAACTAGAGAAGGAACCTTTCTTGGCCCTTCCTTAGTCCACCTTTCCTTATCACAGTTCAAGTTTGCGGGTGCGCATAGTTGTCGGAAAGATTAGGCCTCAGGAAAAGGACGTGTTTGCAATGGACCATAACTATCATCTGCTAAATTGGTTAACATACTCAGATGTATTCGACGCCTAAGCACAGTAATTTTTGTTGTCCTTTGCGCCTTCATAGGTGCATAAGTAGCGCTTAGGTTTGCAATGTTTGTGGTGTGGAGAAATTCGTTAAATCCTGACTTTTATCCTTACGCAGCCACAAAGTTTCTTCATGATGGACACTGAGCTTTGATTCAGTAGTAATTTCCTAACAGTCGACTCGCAGACGTATGCAGAACAAATCTGGTGGCGATTAAATGCGACAACTCAAGAACAACAATTGCAAAAGCATAGCTATATAGTGCTAGACCACTGGCATGATCTAGCTTTGTAAGTATTTTGAGTTTGTAACATCTGATTTGCCGTTCTGCCAAGCATTAGTCGTAATATTGGTTGTCCAGATTTGGTGAAACAGTCCCATCCTGCGTTGAAGTCTCCAAGTGTTGCGGCACAGCCTACCAGTACAGGAAGTACCGCGGCCCAGCCTATGTTTCAGGCTGATTTTAATGACGATGTTATGCGGCTACCACAGAACGCCTGGGTTATCTTTCAATTGAGCTTAGCCTTAATTTGTTTGATGTTTTAGCTAAGTTTACATGTAACATAACTTCTATATCTTATTTTCATTATTTGATCCGTATGTCTAATGGGAAAGCCAATATAAATTGACCTGCTGTGTCTCCTGTACCTATTCATAAGGTAGTGAAAAGGAAACATGTGATCACTCCAATTTATCACCCCAGCTGAGATTTGGGCCAGTTGCTCTCCCACACCGCAGCGCCGGACCGGCAGTAAACAGGGCTCATTTACGGGACGCTGTCGGCGATCTTCTGAGGCCGGTTTGATTGTCGGCCTCCGCAAGACACCACTTATCGAAGCCACCAGTCGGCCCGGGAGTTCGATCCATCGGAAACCGGGCCGTAACAGTATACATTAGTGCTGTCAATCGTTCATCACCTCGCGCCTTCGCTCGCGCGCCGCCTCTGATAGCGGCGCCCGGCGCCGAGCGCATGGCGCTGCCAAAGGAGCCGACGCCGCAAGCCTTCTCCGGTTTAGATGATAATTCATTCATTTCGATTCTATAGAAACTTCCGCCACGCTTGTTATCAAAACAATTGGGTGTGCGGCCCACCGCAGCGGCGCCGCGGCCGCCCGGGGTGTCCCACTGTGCACCCGGGGTGCGCCATTCACCCAGCGCCGGCACCCGCAGGGAGCTCTGCCATTTCCATTTTTCTCATTATTGGTCGGACAGAGAAGAGCCGGCGAGAGTGAGAGAGTGAGAGCGGCCGGTCGCGCGGCCCGCCCGGCCGGCCGCCCGGCCAGCTGACGCGGGGCGGAGCTTACCGCACGCCCCGCCCCCTTATTAATCATCCAGCGCGCCGGGCGATGAGCAGGCAAATGGTAGGCGGTCGGTCACCCGTATGGCGGCGGCGCGCGGCGGCGGCGGGCCGAACGCACGCCAATCTCGCCCTTACCGACACGCCGGTCCTTAGACAATCGTTAGTTTAATAATGTATCTCATTAAGTGCCTCACTAGCGCACCTACTGGGCAGGCAGGGAAGCGCGCCGGCGCCGCGCCAACATCTCAATAGAGCGGCGGCCGAGCAGCGGCTCCTCGATCGCCCGAGGGCACGTCAGCGGCGGCGGCGGCGGCGGCGCACCGGGCGGCGGCAGTGGCGCCGGACGGCAGCACCAGCTCGCGGCACGACGAGCCACTCCACACCGACAGCACGGCGCCCGGCGACCTGCACTGCAGCGGCGCCGGAAACCGAGCGCGCGCGCCGGACAGCGGCGCACCGGCGGCACACAGCGGCGCAAGGGCGGCAGACAGCGGCGCCAGAGCAGGCGTGAAGCGACAGCTGAGAGGCCGACCGGTCACAGAACTAGAGTACGGTGCCGAAAACAATCAAGACTGCAGGCTTGACTGTTGGCCGTCGGCCGGCGGAGGAGGCATCGTTTGGCTCGTGTGAGCCCCCAGTGTCGAGGCGTGTGCTGTATGTGAGAGAGAGACCACGTGTGCGTACTGTGAGAACGGTCAGAGTGGCTGCACGGAGACGTGCTGGACGCTAGTGGTCACTGAGTGAGCCTGGACCTTGGCAGAACAGTGCAGGACTGTGTGACTGATATACTGTTATTAGAGAACTCCACCTTCAGTGTAGTGGGGCCAGTGACTTTTCCCGCAGACTGTGACTGAGATTTAGACAGGGACTCCACCGCCCCACCATGGACCTGAGTATGAAGGTACCGGAGGGCGCCGCCGTCTCCCCGGCCACCAACGGGTTCAGCTCAGCCAGTCCCCCGTCCCGCAGTCAGAGCAGTCAGGGCGGCGCCAGTCCGGGTCAGGTCAGCCCCAGCCGCGGGGAGGTCCTCTCCGACCACAGCCGACCGGGCTCCGGCGGCGGCGGCGGCGGCACCGACTCCACACCCACCAGGGAGACCCCCAGGGCTGCTGCCGAGCCCCGGGGACACCCGTTCCCCGTCAGCAGGCTGATGGCCCGCGAGCCTGCCGAGGGGGTCAACTCGACCGCCCCCGCCCCCGCCCCCGCCCCCGCCGCGGGCGGCGACCCGGTGACATCCAGCGGGGGTAGACCGACATCCAGCAGCGCCGACGGACCAGCGCCAGTTGGTGAGTACCGAGGGATGGCAGAGATGTGATAAGATGTCAGAAAGTCAGAGATGTCAGAGATGTGCCAAGATGTCCAGTGCGGGGTGTGGTGGGTGCGTGGAGACCACCCAGTCGTTTCACTGGTAGACAACTAGACAGCCTCGTCAATTTCACTTTGCCTTATGGTGGAGGGCGAGGGGTTAGAGCTCGCTGACGTCATGAGTCGTTTGCAAAGTTTCTTCATGTTTCGAGTCCAGAGATCAAGCAAAGCAAAGCTCCAGCAAGCAGGTTCAGAGAGCAAGCAAAGCTCCAGCCAGCAGGTCCAGAGAGAAAGCAAGGCTCCAGCCCTAGACTGGGCTGGAGCTTTGCTTGCTCCCAAATGCAAGTGTATGGGTCATGGGAATTGGGAGTGCATGTAAATCTAGGTCTGTAGAGACAAGAGGGGATGATATTGTCCTCAAGGCCGAGAATTTAGTCTGCAGCAGCCTCTTATGTCAGGGGGCACAAGATGCCGCCAAAGCTTCCCAACCAATTACAGATGACTCCCTTGTTATGCGAAGATGTCACCCGCCGCAATCTAAGAGCTCACACCGGTCCGTCAGGGTTCATTGCTAGTCGGAGATTACCTCACACTGCGCCGGTGTGGTGGGCTTAGGAGTTTTGGTATTCGGTCTGCCTCCGGAGTTCGGATCCCTGCGTTTCTCGTCCCCACAGAATCCTCAGTCCTGATGGCGCAGCATCACAGAAGGAGAGAAGCTCTGTGTGTTGACACCGGCGTTTTGTAAACGTTTGTGATACCACGCAGTTTAAGCTTTTTGGTCTTGAGCTTCACATCAACTGTAAGGAAAGAAGGCTCTTGTTTTGAGGTTGTTTCCTAGACCGCATGGACCATGTAACACGCCCACACAAACCCTTGGAGCTTCGTCACACGATTGAATGGAATCGCACATCTTTACCTTCAAGATCATGGCAATAACGCCATTTAGGCTCTGACTATTACAGCCTCGATGAAAATGAGCACGTACATCTCAGAATTGAGAATAGGTTCCCCCTGACATTCCTTGATTTAGCCGATCGTAAGTGAAAAGTCTCGAACGGGTCGCATCACTTTGGGTCGTTTCACGCTTTTGCAAGGTTCTCTGTGTCTCGAATCGGACGGAAATGACAACAATGGGTGTCAACAATTTATATAGTGCGGCCTGAGTCAGATAAAGGGTCTACTCGCTATCCAAGGCACGAAGCGCTGTCAAAAGACACGCTGTGCCGTTTCAGTCATCATGCAAATTCACACAAGTCATTCAGCGTGATAATGCCATAACTAGTGGTGCAGGCGGCTGGCGGCTGCTTTAGAAGAGTTGAAGCGACACGGCTCAGTCATCTTTGTTGTCTATCTTGCTAGCCGGCCGAGAGTGGCGGCGAGAGCCCGTTTCGAACCAATGCGATGTTCATATTTATTTTAGAAGGGTTTGCTTGCGAATCGCAGTCAACGGCAGTGGTCGCCGGGTACGGAGGAAGCTGTGGCAGTCGCTTCTCTGCTGATGAAAATAAATGGCCAATTGACGGACGTCCTCTTGAGATCGTCAGTTGCCTCAAAGGGTGGTGGAAAATGCGGCCCTGTATGTTTCCTCCTTGTCTATGTGCGAAACATTTGGCGTGTGAATATTGGGTTGTCAAAATCGATCAGCATGTGCACAGTGCAGCTCAGCTCTGCAAACATCATGCCTGTTTCCGGATCGATGGCAGCTCTTCTCTTTTTGAGGTTTACTTGAGCAGTATGTGTAGGGGAGATCGATGGCAGCTCTTCTCTTTTTGAGGCTTACTGTGTAGGGGAGACCGGGGCAAAGCGGCCACCCTAACATTTCTTACGATGCCGATGCTTGATTTTTTAAACTTGGAAACATTCTTTCTATAGCAATGTGAAATCTACTAAATTGTCTTCACCTATGGGAGATATTGGCAAAGCTTTAAACCTATACATTTTGGCCACTTTGCCTCATACCCTGGGGCAAAGCGGCCACCGGCGACTTCTAAGCCCCTATATGAGAAACAGTGTAGTTGACTCATGTTTGACTGGAGTATTTGATGGTGACATGGTTTAAACGAAGATGGATGTTTATTTTGTCATCCTCCCATCTACATATATGTATGCAAGTATGTATTGACATCAAAAGCCTCCCACATAAAGCGTGGCGATTACGGCTTGGCAAACAAAGAAAGGACATTCATGGAATAACATTTAATTGCAATTTTTGGCAACTCATGTAACCGGAAAATGGCCAAGATGAACGCATGACGATAGGTACATTTCAATATCAATAACCTTTGTTGTCCAAGTTGAAGCAATTTATGGAATTAGGGGCTGTTCAATCTGCTCAGTCCGCTTTGCCCCGCACCTATCATAAGATCGACAAAAATCTTTCGGCCCTGTTATTAGTAAGGCAAAACACATTAAAATTGGTAAAGGGCATGTACGATAACAACTCAATGCAAGAATGAGAACAACTAGCTTATTGAACTTCCAAACTGTTCTTGCATAAAATAGCATTCAAAATGCGTAAGAATGCGTAAGAATTAGGATGATAAGAATGACCTGGGAAAATATGCCATTTCGTCTGTCACGGAAAAAAAATGGCAATGGGTCGGAAACTCCGGTCTGACTGATTCGAACGACCGCAAAGAGAAGTATATTTGGCAACCATAAACTGGAGCTGACGCCAGTTGTGCTGGGCTACAACGAAGAGTGGTCGCTTTGCCCCGGGTGGCTGCTTTGCCCCGGGAGGCATTGCCCCGGGAGGCCGCATTGCCCCAGTCTCCCCTATGCCATCAGTTGGGTCCACGTCGTTTCTACTGCACCAGTCAACCAGTGTATGCTGCATCACTTTGTCGAGCTCGGGGTAAAACCGCACTTATAGGCGAACGTTGTAATCTGCTGCGCATCTTGAACGATTTTTAACCTCTTAATGAAACATAAACGGATCCAAAATGGAGGTATCGGACGCTGCGGGGAGCATACCTCCGAAAAAAGCTTCTCCAAATTCCAAAACCTCTCAGATTTCGATTCCTGATGCGTCGCTGTGTAGTTCACCGTAAACGTTTTAAATAGAAACTGATAAGTTTTTTTATTTTAGAAAACCGACAAATTTTCATTGATTTCGGGCGCTGCGATGGGGCAGTTTCAGTAGCGGCGGAACACCTTCAATTAAGGGGGGGGGGCGCTGCCGACTTTTGGTCCTATTCTTTCCATGCAACGCCCATAGGGCTAATGTTAAAATGCCAAAATCGAAGGGGGCACGGTGCCCCGGTGCCCTCCCCGTTCCGCCGCCTATGGGCAGTTTCACCAAACGCCCCCCTTAGATCCGCCAGTGTGATGAAAAGGAAGTCATTTCTACCGGTAAAAGTTGGCAAAGTTGAAGGAATGAAGGAACGGCTATGTTTCATCTTGTTGCTGTGCTCAAGATGCCAGTAGCGCACATTGTTCTTATCCTGAAAGTGCCGCGAAATTTCTTATTGAGCTTGTGCCTGGATTTGTTACGTAAGATGAGTTCAAACTGACATAATTGGCTGCAGACTGTGGCAAACATTTCCTGGAGTACCAAAACTCAGTTTTTTGTTTGCATTCGGGTATCAAAATCATTTCGCCTAGGTTCTTATAGCTCTGTCCAGAAAAATGTTGCAATGCTGGCACAAAATCTGGAAAATTTGAACGATGAAGGTCGTAAAGTTAAGCCGTTTGAGATAGTGCCACTTTTTCAAACATTAATGGATGTGTAGCAAAAGACATACGAGTACATATTACAGAGGCATACTAGGTGTGCTAGAAAACTACTACGCGGCACGTAAATAACAGCCGTAATTGGCCGGCCTACATCTCAAAGCTGTACGGCACGTAATTAAATGTTTGAGTTGTGTAAAAAAAAAATCAAATGGTCAATAGCATATGGTATCGCCTATATTCGGAAAAAAAATCGAAGCAATCAAGGATTAAGACCTTTATGAGTACATTCAAACTCGGTCCACCAGAAACCTATGATATAAATAAAGCATAAAAAAATAACTAGACGCCTGTGAACCCAGTTACCGACCGGGCGGTCCATTCCTACCCCAAGTGCTGGCTCAACTTCACATCCCATCCGCTCTTTGGGGAGCTCTGCTGCTAATGTGCTCTGTTGCCAGGGACTGCTGGGTCCTACACCTATGTTCCTCCGACCTCCAACGGGACCAAATGAAGCAATTTTATACCGATTTCACAGAATGTGCTAGTCAAGGACGAAATGTTTCTATTTTGAGCTCGGAGGGGATTTTCTCAATCCTGCAGTTATACTCTTCATATCATTTGGTGTGAGTAATGACCTTTTACTCTCTGCACGACGCGTTGGCGCGGTTACCATGTGGTAGATTTCATAAATCGATTGTGAAAACGCCTCCAAACAGCACTCATTGTTCGTGCAGTTAAACTGCAAGAGCAACCCCCGTCATTTCCCATAACTGTCACTTCCGTCCGCACGCACATATTTCAGCCGGCAATTGGGGCCGCTGTCGCGTGCGCCACCCCAAACGGTTTTCGGTCTCGTTTCCCGCCAGTGCACGATGGGCGAAGTTGGCGCGTTTGTGTGCGCGCGGACGGGCGGACGGCGATTAGTGGTGCGCCGTTTAGCACACCTTGTTGGCGCACTCCGGGGCCGGCAGCCGGGCTGCTGATGAAGTTATTAGCAGCGGGATAGTTGCCGCTAATGCAGCCGGCTCCTTCCGGCCGGCCATCCATCATACCCCTGTTATAGCCGGCCCAATTAGGACCAATTACCAGAGCGCTGCTAAGGATACGGCGTGCATTGTGTGTGCTCAGTGGAGGGAGGGGCCGCGCCCGCGGGGACGCACGCAGGTGGGAAGCGCTGCCTGCCGGGAAATGGCCCGCTCAATGGGGTCCCGGGGCCCGCGGTCCGCGCCTCCAGACACCGCCCGACGGCAGCAGCTGGTCCATTGCAGACGGCAGCGATGGCTAAAGAGGCTGGAGACGGGCGATATAGCGTTACCGAAGGAGGCGCTGGGTATCTGTCGGACATGAGGGCAGCACGTGTAACCTCGAGGGTCCGCCAGATGGGAAAATTAACTAGAGCTCTTCCCAAAAGTGATCGAGCTTACCAGGGAATCGCGTCCGCATGCCTTGGCTTGAATAGTGTTTCGTCAAAGCCGAAACTTACTTACTAACGTTACTTACTTCTAAGAAGTACAGAATTTTGATAGGTCACTTGCCCTTTATGTCCGTTCCAGTCGAGCTGCTTAGTGTGAGTTTTACTGGTCTGTGTATGGTATCGCATTTACTAAGTTCGCCCAGTGGGTGTCTAGGCGATTCTTTGGTTGGGTGTACTGGCGTTGACACTTTCTGATGGCAGACTGTTCCAATCGCTGATAACCCTTACGGAGAACGCGTTGCGCTGAACTATGTTGACCACATGTGGCCTCACCAGGCGCCACGACTGACCTCAGTGACCTCTGGTTTCATGGGCGTTTGCACGGTCGAAGAAGTCATTCCAGTCCAGGTCGATGATCAAGCCTTTCAAACCAGATGCTTCAAGCCTTCAAACCTTGAGGCTTGAAGCATCTGATACACCACCATCATGTCACCCCGCCTTCGTTGACGGTACAGGGATGGCAGTTTATCGCCTGCAGTCACTCAGTGTAGGGCAGGTGGTGCAGCTCCGAAACCTTCTTGGTCGCCCGCCTCTGAGCGTGTTCCACTCCTTTCTGGTCCGTCCGATTGAAGGGGTTCCATGCAATTTTCCCGTATTCAGAGGGTGTCGGACTAGGGGTTTTGAACAGCAACAGCAGGGGCAACGTAGACTTGTCGATCAGCTGGAACAATCTCTGTATCATGGATATTGGAAAGTACTGGTGAAGCTTTGTTGACTGCCGCGGCTGCTTGTTGCCGGAACTTCAACTCTCTATGTAGACTTCCAGATCCTTCTCTGCCGCCACATGTTCCACTCGAGTGCCCTTCAGATAGTAGACTTGCTGGGAGTGCTGACGACCGTCGACTAATGTGTAGGACCTTGCTCTTGACGGCATTAAATTTCAGCTTCCATACGTCCGTCCAGCCTGAGGCGGCGACCAGGTCTTTCTGAAGGGCTAGTGGGCCAGATGAGGCGCGGACCGAACGGTGCATCTTACTGTCATATTCACGAATATCTTGATCCTTTCCATATCCTGTACCCTGCCATGTGCCCTGCTCTCTGCCTAGTACCCTGCCCTGTGCCCTTTCCTGTTCCCTCCCTGTTCCCCTGCCCTGTGCCGTTTCCTGTGCCCTGCCCTGTCCCCTCCCTCACTGTTCCTTGCTTTCTGCCTAGTACCGAGACCTGCCCCCCCCCCCTGCTCCCTGCCCTGTGTCCTGCCCTGCGCCCTGTCAGCTACCCCGTGCCCAATAGCTTGTCAGCAGTTTGTGTACTTGTTGAGGTACCTACCAAACAGGTCGACATCCTTCCACCTATACCTTATTGCATTTATATGCTATTACGAGTAGGCCCTGTCGTAGCCGCAGCATGTGCCCTCCGCTCAACTTCGGGACGCAGCAAAAATTTGTTCAAATATGCCCTAGTAAAATATGTGTATTTACAGCCCGTAAGTATCGAAGCATGTTTGAAGGTCAGATTTCACCCTTCTCCCGTTCCCTTCACGTATACCTAAACGTATTGCTCACGATGCAATTTTCATACCACAAGTCCAAAATGAAAAAAAAAAATGATCTGAAGGTTCCAAGTAATCAAAGAACCAAATGCTGAATGGCATTTCAAATATGGCATGACAAAGGAATATAATAAGCAATTTTACATAAATTGTTTCAAATACGGAATGCATTCTTGGTGGTTGACACTTAAATCACCGGATTTCCTGTCACTGTTAGTGATATCGTCCGAGCGGATTGCCATTCAAAGTCGGTAACAGGCGCTTTCGCTGGCCATCATAGTCCCAGCTGCATTGGGCCTTTTGTCACATTATCCTGAAAGCAATGTATTTTGGGTCCAGCGATTCACCCCGGGCCGAGCACTAGCGCGCGCTTCCCGCATAGCTTCGTCCCATTGCCATGTGGAGGCTCAGTCACTGATGGCACGCCGTGCATTTTTACGATCCCCAAATTGTAAGTACTTGCTGCCATTGCTGGCTGAAATTGGCACTTGGTCGCACCCTCGCTGCCATTGGTGTGACTAACCTAACCTTGTTGGCAACTTCCACGACAATGCAGCCGGTGTAAAATTGTGGGCAATCACGTTAAAGTGTTCAGAGGGTGTCACATTACCCTAGGTTGGTAACGACACCTATTGAAAACCGCTGCACTGCGTGCTCGTTGCTAGGTCATGTTAGCGGCTCTGGAACGCGCAGTGGGTTAGTTCATCAGCTTGCTGTGAATAAATCATGAACGGCATGACGTTCTGACATATTCGGTGTGGGGTAAAATGGGCGCATTAATCGTCAATTTTCAGCGGCTATGACACGGTGGTGGAATATCAAGTGGTAATCATATCTTGTCAAATAGTATGATGAACAGAAACTAGGCGGGAAATGGCTTATGAAGTCTGTGATATGCATACATTACCAGTATATAGTAGCTAAGAGTGGCTTACCCTTGAATTTGTGGGCAAAAATAAGTTCATGAATGACATATCTCTGGACAAAGGCTTACTTAAAGGCAAAAGACGCAAAGCTGCTCAAGTCAAACATGCTGAAAATGGATTGAGAACACGCTTATGTCTTGCTTCCGAGATTAGAATGTGCTCGAGAACAATTTCTTTTTTTTAATGGACAATGCAACGATGGACTTCACGGTGGCAATACTAAAAAGGAAAAAAATACTGCTGAGTGCTGGCGCATCATGATATCTAATTTGCATTGCATGTAATCACAGAAACACGCATACTTGATCCTGATTCAGAAGTGAATCATAAGAACTGAAACCAATATCACGCCCAACTCAACTCAGCATCCACAGCCCCTCGACCCCGTTCGCACCTCCCCTTCCCCCTCCCCCCTTTGATCGGTATCAGAGCGCTACCGACAAACCACCCGCCACCCCGCCGCTTCCGGCGCCCACTTCAAAGCCTCCACCGCCGCCACTGCGCTGTGAGAGCGCGCCGCGATCGTCTCACCTCAGAGGAGCCGCGCCGATATCGCCGCCGATCTGTGTGTCATCCGATGTCGGCGGCAGAGACGTCATCGCGCCGCCGGGACCGATGACGCCCGCGCTGCCGCCGACAGCGGCATCCGTCAGCGGCGCGGCAGAGACGTTATCGGCGCGCGGCTGCGGCGCACGTGCGTGATCGGCTGTTCATCATTGGACGCCGCTGACGGAGAGAGAGAGAGAGAGAGAGAGAGAGAGAGAGAGAGAGAGAGAGAGGGGGGGGAGAGGGAAGAATAACGGTCATATTAGCGCTTTTGGGGATACAGGAGAGCAAGCAAGACGACAATGCTGATTGACACATGACTCATATTGAGCGGCACTAGCGCCGAGGTTGATCTGTAAGAACGCCGTTCGCGAGATATGACGCCACCTCAGTCTTTCTCAGCGGACAGTGGGTCTGTCAGCGCCCCCCAGTGGCTGATCGCAGCCGCTGACCGCTGACACCTGACCGCTGCCCGCTGACCGCTGACCGCCAGACAGCACACCGTTCATTCTAACTGACACGGCTCGAAGCGGTGGGTCCATGATGAACGGCTCGGAATAAACACCTACCCAGGGGTGGCCACCACAGAAATGGATCCCGACCGGTAGCCTGAATAGCTAGTGTTTAATGCATGTGCCGGCGCATTTTACAAGCACTGGCCGTAGACTGACTCAGTTTGACAGATGAGGTTCAAATGCATTCGCTGAATTCAATGGTGGGCCGGCGGCTGCAGGTGCCTGCATAAACGGCCCGGGCATCACTTCGGGGGAATGTTTGTGCCGCCCCATAGCTTAATCAGACTGACAAACAGTCGCGACTCCGTCTGACAAGGCAGAGACCCGCTGATTTCGCCATTCATGCCTCTGATCAACACGGCCTTGGAGACCTTCCCGTGAGTTATCTGAATCACAGACCATGTCTGAATCAATTATATTGCAACCAAGAGTGCTATATTTCTTTTAAATTTCCTCCAAGCAGTTACTGTGAACGTGCTGAAATTGATAGGTTAATTGCTCTTTGGTATGTTATTGTTATTTTGTTAATTGTTTAATTTTGTTGAAAATATCAAATAATGACCAATTTGTCGTAAAACGCCGCTCTCTGCCGGCTGCTCCAGTTTCATCGGCGGTGCCACCCAGTGTGTCCGCTGACCGGGGTCAACGAGAGGTCACGGCAGGCCCGTGTGGCCCGCGCCCGTCCGACGCCTGCTCCTCCCACTCATAAACATAAATTCAATTAGCCGTCTGTGGGCGGCCGAGTGAGCGCCGCGGCGCGGCCGCTCGGGTCACGCGCCGACCGAGCCCTGCTGACTGAGGGGGGCCACCCGCGGACCTAATCACCGCGGCCCGGTCACCGGCACAGCCATACGTCTCAATCAGACGAGCGACACGCCGCTCCGCTCTCCGCCAGCGGCCCGGCCAGCGCGCCCGGTCCTAATTGGATTGGGGCGGTCCCGGTGAGTCCTTAGCATGGAGATGAGCCGACCCGGTGGGCTGGGCACCAGGGGGCGGTTTTTACCGGAGTGGCCAGGTCACTAGTTGGCCCTGTGATGGATTACGAGGGAGATCGACTCGTGGTGATGACACGGTTAAGTAGAGAGTTATTGATGAGCCCAGGCCGTCAGTTATGCTCAGAGGTGGGAGGTCATAGAAATGAGTGTTTCCATGAAACATCGTGCTAGGATGTCTGTCCAGTGTCCGGCCATGTCAGACACCAGAACGACATTATCCAGGGTGAGCTCTGGCTTCCGTCCATCCTCCTAAAACAGGCCTTCATAGTCGGGAATGCTCACTACAGGATAACGGTTCAAAAACCTCAGAAGCATTTGGCAGTTTAGGAACTGTCAAATGGAGCATTACGTCGTCGGTGGGCAGCATTTTGATGGGCATCGGTTTTGTCCCGCTATGCCTCCCTCTTTTCCGGTTCTGCTTTCCTGGTGACGTAATGTAGCGTAATATAAAGATCTTCATAAACAGTATGTAGTATTGGGTGAACACTATCAGATCACTATTTTTGAAATGCCAGATAAGATCATCAGATCAAACATTTTCGTATTTTCATTTTGTTTTCCACATGACCCCTCAGAACACTCTGCCCACGCTTTCCATGATTTTGCTTTGTTTTTCTTTCTTATCTTTTACTTCCATGATGGTCGATAGCTGCGGCACGAATTCGCTGTTATAACGGTTCAATGATCATTCCCTAAGTACATTTAGGAAGCGCATAAGGTGTGTAGGTTCCTAAGCAGTCGCTCATTTAAAGGCCATTTTACGGGATGACATTTGTGAGTTAACATTCATTTTTAGCATACGTATACCACATCACGGATCAAGTAGGATGTTGGATTGCAGATCCAGAGAGATTGTGTTGACGCTGCAAGGTGAGGTTTTAT
The DNA here is from genome assembly GCF_019059575.1 of Amphibalanus amphitrite. Taxonomy (NCBI): domain Eukaryota; kingdom Metazoa; phylum Arthropoda; class Thecostraca; order Balanomorpha; family Balanidae; genus Amphibalanus; species Amphibalanus amphitrite. Next base: position 652,648 of record NW_024881543.1, on the reverse strand, counting down.
CCCTAAAGCCTTTCCAATTAAAAACAAACTCCCCGGATGTCGCTTTTTATGCCTTTTTTGCAACATCAAAACAATTTTTTCTTATAATTTTCTCTAGTTGCTTTCCATACGAGGAAAACGGAAAACTTAAATCATATCTGGATGCTGCGTCAATTCCTAATAATAGATGAAGTATAGGAGGCAGTTCGTAAGTGATTTGTCGTCTTAGTTCATGCCTATTCTCTATCTAGCATCTACATAAGTCTCGTGTCACAATCCCCGTGCAAACCAACACACACAAAAGTTCCCAATTGAACGACCGCTGCCGTGAATGACCTTAATGTTCTTTGGCAATTGGCATGCACGATTTTCTACACGGCCTCTCGAAGTCAGTTAAAAAGATTACCAGAAATATTGAGATATAGTTGTTTAGAAGCTGCCAAACCGCTAACATTAACCACGCGTTGCGGCGTACATGATTCATGGTAGCCACTCTATTAATCTTAGTACGTCAAAAGATAATGATACTTCATCGAAAATCAAGCTGTAAAATTGCACACCATGACTGCCATTAACAGTGCTGTTACCTAACCACATATAAATTTTGAGGGTGTTCTTGTGGATTTTAATCGCCGAAACCTATCACTTATTCAGGGCTTATTCAGTGAGCTTCACAAGACAATTACATGATGATATGTGGTGTTTCAATTGAAATAAAATGTTTGAAAAGTATTTTTCAAAGGTAAAGCATAAACATATTTCGTGCATGGTTCGGATTATTCATGCAGACAATGCATGAAATGCGTGTGGACGCGTAAAATACGTGATAGGATAAATGAGTAGCATGATGCAAAATGTGCCAAAGGGCTCACCACTTAACCGTTCCTTTATATTTCAGCAAAATCGAACAGCCATGTTAGTGTGTACATCATACTATATGGTATTATACCGGGTGGCCCAAAAAAAAACGTTCCGAACTTTGGAGGCCTATATCTCAAATTCGAGTGCAAATAACGAGCCAAAATTTTTATCAAGTTTGCGTCACTTCTTTGCGCATTGGTATGCCAAATTATAACACTGTACCATCATTTTCAAGTCAGCAATCTTATGTTGAACTAAGTAAGACGTTTTTGCTTTTTTGCCGTTGTTGAACGGAAGTAATGATTGGCTTAGACGTACCATGTTAGAAAAAATACAAAAAAATAGAACAACGTGAATGATACCAGCGTCTGCGTATGTGTTGCTATTTTAGATATTTTTGTCACACTTATGTGCCAAATATGCAAATACTAAGCCAAAGTTGTGTTAATGGATGCCATTCGTTTCAACACAAGTCCTGTTTCGAGGCGAAGCCGAGTGGCACGGTGCATGGGTTACTGCTGATCGCCCTCCCTTCAAGAAGATCAAATAGTAAATCGACCGAATAAGGAAAAAAGCTAGAGGGAATGTGTTACCCTGAGGCCTGAACCACCAATGAGACTAGTTGCCAGTAGAAGTTATGGCTGTAGGCCGTGGTGCCGAGATGGAAGTGGCCCGTTCACTCACATTTTTGGTAAACATCAGAGCAAAAAAGTGATTTTTACATGACATGCTAGAAACACGAACCATTTAAAAAGTAATTGACCGAATAACATGAAAATCATGCCATTCACTGAAAATATATGCCACATTGACTATTGGAAGTTTCAATGTTGTATCTTTATAACTTTCTGAGAAATATTGATTTAAAATTGGGAACGTTTTTTCTGGGCCACCCGGCCATTCGGTAAGCCCTTTATAGGGGCAGTTGCGGGGTTATTAATGACTAAACATTTTAAGTTAACAGCTTTGGAGCTGTTTGTTTACAACAAATATTAAAAGAAATTGTAAGGGCCGATGGAACACACTAGCAAGTGTGCCGAATTAAAATTGTTTCTAGGTAGGTCGAAAATACACGGCAGTAAATGAACTCATTCAAGTTATCAATACTACACACGCAACTGTGCATTACGTACGCATTATCCAGCGTAATAGAAGTTGAAGTGTAGCCTACACCGAAACATAAAGGGTGATTCGTGCGCTTGACGTGCTGTTTCGCTCTGACGCGAGTAAATTCAAATGAATCGGTATTCGGTATAAAGAGGGAGTTAAATGTTTTCAATTTCTCCAACACACCACGATATACCTAAAGGTGAAATGTGCAATAAACTGCAATAAAATTCGAAAGCAGCATGAGACTGCATTCTCATTACCCTGAATTTGATTGTAGGCAATGATTGATTATTTCATGTTCCAATAGATACATCAAATGAGTGTTGCATACAGATGTTGTTTTATTCCTGTCAAATGGTGGAAGAACAAAGCTCAACCCAACTGGGGCTCAACTAAATAATCTTATCCCATTTATCGTCCGTTCCATCGGCTGTATCTAAATGTCACCGCCTCTCACGGATGGGGTAATTCCAGGGGTTCGTTCCACCCTATATATCTCAGCGCTGGCAAGGCCGACACTGCATCAAGGCCAGACGGGAGCACAACCTGTCCTGCCACTCCATTATCTGATAACGGGGGTCCACTCCTGTCGTCCGCAGCGCCTCTCTTCCGTCCCTCTCCCGCCCCGTTTCTCAGATCGCACACAGCCGTGTGAAACGGCCTCAAGTATGCAAACGACATGCAGGACAGAGTACCGTGCAGAGTCGGTGGGTCGTACCCCGGCCGGCCGCCCTGCCCGCGCCGCCCCGCGCGACCCTGTCGGCCCAGACTTTACACCGAAACGCGCTCGCAGATCGTTTGTCAGCGGCGTGGAGCGGTCCGCGGCCGCACCCGGCGACACCGGCGGCTGCTATCGGCGCCGACATCTCTCACAGACAGCCAGATCGTGACCGCCAGACAGGACTCGGCGGTGACCGGCGGGACTCGGCCGCGGGCCGGCCGGCGGTGTCTGGTCGACCAGCCGTCCGCGTAACACCGGATAATGTGTTCGCGAGGCGACCGATACGACACCGAGACCCGGGCCCGGCGGCTGACGGCCGTGACAGCCTGTGACGGGTGCTGGAGGTGCCCCAGACGCACCCCGGGGTGTCACCGACGTGTCTCGGAGGTGTTTTAGACCCGCCCGCTGACGAGCGGTCGGCCGTTCGACGCTGACGCAAGAGGCCACCGTCCGAACAAGGTGCGCGCAGATTACCATCGGGATCGTGTTAGTGCGCTGCGATAGGGCCCGGGAGCACTCCGGGCTCTGTGGGACCGGGGTGCGGGACGACGGCCGCGTCACCCGGCGCGTCACTGACGTCAGCGTGTCACTGACGTCAGCGTGTCACTGACGGCGGCCGCTGATCTGATCGAGAGGTGCTGTAAGATGGGTATCACCGGTCCGGCGCCGGCCGGGCGCCGGGCCAGCCCTGACAAAAACTGGCCCTCACTCGTCACCGGCGGCCGGTCACGCGGTGACAGGTCGGTGACAGGTCGCTGGCAGGTCAGTGACAGACGGGTGACTGACAGCCGTCAGCAGTGCAGCGGCGCGCGTGTAATTTGTCACTCTTGTCACACGTGGGGACGAACTACAAACGAGTGTAAATTGGTTGGTGTAATGTGGTCGATTGGAGATGTATCCAAGTTCGACCATAAACCTCTGCAAGCCCATTGCTTATCTATATCGTTTATTTTCCCAATTTGGGGTTCTTTTGTCAGGGCCACCATTGCATCAAAGCTCCTTAGTCTTCTCTATGTATTGTTCTACCCTGAAGGCATTGTCTTATTTTTATTTAGAAATTCATTCACTGAAGATAAACCAAGAAAAAATGAACAAAAATTTGGAACAGGAAAGAAGGTTCCCAACCGATCACGGCTTATCAAGTTGCGATAGAGCATGAAAGTTTCACATTATGTATCAATGTTGAAATCCTCGTACTGCCCGACCCGCTTCATTGCCGACCCCCGACACCTTAGTGATGATGAAGGTGTAATTTAAGCCAATATTGTCCCACCATTATTCAATCTTAATGTTTGTTTAATGGCTCTCACGTTGTCCACTTGTAATTTGACCCTGCAAAGCTAGTTATTCGTACATATATGCACTTAGACTTACAAGTGAAATTTATGTACATTAAAGACTGGAATTAGAGAAGCTATGGCGGAAGTTTTTCGAGCAGGTAGCATTTATATCTACTAGGTTACTGGGGTGGCCTGACACCTTTGGCAGCCTAGCCGCTATGGCAACTGTTACCACCCCGACAAAGGAAGAACACTGGGCAGTGCGCAGCTTCACTGTAGATCTGCCAGAGCCTCGCAGCAACAAATAATTCTAATCACATCCGTCTCATGCCTTATTTGTGCTTTAACCCGGCACCGCCTGGGCTATTTCCGTACCCACGACAGCCTGGGGGGGGGGTCGGATCCGACCCCCCCCCCCCTGTTATCTCGAGAACCAATGGTCGTATCGAGCCCCGCGAGGCGGCGTTCGAAAGGTCTCTACGAGACCTTCCCAAAGCACTCTTAATATTTTAAGATCAAGGTCAAATTTCGGGTCAAGGTCAGGTCAAAGGTCAAATTCAGGGGTTTTGCATGAATCGGCTTACGGACAGCGGAATCGATAGCTGCTGCTCGAAACTCACCAAAAATGACCTCAAAGGCCTAGTGAAGGTACCATGTGCGTATAGGGGTCATACTAAGCACGGGTCAAGGTCAGGTCAGGTCACGAAAGGTCACGGTTTTCACTTTCTGCTACATGGGCGTGCGACACATGTTTTATGGCTTATTTTTCACGCCGAATCCGATGGTAATGGTTATATGTGACCCCAAGTCACTGTGCTGGTGATAAGTGTGCATTGAAAGCATAAAAAATCGTTTGTACTATACATAACTAAACGAGGGCTAAGAAAAAAAGTCAATTTTTCAACTTTTTATTTTTGACATAAAAATGCACTTTTCTAGACGAGCTTTGTCCCAGGAATCTAGTGGTGCCATTTGTTTTCACATGCGATGTTCAGAAGTGCCTCTAATTCACGAAAATGCTTATGACGTCACCATGCCCTATGCATGTTGGAGCTATTTTTTACAATTTGGGGGTCAAAAATCAAGATAGAAAGTTGAAATTTTGGGCATCTAATGGTCTAATAGAGCTCTACAACATATATTCCGGTTTTTTGGAAATTCCCAAAAATTTTGGATTTTATTAGCTGTTTTCCAAAAAATATAGTTTTTTTAATTTTTAGGGGTTAAAACGCATTTTATGGAAAATCCGAGATAGCCATTTTCGCACAGGACCTATTCAGCGCTGTGTTTGCACAGATGGTGGCGAATTTCGTGCGGCGCTAACGAGGTTAGGTGCCGGGAGTCGGACGGCGCTTTGTTGTGACAAGTGATGACGTGATGTGCTGATAGGGACATTCGGATAGGGCGTGATGTTGTTTCAGCCTGCCGAATGATGCGCGGGACTGGTGAAGCGGGAAATATAATCCCGCGATAGTTATAAGGTAACTATATTAGAGCGAATCGTTTTTAAAAGGGGTTTCGACTGTAAGGGGTTTGTAGAGCAGCCTAACTATATCCAGATTATGCCGGCCTTAAAGTTTTCTTTAAACACGGCACTCACGTAAAAGTCAAGCACCAACATATCCAATGCTTATAGAGAGCATAAATGCATTTTTTCGCATTGCACTTGACATCATATTTGACTGGTTCAGTTTTCACCAAACTTGAATGCTTTATGTCCTCGTCTCACTGCGTGGTCGAGTTTGTTTTGAGGGCAAATATAAACTTTCGTGCATTGCCACGGGTGAAAAATGTATACGATAATGAGCCTTATCTAAGGGGCGGAGCCTCGCGCATCTCGGTGTTATGCTATCTGATTGACCGATAGCATATTCTCGGTTTTGTTGAACAAAAAAGAATACCCACCGGCCACCACGCAGTGAGACGCTGGCTGTGCCATAACAGCACATTTGGGAACATTTGGGACTACGTCTTCAGCCAAGATGATGCAATAACATTATCGAGCCTGATACAATCTACAATATTTTGGAGGACATTACAATTCATGGTTATAAAGGGCATTTGAACGTGGTCACACCAGGCGAGGTTTGACAGCTCCCGATCGCAGAAAATCAGTGGTGCTCCCGGGGTTCTACAGCCCACCCCGCCTCAGATCAAACCGGAGCTCCTGCGGGGCGCGGGACCCTCTGCAACCCCGTCCCGACACTCACTCGCCCACCGGCTGTCAGCGCGCCTCCATAAACCGTGCCGGCCGGCCATGTAGCGCGGCCATTTACCCGTCAACAACAAAAGACCTGCTAATAGGCCGGCATCAATCGGCCGCGCTACCGCCCACCCTGATTAAGACAGCATTGTTCTCGGACGGGCCGAGCCGACACCGCTCCAGCGCGGACAAAGGGCGGCCGAGCGGCGAGCCGCCGAGGCGGGCCCGCGCCGCCGCCGGCCGCCAGAATCGCCACATATTATTACCGCGCCATTGTTGTCTAATCACAAAATCATGCAAGTGCCGCGCCTCTAATTGCTTTATCTGCGCGCGGCGATGTGTCTGGCCGCCAGGCCGCGGCTGATCGCCGGTGCGCGCGCTAAACGCACCGAGACGGCCGCCGGCGCGGCGAAATTAGCACCCTGCGATCGGCGCTGATAGAGTGCCAACAGGACCGGCGGTGACGCCCCGGCTGCAATTTGGCGGCCCGCGGGCCCGGCACCGCTGTCGGCGAGGAGGCCGTTCTCGTTTGACGAGCACGCACTCACACGCGGACCGAGAGCAGAGCGGGTGGCGGGCGGCCGAGGCCGTGCACCGAGCAATCACTCGATAGTCGATAATGAACGGTTAGGCGGCGACTCTGTGCAGCCAGGGGGTCGGCGGCTGCACGAGGCGCCGCCGGAGGCCAGTCTTGTTAGCGCTGGCGTGCCGCAGACCGGAGGCCTCTGCCGCGCCGGTTAGCCAAATGGCCCGCATAACTGGCAGACAATTGTAACGTCAGCGTTTACACACCGCGCCGAGTAGCACTGTACTTTGGCAGCGTAATGGCAGAAACAGTCAGCGTAATTGCAGAATTGCTACTTGGCGAGGTCAATGCTAGCCCAAAGCATCGCGGAGCTCTTACACTCTAAGCCATAGCGTCTAGGAATGTCTACGACTGGTCTCGGGCTTGTCTGACCGTCAACCAATCAAGAACTTAAAGAAAACTCCCTAGCTGCCGGCGCACGTGATGGCCAGCAGGTATCAGACTCTTTCACCACCGGCTTACGTGCCGACCCATACGCGACGCGGCGCCTCCATTCATAAGCCGTCGCCCCCTGGTGCGGCACCGTTCAGCCACGTTCAGCGGCCGGCCGCTCCGTACGGCACCGAGTCCTGGCCGGTCGGTGATCGGCTGTGGGCGCCCCGGTAAAAACGCCGATCGGCCGCTCCGCTCTCTCGGCCGGCACAAAACCGGCACCAGCAGACGTGACGCCGCGGCGACGACGGGCCATTTTTCGACATCGTTACGCGGCGCTTCGCGCGCCCGGCCGGCCGCCGGACAAAGCGGCGCGACGCGGCGTGGAGTGGCGCAGCGCGGCGGCGTTTTTGCCGCGCTGACCGCCAGTGCGACAATCACGGCGCTTTCAGTCGCTGATTGCCGCCGGTCACCGGCACGGAAGCGTCGCGCTGGCAAACAATCGACGCCAATTTCACGTCAAATCTAATATTTTTGGCCCGGTTAACGGCGTTTTTACGGCGCGTCACGGCACGAGAGCAAACAAGGTGCGGCGCGGCGGCGCACCATTGTTCCCGACACGCACAGGGGCGCTCCTCGCGGCGCCGCGGGCCGGCCGAGACGCGGCGCGCCGGTCGTGTCCGCAGCGACGGCAGGCGGGCCGTCCCGGCGGACAATGGCCCGTGATCTATTGTCACCGCGCCAGCAGATGGCTCCCAGGATGGAGGCGTTTTGTAGGTGGGCATTGTTGGCGCCACCACGCCGTTTGTGGATAAAGCTGATCGCTCCGCTGTGTGAAAGGGCACCCGAGTGGCGAGTTCGGTCTGGGTGTTCGACTGTAATGGCCTGGAGAGAGTGGCGCAGGTTCGGTGGGTCCGCTCACCAGAGTGCCGTGGCACAGTCGCAGTGCCGCCCAACGGTGCACCCAAGTGGAAAATTGTGAGCTGGCCTATTACTATCAGCACGGGTAATCAGACCGACCGTTCGGCGGAGCGCCCACGCAGTTCCCAGGTGTTACAAGTCACCCGCAGCCGTCGAAACCGGCACCAATTGTCGATGATTGCCCGAGCGGCGTCTCGAAATCAGCCTAACTCGCTGCGGTCGGGAGCTTCCTCGGGATAAATTAAAGCGATCAGCGCCGGGCAGTCGGCGCGGCGGTGGGCGGCGGTCGCGGCGCGGCGGCGGCGGTGGTGGCGCCCGCGGGCGCAGTGCCTACACGGCGCGGGATTCCGGCTGTCGCTATCGTACCATCTTCTCCAAGGTGTTCTCGATCAGCGCTGAAATACGAGCAGCGAGACGCAATAAAATCAGAAAATTATGACTCGTCCACCGATACGATCGCTGATGCCCGTTTAGATACCACTATTGACGTCTAGCTTCGCCAGCGACCAATACTTTCTGCAATTACCTGCTGACTGGGCCGAGCCGTGCATTTTGGCGTGATTATATTTTAATCGCAGGATGGAGCCAAGTGTTAACGATATTATCGTTTTGCACGGCGTCAAGTGGGTCGTAACTCATCGCCGTGTGCTGGCGGGGCGGCGCTGATGGCTGGGGAGCGATGGAGCAGGCCCGCGGGCCGGGTGCCTCCGCCACCCACCGCCGCCGCCGCCAGCCGAGCCGGCGCCCGCCGCCACAGCCCACCCGGTTCACACCTCCATTCGGCCATTAGCTGGCCATGAAGGGATCTCATTAGAGGAACAACGTCAGCGGCCAGAGATGGCTGCGATACGCGCCGATCGCAGCGGCCCGCGCCGCCGGCGAACACCGCGCTGGGTGGGTTCGCAGGTGCGAAATTCCCGGAGATCGCGGGACCCCAGAGGTGTGCGAATCACTTGAGGCACGGGAGTTTCGCTCATAAACGATCTGCAACGCGTGAAGCTCACGCACGCGAGTTTCAAGGCTCTGAACCCCCGAGAGGAAATCCACGTCAGTCGATGATTAACCTAACGCAGCGATGGCCCATTGCGTTAGCACGTTTCCCGCTCGTCTCCGAGCTCGCAGAGTCACGACTGGCGCCGTGTGCCCCGCTCGTGGGTGGCATTGATGGCGGCCGAGGGCCCGGTTCCCACTCAGCGGTGGTCTGTCGGCCGCAGGAGATGTTGCATCAGATGACGGTAATTTAGCGGTGCGATCGTCACGCCATCGACAGAGACGCTCTCGCCACTCGGTATTCGATTATTCAGCACCGGTACACGGTATTGACGTTAGCGGCAACACCACTACCCATGGACCTGGAAGGCACACGTGTCGTGGCCAGTGTGAGGTAAGCGTTCAGGGAATCGGAAGCACCGGATCATGCAGATGATCGGGAAGACCGTTGTGTGATTATGTTAGCGGCACCACGCGAAAGGAAGTCACGAGCTTTGGTAGGCGTTGAATGTCGGGTTCTCTTGCAGTGTTCGCCACGGGCCGCAAAATCTTAGTCCAGCCCAGCCCAGGCCCATGGGTTCACAGCCCGGCCCAGCCCGAGCCCATTCATGGTAAAAGCGTCAAAGCCCAGCCCGGCCCGGCCCGTCAAAAATGAATGGGTTAAAAATTATTGACACCGCACAGGTACCCAAAGGTAGCAAAGAAACAATATTTTGCGAGCCGCATGCACAATGCGCATTGCATGCGTGCTTTATTGACTCGTTTTTTAGTCTTGCACAGTAATAAGCTATGTAGTTATAGTTTTTGTCTCAGTTGCGAGCCCCTGACTCCACTTAACAGTTCCTGGCCCAGCCCATCCACAGCCCATCGATCCTTCATATTTGAGGGCCCAGCCCAGCCCGTAGCCCAGCCCAGCCCATGGCCCATTGGGCTGGCCCGGCCCATGGCGAACACTGTTCTCTTGCTCAGGAGGTGAATGATGTGTCGCCGAAGGACGACAGCCAATGACATCACACGTCAGTGGCATTGAGAAAGCCATCTTGCCATGTTATGCGCATTGGCAAATAGTGGATGATTTCGAATTTGTAATTCGAGCTCCTGATGGTGGGTCCGAGATGCAATTCATAGCATGCTAATATTTGGGCAGAAGGTGGTGTCTGATAACATCGAACGTGTTCAACATAGGGATGGCCGCTTCTGATTGGTCAGTCCTGCAGTCAGACGACTGTGATTGGTAGTTCGGGAGCCCCTTGGTCACCAGCGTTCTCTTACTGCGAGGCTTCAAAGCGGCAAACGAAAGCGTGCCGCAGGTTCGTCGCTCACTATGCTGCGATACGATGAGGTTCCCAGGTCCGTCAAGAAGAAAGTCTTTTGTCATCATCTCAGTGTTCAGTTATGCTGCGTTTTAGCGCCAGAAAAATTGTGGCTGAGCTCGTCGGGCACACGGACAACAAGGCCTGATTTTTTTTTCAGTTTCCTAGGACCGAGTCCTTGCTTAAAACATATTGGGCTGCTTTGCTCAAATTGCTTTCGAAGCAAGATCCTCTAAAATATTAAAAACATTTAAATAAATATTAATAATTTGAACGCCGGGACATCATTTGAATAATTTACTTCATAAAGAGCTAATACAGATAAGAATAATTCGGTACCTACAGCATTCCGTTCCGATACTAATTCTTGGGAGCACCGGGTGCATGTAGCAATTATGCATTCTCCATGCATGAACAGGTTAGAAAAGACAGAGATTACGAGGCTGCATGCAAATCGCATGCCTGATTAAAGGCGATAAGAATAACAGAACATCTCCATTATGCTTTTCACTCTATCTTGGTTAAAGCGAGACTGGGACGTGTCCAGTCAATGGACGCCGCTAATCGACATCGCCTCGGCTGGGAGAGTTCGACTGGAAGTGGAGACCCTCGACTGGGGGAGTTTAACTAACAGGCACACGGCTTGGAGAGTGCAGGGGACTTTCCACCGGGGCACTCGACTGACAGACCTTCCGCAAGAGACCATCCACTAGACGATATTCCACTTGGAGACCCTCACTTGGGACGCTTTCGACTAGGAGACGCTCGACTGAGCTACTCGTAACTGAGCGACTGAGCATTGGGATAACTTCAGCCTGGAGATGCGCAACTGGCATTCCTTCGGCTGGAAGACATTCCAGCTACGAGATGTTCGTACTTCGTAGTTAAAGTGTCTATAGTAAGGACTCGAGAATGAGAGACACTCAGCTGGAAGATCCAAAACTGGTAAAATTTCAACCAGGAAACGCTCGTTCGGTAGACCCAAGACTAGGAAACCTTTTCAGGAAACACTCGGATGGGAGACCCAAGACTGAGAAATCTTCACAACAAAGAAACGTTCGCATGGGAGACTCCAGACTGGATGATAATACGCTTAGGAGGGTCGGATAGCTTGAACTAGGAGACCACCGAATCCCCCTCCCCATTGAAAGACTCCGACTGCACACATCGACTGGACTTACCCTCGACTGTACTGGGAACCTCCCCTGGTTTGCACACAGCCGGGCCACGCAGGTTCACCGCCGCGACCACGAGCAATTAGTGGCTTTTCCGTAATGAATTCTATGTAAATTTTCGGCCGTCGAGTTTCCGCAGATGAAATTACGCGGCGATTAGAGTGACATATGTTGGACGTGGGCGAGCGCTAACGACGGTCGCCCTGGCCCGCGGCAGGGCCGCCAGTGTGGTCACTGGATCATTTCTGGAGGACGGTTGGCAGCAGGGTCACAACGGTGAACGGTGGGAGCAGGAACACCTCAGTGGCGGCGGAACGTTAACGAAATGCAGCATCAACTGAGCGCTTGGGTGTTCGGACGATCAAGGGAAAATGGAGGTGTATCCTACTCGAATGTGCCTCTAATTCTCTTTGCGATAAATAAAAAACATGTCAATCTGGAATTTTTAAACAATGTTGGCATTGTTGGGCTACCGTACCTTGCAAATATATGCGGCTTCCGCAAGCGGTGCAGCCCGTCGGGACGTACAAAATAGCAAAGGTGGCGACGTGGATACCAGATATTTATATCTCGTAAAGCGGTAAAAAGGGCGGAAAAATAATCGTGCTAGGAATTCTTCTTCAAGCCCCTGTTTTGGTTCCAGATGCACAGAACGATTCTCCCAATGTATATTATTTTCTTATTGCGATCTTTTTAATAATGTCTGTCATCGAACTTACTTGACTGATACATTTAACATAAACATAGATTCATGCTATCTACATAAACTATCTTGAAGAATTAACGAGATTCGGGAAGCTGGTTAACAGGACTTTATTCAGCTTTGATACACCATTTTGGTGTTCTAAAAGTTTTCAGTTAATACTCTTCGATGGGCTTTTAAGTGTAGCACCGTCGTCAAAAGATGAGCTTTCAGCAGCCTGCAGCGCGCATGTTTGAACTCACAACAGTACACCTTTTAGACATTACATGAAAAACAGTCATCGAAAACAAAACCCTCCAGTCCCTTCAACAGCAGCGCCGTGGAAAATACCGTTCAAAACCTCCGTGTAAAATCCTAATATTGACAAAAGTTGCCCTGGCTGCAGTTTATCAGGATTTACTGCTGGCTGCGCTACCCGACAATTTTGCTTCCAGCGTTCTTTTAACCACAGGATTAAGACATCCATCAGCGATCATAACACCCCGAACGCTCTGACACCCGCTGAGATATATGGCAGGCAAGTTTACGACCGTATCCACACGGCACATTCCATTTTCCACCATCACCCGCAACACACCTGGCAATTTAGGTGCAAGCGGCTCAATTTTAGACTGACGTCACAAGACGAGCAGCCCTCAGCAGCCATTCGTTGCGACGCTTTGCTGCAAATTACATTTTCGCCCAGAAGTAGCTGCTAATCGGTTAGTGTTCGGACAGGAGCAGGCCAGTAAATTGAACTCGCTACAATATCCTGTCGGCGATCGCGCCACGTAATTCGATCCTAATTTCACCGCACTGCTGGCATCGTTCATAATTTCCAGCGAGCCGCGGCAGGGAGCCGTTTTGAGGCCGCTGGCGTAGCTTCCGGCAGCCATTTCTCACCGGAAGTGAGCGCCATCCGGCGGCACGGCCGATGCGTCGTGTTCGTCTCTTTGCGGCGATCGTGGCGAGGCGGCGCCGCCACAAACTGCCGAAGGCGCAAAAACACTCGGTCTCTAAACGGATTGTCGGTCGGCTGAGCGGCTCTCCGGGGCGGGCGAGCGGCTCTCCGGGGCGGCTCGCCGCGCCGGAAGTGGCCGGCCGGCGCGCCATGAGCCGGCGGCGCGCCTCCGTCCACCAATCAGCGGCCGGCGCGCGCCGGCATGGCGCGCCGTTCCCCGCCATGCCCCGGGTAATTAGTTTAGGAGTAATTAATTCGGCAGTTGGCGGGATTTATGGTCCCGGCGGGCGGCCGAGTGTGGTCGCTCGTTGCCGGGGTGGCCGAGCCGAGCGCGGCAAAAACGGCGCACAGCTCCATTATCGGCGCAGAGCGGACCCAATGGGCCGATGGCGGCCGGGGTACGGCCTGTGAGGACCGCGACATGGCTGCGACCGCTCACACGCGCGCTGCACGCACACTGACATCGGTGGTGGTACCGGCACCCCAGCCGCCACCGCCCCTCCATCGCCCCGCCACCGCCACCGCCGACACCCCAGGTCCGTCGCCGGTGGCTTAGCCAGTGGTCACCATCACTGTTGGCTTCTTCAGACGGCTTTCTAGGAATTCAGCGGGTCTGGCTCGGTTTACGATTTACGAATTTCAATTCGCCGAGCCCTCGATGTTTTCTTCGAAACAATTTTCTGGTAGGTACTCATGAAACCAACGAAGTCGAAACAAAGAAAGCTAAGGCCAATAAAAGATTCCATTTCTCAATTAAGCTATTTACAAAAGTTCGTGGTAACTTGATATGATCCGATTTTATTGACGTGAAGGCCATAATAGTCACTTGTCTTGTGGATGGCTCTTTAATAAACTACTACTACTTGATGGACAGAGTTCTTACAACGAGCTCACGTTTATTATTCACACTCAGTTAAGCATCAAAAGGTGCCACCATCAACCTAGTTGGCTTTGTACCACTTGAGCAATATTGCAAATTGGGGCCATTTCTGTCGCCATTAAACAGTCGCCGACTGAAAAATATGAGCGACTGACGCGGTGCACCCAGACAATTGGTGAGTAGGCTCCATTTTGTGGAACTTGGCGCCATAAGCCGCCACTTTGGCGCCTTATTACAAAAGAAAGCAGTAAAAGGCGGCAGGTAACAAACGAGGCAACTCGGCAAATAAGGCTTACTTAGCGGCGCCAAAAGTCGGACGCAGGGCTCAAAGAAGCCTGAATAATGCATGACAGCATGATTTAGAAATTACTTATTGATGATAGCGGTGCAAACACCACAAGGTGTCATATCGATTTTCATTGCGTCAGTCTAGATCCAGTAAACGACTCATGTGACATTTTTAGTTAGAATCTAAGAAAATGGACACCCACAGCCAACGTCCAACATCCATTACAATTTGTTAAGTCTGTTAGAATAAGAAAATCCATGTTTGCAACGATAACAATGTAAAAAAGCTTCGTATATCAAGCAACATAACTGGCATTTCTCTGACACACGGAAGTCTAGACATTCTAGGGCTCAATATGTCTATAGCTATCTTCAACTGAAAGGGGTGCACCGGAAACAGCAGTGTCTTCAAGCGCCGACACCCTGGCCTCAGCTCGTGACGTCAATGCTGGGTTTACGGCAGATTGTTTCCTATGACGTCACAAGACCACAGCGGGGTCCGTTCCGGGACGAATTCACCGGTGGCGTCTCCAAATGAGATTTCTCATGCTTTCTCGTAACGCGCACATCGCACAGCAATTACTGCAATTAGTGCAAATTGTCGGAGCTGCAATACGGCGGTAGCATGTCTGCCGAGTAGAAATTCGTCATTCGTCAACGCTGGCTGGCTAAGTCAGACTGATGAGACATTCCAGCTCGGTGCTCGCCGCCACTGTTGTTACACAATTAATGGAAATTAGCCACATAAATAAGAATTGCCCGGGCTTGCAAACTAGCCAATGACATCACCACATACAGAATCTACTCAATTATGATGATTGTAATTGGATGACCATGCAAATCATAGTTCTGAAAGGAAGATTGCCTCGGTTTACACAAGCTTAAATAACGCTGCTTGGCTTAATTGCCTATTACATTTGGGTATGTACCAATTCTCGTATTTGACGTAATGACGTACAATTCGTGTAACGTTTAATGCTCTTGCGCAATGAGCTTAACAAGAGGTTCTGACAATGATGCATCATGTTCGGCGCTGGATAAAGAGGTGGTAGCCAGCAGGATAACATCCTACAGCTTAATTGTTCTTGGGAAAGCAAATTGAGATAGTTATTAAGTTACCTCGAACCATTACGAGAATAAGGAACGAACTGCCTGCAGGTTTTCTCGGAATGCACAGGATATACAAAAAAAAAAACTCGGCAATGTGTGTACTATAAACGATTTTATTTTCAATTAAAAAGTGGTGAAGGCCGAAGGTCAAATGCTTCAAGTGATCAAGGTGATCGTACATATGATGCAGCTTTCGTATTTCGAATTTCGACAGAGTTTGCTCTAAGGATGCATGACATCGCACAGCTATCACCTTAAAGTCATCACTTGAAATCAAATCGTTACGAGGCTTTTTTCGGTAGGTAGGCACAAGGTAGGTGTCACAGTACATAGAGCTTTCATACGGTTAGGTATAAACCGTCTGGTTAACTTGGCCTATTATTCAGACCAGTAAAACGCCTTTTGGGCGAAGAACGAGCGAGCGAGATAGTGAGCCCTGCAGGCTGCACGTGCGGAAGGGCGAGAGGGTACTTCCAACGGGCTTGTGCAAAGCACCCTTCTAACCGGTCGCTAGCGGTGTACCAAATTTGAACACAATCGGCCCAGCCGTTCCTGAGATCTGGAAGCGGCATTCTGCACGTGCGCACGTGCAAACGGGGTCCAAACTGACTGTTGCACGGCACCCTACTAACTGGTCCCCAACCGTGTACCAAATTTGATCGCAATCGGCCCAGCCGTTCTCGAGATCTGGAAGCGCCCCCTCCACGTGCGCACGTGCAGTAGCACCTTAACCGCAACACATGGGAATGCATTGCCTGGTGGGTGCCTACCTGTATGCCAAGTTTCAGCGAAATCGCCCCAGTAATTACCGAGTTATTAAAATGGGAACAAATTTGACACCTCTTATTGTTGTATTTTGCACGTGCACTGGGGGTGACCCACATGCATCGAGAGTATCCTATTTTTGGTAGAAGGGATGCTGCTACCCTACAAAAATTACCGCAAGTCAATCGCCCAAGCGGCTGCTGAGATATGAGCCTCTCAAAATCACTACTTTTGCAAAACAGCTTGAACACCCTTGACTTTTCACGTGGCACGTGCCACGACGGTCACTGAGATGTATCAAAAGTAGTCAATTACGGGGTAGAAGGGATGGGGCTACCCAGCAAAAAAGACCGCAGTCCAATCGGTCCAGCGGTTGCTGAGATATAAGCCTCTCAAAAGCGTTACAGGCCGGGCCGGGCCGGGCCGGGCCGCTCATACTGAGATTTTTCCGTTATATTGAAAAGACTCGCTTCGCTCGCTGCGCTCGCTCGCTCGTAATAACCTCCCAATATGTCTTCTAAAGGTCCACTTTGAAGAGGTCGCATCTTGTTTCAAGGGCTGATCGCCGTCGAAGACCTACGATAGATCGATCATTATTTTCTTGAATTTAGAGCTAAAACGTCATTGAGGTCAATTTATTCAAATGTAGCCAAATGAATCCAAACGTGTCATTCGCTTGAGTATTTGTTACCGAGTGATCGGTCGCTTTTCGCCTTGTTGTTACGTTTGTCGACAATCGCCGGAGACACAATTCCATCCCGTCCCGTCCGTCCGTCTCGTTCTCTTCGTCCCGTGTCCCCGCGGTCGGCCTCTTGTCCGACACGGAATTAATTACCAGTAATTATATCCCATTAGCATTGTAATAAATGCCGGCCGATGGTTTTGTAACAGCGCTGACCGTTTGTGAAACTGAGACAGGCCGATAATGAGTGCGATAAGTCCATTACTGGTGATGGATGGCGCAGACGGCCGTGATTAGCCGGCGATTTATGAAGTGCAGCCGGGACGCCGCGCCGGTCGCCCGTCGGCGCATGTAGCACACCGCGCGCGGACCCGATTGGGTTTGTCCCCCTCACTGAAAATAAATTAACACTCGCGTGCCGGTGACACGAAAAAAAGCACCAATGAGAGGCGTTTTGGTAGGGTGTAACACAACTCAACTGTGTAACTGTGGGGTGTAACGCCGAAGAGTGGTGCAATTACTCGGTGTTCAAAATCAACACCGACAATTAACACCAATGCCACCTCAGACCAACCGACGCTACGGATAAATAACACCACCATTTGGTGTCAACACCCCGTGACAGAGACGTTATATCGCATACGCCACACAATGGTGTAGCTCCCAGTTCATTGATCTCTAAACGGTGTTACTAGCACCGTTACCATGGATCGGATATGGCCTTGGATTCAAGGTCAGCCGGCCGCCGGCCAGCGCGAGCGGCTGCGCGTGCACATGCGTAAATTCAAGTGAACGGCGGCGTGTTGATTCGCGCTTCAGTTTGAGTCGAGTGATGCGGGGCTGTGTGGAGACTGGAGGTGGTGTGAGAATCAGGGCTGCGGAGTCGGAGTCGGAGTCGGAGTCGGAGTCGGTCGGAGTCGACAGTTGTGACCGGAGTCGGAGTCGGAGTCGGAGTCGCTTTTAGAAACCCGATCCGGAGTCGGGGTCGGAGTCACCGAAAATCTGTCGACTCCGCAGCCCTGCTAGGTCTGCGGAGTCGGAGTCGGGAGTTGGAGTCAGTCGGAGTCGACAATTCTGCCCGGAGTCGGAGTCGGAGTCGGAGCTGGTTTTTGAAAGCCGGAGTCGGAGTCGCCGAAAATCCATCGACTCCGCAGCCCTGTGTGAGATAAATAAGTGATAAATAAGTGTGATAAATAAGTGTGATAAATAAGTGTGATAAATAAGTGTGATAAATAAGTGTGAGATAAATGTCTGGTCTGGTATGTTGTCAGCAGAGTCCGGTGACCACCCGTGCACTTGAGAAAGCGCCACTCACAGTTGCCGCAATTTTTGTTAATAACATTTGTTTATTGCTCGTCTCGGACGTTACAAAATAAATTGTCTTTATTTAAGGAATGCTTTGCTTTGTATGGGGTCTAGGCAAGCCACAGTATACCCATATGGACTTGTCACATATGTTCACACAGACCCATGCACACGTATATATATATATATATATATATATATATATATATATATATATATATATATATATATATATATATATATATATATATATATATATATATATATATATATATATATATATATATTAATTCATCGAGCTGCAGCTACACCAAACACCGGTGTATCTCCTTCACAACACCGGAAGAGGGTGTACCCAATTGGCTACTAACACCACACATTGGTGTAAGGGTATTTGTTTTGTACCCGTAAAGAAGGTGCAAATTAATGGTGCAGCACCTTTTTATGGTGTAAAAACGTCGTGTAGCACCACAAACTGGTGTACTTACAGTGATTTAACGCCATACGCCAGTGTATGTGCCTGGTGTTACACCAGGATTCAGTGTATGCTTACACCAAAGCTTGGTGTTGAAACTACACCGGTGCAGGTGCTCAAAAACGGTGGGGTGTAAACATTTCCTAAAAAGGTGTAAACACCAGGAGCGGGTGTGAATTTATTTTCAGTGCTCCCCCCCCCACACACACACACAGTGACAGAGGAGGGTCGAAGAAAAGGGGAGCTGAGAGAGGCGGTGTTGTACCGAGCAGTGATGCGCTGAACAGGTGTAGGGTTAAGTTTGATATGCGCCTGCTCTGATTAGCGAAGTGCTGTGTTCGTACATTAAAGAACCCATTCGGTTACACGGCTGTGGTGTTGTCAGTCTACCCATGATGGGATTTAAAACAAACTACTTCCTTTGTCTTTTAGAGGGCGTGAACCCCGCCGGTAGTACGTTTTCCCAAATGAGCCCAGTAAATAACCGTCGCGGGCGTAGCGTTTAACGGATGCATGTTTTCATCCCGTTAGAGCGGGAGCCCGGTCACGGTCGCCGGTGAGCCATTGGCCGCGCTCCGCGGTCAGTTCGCGCCCACCGACACTCTTCGTGACACACGAGTCTGACACCAGCCTGCCCTGATGTGTCACATTCCGACCCCACCCTCTCACCGCAGTCATTTAACATCCCACCCAGGCCACCGTGAGAAAGCAATGCTCACCCGTGCATTAGAATTAATAAGCGTCGCTCTTTAGCATGCCTCTTGCCATGGCCGGCGCCTCCCGCCCCTCGCTGCTCAGCTGAGATTTATCGGCTATCAGCAAGACGGCCCATAACTCTACATATGCCTAATCAGGGGAATAATTTGTACGCGAGTCGGACGGCGCTGGCGGTGGGCCGACCCGCCGCGGGCCAACAAACGCTAATTGGTCTATCTGTAATGTGTTTATCTGGCTGGCTCCAGCAGTAATGCGTTGCCGGGTGGCCCGTCTGGAGAGATCTCCAGCGGGCGGCGGCGGGCGCGCCGGTGGGCGCAAGAAGGGTGTCCGGCCGAGCCCGCGATGCGCCCGCCGGCTATGTTCTTTGACAGCGGTCATTAGGGAGTGTTCGGCCGTTCGATGCGTGAGGGAGTCGAGCTCACGAGGCAGCTCAGTTAGAGGCTCATTAGTCATACGCGGAGGTCCGAATGAGCCGGGCACGACCGGGCCGGGCCGGGCCGGGCCGGCCGCTGACCCGCCCTCGGCCCGTCGGCCCACCCGGGGAGACCGGCCCGGGGCCGACCGCACCGCCAGCCACCCGCTAATTGTTTGTTGTAGTGGAATGAGCGCGGCGCCTCCGATGGAGCTCGGTTTTTGTTCTTTGACTTCATCTATCATGGTTAGAGATGGAAAATGAATTTGCTTAGTGGAGTTCGACTCCACGAGCCAGAATTTGGCAGAAACAAACAAATACTTTTGATCATTTTCATCTCTTACTCGCGCAGAGGATACAACTAATTTAGGAAAAAAACGTATCATGGGATCCAGTGAAAGCAAAACATGGCACTCTTTTTCGACAGTTTGCCAAGGCCAAACATACGCACTTTTACACAATCAATTGACTCTTCCTCACGCTTTTGCAGCGATAATCTCGCAGTCACACGCGCTACAAAATGAGTCATAGTCCTTTACACTCAGAAGTATTTACCAGGACTCACTCCTTGCATAGAAATGATACCTTAACCCATAGGCCGGACAGCTCGGGCCGACCTGACCTATTTGACTTGCTCCTGGTTATGTGAGGGATATGAGTAGGTAAAGCAGAGGCTGTAGCCGATGAGTGGGCTGGGGTGGGGTTTCTGGGTCTGATTTGGTGTTGATGGGGCCGGGGCTGAGGCGTACTCGGGCTGCGGTGGGGCTGTGGTGGCGACTTTACGAGCTCCAGTGGGGCCAAATGCACCTGATCAACCTCCCAGGGGCCGGTGATAGATGTCTGACCAGTGAGTGACCAGTGATGCTCACTAGTGACAGACTCCGATTCAGCCGACGGCGGCCGGGGCGGTAACAGGAAGAAAACTCTGCCCCCACCTCAGCCTGTCCCCGTCTGTTGATTACCAGCGAGCTCCTCCAAAAATGGCCCGGCCGCCAGCAGTCATTGGATTAGTTATGGATTTCTGGCGCAAATTCCCGCCTGATCAGGCATCTTCCGTAAGCGCGTCGATTAAA
This sequence comes from Amphibalanus amphitrite, assembly GCF_019059575.1. Taxonomy (NCBI): domain Eukaryota; kingdom Metazoa; phylum Arthropoda; class Thecostraca; order Balanomorpha; family Balanidae; genus Amphibalanus; species Amphibalanus amphitrite. The sequence goes on along the minus strand of NW_024881543.1, from coordinate 631,787 downwards.
AGGAAAATATGCCGACATTTTTGAAACGGTCCTGCAATCAGTCGTTATAATCGTGATAACCGCGCTGGTAGCTGTGTTGATCAGGTCGCCGCGGCCGGCTGCGGGGGTGCTGACCGCGCCTGATGACAGGGCTCGGCCCACTAACGAGCCGCGACAGCCGCGCGCCGGCCTGTCCCCAATAATCACCCGGCGCGCTCACAGATGACTCCATTTTTACTGCCGGCTCATTTTTGCATATAGCTCGGCGCGTCGCCACATCCGATGAGCCGTGCGCTCGGGGGAGGAGCCCGGTGCCCAAGTCACGAGCGCCGACGGCCGGCCGGCGTCATTAATCATTGTTGGTCGAAGTAATGACGGCTGTTGGCCACTGGCGCGCCGTGAGCGCCGCGCCGTCAGCTGGCGCCGTCGACAAAGTGGCGGTTCCACGCGTCACTAGCGCACGCGGCCTCCAACGTTTCATTAACAGGAGAAAGCTGATCCGAAATCAATTCGGATCGCAATCATTGGTTCATTATCGTTATCTGGTTAATATTTTACCACCGACGACAGTAAATTTCCAGAGAATTCATTTGGGACGTCTTGCGCATGATAGGATGTCGCTCTCTCGGGCCTAATGGCCGCCGAACTAGCCACTGAAGCCGGGTTAATTCATTTTTGTTGCTGTGTCTAGAATTATCGCCCTGGAGAACGATTTCCAAACCAATTGACGTTTCCAGGCTGAATGAAGTCTACCAATGACACACGATCATTTGGAGCCGTTTTGGGACAATTAAATGTCGTGTGCCCAAAATGAGCGCTGGCTGGTGGCCGATCATTTCTTATCGATGGTAGGCGACTTAGAGCTGCGAGTGTGTATTTGTCTAAAGGCTCGTTTCATAAAGTTAAACTGTAGTTCTTTATTAATTCACATCATCCGTCCAGTACGCAAAAATGTGACAAGATGCTGCCACTTTATTTCCGCATGGATTCATATATGAGTACGCCGCACTGCCAGGCGAGGAAGTAACCGCACGCAATTGGAGCTAATGCGACAAAAATAACTGGACATGATAAAACTACAGGTGTGAGTCGCATCCGTTCTGTGCCGATTTAAACCCCACAATTGACGGCGCTGTGACAGAATAAACACAGGAAGCGGCCTTATTAGCCGAGCACGTGCTGGCCGCCGGTGAAAACAAACAGCGGCGACAGAACAGACCCTTGAACAGACCCTGAGGTAGCCACCTAAACCAGAGGTCCGAATTATTGGTGATGATAGATGGTGCATTAGATATTGGTGATATAGATGGTGCATTTTTATTTGCTGCAAGCGAGCTTGGGGACATAGAAAACCTTTAAAAGCTATGGTGCAGACTAATGCATAAGTTAAAAAATGATGCAAGCAGGAATACCAGCAGCCTGATTTGACGGCGGTCTTCCATGTCGGTAATTGTGGTGCCTGGTAGGTATGAATATCAGCATGGATTAAAAGACGATACCCACTTCATTTACACTAAGCATGGAAAAACTTGTTTTGCTTTTTTCTGAGACAATAATACCCATGTTACCATTTACCAATGATAATAGGCATTGGAACCAAAATAATTCAACTGTGTAGGAATGATGAAGTGAGCTGCAGGTGCCATACCTGAACTTCCATCGCCAAACCGTATAGTCTATGGATGAGAGATATGTCCAGCTGCCCTTATACCTATAGCTTGCATATCTCTCTTTCATGGCTTTTTCTGCATTTACCTACACTTTTTTTAACTAAAAGCCTTTACGCATTTGTGTATTTTGATTGATGACCAACAAAGTTCATGAAAGCTAATGCAGAAGGCAAGCACTGATCAAATCAAAGTATCTGCTAAAAGCAAGACCGTCAAATGAACACCTGACAAACTATTTTCAGCATTCACCTTCCAGTTCCATGACGAGTAATAAGTTCTACAATCTACATCCCACAACCATTACCCAATTATGTATCACGAACAGGCTGTACCTGCCTTCTGCTGCCACCATTTGCCGTCATTTGCCATTCAAAAAAGAGCCCCTCAGTCATCTATCATCGGTCGGAAATCCCTCGACCATGTGATGGGGGGGGGGGGGGCGCCGGACGGGCCGTTTTGTCCGGCCCAGGACGGGGCGCGGGGCACAGGGCGAGGGGAAGGGGACGTGTGACCGCAGTGTGGCCCACACTCCGCCCTCGGCCGCTAATTCTCGAAGATCTGCCGGCGGTGGCGGCCATGCCTGCTGAGGGGCGGCGGTGGCGGTGGTCCATCGCCCCGCGCTCCTGCATACCAAGTAATGTGATTAGGCGCCCAGTCCTGGCCGGAGGCTGAGGCGAATAGAGACGTGCAGAGCCGGTCGCCCAGGCTCCCCGGCAGCGGCCGGTCCGGTGGGCGGGCCGCGCCCCCGGCGCACCACACTCCTACAGTCCGACAGTAAAAACTTATTTATTGGTTTGTTCAGTCGACCGGTATCAGACAGGCGGGGCACGAATGAGCCCGGCCAACGGCGCCGTCATCAATGTTTTAATTATTTTGTGATTAAAAGTCGTATGGCAGCGCAGCGCACAGCGTAAGGCTCAATTGACAGTCGTTTGCTGCTGAGTTAGCGACCGTATTTACATGTAAAGAGAACGACGCAATTTGCTGCATTATCTACGGAACTCTAGCGTGGCTGTAATGTCCTATCATGTTATGAAATATCACAAACGGCCATGCCCACCGTTACTGGAGCTGAGATATGGTATATAATTTTACATGCAAATGAACACCTAACCGACGCGAAGTGTACTGCATGCTCAGACCCAGGTGCGTTTTCCCATTGTTCTTCATTATTATTTGATAGCGCCGCGGCAGGCGCCCATTAGAAAGTTCTCCATCACACCCGATTGTGTTATATTAATCCTCGCCCTAACATTTTTGCTCGAAGCCTGCAGACTGACGGGCACTGTGCGTTGTTTCAGGTGAGTAGCCTGGGGCGTCGGCGGGTCGTCGGCGACCGCGGTCAGACGATGTGGTCTCAGACGGTAAGTGTATTATGCAGATTGGAGCAGACGGCTCCGGTCTGGCGCTGCCAGCCTGGCGCCGGGACACTCTGTTTCCGCCGTCACTGGTCTGACCCGCGCTGGTAATTGATTTACATAACCACACCGGACTGGCCAAAACACACACACACACACCCCGCGACCCACCGGGGGGAGGGTGGGGGCAGAGACACCGGCCGCGCCCGTCTAATTGCTCTGTTTGTCACCGAACCGCGGGCCGACCCGGTCCGACTCGAGTAGCAGAAACTCGACTCGGAGTCATTAGACGACTCACCGGCGCGATGTTCGACAATAGCCGCGGCGCATTTGTCGATTGGTGTTCATAAAACGCCGCTCGACTCACGCCGACGTTCGACAGGTCGTTTGTCGTGTATTATTCACGGGTTATGCAGGGTGGGAGCCTTGGACCCGCTTTTTATCGACGGAGCCGCGAGAGAGGACAAAAACAGATGTCTGTGATAAATGGATTACAGGTCAGATCAAGATTGTAGGCGGCTAGATCGATTATGGGCGCTGTGTGTGTGTCAGAACGAAGAAAATGTCTTAATCTATGGAGTTGAGTGGTCAGTGTCTTTTCAAAATAATTAATAAGGGCTAATTTCGCTAGTACCTAAATACAGATTTTAAAATAATGAATATAATGTTCAATAAGGACGATCGAAATTTATTTGAACTTAAACTCACATATCCATTAAATAGGTGATATAAAACATTAATTAAAATATAACGTTTTCCATGAAGTTGTTCAGGAAATTTTGAAAGCTTCAAGAAACTTCAAAACTATATACCTGAAAAACATCAATTTTACCCGTCGTAACATTCGTACCTTTTTGCATTTTTAAACATTTCCTTCTGATAAATTCTGGCAGCATTGCCTGTCTCCTGTTTTGAAAAGAGCACAAAAAGGGAGAGAGACATATGGAAGAAGAGCTCTTCATTTTTTTCCACGACGGTTGATGGCATCAACAAGCTCATTTTAGGCTGGTTGTTTTCGTACTTATACCTGATTATAATCGCATGCTTAGTGAAAATCGTCTGGGCTTCGTGTCGTCTTTGATCAGGGACATGCGTTTCAGTGCTACCAATTAAGTCGTCATTCCATGGCTTTTTTAAAACAATAACATAATCGCATTTTGATAATCCCTATAATGATAATGGAGCTAGGCCAAAGACACTTACACGACAAAACATCGGTTTTTGAAATTACGACATTTTTTTTTTTTGTCTGTGAAAGATATACAGAAAGCCTATTTCTTATTGGCCACCCAACAACTGATGTGAAAAATGCTGGTGGGGTGGCCGTTATTTTTTCAAAGACGACTTCATGAAAACCAGTCTGGGAAAGCTCTTAAAAGCTGAACAGCGCTATGAATTAAATGAGCCTTCAATAGTATTCCTTCACGCTCTGTGATTTGCTAGGCATCAGTTATAGATAACAAAAGGGATATAGTGATGATGGTATCGCCATTTTCAAGCGCATGATGGTAACAACGTCCAGGAAAATGAGCACTCTCTCCGTCTCTAAGCGTATAAGAACTAAAATCAGTCGCAGTCGCTGCTTTCTGTCGCCTCATATCCAGCAAAAGCTCATCATTGTCCACATCATAAATCACATTAACGCCGGCGTCATGTCCGTGTTTAACTCTGAGGGTCTCTCTCACGTGGCGTAATAAGGCCGGTCTCCTGCACCTCCGCACTCCCACAGTTTCGCCGGGCTACCGCTGGGGTCTCTACTGTGACCAGTGTAGTGCCTACTGTATAGGGATGCTTACTGTCTACTTAGATAGGTGCAGTACTTAGCTGCCACCTTCCAAGGAAAGCTGAGAAAACAGCTCTATTCGAGAAACAAAGGTGGACCCAAGCAACTGGTCAAGAAATAATTGCATAATGCGATTTAAAGCCGCTTCTACAGCGAGTAATTGGCAGCCTCTCAACTGCAAACTGCAAAAAAAAAATAGTGTCCAGATGTCGCGACAGCTCGTTCGTCCCATTTAACTAAAGATCTATATCTGATCCCTTCATTCACCCCCTTGCCATCATTCATTGCCTTGTCCATCCAAGGAAGGTCATTTAGTTTGAGATAAACCATGAAATTTGGTTTCACAGTCCAGATTTTCAGACTAACTGCAGAAATACGGAATATCTAGGCATACAGAAAGCACCATATATGGACGACGCGCCATGAAGTCCCTATAGATAAACAAGGACATATGCATAAACAAAGCACATTATAATTTTGTTTCCAAGCGCCTATGAACCATTTACATCCAAACACCTAATGACACGTCTCTCACCGATTCCACTGATACAGTCCCTCGCAGATCCCACTGATAAAGTTCCACGGCTGTGTTCCTGTCGGCGCTGGTCCCGCGGACCAGCTGCCGCCATCCACCGGAAATGAATTTGTCACATCAGTTCGGGGCGATTAGCGGTCGTTTGTTTGTTTCGACCCGCGGTGGGCGCAGAAAAACCACACAAAAGGAAGCGGGCGCAGCCCAGTGACCGCAGCTGAGCCTATTAGCTAACTAAAGACCTAATCGGCGGCTGTTTTAGTGGCCGGCCGGAGAAATTTGTTCCCATTTTCACTGCGTGGTGCGCAGAGGTGGCGGACCTCGGTTCGGACCAAGGCTCGGTAGCTGCTGCCAAAAATACGACGCACCGGGAGCGTCGCTCATGAAGTGAACCGTTTAATCGCCCTTTTCGTTTCCGAAAATATGTCGACATTTCGTGTTACTGCCTTTCCATTGGAATAACGAGCAATTAGTGCAGTGTTTCCTTCGTGACAATTGAAATCCAATAGCTCAATAATTCAGACCGTGTTTTAGCAATCAAATCACCAAATGCACCTGCGCTTGTGCGTAGTTTGTCGGGACCATTCATCAGTGAAGCAATGAGACTCATGACTGTTGAAGGTGGAATCGATCGCGCATTGGCTGCATTACCCTTTGCCATCCCGTCAAATAGAATCGCTTATTAATAATCGCGAGGATTGCTTCCAAATTGACGGGCCGTTTTAATCAAACAAAGCGTTTCCCATGTCACTGATTCGCAGTGGCCCTCAGGGTACCCCCTGAGTGCTCTCACGGCTGGAGGAGGGGACTAGTTTCAGAGAAGGGGTGGGGTAGGATGAGGGGATGGGGTGGTGGGAAAGGGGCTGCGCCGATGATAATTGGCTGCTGAGGCGCGTCGCGACGGCCATGCCCATGAAAAATTCACCTCCTAATATCGCGAATGAGGCGACATTTAGCTGGCGGCACTCGGCCACCGGCTGCCTGCCACATGGGCGAGCCGTCCACTCGATCTTATCAGCGCCAATGGCACTAAATTATAGCCGCCGGCCGGCCGAATGGCTGCAGTAGCCGCCGGCCGCTGATGGAATTAAGCCCCCTGCTTAATCGGGCCACAAAATGGCACCTGTCCTCATCAGCCCGCGCACGGCGATCGAAGCCGCGTACCGTATGAAGTGTGGCATCATGGGTAATGTACGACGTCGGTCAGGACGAATAATGTCTTATTTGATGAGCGATATCGGCCGCAGTGTCCCGGCGATATTAACGGATTACGGAAATGACGGCCAAATGACATCGGTCCTGCTGAGGAGCGCGCCGGCCGGGGCCGTCCAATTTGGGACGATCAATGCCGGCACAGCCGGACGACCGACCCGGGGTCAGGGGCCGACCCGGGGTCACCACTGAGCCAGGAGCGGTGAGCCGGGAGAGCTTTGACAATAATTATACAACTGCAATAAAAACATAACGATATTGAGATGTGCACACTACACAACACATCTCAAGTCGCAACATAATTAGAGCATCTGATAGGTGAAAATATATCGTAAGACTTGTCCATAAAAATATTCGAGTCGCTTTGCTGTGGTGATTGGTAGTTACGAATCAGAACACCATAAACAAATCAACACCGAATCATCACTTGTGACTGTTAAGTAGCACCAGTCCTGCTTTCTCAGCAGCATGTATTACCATTGTGGCCAGTAAGCCTGCATTTAGCATAACACCGCCACCAGTAATGCTAACGTATCGGCCGTTTCCGGTCTGGTTTTTCTGCTAACCGGGGGACCACCGCGGCGCCCATCCGCCTCCTGCCGACCAATTGTGGTCCGGCGCGGTCCTCTGCGGTCCGCGCTGACCAGCAGTGACCCGCTGCGGTCACCCCCTCCCCCCGGCCGCCCGGCCGGTGGTCCCGGCTCCCCCCCTCCCCGGCTCGTCTCTGATCCCGCGTCTGATAGGGCCCGGCAGTAACTCAGGCCCAGTTAGCCGGGCCCCGCTCTGCCCGTGTGCGCACTCCACTCTATAATCACCGGGTGGACGGGCTAACCACGGCCTTTTTTGTTTGGATGGTGTTACCAAATTGAAAGTGGGCAACGTCCGTTCTCCCTAAACTGTCGGAGCCTGTTATTAGTGTCTGTACTGGCTCGGAACGGCCGTTTAGCGGGGCTGGAAGTCGTCTCTGGCAGCTAATACGACGGCGCCGGCTCCGAGCCGCTCTTGTTAGCCGGCCAATGGCTTTATTTTTCACCCTGCCCGCGAGACGGCGCGTTGAAAACAGTCGGCCGAGCCGGCGGTGCAGGTGTGGCCGGCGGCGGCAGCGGGCATCAGCGACAGCGTGGCTGCCGAGGTCACTTATCGCCCGACTGAGTTATTGGTATGGCCACTGGCGTGTTTCCAGCGATATCAGAAACGAGGCGAGCTCGTTAAACTGACGCGTTCGGAGCAATCGCCGGGTGACCTGAATCTAGCCGCCTAAATGACAATCATAATAAGTCACGCGGGAGCTGCAACTAGGCCACTTGGGCCACAATTGGAGCCGACTAAACCTATCAGCATCAGTCTGTATCAACACCCAACTGTAATAAGCATGACTTCTTGTCTGCAATGAGGATATCGACCAAAATCAGCACGGAACCAACAGCCGGGGCTTGGGACGCCGCACCAGATGGCGGAAGGGAGCAGCAGAAGGGCTGAGTGGCTGTGAAGTCCACAGAAGTCAGCCGGGCTCAGCGGGAGTCCATAGGACACCACAGGAGTCCGCGGGAGTCCGTGGAAGACGGCAGGAGACCGCCGAAGCTGACAGGAATCGGTTCCTCTCGGAGGGTGGTGCCGCCGGTTTATGGTGGTGGAAGGGCTGCCGAAGCCCAGCTGCCCAGCACGGCGCCGCTACCGGCACATCTGGCTCTGAAGAGACACAACAGAAGAACACACAGGAACACCTGTGGGACGGAGAGACCCATGGAGAAGCGAGGAGAAGGGCGGAGTCGTGTGGAGACGCAGGTTCGCACAGATGGTCGGCGCTGCGCCAGATTTCGCCTCCAACGGCGCAGCGCTACCGATTTGTGCCGGAGACAGAGAGGCGGAGAGCGAACGGATAAATGAGTTGGGGGTGGAACGATGAACTGTCTGGAGGAGATGTACACAATGGTAGTCGATAGAAAGTGAACCGGTGTGCTCTGGAGATAGAAATGGATGATTTCATAACAACAAACATGAGCCAACATTCTGAGAACATACATACGGCAGAATTCAGAAAGTTTGTTTTAAAGGGAGCGATTTCTTGCGGAAGCTACTTGTGGATCAACAAAACGAGATCGGATTAGATAATGCGTCTATTATGCAATATTCTGGGCGCTCTTTCGTCGTTCACTGGTTGAAATATCACCATCCACCACCAGGACTCCACCCAACCTCCGCCCTCGGAATAACCTTCCTTTTCCTCGTTCACCCTCCCCGCTCGTGAGCGTGTCCGTATCAAAACCAGATCACCTCTCGCCGCCGGAGCGATCAGCGCTCGCCGGCCGCGCTGGTCATCCCGTCCACGGGCGGCCCCGCCCCTCCACCCACAATTTACACCCCGCAGCTGATTGACCCGGCCGCGCCGCCCCCGCCCCCGCCCCCGCCGCCGCCGCCGCCCGCTGCGTCCCGTACGCTCTAATGGATTTCCCGCGCTGCTCCGGATAATGCTGTTTGTTCTCGGAGGAGCGCGCCGAGCCGGCGCACAATGCTCCATTATTGTTTATAAATTAGCCAGTTAATAGCACCACGCGCCGCGCCGGCCCGGGTCGGACACGCCCGCTGTGACCGAGGACGTGTTTTTGTGAGCCGATTATGATACTGATCGGAGTATCTGATATCCCGGTGTGTTGAGATATGGAGGAGAGCGCACTGGAGAGGAACAGTGCCGCCCCCATACCGGACCACTTACAATTCTGGTAGTGTGAATTAACGGAACCGAGAGTCATGCCGACGCTTTGTGTCACTTGCGTGAATTCGGTTCATATTTTATTCCGATTTAATTTTAGTCATTCAGTCGAGAATTTATAGGTTGTCGCCACCCAATGACATCCGTCACGGCCAACGCACGTGATGGTTAGCCGACCGTCTGTCTTCGTTGCAGCGCGTCCGCTATCGCTCACCACACCTTTACCACGCGCGCACTTCCGTGGGAACGCTAATGGTCGCCGTCCATCCTCCTTAACCCCTCACCCCGCCGCCGGAGTGCCCGTGTAACCCCTCGTCCGTCTCCGCGCAGGCCGCGCCTACCGAGCGCGAGCACTCCCCACTCTGCAGTCGCCCCCTCAGCACCCCTCCTCGAACCGGCGTCTCGGGCCATCCATCTGGCATCCGTGGCTATAGTGGCGCCAAGACAGCGCGCCAGATGAAGACATTATCCGGCCGAGGAGCATGAAAAACCAATAAGCCGCGAGTGCGGCGCCGCATGCGATGTTCTCCGGCCGTCGTGCTAACCAGCTCCCAATTAGGGCTCGTAAAGAGCGGCTCAACGGCCGGCCCGCAGCACGGTCAGCCAGCAGGGTGGCCGCGCCGCCGCCGTCTGCTCCAGAAACCGAGGGGAAATACACCCACAGTTCCACAGGTTCGGCCGCTGTCTGCTCCAGAAACCGAGGGAACATACCACAGGTTCGGCCGCCGTCTGCTCCAGAAACCGAGGGGAAATACACCCAGAGGTTTGGCCGCTGTCTGCTCCAGAAATGGAGGGGAAATACATACATCCAGAGATTCGGGCACTGTCTGCTCCAAAAATGAGTAAATAGACCACACCATACTCCCGGGTCCGGCCACCGTCTGCTCCAAGAATCCGTCCAGTGGTTCGGGCACTGTCTGCTCCAGATTCTGAGAGGAAACGCACCCACAAGCTCCGTCAATCGGTTGCTGTCTGCTCCAGAAACGGGGTGTAAAACGAGGGGGTGGCGTACACGACTGCCAGGTTCCACCGATGGCTGCTCTAGAAACAGCGTGTGGGTGCACTCTCAGTCCAGCCAGGCCTAGCCAGCTTGGTTGCCTGGATTTGTTTTTCGGGTCTCTAAACAGAGTGTAAATAAACTTAAGTTCGGCCAGTCGCCAATGTTAATAAAAGGTGACCGACAGGGAAGCGATAATGTGTTATGTTCACCGCATTTTAGAGTAGACCTTCAGTTACTAAGCGGTTGTTTGCCCGTTTCCGAACATGTCACCGTAACAAGGCATTTCCACTGGTTTCCGCCCGTCCGAGGGATATGTACAGTAGGTCTACAAAAAAAGTCCCCCGCTCCAGAGGCGGCCGGCCGGCCGAACCCCCGGATGCCAGCCCCGACTCTATTGCGCAGGCCGCGGCAGCGACACGGGTCAGGTCGCGGCGCCCGGCGAGTGGGTCAGTTGGTGGCGGCCGGCCGTGGAGTGAGGACGCAGAGATGCGCAGAGATGCCGCAGTGCAGAGGAGGGGAAGATAATGACTCTGCACGATGCCGGAAATGATGCCTTTGTGATCTAAATTAAACACCTGCAGTGCATATCCTCCCTTGCCCCATTCCTATTTTATCATAATCCTTCAATAATCCGTAATGGCCATTCAACGCAAGCAAGCAAACAAAACAACCCGTTTAGCGGCGACCTCATCTCGGATAAAAAACGACAGTGATGATTATAATAGACTTAGTGCGAGGGCAAATCGAGGGGTATAACTATATGTATCACATACCGATTATTTTATTCCCATCTAGCGAATTAAGATTGGAGATCTTGTCCAATAAGTCAGCGGCCGTTCTAGACACAGATAAATGCTTTGTTTTCGGTCGCATAATCATCTGCAATAATTCGAAGCGAGGTTTAACCCTAGCCGGCCGAGAAGAAGTGGCGGCCATGTATTTTTTTTTGCGGTAGCTCAAAGCACACTGATGATAGAAGGCTGACATTTCACATGCCTTACATTTGATTCAAGCCGGATCACTTGACATCAACCACGTTTTCAGGTCAGGTCACTTAACTATGACGTCTTAAGTAAACCTCTGCACGGTTGTCAGTTATAAAATGATGCAATCCGCAATGCACTTAGTGTCATATAAGCATAATGGGGAATTGTGAAAACTGTTAATTTGGCGTCGGAAATGATCTGAAACTATGCCTAAAGCACATGAAATCGTGACTTCATACATTCTTGGCAAGGTCTTATGCTTCACTTTTGCATTGTTCACCTTGCGTGACGTCATTTATGACGTCACTAGGGTCATAGTAGTGCTTCGTCAATAACTGCCGATCAAAATGAGCTAGCCAGTCGGGACAGCCATCAATGGACTTTGCAAGACTTGCCGAATCAAATGTTATGCAACATGTCCTCCTTTCAACAGCTGCGTGACCTGCGTTGCCCTAACATGACATTGACCTGAGGTAAACATCCTAAATTGCTTCACCTAAACAAAAAAGCATATAAATCGACGCGTCTGAGAACGGAAAACACGATTGTATCGAAATGACGATAATGCGTTTAGTTATTTACCAAAAACCGATCAAATACCTTGGGGCCCTTGAACTGCCCTAAAGAGGTCACTGATATTTTAAAATGGGGTACTAGTCGCTGCGTCACGTAACGACGCAAGCGCTTGATTTTTTCCGCGAGGCTCTAGCAGCTAGCTCAATTATAGGAGCTAAACATGGGGTCGGGGAATCGCTCCCTTCTCACTCACTATTTGGCCGGGATAGTGTTTGCAATTATTGTTAAAATCTAGCATTTTAAGATTTCAAATAACCCATTTTTCCCGCCCAAGTCTTTCAATTCAGGGTCATAACACCAGGTCACGTCACGTCGAGTGACCTTACCTCAAGGAAAGTTCCTGTGCTCATCATATCTAAATACACCGACTAACCGATCGCTTCAGAACTTTCAGCGATTTTAATGGGCAACAGTATATGTAACGTTTACTTTGCAATTTTGACATTGTTGACAGAAAGGCCGGGTCAATTTTGAGATCACTCATGTCAATGGGAGAAAATTGAACTGCGCTTTTTTGGACGGAACGCATAATAAACACTCTGAAAACATGTGGTGCTTGATATGAGAAAATTGTTTGTTTTGTTGGGGGCCATCTTTTTTGGTCTGAAAAGGCCCTTGCAGAGCTATGACATAACTATGCTCTGGTGTAGTAATTGGGTTGTGCGAGCCAGCGACAGTGATCTGCGGAAGCGAGACTGTTCCCGTGGGACGATTGCCCTGTCGGGACGGTCCATCCGTCTCCCAAACGGTCACCCGAAGAGGATTATGTGTCCTGGAATGGATCCGACATCAACTACAGGTTGGCTGGTGAGGTGACCTCCAGTCCAGAGAGGGAAGCATGAAGACTAGGGGCGATGCGGATTGGTTTTTCCTGAGGATAGCGAGGACGGAAGGAATCTAGCACCCTTGAACCTTCCTTATACTGAATGTATCTCAGGCTGTTAAATCTCCTAAGCGTTTTTTTCTCGACATCGTCAAGGTGTCATTAACAAAAATATGAAATCCGGGAGGACAAATCAAATATAGAAATTGTGGCCAACAGAACATTATCATTTGCCTTCAACATACTCATAAGCATGTTCACACACCCAGCTTACATATGAGTCATGTAATAATTATTTTTGATAGACATGCTTAAGTTATGAAATCATCTGAGGTGTTTGTAAAGTTCCACGATACAGATCTAATATCCTGCTATGCATTATGACCATTTCTGGTCAGGTCATGTCTTTGAACATAGACCAAATTTTTCAAATGAACTTTAAAGATCAACTTTTGATTCATTCGAAGCGTTTTGATAAGAGGAACACGAGGCTGGTAAAATTAATTTCATGCAAGTCTTAAGCTAAAAACTTTGAAGTGTTTGTGGAAAAGCAATTGGTTTTCTCATAATACCGATGGTGGCAGTTGTTGTTATTTACATGCTAGGCCGTTGACCTTAATTAAATCTGGCAATATTATTCAGACATAGCGGGGGCATTCCACGTCAAATCGAACAAAAATCGGCTGTTTTGCACCTTACCATCAGCGATTTCATTATAAATTTGTGAGCGAGTTCCTGTGTGGCCCCGGACATTACATTGATGTTTTTTGCACATTCTGACCACAGGTCTTCTAAATATAGGGCATCAAATTTTTGCAAAATGTTGCATCCTTATATTTTTGAACGACCATAACTTTGGTTGTACTTGTTTGATTTGAATGAAATAAACCTTACTGTTTAGGTAATTTCTTAAGCATTTGTTTAGAATTGCACCTACTTAAATATATGACCTTGAAATTTGCTTAACTCTGTTCTTAAGCACAAATATTGAAATAGCAAAAAACACGTCACCTTCGATTTGGCTCATTTTCATATATTTTATTGCCTACCATATTCGTAACAACCTGTGAAAAAAATTAGAGTGGGCCATTCATAAGTTTTGAAGAAAATTGCACATATGCAAACGTATGTTAGCACGCGCAGTGGAGGGGGAGGAACGAATTTCGCTCACCCCTCCTGTTTTTCGTCAATATCTCATAAGATTAATGCGAAATTAATTATGGCTACCTGTCAAGAATTGAATTGGACATCTCATCGTGCAAGCAATAAGAAAATCGGTTCACAACTGTTCTAGTAATAGCGGTGTAAAGTGAACATCCTGTCGCCGCAGCAACGCGGCGACTCGGCAGCCGGCGCCGACCGCTACGCGCCGCCTGAATTGTAGACTGTGCCGGGACGGAACGGAACGGTTCCGTCTTTACATCGCGCTCCCTACCGCTGATTACGTTCGATTCGCGTCAAATTTTGTGAGAAGACTAAGAAATGTACAGGCAATCTTATGGTGAAAGAATTTTGAAAATCGGTTGGTAAACAATTGAAATATGAACGTGTAAACACAAAATTGTGATTGCTGCGTTTCCCGCATCGGCCGAGCCCGCCTCAGCCGGCGACATGTTACTCTTAGCAGGCCTCTAACTGCCATATTTATTATTGGATTAACTAGAAATTCCCCATGCATACTAAACAATGTATGTTCTTTCGTATATTGAAGATCAAAAGACGTGAAGATATCGTTGCGTGATAATGTTTTCGTTGAATTTACTTCATGCTGCATTTCCACACGGCTCAAAATTCACCGCAAAATACCGTTTGCCTGAGACACTTTTACTATGGAACGTGAATGCTTCACTACGATGACTATGCATTTCCATTCTCGCAGAGTTTGGGATATCACTAATCAGCAATCATTCATTTCAGAAAGTGTACACAAACAAGCATGTCTTGACTCTGTCTTTCAAGGTCACGCGCGGTTGCGTGATGTTGATGCAGGAAAACGGCGTTTGCCGCGAAAGTTATGAATGGCCCACTCCAATTTTTTCACAGATGGTTAGGAACATTGTGACGGACATAATATGTAAAAATTACCCAAATCGAAGGTGACGTGTTTTTTGCTATTTAAATTTTTCTTTTTTAATTCAAGGTCAAATGCATTTCAAGGTCACTTCAATTTAATTTGATAATTAAAAATCAAAGCCTTATCAATTGCCTATAAGACCCTGTTAATATCATTTTGATACCAGAAAAGGAACCAGAGTTATAGCCATTTAAAAAATTGATGTGTGGCATTTTTCGCTATATTCGATGACCTATATCTCAGCGATACGTTATCAAATTTCGAAAATATTATACGTAACTCAGTTTTGAACCATGCCCAGTCTGCCTACAAATTTTCAGAAAAATCGAAGGGGATGACGGATTTCGGTGTTTGATTTGACGTGGAATGCCCCAGCGGTAAACGTCACGAGCTGATTGTTGTGTTAGGTTAGGCTCTTTCGGTCGATTTCAGAGTGGGAAGGATGATAGGAATTAGGGGGAGACAGGGGGCCTGGGCGGGAGTCCTGGACCTCATGCTCCGCTGGGCCCCATCACGTGGGTTGGATTGCCCTGACACATGGATAGCCCTGGGCGGTGTTTCACGGCCCCGCACTGCAGCACGCTGCGCTGCGCTGCTGCATTGGTGCGGCGGTTGATATGAATTCGGCTCCACGCTAGCGTTGCGAGCTTCCGAGTCTGTTGATGTTCCCATGGAAATTGGAAACCTAATGCACCGGTGCGCGCAACGCACCCTGTCTAAGCAAAATTTTATCATCGATGATCTCTAGTGACATGACCTCTGGCTATGACCCGATCCAAAATTGGCTGAATTTTTTTTTCTTCTTTTTGCTTCTTTTGACGCTACTTCGAATACCAATTTAATGCCCAAAGCTGAGTTATAAGAATGATGCTCAGTCCCCAATTCCCCTCCAACAGGGCGTAAGAGTCTAGGCATTCCTGTGGGGCACGGGCTAGCAATGACTATCTATCTCATAATCATTGTGGCCATGAACATCTACTGCCATTCTTTAACACCGGTTTCGCTGCGCTGAGCGGTGGCCGTCCCGTTTGTTGGATTCTACAGCTGGCTGGCGGAAAGCGTTACCGGCCGCCCGTCCACCGCCCGCGGGCCGGACCGAGCGGACCCGCTGACCCTACCTGACCTGAGCGCGGCGCGATATGGGACAGGCAGACGGGGGTTCGGCTCAGCGAAGGCAGCGCCCACTGGTGCTGGGGACTTTTTTAATAGACCTACTGTACAGCGTTCCGCGCAGCGCCTCGGGGAGCCACCCTCCACCCCTGCGTCGTCCCGCACCTCTGCAGGGCTGCACGTGGTGCCACTGCAGCCGCAGTCACAATCAATACCAGCGCCGTATACATCCGTCTTGTTAATAATCCATAATTCTGATCTAATTACCCCAGCTGAGCTCTTTGTTCGAAGGATCCCATTACAAGTGGTCCGTGTATTTGCGCGCAGCACGAACGCTATGCAGTGCCCCGCAATTTCGGCCGCCATTTTCTGCTGCAAGTGTCGGCCAACACGTTAGCTGGCCCCGGTATTTATTGGGCAGCGCGCTGTGGCGCGGTCCCGGTGGCCACAATTACGACTCACGGCGCTGATTGGTTGAGCCATGTTGACGTCATGGCTCGGGTCGGGTCACGCCGGATATGGAAAAACCTGCAGCGGTAGCCAGGCGAACCAGCCTAGCGTGGCATGGGACCTAGAATGTTCTCATTCCTTAACCCTCGCCGGACCTATTGGTTTTCTACATACATACACGCCGGCCGAGGGGGGGGGGGGGTGCGGGTACGACCCCCCTCGCCGTTTCGCCCCTGGTGAAGCTAGCGCGTCGCGGAAAAAACGAGCGTGTGCGCCGTTACGAGACGCAGAGATTGGTACCGGATTTTAAGGTCCTAGGTCAACCGGTAACCTCTGAGGTCAGGTCAAGTGCCCCAGGGTACGGTTCAGTTTTTGGTGAATAACTTCGCAAAAAACGGTCGCAGAGCCGCGATTTTGGCAGCATCGTGTTCGCCTCGCTCAGGCGCGTCGAATGATATACTTTTCGTTCGGGTCAGGTCAACTTGGGGTGTTGACCTCAGGTCAAGGTCAGGTCAGCACCCCCAGGTCGCGAAGTTAATCGAAAGAGGTCATGTCGCATATCATTCGATTCGGCAGGTCTTACTGAGTCCATTGGTGGCTTTCTCGACTCGCTAGCTCAATTTGATCGGGAGTTATTGACGAAAAACTAATATGACCTTGATGACGTCATAAATGGCGTCACGCAAGGTCAACATTGCAAAAGTGACGCATCTAACCTTGCAAGGAGTGCATCAAATCACGATTCTGTGTGCTTGAGATAGTTGGAGATCGTTCCCGGCGCCAGAATAGCAGTTTTCATTTTTCCCCATTGACTTATACCTAATGGTGAGGTCACGAAAATGACCTGACCTCATATGACCTTTAGGAAAAATCCGAGATATACAAGTTGTGAGACTCATAATGGATACTAGATCCTGCAAGTTTCATTTCCCTGTGACATCTCCTCTGGCAGTGAGGGCGTTGCGAAGTTGCGACATCTGAAGACCGTGCAGAGGTTCACTTATGACGTCATAGGTCAGTGACCTGACCTGACCCAAAAATGCGGTTGGTGTCAAAAGATGCGGCTTGGATCAAAGGTCAGGTATGCCAAGTTTCAGCTCTCTATCGCCAGCGTGTTCGGAGCTATCGCGAAAAAACCCTATGGGGAGGGCGGCACCCGCCCCCCCCCCCCTCGGCCGGCGAGGGTTAAACGAAGGAGCCAGGGGTAATGACTTAAAATAATAATACTTTTAGGTGCAAGTAAAAATATAGGTAAATATGTAAATAGGTAAATAGGAGCTTGCCTTCCTTGAACATCTTCAACTACAGTTGCTTTAATTTTCCATCACCAGGGTTCAGGCCCATTGCTGCTCTAGCTCCACAACTGGGCACTGGCTGACGCCTTTGTGACGGTTGTGCTGTATTATTTCTACACCCAGCACCCTGAACTCACGTTAGCAAATAGCAATCCCCCAGCCACTCGACCTTTGAACTGTTTGTATCCAGCCGGCCTCCAAAATACCGCCAGTCCCAAAATACCTGCGTCCCTCCCAGTCCGTGCACGGGCCAGTAACTCAGTCGGACCACTGCGTGTCGAGCCTCGTCACTCGCGCGCTGACCGGTCCGCATACCGTGAACCCAGATCGCCGGGGGCCGCACACCCAGCCCGGCACAGCGGGCTCCGACCACTTGGCACTTGGTTTCCGCACTCTAATGACACGAATCGCGCTGATATATGCGGTGACGGCACGCGCGTGCGGGGCGCGCTGACCGAAAACCGGTCAGCCGGCGCGGCCCAATGGCTCTTTCACTTTGGCCGACCTCAAAAGGCGTTAGAGGGGATTAGTTATGACTTCCGCGGGTAGAAACCACGCGGGACAGTGGCGGTTTAGGACAGCGTATAGAAACCGTCGGTAAGAAAAGTGGCACATAAACCAAATGTGTGGACATTATCAAACAATGGCTCGCTTATTGCAGAGTCAAAATACTCACCTTTGTGCAGACTCACCTCGAGTGCACCACGAAAACAAAAGAGTAGATTAGAAGTCATGCAAAGATATACCCAACCCCAAATCAAGCCCCCAATCACATTGCTCTAAATCAACTATCTGAGGACTGAGCTCCTTCAGGTTCTCTCAGCGCCTCCCAATCTGAGCTGGTCCCTCTGAGCTCCCCGAACCCACCTCCCGGCCAGCGCGCCACGCAGCGCCGCCGATCAAATTCATTCATCGTTCATATGTGCGCTGCGGTCGGTCGTGCTCGATTTCCCCCGGAAATCAGCGGGGTTCGTCCCGACGGCGGCGGCCGGTCACTGCCGCCGAGAGCTGATTACACAGAGGGCTGCGGGGGGCGCCGATCGGCCCACCGCCACCGCCACACACCTCACACTGCCACCGAGAGGTGTCATAAACCTGGATCGATAAACCCACGCCAGCTACGAGCGCGGTTTTAGTGCTGAGTTTGGTCTACCCTGGGACCACCAAGGATGCATGGGTCAGATCTGGTTATTTCAGTTCCAGGTCACTGACATAAACCTGAGAATTGTTTTGCATTTGATTAATTAATTCATTCATCCAAACCTCTCACAATTCATGTGGATGAGTTCACCCGTATGAATGGGCTCCACGGCTGCGCCCCATTCTCAGTATCCATGAATGAACTTGGTATCACAGCGTGGTGGGACCACTATGGAGCCGGCGCCCCGTGGAACACAATCAGGCCCAATAAAAACGGCTCCCCGCCGACTGCGCGCCGGGGAACAGAGTCGATCACGGGACTCCCGGTGAGCCGGTACCGGTGCGCACCGGAACACCGTGGCGGCGCGGGACCCTTCAGAACATTACGACCGACACTGGAGAGTCAGGTACTCTTGTACTCCAGCCTACTGACCCTGGTACTCGTACTCATTACTTCAGCCCAGTGAGCCTGTTCAAGCACACAGTGGAGCACAGTGCTCTGATTCCCGTCAAAGTATTAATTTCCTTTTACATCTTAATATGCGTCAGCTTTCATTTTCAATTCTCAAAGTTCATTGCACACACTTAAGAGTTATGTACTGAAACTCCAAAACCTTTATACAAACCGTAAAATTCACAGATTCAAAGAGACCGAGACTGACACAGCCAGGAAAACGTTGCACATAACGTCAACTTTGTCATTTAACGTCCAAAGCAGTGTTTTAAAATCTATAAGAACTCGATTGGCATAACATGTGCTGAAACATGGTTCATTACATCGTTGGCAGCTCATCCTCTGAAATACTTAACAACTGTTGGTGTGCTTCGAGCGTGCATATGCAGTTGCATTAGCATATATTGTCAATGCATGTTGATTGTCTGTGACGATAATGGGTCGTGTTGCCAATAAGCATAAGCTGACCGCATGGCTGAGCCACGAACATTCAAATGACCGATGATCACTTCACAATATGTCGGCTTATATAGAACAATGATGGATAGTGCTATTGCCCACGACCTAATGCAGATATCTCGCGGAAGCGTCAGGCACCATGCATGCTTCCGTCATGCTTCCAAGGTATAACTTTCCTGGATTTTCCAAGCTTGGTGCGAGACTGTTGTTTATACTAGTTTGGTGATAAGGAAATATCGGTCTCAAGTTTAGAAGCTGCTTACGAGCCGGCTAATAAAAGGAAATGCTTAAAAGACGTGCCTGGTGAACACCTCGCTTTTACCAAGACGGCGGTCGTCCTTGATAAAAGCACTTTACCTATGGTCGGTTCTCGTGGCTAATCTAAAAAAAAAAAAAACTCTCGGAGGAGGTTGGATGAGCTTCGGGGAGAGCCGTTTTCGAACAGCCACAGGAACATTCCTGTGAGGAAATCAGCTGTTTGTAGGGCTATATAGCTGACGGGTTGTGAGTTGTGACGCGCCAATATTGATTTTGAGATAACCACCGTTTCTTTTTCTTCAATAGTATAAAAATGTTGAAAAGAAATAGAAAATTACTATGAATAAAAGCCGTAGCTTGTGCAATTCCCACCATCGTTATATATGTCTACCAGAGCCTCATACAAAAATTTAGCTTTCGTTTGGGATGAGGAAGAAGAAGAAAAATGGTGGTGGTGAGATGTGGAATCGGGATCAGCTTGGAGGAGCTTCGAGGAGCGACGGGAATGATTTTCTGGAACGAAAGGTGGTTAGAGGAGTTTAGAGGAGGTTGGTGCAACCACAGGAACAGATCCCAATCTCCCTGCAGTCCTCATCCTCCACCGCTAACAATGCCACTGTTGTAAATAATATTAAATATAGCTGTCACTTTATTATTTGTATAATTATTCATGATCTGAATATTATTTTAGAAGTTGTTTTAAGCAATAATTTTAGGTAAATACTCCACATTACACATACATTGGGCTAGTTCCTATATCTAGCACTGCAGTGCCAGCATTTCAATGTGAAATCAAGTAGGCTTCGATGTTAGAAAAAAAAGACACTTGACCATAGGCGGATTCACAAAGGCGCTCTCGAACGTTGCGAGGGATAGGTACTGCCAAAAAAGTTTCTCAAAATTCCAAGAACTCCTCCGATTTCAATTCCTTTCGCACTACTGTGCAGTGTAAAGCAAACTTTTCCTAATAAAAACTGTTTGGTGTTCTGCTCTATTTTGAAAAAAGGGAAATTTTCATCGACTTCGGCCGATACGAAGAGAGCATTTTTCCCAAATGCCCTCTTGGATCCGCTGGTGCTCATGAGAGTGAATGTAAGTGTATATCCGACAGTACCGCTAAAGCGGTTATCGTCAGCATATACAATGAGTTGTTTCCCCGAATCGGTGCATATCGTGAACAAAGCACATTCTTACACGGCCACTGGTCAGCCTATAAATTTTCTTCTGATACTTGGTGTCGTATGTCATGAACGTCACAATAAAGTTTCGCTGATTGGGTAAAGATTCCATTGGACATTTAAACGCTCGAGTGTGACAAAAGTGAACGGATATCTTATTGATAGCACGGCACATACCAGCGTACACATGCACAATGCACATACCCGAGTTCACATAGATTACCCGAGTTCGGCTTCGCACCCTCTTTTCTTACCAGTCATCACCTTATGAAAATCTGTCTTCGGGAAAGTTGACCCCCGTCGAATTCCCTAGATCCAAACTACATGTTTCATTGTCAAGTGAAAACGTGTGGTGACAGCGAATGTCAGATAGCAAGCGTCATATGTGAACTGTAACAACTGAGAATCATAACTTAAACAGTTGGGACATACAGGGTGTTCACTAAAAATTGAGACAAAGTTTAGCAGGCTGTATCTTCGGTAAAAATGTACCGATTTAAACAGACGAGGCATTGTTGTAATGCACATTGCATCTGCCGCAAACCGTAGAGCGTCAACAGATTTGTGGAATTCCCGTGGGTCATTTTTTGGACATTTTCTTGTAAGTGTTTTCACAAGGTCTGGCACCAGTGGACCGTGAATTTGGCCAATTCATGACGGTAATGAGCAGCCAGTTGATATTTTGTATCAAATTTAAAGACACCAATATACGTAATAGCCTTCGGCAAATCACATTAGATACTCATTTGTTAATTTCAGTCGTGGCAAATGGCTTATCGGGCCTTGTTTCAATCATGCAATTTTTACATCGGCCGGAGCCCCCAAGGCGCCCCTTGATTAGTGTGCTGGCGCGAAGTCGGACCAGAAGATCACCTTCTGGTTACATATGTTGTTCTGCATGAACCTCTAGTGCTAAATAATACACTTGACTCAGAAAGTATCATATTGTAAAGGACCGGCCTGGAGGAATAAAGTCGAACTGATGATATGCTCTGAAATAACACACGTACCACGGCATCCAGCGTTAGCTTGGATGCTAAATGGACGTTAGCTCTTGTATCATTGATAACATCACTACAGAACACTCCATTGTCTAGTTAATTGTCGCCCTTTGACAAAAACATGATTTTTTTTCCTTAAATAGATCGGTCTTTTTCTGCAATTTGTGGCCCTTTCTTGACCATTGTTTATTTACTTCTCTTGCCTTATGTTGTTCCCAGTCGCTTCGAGAAATCATTTACGCCGGTTGTAACTCATCCTAGCCTCAGGTGTGATATATGTTCTTCGCTTAGGCACAGTTAATACCTTACTGATCGGCAGCATTGCATCGTGAGGTGCCAAAAAGACCCTCCACGTGCATTTTCGGGGCCCCGACCTTTCCTTTGGTCAGTATCTTCACATTTGCACCACTTCAGCTTTTCTGCTTTTCAGCTTTTCAGCAACTCCCACACCCACTAGAACTTTCGTCCCACCATACGGTATGTAACTAATTTCGACATTTTAAGCTTTCATTAGGTATTTGTACGTGCCAGACTCTCTCATTGACGTACTATTTTGGGAAAGCGTGCCAATTGGCTTTCGGTGGTCCTTATTTAAAACGACCTCCAACGCGACTGTTTTCATTACACCCGTGAAATTTTATGCTCGGTATGATACAAAAATGTCCCTTTTATCTCCATGGTAAGTTGCATCGTAATAGCTTGCTTCACTTTTGATGTGCAGTCATTCAAAGTTTGTGTCAATTTTTAGTGAACACCCTATATAGGTACAGTTTTGGGGGCAATGTAAGTGGTTTTGGGCAGATGTCTGAACTGATGGTTTATTGCAGGGCTTGTTTTCTCGCTGGAAGACTCTGACCGAACTTGATGCAGAGACAACTACGGTGGCTTCACAAAATTATGCTCTTTCGTTCTGGCTTGTGAATGAAAAGGCAAAATTTAAACAAAGCTGAGTCGCTGCGGAGGAAGACATTGGATTTTCGATTACCAGAAGCTAAAATTTTAGTTTTATTGAATAAAATTGAAAATGGGGCACAAAACTAGTATTAATCAAAATATTTGTTCCGCTATGAAGCATTCTCGTGAGTAATGAAAAAATGATCGAGTATAGAACGAAGAGATAGTAGGCATGTGCGTCACCACGCACATTTTCCCTTCGAATCAGAGACCAATCCGTTAACAATTTAAAAATTCAATACTTGTTCGCTTCTAAAGAGTCCAGGTTTGTTATGCAAGCTACAATGACAAAGGGCGGCTCCATAGCCTTGTCGCCCCAGTCCTGGCCTTCATTGAAATAACACACTCTATTTATGTACTGACGGGCGTCCAGCTGAGCCGCCGACCGTTAGGTGCGATATTACCGTGCAATGCAGCGCGGGTGTCGCCCCTACCGTCACCGGTCTGGTGACGACAAAAGGCGTGATCGTCGCTGATCGATCGCCCGGCGCGTCACCACAAACGGGGGCGGCCGCCGCCACCAAACACGTGCAGATGAATACTTCATCTGTCAGCGCGGTGCAGCCCTCTGCCGGCCGGGCCGCGCTGAGAGCCGCCCGCAGCTCCATTGTCCTCAGCCACACGTGATTTGTTTCCCACTGTCGCTCCGCCCCGCTCGGCTAAAATAGTCCATTTCCACACCTTGTCATCGATTATTTCTGGCCAGTGCAGCTCATGCCGGTATTATTCCTCCCACTGGACGTCTGGGAGTGAGCGACAAAACAAATAGGACGTGCCACAATGGCGGGGGTGCCGCCCCGTCCACACAGTGAAGTGCCGTGATTGCCGACCGTTGTGCAGCCACACGCCACGCCTCACCAAAGCAATGGGATATTTAAATAGAGGTGAATTAGCCGCGAGCGCGGTGACATCGGGCGTCATCCGACACGGGAAGCCTTCTCAGGAACCAGCCATTCTTGCACCGCCGCTTATCGGCTGCATCTGAGCGGCGGGCGCGCGGCGAGGGGGCGGAGCCTCGGCCAGTGCACGGCTCCGGCTCCGCCTCTGAGCGGCGATTGGCTGAGACGCGGAGGCTCCGCCCCGCGCCGCCGCTCCCTCAGTGCTGCCCTCTGTGAGGCAGGTGCCCGGGCGGCGGCGGTCAGTCGCTCGTCGTGTGTGAGGGGGTGCGCCGGGTCTGTGCTTTTGCCCGCGCTGTGCCGACCGACAAAACGCAACGATTGGTGAGTACCCGGCTAGAGCACGGCCAGCGGCGTGAATTGTGAGCGGTTGTATCACATGCAGTTACACGAACTTGGAGTGGTGTTTGTTACCATAATCGGTGACCGGATATTCGTCTACGCCACCACTGAGCGCGATGAGTGATGACAAAGTATGATTTTGGTCGCACTGCTACTTAAGGCTACACCATGAAAATGTGACAGAAATTTGTGAACACTAAATGGACTTGTTATATCTAGCAATCCTATCGTCTTTACTTCGCCGTTCGAAAATAAACCTAGCTCACGTATGATTCGTCGGCGTATCCAGCCGCGGCTAAACATCGTCAAGAACAAATAATTAATGAATAAAATGCTTTCTGCTGACAAAGCAGAATCGCTGTTTCTATTTTCGACTCGCGTTATTAAGTGAGAAACTTATGTGGTATTCGACATGGGCGTAGGATTTATCAAATGCATTTATGAAAAATGAAATTTCAAAAGTCTGTAGTCACAATGTCAATGTCGGTCGTTTCTATTTTTTGTTAAGCTTATTCGGATAACTCTTTTTGGTAATTTTAGGGGTCACGTCCGCAAAATTACGGCTCCAAGCTTTAAGTACGCCGGCGAAAGCAGAAGTGATCCATCTGCTACATTCACCCTGATATCCGATATAATTCACTGCCTAGTCTCTGGGCGTTGGCTGATCTAATCTCACCAATATATCAGTAGTTAGAAGGTGTTGTCACTGAGCCCCCTCAGACATACGCGCGTGGGTCGGAGCAGGCGCGGAGAAATCGACATCCGTGTGTAATTGGTTGTACGAGCCGCGCTCCGGCTGACAGGTCGCGGCCGGTCGGTGTACTGTTCGCTGGCTGCTCGTTACCTGCTAGCCCAACACCGTACAGAGAAAACGTGCCGACCGACTTATTAATTACATCGCTAGCGGAAGCAGCACGCGCAGTGCGAGAACACGCAGCATTTGTTTCCAGAGACGGAGTTGTGCTCTGCGTTTGTAATCCCTGTGGGAAGGCCCCGATGACGAAAGGCAGCCGTGGTACTTCTGCTGTTTGTAGCTTTGTTAACGTGCCATAAAATATATCGCTTTACCAGATAATGTAACGTTATACTATAGCAGAGCAATGTCTTTTTGCGTACCAAAAATATTTAGTTTGTATAAATTGGCCTCTAGCAACTGGCATTCTCCTGAACCGTTCGAAATCTGAATTTTTTGTTTTAAATGTACGCAAAGAGTCCATCTTTGGGCAAAAGATGGACTGTTCATGCATGACAATTGTTAATTGGTGCCATTGTCCTACAAAACTGAGAGCAGCAATAAACGGAAAATATGATATATTTAATATTATAACTAAGGGAAATAAATAAGAAAGATGCGATGTCGAGCGTTCCTTTCTGATTTCATAGCACGCTTTTAAATAAAAGATAAGAATTGCAATATGTTTTTACGTTGGACGAGAAATTAAAGCGAACGGTCAAATTGGTGATAACGAAATTGATTATCCTTCAAATCAACCTACAACCCGGACAGTGCGTCTGTTCATTATCAGTATCTTTTGGCTCCGAGCCTATGCAATCCTCAGCATTTGCGTTCCATAGGCCCAACAATCAGAACAATAGGTACTGCTCAGGATTGTACCTACCCCCTTATCACACTGACCTGTGAACATCTCATCCTCTCATCCTCTGTGATCTGTAAATGTGTAACGCTAGAGGCCGCCGAGTATGCACAGCCGCGTTACACGGCACTGGTCCGGCCTAGAGCTAAGGCGGGCTATGGAGATGGGACTGTGGCTGCGGGATGTGGCGGCTGTCTGTGGTGGCAAACTGTGGCTGCGGGCTGTGGCGATCAACTGTAGCGGCAGGGATGTGGCTGTGGGATGTGGTAGCGCGGTGGACTGTGGTGGGGCAGACTGTGGCGGCTGACTGCCGGTGGGATGTGCCGACTGTATGTAATGGCGGACTGTGACGGCGGACTGTGACTGTGGGATGTGGTGGTTAATTGTGGTGGTTACCTGTGGCGGTTAGCTGTGGCTGCGGGTTGTGACAGCCGACTGTAGTGTGTGGCAGTGGGATGTAGCGGTGGGACGCTGTCCTGAGATGTGGCTGTGAAATGAAGCGGCAGGCTGTGGCGGCTGTCTAATGGTGGATTTTGGTGTTGGGATCTGGCGGCAGACTGTGGACTGTGGCGGTGGAAGGTGGTCGTAGTATGTGCCATGTGGTGACAGTCGTCAGACGGTAGCTTCAGGCTGTGGCGGCTGGCTGTGGCCGGTGGCGGTTAGCTGTGACGGCGGGCTGTGGCGGTTAGCTGTGGCTCCGGGTTGTGACGGTCGACTGTATATAGCAGTGGGATGTAGCGGTGGGACGCTGTCGTGAGATGTGGCTGTGAAATGAAGCGGCAGGCTGTGGCGGCGGTCTAGTACGACATCCTCAGAAATTGACTGACGCTGCTTGCCAGGGGGACTGACTGGCAGTGCCGGCCAGGAAGTGAGACCGACTTTAATGTGTTCGGACCCGGCGGCTCGCTGTTTCCCTCATTCTCCGACCGTCATTCGGGCAGACGGTTTATTAGACCTCGGCAAGTCTTGGAAGTGCTAATTGCTGTTTAGTGGGAAATACAGATGCCAAATGGGACCACTGAAAACGTATACCTGTCCTTGTTTTGACAGTTTATTACTGCTCTGGGTTGTTGTTTATTGTCCATGTGGAATGATCAGGCTGCCATTTCCATGAAAATGCTGCAGAGTTATGAATTATTACTTATTAAATTATTGAACCTTTTTGTAGCATTTGCAAGAAAGTTTTTTAGCATAATATATATTTAATTGCCCGGTCCGAACACTATACCAGACATTATTCGGTCGCTTTCCCAAGGGTGTTTTAAAATAATGTCCGAACGGAGTGAGGACATTATTTTATCGAAAATGGCGTCCGAACGAAGTGAGGATGCTATTTTCGAAAATTGCACGAATGAAATGAGTGCAATTTTCGCATTGAATGTGCGAGCCTGCGAGCGCATTCAATGAAAACACCCTTGAGGAAAAGCGACCGTATCATGGCTGGTATAGTATTCGGACCGGACAATTAAATTTATTATAGTAATTTTTGGCACCGAGCACCAACGCATCTTTGAGAAAGTTTGCTTTTGGGCTTCGGCATCAAGGAGGGGCACGGAAGATAGGGGGGGGGGCAGCAAATGGGTAAAGCTTTGGGCGTATAATGAAAATTATTGCCAATGGCTTTTAACACACGATGGGCGAATAATGAAATTAATCTACCACTTGGTCTCACTATACCTATACAAAATGTATATTGCCTACCACGTCGTATTTTGCTCTAAATTCATCCCCGATTTCTCAGATATTTCCTGGTAAACATGCGAGACGCGTCTGTTGCTTGTATTAGACATTCATGCTACGAAGTAATTGCGAGTGAGGAGTAGGCGTTGCGGAGACATGCTTTGTCTTCATTAGTGGGAAATTGTCGTTGCGTTCTCTCTTTCTTATATTTTGACATCCAATATCCATGAAGGTATGATAACAAGCGTCGATCTTACTACGAACACTGGCTCCTGGCAGTGCTGTTCTTCCCGTTTTGTAAGGGTCATCGTCAATGACTCTTTTCACTGGCTCTTGAAAACTACATGAGCCTCGAAATCTGCCTTCTAAATTTATGCGTAACCTGCTAATCCATCTCTTTGAAATAAATTTGAAATAAGTCATCACATTAAGGCTGTGTTCTTGCCAATATTCACTTGTCCACGTTTCGCAATTCACTTTATTCCAAGCTACAAGCCCTACAAGCAAGCTACAAGCTTCCATGACCGGATTTTTATTGAGGTTTCAGTCATCGAACGCATTGTTCAACAGGGAGCTTTTGAAGAGAAGAAAACTGCCGTATAATGAAATTAACCGCCGTGTTTTTATGCATGGGTTTTGATAGGCATTTCCGAGTTTTGGCGATAATAAAATTTAACATTATATTTTGTAATATGGATGAAAAATGGCTTTAATTTTGACATTTTGTCGTCCACTTAAAACGTTTTGTGTATTATAAACCTTGGTAAAACTATGTAAAGATTCAAATAAATGTCTCATGTTGTCAGCTTGCATTGTAAGTCTCAATTGTCGAAATTGTCTGAAGTCGTCCAAATAAAATGAAATTAGGTACCTATCGCTTGACAGAAGTTTGCTAAGATTAACGAAATCCCAACGGATGTTTCTCTTTTGTAACTTGAATAAGCACCAATGTGTGCTTAAGAGTGCTTAAAATATACCTATGTGATCCTTTCACTATTGCTAACACATTAATGTTTTTACTGATCAAAAATATTTGAAATGCGGTACCGTAACTTAGAGTAAGAGATGTAGTAAGCTCCTATAAATCGTATATCGTGTGGTTACGAAGTGATTTTTATGCTTACCACGGATTGTTTGAGCCGTAATGATATGTTTCACACCAAAGCAAAGGCAAAACATAGCTTATTAGTCTGGCCATGAGCTTTAATCTATCTTCATGTCTAAATGGACGCCAGTTACCGACACCCTTGCCTGTGACAATGTCCTTCACATGCCACCGAAATCCGCAGAGCGGCCGAATCCCTGGCACAGTAGCGGATCGACAGAGCGAAATACAGATACTCGTGATTGAAGAGGATGTGAACTTTGGAGGTGAGCATCATATCATTCATGTTCTAACTAGAAAATCGCTCACAGGCTTCATTTGTCACTGCTGAAACCGCGACACGCTGTTTTGGAGCTTTGGAGAGCTTACAGGTGCCAGCAATTAGTGGCTGTAACAACTGTTATCTAACATTGCTGACGTTTTAAGATGGAGCAGGGTGTTAAAGTTTTATTTATTTATAAGGCAAAGTTTTAGGATTGTTTCAGCCAGGGGCAAAACTGCACTTGCAAATATAGATTGCGATTGCACGAGGTTCTTTTCACAATTTATTCGCGATATTTTATCTTTGCAGGTGTTCCTGAATTAATTTATATTAGGCAGACAGAGGCTCAATCTTAATATGATCTGATGAAAAGTTCATTCAAAATGCTATATTATTGTAAAGCATCGCAATATAATATAGCACGAAAGAAGTAAGGATGGTGATTGAATATTGTTAAAGGTAGTATGCATCAACTTATACTATCCTTGTACAGCATTTTCGAACATCAACATATCAACGCAAAAAGGGGAAGGAAGATAGGGCTAACATTATCGATAATAGCAAAAAAAATGTAGTTTTGTAGCACTCATCCTCCTGTAATTGACAGCAGGCATCTTTGCTACCAAGGTGCTAACCGGCGAACCCCGTGCCGCTGACGTCACTGGTCCAGTTGTGACATCATTGGTTCACCCGTCCGTGAGATAAGTGGCCAACACCCACTGCCGTCGATACGCTCTTTCCGAACGGCTCACTCTCCATCGTATGACAAGGAGGAGCCTCGACAAAAACGCACGAGGTGCGATTCCGGTTTCAGTGTCGCCGCTGTCGCGCCGGTGCGGTGGCGGCGGTCACCTGTTTCAGCTCGGGTGGGTGACGATGAGCTGCTCGTTACAAGTCAGCCCCAGGTAGCAGCGGTAGTCTGCAAAGATGCCATGTCTAAACGAGCGGCGAGTGGAGCTTGTTAGTTATGTCCAGCCACCATTGTTCGGTGATCGGACGGGCGTCCAACCACAGCGCCGTGCATGATTGCACGTGTGGCGCTCGTTTTATCCATTTTCTCACAAGTGTTTTCAGACATGGTGATGTTGAAAAATGTAGCGGATTATCAGTTCCTTTTAGGACTACTTTCCCTATGTAATCTAATAATTTTCTTGTTCAATCTTCTGGGAGTGAGTTGGGTTTAGCGCCTGTATTTTTGTTTCAACCACCGTTGTGAAACCGCGCTATTCTGTGGCGGTTTTCCCAGGATCGGGTGTTAGATCGAAACCAGCATGACAGGCACGATAAGGGCTACTGGTGCTAATTGTTCGGCTTCTGACACCACGACCGATCTGTGTTCGGACCAGCTGCAGCGCAGAGCAACATGACACGATCTGGCGCGCTACCTCACAGCAGAACGGTGTCGAAATCCCGCCGGGCTGCAGGCGGCTGAGCCGATCTCTGTGCGAATTATGAGACCGAGGTCGCGCTAAGTGAACCTGACGCACATCAACCGCTAAGTGACGCAAGACTGCGCATTTAAATGCGCTATATTATAGTTATTTTGTCGAAGCTTTGCCGACCGGAAGTCACGTCTCCCTGCACAGTTGCAAACGCCGGCCCATGCTGCATTTTCATTAATAACCGCCGTCACTCGGCTAATAATCAGACGTCAGATGCCAGATGGTTAATACTGTGAAAGGAGGCGCTGCTGGCTGGTTCGCAATGCGCTGCTGCCGTCTGCCTAACGGCCCCCTGACCAGGCAAGAAAAATCGGCAGAAACTTCGCACACTACTAACACTTCCCCACTCGCTTCATAATCGTTAAAGCAACAAACATGACACGGGTAACACGCAGGGAAATTATTGCGCTTTTGCTACACCAGGGATATTTGACAATGATGTGTTCTTAAAAGAAAAAAGCTAAGCTACTTTTGTACATGCCTGAGCAGTGAGCAATGAACAACGCTGCATAAAATGTCATTAGTTTCGGTTCCACGCTGCTGGCAGTGTGCAGAGAGCGCTGACACTTCATTTGGCGTCCGTCGGCCGGCACGATGAAGGCAGGTGGGCCTGTGGTGGACCCCTGCGGTACCCCGGCGGTCAGCCGCTCCACAAAGCCCAACTAACGATCCCCCGCCGCGCCGGCGGCCGCACACAATACCGGCGCACACAGCGCGCCACTGTTGGCCGCGCTGCGCCACTGTTCGCCACAGAGCGCCACTGTCGGCCGCCGCGCCGCGCCCCACTGACTCGGGGGCGCCCGACATCAACACCTCTCGGGCCGCTCTGCGCGGCGCGCGGGTTGTCCAAGACGCTAACATCGGCTAAACTGACAGCGCGCCGGCACGCAGCGCCGGCTCGCAAGTCAGCCTCCGGACCGGAGCACTTATCTTCACATCATAATAAGCGTCAATGATCGTAATCGTGACTAGGGCGCTCGTTTTGTGATGCGCGCCGGGCTATTTGCATAATTTGCCGCGATGATCGAGTGCCTCATGCCAGTTGATCAGACCAGTTGGCCGGGAAGCGGCGGCCCGAACCGGGATGGAATTTTGAACTCTTCGGTCGACACGCTCACGTGTCTTTGTCGCGGGGTTTCCCAGCTGTCGTGACGCGTTTGTGACGCGTTTGTGACGGGATATCCCCTGTGACGGAGGTGTGACAGCGGGCCGGCCGCGCCGTCACACTCGGACCGATTCTGAAAACTGCCCTGGGCCGGCCGTCAGCCAGGCGATGAGCGTGGGCCGCAGGACGTTCATTGGACATTTCCTGCAGCTCCGGCGCGCCGAACGGGGCGCATACAAATGACATGATTTGGACCCTCACCTGGGAGTGCGCCGGGTGGCGTGGGCTTCCACATTAAATTGTAGCTTTTCATGACATGAGGTTAAACAGTGATAAAGCGCAGGTAAATGACGCGTGC